>NC_136946.1:15766135-16028635 GCF_949987615.1 Pollachius pollachius | reverse complement strand
ACACACACACACACCCACACAAAAACGTATACACACACATACAAACAAACACACACACACACACACACACACACGCACACAAACACGCACACACACTTCAGATGAGGTTGGATTTAGCGTAGTAGCGCTCCAATAACGCTCAAAACATCTTCCATCCATGCATACATACATAACCGCTGGAAAGGCAAGCTTTTTATTGTTGCCCCTGGTCCCTCACCTGCTCCAGCAGCACGTCGCCCAGCTGCAGGATGGTGAAGTTGTAGGTGGAGCCGGCTTGAAGGCTGTAGTTGCGACGCAGGATGAGCTGCGCCAGGAAGCGTGAGTGCAGCAGCAGCAACTGGTCCAGGCAGGGGAAGAGGACGTGCACGGTTCCCGGGTCGAGCCCCACGTCCTCCAGCATGCCCTGGCGGAACACGTGGTCCATGATGCGCAGGGTGCGCATGTGGTGCAGCTCCGTCTGGATGAGCTCTGAGGAGATCAACACATGAGGTCCTCTCCGTTTGTAATCATAGCCAGCATGTGCCACACGCATTCAAAGAAACAGCGAGAAGCAGAGGGGGGAAACGTTGCTCTCACCGTAGATCACATCCTGCCTCTTGATCACGTCTTTGCGGTGGGCCTGCAGGTAGCTGGTGTCCACCGCCATGCTCCAGGAGTCAGCCTCGAAGTCTCGCTCTTCGATGTCCAGCTCCTCCAGCATTGACACGTAGTAGGCCTCTCCTGAAGAACAGGAGTACTGCCATGGAAACACGTCGCCGGAAACCATGTGTTACACTGCAAAACCAGTGCTCGTTTTTATATCAAGCAATTCTTGATTTACTCATATTGATGTTATTAAGGGTTCTCAATGTGTATTAGGCATCAGACAATTATGTGCCATGGATTGTGTCTCACATAATCGATTATCTTCGACTCCTTGGAGCAGATTCAACAGGTTGTCTGCTTTCCCTTCTAGCTACCTCTGATAACCTCTGATAACCTCTGATAACTGTACACTCACGTGGCAGCCAGGCCACACACACGACAGCAACTGTCACTGTTAAAGACTTTGAGGAAGTATGCAGCATCCAACACGACACGGGGGTAGTGAATCAAACCAAACCCCTACCCTCAGTCTTTCAAGACCAAGTTTATTAGCCGGGTCGGAGATGTATATTGAAGGGGTCATGTTTTGCAATATGATTTTTAATACAATTTTATGTTAAAAATACACCTTATTATTCTCCCACTGAACATTGCTGCAGCAAACTCTTTCATACTTTGTAGGAGACACTGAGTTTTGGTTCCTGTCTCTTTAAGGCCCGCCTTACGAAAAGCGCGGTCTTCTCTGATCGGTCAGAAGGCCCACTCTGTTGTGACTGGTCAACCGCTCAATGAATGTTGGACATCTCATGCCCATGAGTCCCAAGCCACTGCAAACATTGTCTGTAAAAATGTCATGGGTCAGCAGTAACTACTTGAGCCTGAGGCGGATACTGAGAGTCAAGTAATCACTTATTTTGCAGCCATATTTACAGTAAGTTAAGGTGTAACGCTCTAAGTGTATTTTAGTTGTGCTGGGATGTACTACAGCCTGCATCGCGTGGGGATGCTACTCTGCAAAGTACGGACACTTGTCACATTCCTCAGTGTCTCCAATGACCATCTGCCAACATGTCCTTGACTTCATCACTGGGGATCCGCCATCAGACAGGAACCCCGTTAACTATCACGGTGGGTCTGGATCCCAGGGGACCAGCAGAGCACATATCTTCCACTGTGAGGGCCCCCACCATGGCAGAACACTTGGTCGGTGAAACATGTGAACAATATGAAAAGGATAAGCTCAGGATACCCTGACTGTCTGGCCATTTTGCATATTGCTGTTGTTAACATTTGTTTTTATATTCTGCTGTATTTTTATGTTTTTATTAACCTGTGTTTATTGTATATTATTGCTGGTCTTCGGTCAGGTTGACTAATAGCAAAAGATCTACAAACTTGTGATAACAAGTGTTTTTCCTTTCGAAACGTTGGTGGTCTCATCCAATGCTGAGTGATGTAACTTCTAGCCAGGTGCATTGGATTGCAATAAGAAAAATGTATGAGTCACTATTCACACCTTGCTATGTGTTAGTACCCCCATGTTAATCGCTTGGAGAGCACGTCCTTTCTTGTACCTCGCCTTCCTCTCTCCTGCATTCACGCGGATCTTCAAGTCAGTCACCTTGATGGCATTAGGGCTCAGATGGGTTTCCTTATTGTCCTCAGGTTCTCTGGCTCCCTCTGCTCACATGTATTTAGGTTCAAGGCTTCAAGGTCTTACTCCATTCGTCTCTCAAATCAGACTTTCCATTATTAATCTAAAGTCTGATACAGGTGGGTACAAGGATACAACGTGTAGCTCCACCCCTTTCAGGACTTGCCCCACACAAGTTCTGCGATAACATAGCAGAGTGCTCGATCCGAGATTCAAGCTCTTTATTCTAAAATGATGTCACTTGAGATCCAATGCTTCAGCAGGACCCTCTGCAGCTTACCTTTGGTTATGTTTGGTCTGTTAATGCTATTGAAAGCGCTTCACCGCTTATTGCTACAACTGCAGATACATATATACTTATTTTTTACCAAATGCCGCCATAGCGTCTATGAATGTCAATCATTCTTCGTAGTTTAAAGCGCGATATACTTTATGCATGTAAGCTCCCCAGGGATCCCTTTGAAGTCTGCATTTATTGATTGTTTCTTTAATATATTACAAATCACAATAAAAATCTACATAAATCATAAAAACATGAAATATTGCCTCCATGCACAGTTGATTGAACATCGACCAATCAGATCTGTTCCACTCTCCCCACCCTCTAGAATGGCCGTTGCTCGGCGGTTTGGGAACTGACTGTGACTCTGCCCTCTGGCCGTGTGTTGATGGGATACCGATGAAGGACATACATCCTCTAACCCGGCATTACATACCACTGTTTGTGGCCCGCAGGTACAGTATACACTGGGTCCGCTGTCTGTTCATTGGACTGTTTGAGGGGTTTCTCATGTGTAGTCCTTGGTAAAGGTGGCAGCAGTCTTATCACCTACCCTCGTCATTCAGTGACTCCATAGAGACGGCCCTGTTCCTGAAGTTCAGCGAGTCGGTGGACTGGGACAGTATCCTGCGGAAGCCCATCGGAGAGTCCTCATTCAGGTTCCTACAGCCAAAGCGCGCACACACACACACACACACACACAACATTCAGAGATGCCTGAAATCAACCTTCAGATCGATACCGCCATGTGCCCAAGACAATTATTTGATTCTATGCTATGCTCTGTTTTCCTTATAGCGTCAGTATCAGGAGTAACATTTAAAAGGCCCACTGGAGCTGCCCAAAGCAGGACTCACCCGGCGATGTTGTTGCTGGACACGCTCTTCGCCAGAGAGAGGGTGGAGCGGCCCCTTCGCGAGCCCAGCAGCGACTGCCGGATGCTGTCGGAATGGTAGATGGCTGAGCTGGGCCGCTCCCGCCTCACCGTGGCTGCGGAGGAACACAGAGGGGAGTTTCTTTCCGTGTTGCTTCTACTGTATTTTCCTCATCATCATCCTCATCTTCAAACCGCTTATCCGGGGGTCGGGTCGCGGGGCCAGCAGTTCCAGCAGGGGGCCCAAGACTTCACTTTCCCGGGGAAATCTTGGGCACCCTGACTGCCCGGGGGCCCCAGACCGGGCAGTCAGTGGGTCTGACTGCCCGGTCTAATATAGAATATTATTCTATTTTATTATATATAACTTGCTGTAGTTCGTGGACGTGATACGATGACCGTAAAGATGGTCGCCGCGAATGTGGAATCAGCTATGGTGACAGTTTAAAGGAACTGGGCGGTATAGCGTCCCCTGTAAATGTTAGGCAGGTGTGCGTGAATGCTATGTGTCAAAAA
This sequence comes from Pollachius pollachius, assembly GCF_949987615.1. NCBI lineage: Eukaryota > Metazoa > Chordata > Actinopteri > Gadiformes > Gadidae > Pollachius > Pollachius pollachius. The sequence goes on along the minus strand of NC_136946.1, from coordinate 16,024,726 downwards.
GGACTCACTTTTGGTGCGTAGGTTGACGTTCTGCATGGATGAGTTATTTCGCGTCTGTACCATCTTCTGCTGCTGCAATGTGATAACAGACACATCACAGGAAGTGTTATGCAACACAGACTCCGTGTTGACAGAGATTATTAACTTTCATAAAACATCAGCAAGATGATGAAGACGAAAAAGTGAGACGAGTTTACTGGTGGAAGAGAAGCAGTTGAGCAGAGCTCAAGGTTGATCATTTGCATTGTCTCATACCCGCTGTTTCATTTTGACACAGTTGAGCAGGGTGTCTCTACAGCGGTTGTGGATGGTGACGTTGCATGCTTGGAAAGAAAAGAAAAGAAACACAGGAACGACAAGCTTGAAGCTTTCTTTGCTTTGTTTTTGTGTCTTTCAGAAATATCTTTCTCAACATTTCTTAAGAAAGAAAAGCTAACAAAGCCATTTCAAAATATAAACATATTTCATACAAGTTTTACTGTAGTAAAACTGTTCTTACTATTGCTCTGCACTCTTTTGAACATTCATATTTTTTAAGCATGAATGGAATCATTAGTAAAAGGTGGACAAAGGGATCTTGAAAGGACTCCTAAAATGCTCAGCATGGGGGTCGTAGCCCTACAGAAAGAGATGCAATTTGTGACCTAAGGGTTGTTGACACTTGCGAGCAAGCTAGAGACCTCTGTATTTGTATGAAGGAGGGCATTAAAGACTACCTAAATGATCAACCCCGGGGGTGTAGCCCTACAGAAAGTGATCTAATTAGCAGATAACCTAAGGGTCAAGTACAGCCAAGAGAGAGCTAGCTTACTCCCAAGTCAACTTAGGCCACCGTAAATCTACTGATAACTTCCTGTAGTGATATAGCGAACAACTTGATAATCCTAAATGTCATTGCGGCCCTCTGTCATATAAAACAGACCCAGGTCTTTTAATGCCAAAAGCTATCTTCAAATTAACATTTTTCACTGAGGCAGAAGTCAATGTCATCCATTTCGCTTTTGCAGAAACCAGAAACTTGAAGTATTGCTGGTTTATTCGACCAGCAGACAGGGGTGTTGGACCAGCAACCCTTTTCTGCGGTTGAGGTCGGAGATCCAAACCCCCCTTCAGATTGACCTCAGATGGATACATCAGCTCGTCCTTTAGACACTCAGCAGTAAAACATGAACGGCTTAGTTGGCGCAATCGCAATGCCACTCCATGGTTCAGGGTAGAACATGAACACGCATTGCGCAAGACACACGGTAACGAGGAAGCGGTGTTACTCACTTGGGCAGCTCAGGGCCTCCTTGGCCGTTATACTTTTGTTGCAGGCGGAGCAGAGGGTGGTGCCTGAGACCATGAGCGAGGTGAACAGGTGGCCGTTGCTGTAGCGGGACTCTCGCTCGCGTGCCTCGATCTCTCGCTCCCTCATGCGCTCCTTCTCCTTATTCTAGAAGAAAAAAAGGTGTTCAGCTCTCTGGCACAGGAATGACAAGCGTGAGGATTTATACAGACAACAAATAACCAAGCCATTTGAGAAACAATCGCATTTAAATCCTTCTAGTCTCGCTATGGAATCGATCTGTTGCTGTAGCAGGTGACACACACAGCTATTCGCATATGATTCAAATATGTATAGCCCTTAATTACATACAAAGGAATAGTGAATCATCCGTTTGCATCGGGTGGCCTTTTCAACCACTGCTATCAACATCTCATTATTAAAACATGTATTTGTTTAGTGTAGGACACATTACTCTAATGGTCCATTGTCCAGCCTGGATAATTAAGTACATTCTCCTTTACATCATTGGCTCCCAATCATTCTTTTAAGCTATACATGGTGTAGCACCTACACAAATGTAAATATATATATTTCAGAAACTCATTTGCTTCCCTTCACTCATCTCTGTTTCAATGTGTTGTTTGGGTCCCTGATAGTCTATTGAGACGCTGAATCCTTGGACGCTGGCCTCCTGTTCCTGACTTAATGTTTCTGTATCAGCCTCCTGTTCCTGACTTAATGTTTCTGGATCAGCCTCCTGTTCCTGACTTAATGTTTCTGTATCAGCCTCCTGTTCCTGACTTAATGTTTCTGGATCAGCCTCCTGTTCCTGACTTAATGTTTCTTGATCAGCCTCCTGTTCCTGACTTAATGTTTCTGGATCAGCCTCCTGTTCCTGACTTAATGTTTGTGGATCAGCCTCCTGTTCCTGACTCAATGTTTGTGGACCAGGCCTACTGTTCCTGACTGTGCCTTAATGTTTCTGGATCAGCCTCCTGTTACTGACTTAATGTTTCTGGATCAGCCTCCTGTTCCTGACTTAATGTTTCTGGATCAGCCTCCTGTTCCTGACTTAATGTTTCGGGATCAGGCCTCCTGTTACTGACTTAATGTTTCTGGATCAGCCTGCTGTTCCTGACTGTGGCTTAATGTTTCTGGATCAGCCTGCTGTTCCTGACTGTGGCTTAATGTTTCTGGATCAGCCTGCTGTACCTGACTGTGGCTTAATGTTTCTGGATCAGCCTCCTGTTCCTGACTTAATGTTTCTGGATCAGGCCTCCTGTTACTGACTTAATGTTTCTGGATCAGCCTCCTGTTCCTGACTGTGCCTTAATGTTTCTGGATCAGCCTCTTGTTCCTGACTTAATGTTTCTGGATCAGGCCTCCTGTTACTGACTTAATGTTTCTGGATCAGCCTGCTGTTCCTGACTGTGGCTTAATGTTTCTGGATCAGCCTGCTGTTCCTGACTGTGCCTTAATGTTTCTGGACATGACCCTGCCAGCAGCTAGACGTAGTCAGTCCATAAGGCTCCATTACCTCCTGTGGGTCCAAAGTCGGACCTGCCCATCGTGTCCTTACTGATAGATGATATATTAGATAAGATAAGATTAGATTTTATCAGCCAAAATTTTTTTGGTACAAAATGTTCACATCTATGATCAATAATCGTAATTGTATGGCAACGAGTGAGGCATTTTGAAAGTTAAAATTATGATATATATATATATATATATATATATATATATATATATATATATATATATATATATATACACACATCCACACACACTAAGTAAATTATATAGCATTGACAGCTGACTCTTTGTTTGTATCCTGCAGAGGAAGTAGCCGGCTAAGACTTCCTCTTTTCAAAGCGGCAGTAGGAAGGAAGTTGTTACCAAGGCAACACGAAAAGGGAGGGATGTACCACAAGCAGACAAATGTACACACAATGGGCTGTTGCACAATCTGAAATGGCTTGATAAATTCATCAACAACAGCAAACATGTTTAAAATGTCTCGACTATAGATGACTAGATTATAGTGTATCTGACTCAAAAGTTTGCGAATCATAAAAATACATCTCCAAATGAATTAACCCACCCCTTGTCAACAGAAGATAATGTGCATAAACATTTCCACTCTCCATTCACAATAGATGTTTTTCTGTTTTTCTTCTGGGATGAAGGCTACCATTCAGCCGTCTGGCCGTGAATCTTGTGATCATCACATGAACTATTATAAAAGGAGAAGTTAGTCTGGCTAAGAAATGTGGGCCATAGTAATCATTGGCTCTTTAAACACAAATCATTCCTGGCTAAACATAGTTGCTACTGGGCGAATAGCACACATTAAAGCCATTCACGACTGCTATTGGTGTTATGTGTAGGCCTGCCCCAGAGACAGGGCTTCCAGGCAGCAGCCATCCTCCCTGTACAGCCATCTTTGGTCAATATCTCTACCCTGGTCGAAATACATACGTATACTACCCTGCCCTCAACAAGAGAACTTGTACATCGCCTGGTCCCATCGAAATGAAGCATAGGAGCATTTGAAATGTTAGTTTGGTGTTGGTAGTAAAACTGCTGTATCAAATGTTCCTTTCTGCTCCACAACAGTAAAAAAAACTGGGGAAAAACGTTGTGACCAGCCAAGCTCCAGTGTGGGTGTTACGCACGTGGGCTGTATGCAGGCCCTGTGCTGTTGGCCCAGATCATCACTGAGTTTCTATATGTGTACATGATCGCTGCTAGATGAATGTGTAAAGCATCACTGCTAGATGCATGTGTAACGTATCACTGCTAAATGCATGTGTAACGTATCACTGCTAGATGTAGTCATTTAATGTGAAATGTAAAATGTGAATGAAATAAAAATGTGAATCAAAACGTTTTGACTGTTACTTTATTGTAAACGACCGTAATTGGACAATACATTGTGGTCTGACAGAGGGAGACGGCAGAAAGGGACAGATGGAATAGATGGTCTGCAGGACTTTTCTGAGGTTGAATTCTAAATCTTCCACTCTATTCGGGACAATATAACAACTGCGAGGTAACACCAACCCACACACATTTCTATGGCAACGCTTGGATAGTTAAATATTCTGCAGTTTCGACAGCTGGGCAATATTATATATATATATATATATATATATATATATATATACATATAAAGTTATGTAATGCAACATGGGACTATTTTGATCATATAGCATGATGTACACACACATATATCTCACCATCACGGCACATTCACACACACACACACACACACACACACTCACACACGCACACCCACACACACACACGCACACGCACGCACACACACACACACACATACACACAAACACCACAACCACAGAAACACAGAAACACACACACACGAACACCACAACCACACACACCCCAAACAAACACACACACACATCACAATATTACATAGCAGTAGATCAAATCCAGAGTTATCAGCAACAAGAAATACAGCTGGCTCTGCATTTCCATTTGAATAGTTTTTAGTATTGTGTTTTTTTCTGAAGTATAGACAAGGTATGCAAATACATCTTTCTTCCACAATAAAACGCACATCCTAAGCACAAGCACAACTTTGAATAAATAAGTGTGTGGCACGCGCACACACACACACACACACACACGCACACTGGAAAGTTTCAGTGTGACTCAGAGCCCCGAAATGGAAAGAAAACGTTTCAAAGAGGAAGAAGCTCGAAGGGAGTGTTGTACACACGCGCTCCAGCACCCCTAACACATCCGCACGCAGCTTAACGTGCGCACGGGCCTACCTGCACCCCTGCCCCGAAATTCGCCAATTAATACCTTGATAATAACTATCACGCATTTAAGCCCGAATGTTTGGTTTATCAGAGAGCAACTCACCCGCAAACTGATCTCCCTCATTCTCTCCTGCCGGATTTTGGAAACATCAGCAACTCTAGACATGTCGGTGAACTGTCAAGATTCCGTTATAAATAAACCAAACACCTTTCCGTGGTAGTTAGACCACTGAATTCTAATTTGTTAAAGAAAAGAACAAACGGACCCCGACAATTTAAGATTTCCTGTCATAAAAGTAAGCTACTTCTACATAGGTGGCAGTGATTCGTATAACGTAAATGAGAAGCGGTTGAATTTATCACCGCGCCCACGGGAGGACGTTCGCTTAGAATATTGACCCTCCTACTCAGATCTCTCTCTCTCTCTCTCTCTCTCTCTCTCTCTCTCGCTCTCCCTCCCCCTCTCTCTCTCTCTCTCTCTCTCCCTCCCTCCCCCCCTCTCTCTCTCTCGCTCTTCCCCCCCCTCTCTCTCTCTCTCTCTCTCTCTCTCTCGCTCTCTTTCGCTCTCTCTCGCTCTCCCTACCCCCCCCTCCTCTCTCTCTCTCTCTCTCTCTCTCTCTCTCTCTCTCTGAGTCGAGTGGGAGTAGAGCTCGCTCCATTCCAAATGCTCTCCGAATCTACAATATGTAGCCAGGTTTCATGTCTAATATTAAAACGAACACTATAATTTGATCAGGCACTTTGCCGTTAACATGGTAATTAAACCAACGTGTTAGTTAACATAACCATATATATTCTCTTGAGAGACCAGGCGTGAATAAAAGGAACTAAGAATGTATAATTTATACGTAATGTTAACACACTACTACATTATTAGTCTACCTCCAAGATAAAATATGTCCACAGCTTAAACCCTTAATCCTTCCTTTCTAGCTTAATGTACTGATGCTATTGTTGCAATCCATTGTACCTCCTGTGCTAAGCCCACCCGTTTACGTTCCTGTTGTACATGCAATCAATGTAGCCCTCACCACACACACTCAGATCTCCACCATGGCGGCATAGATCACCATCTTCACGTATCATTGTCTGCAAACTTCCAAAAATGGCTTTGAACATCAACCCCCTCCGCCCTAGTATGGCAGCCTGCTAGGGGGAGTATAGCAGCTCCATAGTGCAGTATGGCAGCTCAATAGGTGGAGTATAGCAGCCCTCTAGTGGAGTATGGCCGCCCCCTAGTGGGGTATGGCAGCCCCCTAGGTGGGGTATGGCCGCCCCCTAGTGGAGTATGGCCGCCCCCTAGAGGAGTATGGCCGCCCCCTAGAGGAGTATGGCCGCCCCCTAGTGGGGTATGGCAGCCCCCTAGAGGAGTATGGCCGCCCCCTAGAGGAGTATGGCCGCCCCCTAGTGGGGTATGGCAGCCCCCTAGTGGGGTATTGCCGCCCCCTAGAGGAGTATGGCCGCCCCCTAGGTGGCGTGTAGAATGGTCACCATTGCGACGGTGGAGCCCAACGGGGGGGCCTCTCCAAAGAGTGATGAACACAGAAGGGCTGTCCGAGGACAGCCCTTCTGTGTCCTTCAGACTGTGTGGTTTCACACTGTGTGGTTTGACACATAAAGGGCCAGGCCAGAGTTGTATAAGAACAGCTATCTTTAGATCTCCCTGGAGATCTGCAAAATCGTTATGGTGTTGCAATAAGCCAAACATAATCTAAAAATATATCCTAATGCCCAAATATGGAGAAACTGGACCACTACCATGGAATCAGTCTGCAATGTATGATGGCAATGAGGAACAACCACACGATGCAACCACAGTGGGCAATTAACCCCCATCTGAGATGGAACCAAAATGTCTTTCAAGAGAGAGAAACCATCGTAGTCCCTATCTTAGCCTTGAGGAGGATAATCGAGGAGGTGGAGAAGAATAAACTCTAACGGGCAGTGCTGTTTTAAAAGAAAATGCGAAATAAAAAGATCTTGCTAATAAGAACAGAACCTTGTGGTGGATGTAGTAGTCAAGGCATGTTTTTGCTGTTTGTATAGTAGCATTTAGCTAGCCCACACCACTGCGCTGTAGCAAATGCTTTAGTGGTCCCGCCCCGACTAGCGCCTGTAAAAACAAGAGAATGTACTTTTCAAGACAAGATGGTGGTCTCATAATTTATTAAACATTTTATAATTCAACAACGAAAATTTGAAAATCATGACCCATCCCCACTATTGACTGGCACAAAAAAGAGAGACCACATTTCCCCTGTGTTGGCCGCTCTTCAATGTCTGGTGATAAACTCCTGAATGATGTTATGGGACTCTTGTGTCATGAGGCCTGGACTGGTCTGCCCGCCTAGTCCATAGCTGAGCTCTCATGCCCTCTGTCCAGCTGTAGATACCTCAGATTATCTGAATAAACACTAATGTCTGTTCCGCAGTCTAGATTGAAGCTGAAGGGATTCTAGATTTGCAGCTCCTAGACTCTCTCCCCTCCTCCATCACATCCGTCACTACGATTAGTATATTGAAAACTCCTCTCAAAACGCATTTCTCTTCAATAGCATTTTACACTGTTTGATCTGCTTCTATATGCCTGTTGTACGTATGAACATCTTCAGGTTAAATATTTTCTGGTTTTGTTTGTTTGTTGCTATCTTAACTGTGAACTTTAACAGCACTTTGGTAAAGGCTAGTTGTTTTTAAAAGTGCTGCATTTTTACATTTGATTTTACAAAGCCACACATGTCAAAAATCGCGTCTGAAAACGTTTTGAAACATATGTAGTATTTGTACACTAGACATCCTACGTCAGATATACACTTTTTAAAAGATTTATCTAGAAGCAAATAGAATATATTTACTCTACATCACCAGTCATAGATGTAGGTCAGAATGTCACTAGTACAGACAGACAAAGACACAGCAATCTATGAGAATAAAGAAAAAATATAGGTTTGGATTTATTTAGAGCTGAGATCATCTGTTGAGTTTTGTTAAGCATCAAACTTCAAACTATTAAACCTTAACAATAAAAGCTGCATACATATGAATCGTAGGACTACCATGAGCTTATATTTTTGGGGAATCACCAATGAGCCACAGGCTGTCGTTTGCTTGTGTTATGTGATGGTGTTATTCTGCAAAAGCAGAGTCATTGCAGCGTTGCCATTGGTTACAGCTCCAGTGAAAGAATGTGTGTGTGTGTGTGTGTGTGTGTGTGTGTGTGTGTGTGTGTGTGTGTGTGTGTGTGTGGTTATGCTTGTGCATGTGTGAATCTTGTAGGCAGGTTTAAATATATATAAATGCTATCATCAGCTCTAAATAAATACAAACCTTTATATTTGTTCCTTATTCTCACGGTCTGTATTAGTGTTATTCTGGCATAGATCTATGACTGGTGATATAGTTACTAAGATGGTGATGGAACTCCCTATTTTGATTTAACCAAATTTTCAGGGAAATAAAGACAAAGGCCCTACACTAGATCTATCAGAAGGCCCTTTCGCTCATTCAGAATCAAACCAGCGAGATACTGAAACAGAACAGAAGGGTCTGACTATTATTTGATAGTAAATCTATACTATTCGCTTCTAGATAAATATTAAAAAAGTGTGTATCTGGGCGGGACTTCCATGACCATGCTTCCAGCTGCATAATAACGATAAAAAAAATATATTTTACAGAAATCATGGTTACACATTATATATTCACAATTACTTGCCAACATCGAATGGGCTTTCGGTTCACTAAAAATGTGCGGAAAGCGATCCCCGATAGTTCTGCATATTTGCAATAAATTGCAATAAATTATATCATATTGTTTCTATAATTGCATTTTCTTGAATTTAATAGTTAATTTATACTTACTTGTGCATTGGTGAAGAAGTTTGACTCACCTGTTTGGAGCATTGGTGGAGATGTAGACTGACAACATAAAATCATTGTGGTTGGGCATTTGGTTTGGATGGACTCGGGGCGCACATGTTAACCATAGGGGCATTATATACTTCTTATTTCCACCACAAGGCAAGACGATCTCACAATTGGTGGTATTGGTAGCTGTTGGGCTGCATAAAGTAATCAAGGAATAATTACCAGAGGAAGAAAAAGAAACCGCGGCGGTCCAGCAGGGGGCAGCAGTGGGTCAACCTACAGAGACTGAGGGAGCCATGGTCTATTGCTGATCTATTGCGAGGCAGTCTGACAGGAAACCAGATTGGTAAAGGGGATGAAACGCCATGAAGAAACCTGGAGAAGAGTACAGCACCATTTCACCCAGCTTCAGCAGGAAGTTTGGCAGGATGGGCGAGTCTACTCACAGCCATTGGAAGGTGAAATGACTGACCCTTGACCCCTCGCAGCAGAGCAACCCAAGAAGGATTTCAGGAGGGATCAAGCAAATACTGATGGGCCAGCGAGGACCCATTCAGAGCAGCTATCAAGCCATGGAGCGGGTTACAGCCTTTCCAGAAGCGTGAAAACATCGAACACTATTTTACAATACTTGAGCGAATAGCATGGGCATGTCACTGGCCACAGAGGGAATGGGGACTTTATCTCATCCCTCTCCTCACTGGGAAAGCATGGTTAGCCTTCATCACCGTGGACATGATGCTAGGAAGCTATGAACTGTTCAAAGGTGAAATGCAGTCCTAGAAACATTCAAACCTAGTAGCTTTAGTTGATGCACCCCTCCTGTAGGGGATGCACCTGTCCTGTAGGGGATGCACCTCTCCTGTAGGGGATGCACCTGTCCTGTAGGGGATGCACCTGTCCTGTAGGGGATGTACCTCTCCTGTAGGGGATGCACCTCTCCTGTAGGGGATGCACCCCTCCTGTAGGGGATGCACCTGTCCTGTAGGGGATGCACCTGTCCTCTAGGGGATGTACCTCTCCTGTAGGGGATGCACCTCTCCTGTAGATGATCCACCTGTCCTGTAGCTGATGCACCCCTCCTGTAGGGGATGCACCTGTCCTGTAGGGGATACACCTCTCCTGTAGGGGATGCACCTCTCCTGTAGGGGATGCACCTGTCCTGTAGGGGATGCACCTCTCCTGTAGGGGATGCACCTGTCCTGTAGGTGATCCACCTGTCCTGGAGGGGATGAACCTGTCCTGCAGGGGATGCACCTGTCCTGGAGGGGATGAACCTGTCCTGTAGGTGATCCACCTGTCCTGGAGGGGATGAACCTGTCCTGTAGGGGATGCACCTCTCCTGTAGGGGATGCACCTGTCCTGTAGGTGATCCACCTGTCCTGGAGGGGATGAACCTGGCCTGTACGTGATGCACCTGTCCTGTAGGTGATGACCAGACTCCAAAGGAGCTGTGGGGTGGCCAGGCTTAAAGACTTGTTTGAAGGGTGAATGTTGCCCAAGAAGAAACCCAAAAAAGAGGTGGGAGATGTCATGTGATGGATCTTGGAGGATAGCCCCACAACATGCAGCTGAAATGACAGCGTCGTTACAGCATGGCCCACATCAGGAGAGGACCCAGGCCTCCGTGGGGTATGTTATCCCCATGTAACGAACCACACCAACTTTATGATACTTTTTTAGTACCGTCGTTGTGTAACAAGTTTTATGATGAGCGATGTTGCATATGAAATCCGCCACACCCCTAGCAAGCCTAACCCACACCCCTAGCAAGCCTAACCCTCACCTGGACGGGTACATAAACCGCTGCTCAGACGGAGCTTCACAAGTCTACACACACCGCCCAGACAGATCTCCACAGGTCTACACACACCGCCCAGACAGAGCTCCACAAGTCTACACACACCGCCCAGACAGAGCTCCACAAGTCTACACACACCACCCAGACAGATCTCCACAGGTCTACACACACCGCCCAGACAGAGCTCCACAAGTCTACACACACCGCCCAGACAGATCTCCACAGGTCTACACACACCGCCCAGACAGAGCTCAACACGTCCACACAAACCGCACCTCCGTCAGACTACCTCTGAAAAGGTCTGGCGTCACGAACAGAACGCCACCTGCGTTCTGCAGAATGGAACAATCACCTAGTGTTTTGGGGAGAATCGCAAAATCTAAGGATTTAACCCTTTATTTCTCTAAATTGTGTATTTATTTCAGTAACAGTGATAAAATAGCATAGATAACTGTTCACGGTCATATAAGACAAATAACCATGTTTAAAACAAAAGTGAAAGGTTTTGGGTTCACTGACTCATTATTAAAGCCGGAGTCAGACATAAGGAAGAGAATAAGGGAGAGGAAGAAAGACATGGTAGGAGGAACTAGGATTTCATTTTTTCTGTTTCTGTTTTTATACCAGAACCAAAGGCAACAAAGCTATTTATTGTCCCAAGCAATTTTGTAGGGCTTCAGAATCAGGATAGATCCCTTTAGCATGTCGGCTTTAGGTGTCTCTGAGGCAAAGATAGAAGAGGTTAGAGGCTGGGAAAGGTTTGTAATGAAGAGGGAGCCATTGTTCCATCTAATTACCAGGTCCCCATCGTTTGAAATCCACAGTCCTTTATTTAAGCCATTCTGTAGCCTAGGCAGGTCATTAAGGGCAACAACCTTCTCCAAAATAATCTGTAAGTTTAAATGGCCTCAACAGTATGCAGACATTGCAGCCCCGCAATATTGTAGGTCCTGTCCACCACCCCATGTAGAGGGAGACAGAGCTTCTTTAATCAGCATGCCGATAATGTACACCCCTTTATACAAATAGCAATGGCCATGGCTCTCTGGAAAGCAGTAGCGCAAGGCAAATATATCTTCTTGTAGTTTGTGACTATGCCGCAAGGTACCCAGTGTGGGCTGGTATGCTCTCCCTGTGTTCACGAGGCTTTCCTCCCACACCCAAAGACCTCGATGTTAGGTTAATCATCCTACCAGGGCCCTCGACCAATGCACTAGGGGTTGGGATGTGAGGGATGTGACCAAGAGGGAAACACGGACTCTTTTCTACTTTTCATCTTGACATTGGTACCATCTGCAGAACAACGACTTACTTCCGGTCAAATAATTATAAACGATTACTTGTGTCAATTATTATTTTTGCCTGACAGAAATAATGTTCAAACCTTTTATAATCGCAATCTACTGGCAGACATTACCTGGTTGTTTGGTTCATGAATGCACTTTGTAGGAAGCAGCGCCCGATAGTTTCGCATACAGAGCGAAGACGTCACCGAGCGAATCAAATTGAAGGGGTGCGCTACAATGAGTTTCGTTTCTTCCAAGTAATTAAATCATATCGCTTTTTTTTGTTACTATGGTTATTGGGATTGTGACTTATGTTTATTCAATTATTAATGCATTTGTCTGAAATTAATTATTTATTTATTTTACCTGTGCGTAGGTGATTTTGTTTGACTCACCTGTGGAACACCAATAGTCTGGACCATTGGTAGATGTGTAGAAAAGGACACTAAATATGAATTGTGGTTGGGCATTTGGTTTTGCCGGACGATATGCCAACAGGGACGGTTTGTGTTCTGAAAGCTAGAAGTTAAAACCGGAGTTGAGTACTTGGTGAATATATTTTTTATTGTTTTTTAGGTTACCATTTTCTTATTTTTGATTACAAACTGGGATAAAACAAATATAATTCCTCATCTGGAGCTCAACTGTATCCTCCTTATTCTGACCAAATGGCAAGGTGATGTCACAGTAAATCATGCATTTTCTATAATTTTATATAAAAATGTAGCAATGTAACCGTTATCTGAACATTGATGCTGATCAGTTCACATCCCATTCCAGTAAAGTAATGTTGCTTGCACCTTGTAAACATTTGTTGTTCTTTAGTCACTAAACCTTCTGATGACCCCACTCCGACCCAGTTAACTGTTTCACTATCTTCAGCTGTGCTCTGCTGATGGGAGCCTTTGTAAACCCTGGGTGGATATCGTCCCCTGGCCACATTCCAAGTCTACTACATTTGAGTAACGATGTTTCCAAAAAATGTCCAAACCCTAGCCTTTATTTGCAGCATACCCACTCAACGTCCATTCCTATAAACCCACAATTGCATTATACCAACCATCATCAAGATTTGTCCGTGTTAATACAATTAATGGCATAATCCAAAAAATAAAAAAAAGTCCATCAAAATCCAAGTTCCAGCAGTTGCCAGAACTCAATATTTGACTCATTGTTGAATTTAGTATCTTTCAAAGCATTGTGAGCACATGAAAGAAATGCTGTACTTTCTCACTGCAGTGTAACCATCGCTATACATGGGCAACTCCAAGTAGTTCTCATCAGCCTTATGAACTGCTACTGAGCCTGCGACGCATGAGAGAGGCTGGCTTGCTCTCCGTGTCTTCAGAGTCACTCTCACAGTCCCTCTGTGGAAAAGGAGATAAGGCATTCTCAGTATGGCGCGTTCAACAAAACATTACCACATAAGACACCTACTATCCAGTTTGATACACAAGGTAGAGAAAGGTACAGAAATATTTTTTGATGTTGCAAACATTACGACAAAAAACTCGAGTGAAAGAATGTCTCCAGTGCTTCCAACGTCTTGTGATCCTAGCTATTGTGCGTAGACAATAACATGTATAAAATCCAATGTATAATAGTATAATAGAGTATCAGACAACGACATATGGTCTCGCACAATTTGTGGTATACACTACGTCATACAAATCAATTATTAACTGCATAATTCCTTGATAAAAAAAAAATCTATTAAGGGATAATCATCTGATCTGATCAATAACAGATAGCATCAAATACTCACCAGTTCTGCATTTGCCGCTGAACTTAGAAGTTGCAAGCGCATAAAACGGTTGCACATCCACACCATGTTGTACGACATCTAGAGAAATAGTGAGAGTGATATAAAGAGACAAAGTCAAAGAGTTTATTGAGAGTAGAAGAGGGTTGTACTTTTTCTCCGACCATGTTGTACCAACTGGCGCCTGGGAAAGCGAAAAAGACGCATTGAAGCCAGATATGACATATATCAGGAAGTAAACAAATGTTTCAACGCAATCATTTCACAAATCACTAGGAGAAGTTCTTGCTTGTAATGAGAAACACTGACCATTTCAGTATCAATGTTTCAAGGTCAGGTCAATATTTCAACATGTTTTAATAGTTAAGAAATTAATTATGATTGCACTGGCGAGAATAGTTCTTGAAAAACAATAGCTGAAAGTCTCTCTACACGTGATACCACTCACTTTCCATTTCCTCTTGGCGTTGAACTTCTTGAAGTTCTTCATGTTTATCGAGGAGCGATTTCTATTAGCCATCTGCTTTCGTGTCATAGGCTGGAAAAGAGAGTTATGTTGGTGGTTCATGTCGGCTTACATGTAAATTACATTGTTATGACATTAAAGATCAAGCAGTCAATACCAAAACCCTGTATGCACTCAATGTAATTAGTTTGTTTGTGGTAATTCATTTAACCCCATAGGAATAAATGAGGTCAATTTTTACCTTAATCCACTGATGAATTAGACACTCTTCAGCTGTCATTCTTTCACTGCAATGAACCGTCAGAAAAAGACAAAAAAAAGTAAAACAATGTGTCATGGTTATATAATAGATAGGGTTAGGGTTAGGTATGATAGATAGAACATGAACTTTGATGATGTTTCATAATGATGAATGTGCTTTTATAATGATTATTGTACTATTTATTTTATTAGTGAAGAGTGAAAAGATACATTTTTTCTACTACAGTTTTATCACATTATCACATTGTGCTGTTTTGCCATTGGAAATCTGCTGGTTAGATCCCTTGTTCCTCCTAGCATCAGGTTGTCCCTGTGTCAGGTTGTCCCTGAGCAATACACCTTACCCTTATGAGTTCTCTCACTGGGGTCAGAATCGGTGTATGAATGTGTGACTTCGAGGCACTCATTGTCAAGTTCTACGAATGGCCAAAGGTTAGGGAAAATACAACATCAATGTGAGACATGGTTGCAAGGAACTCAAGTAGCACCAAAAAATACCAGGACCAGAGTTTGAGTCCCATGGTTGTGAACTCTGTAGTTTGCCAGCATCAGTGCAACTCTGCCCACCATCCGTTACATCTGAAGTGAGTTTAACATTGACAGCAGACTCATAAAAGTTTGTTTCAAGCTTCACGTTGTGTCCACTCTACATATGGAAAATGTGACTTACATTGGATCCTTTACCAAAAGTTTCTTGATGAAATCTTTGGCCGATTCACTCGTCATGCTGAAAACGTGCTCGGGAAACTCAAACTTCATGGCGATGATGTTCTTCAGAGTCTCCTCATCTGTGATATCTTGAAATGGTGACAGACCACTTAATCTAGTGAGCAAGAAGAAGAAAAACCAAGAATTAATGAATGAGTGAAACTGCCTAGAAAAATTCAGAATGGTTTCTTCAGTCACTACATTTCGGTTGGGTTTGAGTTGAAAAGAAATATCCGCTGCTCGACATCAACTAAAAAAAGGAAATGCAGGCGAACGTTTTGAACAATACCAATTTAATCACCTACAGGCCAGGTGCATTAAATCTGCTAGTTGAACAATACCAATTTAAGAGCAACACATTTCATGACCTATCTGACTCACCGTTATGTATAGCTTTAATGGTACTAGAATGTATGTGTTAGTGTGCAAAGTAACAACTTACAGTATGTAAGTAATCACGCCAATGCTCCTACAAGAAAAGAGACAAATGTTCATGAGCAATTTCGCCTTCACTGTGAAATAAAGAATAAACATATAGTTCTACTGGCACCAAACTGCTGTAAAATAATAGTACTAAGAATATATGTTTTGGCACACCCACACTGTTTTTTTGTGAGCTTGAGAAAATCATATCAGAAATGATTAGAAATGAGCTGAGAATGACAAATAACATTGTTAGGCTGTCAGGACTGCTGCTGAAATAGAAAGGGTTAGGGAAGTGATATCATGCACTTAACTGCCGAAGCATTACATAGAAGGATAATTATTTTACCACATGTCCGTCGCCGTGCTCAGAGGACTGTAGTTTATCACCTCGGGGGCTGTGAAGAGAATACAACAGGGGCTTTAGAAATAGACTGATACATGTATATGTCTTCTGAAGCAATTTCCTGACACATTTCCAAACGAGTCAGTTATTCAACCTGATAAACAGAAATCTTCTTACTATGTTAAAGCTGCACTACCTGACATTTCTACATTCTAGAGGTTTTTTTCTGGAGGTCAAGCTGTGTCCTAAAGCAGGTAACCCAAAATCAGTTTTGTTTTGTTTTAAACGTGGTCTTATACGATCAACAACATAGTAATCTAGGCCATTTTATCAGTTACTCAAATAGAGAAAGAACTAGAAGAGTACAATCCTAAGTTTGCCCAACTTGTCTGCAAGACAGTTTCCTAACGTTCCACTCTGCTCCGAACAGAGGAGGCATTGATTTGAACCGTCAAAGTGCCTTTTTCACACACAGCAAGGTGTGTGTGTGGATGTGTGGAATTCTTTCTGGTCGTGTCCGAGAGAGGGTAAAGCTTTTCAAAATGTCGTCTTCCTACAGATGCCCCTAAACCTATATATTATACAAGTATATATATATATATATATATATATATATGTTTCGATTTTCCCTAATTCCAAAAACCATCTCTTCTGCCCTCTCTTTTAAAGAATAAAATCTTGACTAGGCTTGAATGCCTGTGCCAGCTTTCCTCAAGTTCAAGTAAAGCCAAACCCTAAACAACCTATATTAGATGGAAAGTTAAGTATTTGGTTACAAAGCAGTGATATTGATTGATCCTGGTCCAAAAAACTCAACGCCCAATGTTTTAAAAGCATAGTCCACATTTGGAATCAAACTGACTTGAGATTGAAATTGAAAATGATTGATTTAATTGTTAATTGTTTACTGGTCATTGCAGCTTTTGGTGAACATGTAAAGTCAATCATACCACCCCCACCAAAATAGTATTGACACTTACGGATGTATTGTGGGGTTCCACACATACTCTTGTACTCTTCTCCTTGCTTGAACCGGTGGGCCAATCCAAAATCAATGAGCTTGATAATTGGGTTTACAGCATCTTTGTCTGACAGCATGATGTTCTCCGGCTGTGTGGACAGAACAATACATATTCAGGGGGACACATCAAATAGATATTAGGTAGTCCCTTCTCTGAGTCACTAATAACTAACCTCTCAGAATACAGACACCTGGATGTGAATATACCAACGTCAAGAAATTGAACGTGAATCACCACGACGTTCGGAGCTCGTTGTGTGCAAAACCAGCTGGACATTTCCATTGGCTCACCTTGAGGTCAAAGTGAGCGATGTGTTTGCTGTGCATGAAGCCCACCCCCTCCAGGATCTGCTTCAGGAAGGCGATGGCCTCGCTCTCCGTCACGTTGTCCTTGGCTGCGATGAAGTCGAAAAGCTCCCCACCACTGATGCTGAAGAGATGGAACAGAAGAAATCGATCCATCATTAAAAACGTGTTGTCCTTGTGTCTCTAAAGGCACAACAGAAGAGATGGAATTAAATACATGTTAGATTTCAATTATATATGACAGAATACAGGGATCTTACAGGAAAGGAAAGAATGTGACAAGAAAAAGATGTGCTGTGTTGCAAAATCAACCATAGTCATAAGAAATCAGACATTGGTAACAAAAAATAATCCTTTTGGTTTTAAACCACCAAAGACAATTGTTGTGATGGAGTTTTTCACTTTGCTCTGAAAGCATGTCTATTATTTCATAGCTATTCATTGATACACTGCAAAGCATCCTAACAAAAAGCATTATTAAGAAGATAAGAAGCATAATACTTCACAACTTATATCATTAAACATGACGTTGACAAACTACAGTAGCAGACTACAGAAAAACAGTTAAATGCAATTGTTAATATTAGTTTATTAGAATATACCATTTTCTCTCAGCCACCCACATACATAATTCAGACACAGTTCATACAGTGTAGTGTAGTGCAATAAGTAATCTGTAATCTGTAATCAGTGTGCTCTCTCTCCAGCGCCCTGAGAGTGGAGCTGCTGCTTGAAGGACACAACAGATCCAAAACAAACGCGCGTTTTTCATTACAGATCTAATATTTTCAAAGGCTTTAATGCATGATCGCAGTGACAGATGTGTAGACACAGCAACAGAAGACGTGGTGACGTTACCTTTTGTCTGACCATGTCCTTTTTTTCCCATTCAAATAACAGCGTGTGAGAATGTAGCCGCTTGTGACGCACCATTCTTACGGTTGCGTATCAAATGAAAGAGTTGATAAGCAAAATCGTAATGATAATGGTGAAATTGGATGAAAACAACAGCGATCGTCAAACATCCCCATTTCGCGCAATCCCACAGACTCACAGCTCCACGATGAGCACCATCTCTGCGCGGCACTCGAACACGTCCTTGAGGGCCATGATGCTGGGGTGCGTCAGGGCCTGAAGCAGCTCCACCTCGCGCTCCACCGCGCTCCGCTCCACGCCCAGCCGACTGCATGCGCTCTTGCGGGTCTTGATGAACTTCCCGGCCCACTGAGTTCCCGTGGACCGCTCGGTCACCTGTCGCACCTGCCCAAAGTGTCCACTAGGTGGGGTGCAGCCAGAGAGCATCAGTACGGTTACTGAACGTGTCCGTAGACACAAGACTGTTTGTCCATGACTGTCAGATTGGAGCGTTGTTGGGCAACGTGAGAGAAGATCAATTTCTGTGATGTGTGACACAATGCTTAAGTAGTAAATGCAGAAGTTATGAGGGAAAACAACATCTGTATAATAGTGACGCTGATATTGATGGGTTGCAAGGGCATATTTTTGTTCAAGGAGACAAAATAAGCTTTTTTTACTGTTTTCTTTATATTTGATAATATTATAGAAGGGGTTGTTGGTCATCCATGAGCCATAGTTCCCAATAAGGAAACGTTGTTCTAAAGAATGTTGTTGGAGGAACATATTTTCATGCACGCCAACATTCACGTTACCTGCCAAGAACAACGCCGATCTCATAAAGGTCTTCAACATTCTCATGTTTGAACGCCATGCTGACGCCGCTTGTTCCGACTGCCGCTGATCTTTGGTAGACTTTAAGAAACTTCTAACTTAGCACCCATCAATCTTGCACCTAGAAAAACCGAAGCCATTTTTATAAGTCAAGAGATGCACACAAAATACCCATCTTCAAGGGAAATATGTCAGTACATAAAACAACAACAACATGAAACAAGTTATGCAACAATAACTTCAATAGTATGAATGTAGAGTTAACACAGAGAGCGTAGCAATAGAAGGAGCAACCGTAACCATCTTATATGAAACAAAGCGAATAACTGTTAAAAGATTAACAGCAATTTTCACGGCAGGTTTTAATCTGACTGACTTTAGATTTTGGAACAGTGCATATTTTGAAATCAATTGCTCAAAAAGCACAATCAGACTGTTATATTCAAAACACAAAATTAAATATCTAGATGGTCATACGAGTCTAGATGATTTGTCCAAGACTACTCATTTGACCTATTACTACTCATTTGACCTATCGTGATAGTCTAGCAACAAAGTGAAGACCTGACATTATTCATGTTTGAATCGCATGGCTTGGGTTTATTCTAACTTTTAAATGGATGTGAATTTGAAAGGTTGGTTCCTTTTCTCAAACTTTCTTCTATCCTATCCGTATTTAATAACTCCTGCTGCCGTTGATAACGTTTGGATTTTGACAGTTGATGAGGTAGGAAGTGTCAGATCCTCTGAGAGCAGCTTTGCCACACCCATCATTTTAATTCTGTTTTAAGCATGGTATCTGAGGAGTCAGAGGTGAAGACATCTAATAAACATTGCTACTTATTATTACTTATACCTATTAATTATAGAAAATATGTATATGCTTGTCTTTTCCTTAAATGACAAGCCAGAGCTGCTTTCTCATCACCATTTAAATAAAGCCTTTATAAACGGCAATAAGAAGACATTTTATAATTACATGTAGGGTAGCAACTATGAAGCTTTCAATCTGGCTAACAGAATCAAGATGCAGATGGTATATCACGAGGGCCAACTGGAGAGATGATGGAGACACTAACTCCAAGCAGAGAGCTCTAGAAACCATTCATCCTCATCTCCCCATCTGGCAACAGTCCTCCCTTTCTGTAGAAACTGTCGATACCACTCTCAGGAAGCATCCTGATTCCTGTCACACAGTGACTGGAGGCCTATCAACTGCTCGCTTGGTTGAGCCATCAAGGCAATTCCTTGCCATTCTCAAGAAGAGTGACAGAGCAGATCCAGTACTGATCCAAGTATCAACAATAACCCTGATTCATGTACATATACCCTGCTTTGGGAATCATCCAAACCATCCAACCTATGGAACTGCAATTCCTGAGGACTTTCTATGAGACTGGACAGTCACAACACAGATATCCTGGTAATCACGGACCGCTTTACAAACCAAGTTTGTCATGCAAATGAGAGATAAAAACGCCAGCCCAGTGGCCAAATCCCATTTGTACCGCATCAATATCGATCAAGGCTGTGATTTCAAATCCCACACTATCAAGGAGCTACGTGCTTTAGCTTGCTAAGGTAAGGTGAGTCCATACCTTCAAAACATCTCAAGTGTTTCAATGGATCTCTCTAGGCTTTCTTGGCGCCCTACCAAAGTGAAAGTGGAAAGAGCATGTAAAGCCACTAACTCATGCATACAATGCAATCACTAATGAAGTCACAGGTTTCATGCCATAATATATGAGTAGGACATCAACATCCTACTCAGGTTGCACTCTGTCCTCTCACTCACAGTGTATTAAGAACCTCAAGGGTCCGTGCTAGGGAAGCAACGATTATAGATTCTGATGGTATGATAACAGTCTGAGAAATAACCACGCTTTGAGGATTTGACCAGTATTATGCATTCATTTATTTCACAACACTACGGATGTATTAAATCACATGAGCATTCTTTAATTATAGGTTTTATTGTGTTCACCACAACATTTCTATTTTTTCATATATACAACCCTAGCAATGATCTTTTAAATCCACGTCTCCTTACTCATCAAAATAATTGGATTTGATCACGCTTTCTGATACACATACCTCACGCCACCCGTGGCACTACAATGTAACAACCGTGAATACCTAATCCATTACTTCACTATCCAGAGATCATTTAGATTACGGCTGGTTGAAGACAACTGGTTACCTTCGTATTTGCCAACCCAATTTGGCCTTGAAAGTCCAACATATTGGCCATATGGTCAAAACATCCCGCTTTGATCGAGTTCTGCATCACAGCCTGAAACACCCACTCCTCGCTCCAATGCTTTGACTTGTAGAGATTTCTTATGACATCCACATTAAAAACCTCTACATCACAGATAGTGAGCATAAACAATAAGGCCATGCGCTGGATGGGATCGATCCAACATCATCGCCGCCCAGTTGAGGAAGGCTTCCCCACAACCAAAGTTCGATTTCAGCGTCCGATTGGACTCAAATCAAATCAATCAAAACCGGATTCACCATCACATCATCAGCAAACCGGATTCAACATCCCCACCCTCAGCCCAGGTGAATTCTATTGGGCTCTTCCAGACAAAGGACACAGGGTGGTGATGTTGGATACGGTTTATCGTGAAGCTTTGTTGATCATGCTACATGGCCTGGTCATTGTGGCCAAAGAAATACTTGAAAGCCACAATGAAAACCATAAACAAATATCACAAACACTGGAAGAAAGGCCACGTCCCATCTCCCCCCTCCTGTCATCCTGCTGCCACCAAACCCCTCCCTTCGCTCACCCACCCCCAATGGGCCTCTTCAAGCCTGCGTCATCTCAGAAGACCCAATATCCATCAATTTGAAATGTTGAGAAAAGAGCTTGTGAAAACCTGGTGAAAAAAGAGTAAAATATCTTTAGAATTATTATGATAACTGATTTGCTATTTGTCTTCAGTTACAATGGACCCTAACAAAGGACTTATGTGGCTTCCTGATTTCAGTAATGGCTGCCATCTGGTCGGGGAGGAGACAGGGTGTGCTATGGAGCAAGGCGGGCCATACAAGCTCTTTAGGGAGGGAGAGAGTGAGGTGGGTGTGCATGTTAAAGTGTTTCCGTTTGGCCAAAGTAACACAATCATTTGTGCGTGCGGGCTTAAATGCCTCTAGCATCTACTTGGAGATTGGCAGGCTCAGCAGGGCATCAGAACCCCTTTTTATCTGTTGGACTTCCTAATGACAGCGGTGTGGAATGTATCATTCAGGGGATTGAGTAAATGAAGTATTTCCAGAGTGCTGCATATTGAATCCCAGTGAAGATCATCTTTGTCTAAACTGACTTTTGAGCTTGATCCTATGGCTTATGATGTTCTCATCTGACAAACCTCACAGAACGCTTGTTGAGAGATATTGTAGCAAATCATAACACAATTGAATACATGTTTTTCCTTGGCATAATACTAATCACAGAATGTTATTTATTTTCAAGAAACAAGGGCACTATAGAGAAAACCTTTTTTGATGCGACACCAGATAAGATTAAAAAAAATGCAGGGATGTTACTTAAATATTCTATAGCAATGAGGATAATGCCACAACAGCGAATTATCACCTAAACTTCTTTCTCCATTTTAGAGAGCTCTCAGAAAACAGAGTCAGCCATATTTCCAGACAGACCTGTGGCACCATTCTGTCAGCAAAACTCTACATCCTGTGGGCCACTTGTTTGCAAGGTATATGTGCAATGGATCCCTTGACTCTGACTTTGTGTGACAGCTATGGCCCTGTACGGATTGGACTATATTCTGTAGTTTGCAGAGCTATTTCTAACTGGGGGAGGGCTGAATGTCAGCACAAATGTGGATAAATACTAAATAAAAATAAAACATTGCGCATGGAGATTGCTTGGCAACTAGCAAGAATATCAGGTTAGCTTTTCGTATTGTAAAGATTATTATTACCTTATAAGGCATGTTGTAAGGGACTCAACTGACACAGTTGAGTGTCTATTGTTCTCTATTGCTTTATTGTTTTATTGTCCTAGAAAACATTTACGACATATGCAGAGCATGTGGAAATGCATGCCAAAGCCCTGGAAAGCAGGAAATGGACCATGAAGATGTGTGTGTGCGTGTGTGCGAGTATGTTATCGTTAATATTAATATTTAATTATATACTAATTACATTATATATATCTATGCACCACCTGTAGTTTGTGGTTCCCCTGGACTTTTGCTGGGAGGCCACCCCTGGAGCTGGACTTTGGATGCCCTTCCGGCTCCAGTACTCTATCCTACCTCATGGACCTCAGGTGGCCTTTCCTACTGCAGCTCTGCAGATGACACACAACTAACTGTCTTTCACCTGGTCTTAAACCCAGGTAGAAGCACATATCTCTGCGTGTCTGGCGGACATCTATGGACACCTAAAGCTCCATCTGGACCACACTAAGCTGCTCAAGGAAAGGTATCTCCCTTCCACAAGCGCTTGATCAGTATTGATAACTCTGGTATACCAGCTGCCCTTTGCTGCCAACCTCACAGCGACCACCCGTTCCGAAAGTCACAAGCTGCTCAACATCATGAGGATGTTGCTCAGCCAGAAGGCAGCTCAGGGTACGGTCCAGGCTCTGGTCATCTCACAGCTTGACTGCTGCAACTCCCTTCTGGCTGGTTTGAACTGCATGCCTGCCCGATGGCTCGCTACTCCCTCGATACGTGGGAACCCCAGCAGGCGCTCCACTAGAGCCCCATAGTGTGCGGCCCTGGCTCCACAATGATGGAACGAGCTCCCCGCTGACCCCTGGGCGGCTCAATCCCTACCCTACCCCGTCTTCCACGCAGGCTGAAAACTCATCTGGTTGGACTGCATCTTAGTGAATGAAAAACAAATCTTATCTCTCCATCTCCCTCTCTCATTGTTTTCTTGCGTTTTTATGTCGTAGCACTTAAAAGCAGTGGCTTTGCCAATTTCTTGAAGTTGCGCTTCCACTTTTTTGTGGTGCATCCTCAATGTTGGCCAGGCTTACTGTCACCTTGTACAAAAAGCTTCTGCTAAATAAATGTAATGTTTTATAATTTTCTGTGGCTGTTTTAAAGGATATTGCTAGTGAGGTAAATGAAATCAGACTGGTTACTGGTATTTTGGAAATGTTCCTGTTCAGAGATTAAATGTAGGCGATCTAGCTCTTCCTAAAGCATTAGATTGAGTGTTCCAGGACGTAATGCAGAACTCGTTCCAACGGTTACAAACCATGACGCTTACATAGCACTGTTAATAGTGAAACCGGTTAATAATGAAACCCGTTAATTGCTGCATCCTAAATGCACGCTACAGGAGAATGCTGCTCTGCTTCCTCCTTTTTATGTAATGAAAAATAAATTCATACTTATTGAATGACAAGGTCATCATTTTATCCCATAACATTAGAGGCCTTGCCTTGAACTTCATACATTTACCACAAGCAACTCTTTCTTCTTTTCCGTAATTGACTAGTTTTCTTATATATTTGTTAATATGTTATAATAATAATTCTCATATCTTAGCCTTTATTTTAACAGGGAGGGAAATGTGGTTATTAACCAACCAGATCCAAACAATATCATACTGTCTATCGCCTTACTTGCCAACCTAATGGAGATGCACTTGGTTTTACCTTGAGTTCACACTTTCTCTGGTATAAGTGTTGATGAAGTAGACTGTACAGTTTCTTGAATTCCAGCAAACATCCAACCTCTGAAAGAGAGAGAATAATACGTAAATCAACAGAAGCAAGACGTCTTCAAATTCTTGCAATTTAATGGGAGATACTACAGCTGTACCATAAAGTCGACTCAAATTCTCTGTCAAACAACTTTTTTGCACTATAATAACAATAATTATAATAACTAGGTAAAAAAGGGAACAATTCATCATTTTGAGTCCAGAAGGGGAATTTGCTCAGTTAGCTTTTGCTTCCGTTAGCCGCTTCCGTTGACTTGCAGAGTGACTGCTAGTAGCCTAGCTCCATGTAAGGGTGATACAGTTTTCATTACTTGCTTCACAGGCGAAATTATATTATCCGCTGCTTCTTGCTGGTTAGTCCTTGCGAATGGTAACCTATAGATATACATAGGGCTGAAATATCTTTGTTTGCAGAGAAACTACAATCTTGTGTAGTTACTGGCACTCATTTTGAAAAAGCAAGTATTCGGAATACATTGGAAATCAAATGAACAGTGTATTCCCCTCACATGAACAGGAGCTAGGCTACTCTCCCTGCTAGTCAATAGAAGAGGCTAACGTAAAGAAAGTGCTAAACCCAGCGGGTTTCCTTCAGGAGGCAAAGTTATGAATATGGAATTAACATCTCGTCAGATTCTGGGAAAGACAGAAAAATGGCAATTTACAGATAGGTCGTAGTACACCTTTAACAAACATTAATTAAAATGAAAATCATACAGATTGCCAATTTAAGTCCCTATATCCTGCTTATTTTTTCTATAATGCAAGTGATTGTTCGACAGAAATTGTAGTCTAATTTGTCTGAGGCGTGGTATTTGGGCCCTGTTTGCGTTGCTGTGGGTGTTAAGACACATAGACTGTTTAAAATAGAAAGACTCTTTAAACAGAAGAGCTTACCCATTTAGATTTAACCGTTTATTCACCTAGTTTTTTGGTATGCCTTGCACACCGAATTATAACTAGAATTAAATTAGAAAACAAATACATTAAAGGTATATATATATCACCACTTTGAAATTTAGTCAGTATGCAACACAAACAGCTGATAACAGACAAGGGCACTCTCTCATGTAACAGAGACTGTTGGTTTGCAGACACTTCTTACCACCGGCGAGTCGCTATCATTTTGTAGCTTCCTTAAAAGTTTTTTATCTTAGTCTTCTATAAATGCCAGATCATTTTAGTTCTAATCTTTGTGAACATTTGGTTTGGTTCCCCTTATACTGCATGAGTAAACTCAACAGTAGTTTAGAAATGGTAATACTGCATGATTAAACATTGTTACACACGTTTTTGTCAAACACCCATATGTATCATCACCGCAATTATATTTGCTCCCGATATCAGAACCATATTTACCATATTTGATTCGATCAGGTAGCACATGAAAAATAGGTAGTCCAGATTTAGACAATCAACTAATTTCCATGCCTGTTCTAATGCTCTTTAAAATGTATAAATCTCCCAATTTACATTGTTCAACAAAAACACGATATTGCCTTGTCAGAAGCTTTAAGAAGCTATCATTTGAAATTAAATAAAAAGGTGCTGACTGAGAAGACACATTATTTCTCTGATATAAAGAGTGTTTCATTTCTACATCGACAGTAACCCCAAAATGATTGTCATGATGATGTCAAGGTTCACAAAATAAGTCAAAAACCGGTCATGTTATGGTCGTATAAAGCTTGGATTCTTGGATTTACCATGTCTTGGAAGAGGTCCATGTTTTATGCCACTTGGGAAAAAAATAAAAAAAATAATAACATATACAGTATACTGTATATAGCTCAATTAATAGTGGATATATTTCACTGCCTTTAAACGTGGCAGGCGCCCACTGCTGCAAAATCTTGTTTTCATCAACTGATCCTTTTGTAAATTGGTTAAATTGGTAAAACAAATAAATCAAATTAAAAAATTGCTAAACAACACATCAGTGGCATTTGGATCCACTCATCATTCCGAGATCGACTTGGTTACGGCAGAGCTTCATGCATCCTAAAGGTTTCCGAACACGCACAGATTCCAAATGATGAGAGTAGGCCTTCTTCCAACTTCCAACTGGGATGAAAGCTGTGAGGCAAGGCAAGGGCCATATGAGGCCAATACCAACCACTCACAGACCACTGAGGGCTTGGTGTTAGCATCATATGGCCCGCCGCCCTTCCCTTGCCTCACAGCCCAACATGTCCCCCAGAGGGCCACAGGCCTGGGCTCCGCCCCGCTGTAAGTTGATGACAGCTCTTCCCTGTCCCCCACTTTCAGTGGATCTATGTGTATTCACCCTTATTCTTTTATTAATCCCCCTTCCTGCCTGACACCTGTATCTATCCTATTGATGTGTATTTAACTCTGTTGAAGGCTAAAGCAGACCATTAAAATGGTTGTGTGACGTAACAGAGACTATGTCCACATCTTCCTAGTCGGCCACTACTGACATAACCACTCCTTTCTTATTAGACTGACTGAACTGAAGGCGAGTGCATATCCACGGGGTTCCCACAGTGAGTGTTCAGCCAGGGCGGCGTCTGACCCCATGTGGACCCTAGGCCACATCCTTTTAATCACTTTCTATCTTTAATGTATTTCCATTTTATTTTTGTTTTGGGACTGTGTATGTCAGTACTACTTCAATGTCAGGCCGTAGCCGGCGCGGCTGATTCAAATTGAATCTGACCAGTAAACATTTGGCAGTGAAAGGTGCCAAGGATTTCACACAAAAAATATCTATATTTAAATTGAGCTCTTCCCTGTCTACGCACATCCAGCATTTGAGTTTTGCCTCCCTAACATTTAGAGATGAGAGAAAACGTTGATGTTTTCAAAACTAGAGGGTTTATACTATGCCCTGATGCTTATGGAGATGCTCCTATTTTAATAAGGTATCCAATATAACCAACGGCAGGGACCTTTGATAACTTTTTTATTAAACATAATGTCAACCAGGACCTCCGAAAATACATAATCTGAAGAGCCACTAACTAGCGACTGAGATCCTCATCCTCACCTAATGAAGGAAAGCATGAATGGCTTCGTATTGCGAGAATTAAACAAACCCCCTTCGTGAACTTGTTAAGAGGAACTGCCAGGTGCAGTTCGGTTTGAGCTTCACACACAGGCAGTCATGGCTATCACCTTTAAACAATGTTTTGCGGTATGCTGTATCTTTGCGTGACTGAAACTGAAACTGCACACACCATACATCATTTTTGTTGATCATATACTTATGAAACGCCTTCACCCTAAACCCAAAAGGGAAAGTTTGAAACAAACTTTAAAATCACAGTATGTAAGATGGAGCCCCTCCTAGCTAGAAATAGTTAAAATAAATGTGCAAAGCAAACTACCTTAGCTCAGCTGGCTGGGGGGCGTGAGAAAGGGCTTTAGGGAGCGGGGATGGCAAAATTATTGAAAACAAAAGGAAAAAAAAGATATGGGCTGGCCAGCACAATGTATTATGTGTTATAGAAGGTGATTTTATTAATATTATTATTTAAATCCCTACCGATAAGCATTGACTCCCGATATTTCCAGGTTATTTAAGCTATGAGTTGAAATGTTACACATTGTGATTTATATTATCCATGAAGAAACCTTGAGAAGGATCAAAAAGTGGGGATCCCTCCTTCCAGGGATGGTTCGAGGTGAAATGGCTGCCACTTTCGTTATTGTGTGCCAGCACCAGAAAGAAAAAAATATATTATCCACTTTCCTTTAGTTATGGGGTCCTAAACCAAAAGGTAGTACATTCTAAAATAGGTCAAATGTTCTTAAACATATCTAAACACGTTTGAAGTGTGTGGGTGTATGCATAACTATAATCGTTTTCCTGAAAACAATCCTTCAGATGAGCTAGAAAGGAGAGGAAAAAGAGGAGAGAAATAAAGAAGAAAGGCCGGGAAAGAAAGGAAAGGCCGGGAAAGCAAAGAGCCAGAGTAGAGGATGGAAAGTTGAGAGCATTTGGCTGACTGTGAAACTAAGCCCTTAAGTCAATGGCTCTGTTGTGAGATACGTTGGGCGTTTTGTGTACTGAGCCACCTTTTAGTGGGTGTGTTCTGTATCCCAGAATCAACTAATTTAAACTGTCCATACAGGACCTTATCCATGGCACATGGAGAAGGGTCTCTCATGTGCCCTGTATGTATTCCACTGGAGTTAATGTATGATCTGTGATCCTACCAAGTGTCACTCGATGTGGCCCAACTCCTGCTACTATGCTGTGGTTTATATAAACACAAACAATAACTATTGGATTGAACACCCTAAAGCTGTTTTGCATGACTGCCTTGCATATTTAGGAGTAAGGCCAGCCATTGTCAGGAGGTGACTCCTCCTTAACTAGAGAAATGACACAGAAGACCAATCTACACAATGAATATGTTATAGGAACTATAGGTCTTAATATAGCTTGGTTCCGTCTTGTGTATACACGACCGATTAAAACAGTTCATCACTTGTGTGATGTACCAACAGGTGCGACACTGACAGTACGTCCATCCCTTTTTAGCACGTATACCGACAAAGACTTTAGAGAGCAAATACAAAATGTGGCAATATATTTAATGTCAATAAATGCAAAGATTTTTTACAAATATTTGAGACGAATGGATTCTCGTGCACAATGATAGTAAACTCAGGTAAAGGATATCTAAAATGCCATGAGCGCCTGTGTTCTGCGCCCCCCAGCGGCGCACAGCGTCATTACACTTTCTTAAGATGAGTAACAGCGGCGTAAGGAAGAGATACTGTACAAATACATGTTTAAAATGTAGTACAAAAATCGTGTTCATGTGGATTTTGGTGGCAGGGCCCTACCCGGATAACATACAGGTTAAACTAAGGGCATCAAGGCAGATCGGGGGAATATCAAAAATATCCTGAATTGCCTGACTGTTTTGAAAGAGATCAGCTGCGACGTGACATAACAGAGTGCTGGTGAAATAGGGCTAATCTCAACGTGTCTTCAGTCTTAAACCTTGTTGTGCCAGAGTGGGTAATATGAACACAACTATTGTAGGTAGACATGGTAAAGAAGTGTAGGTGTGAGCGGTACAGGAAGTCCCCCGACTGGTCTGGACTTGCAAAGCGTCTCCGCCGTTGAAACATTTCCCAAGATTATGGAGGCGCACGATCCAGATCTTAGATCTTACGCTATCTGCTGAACCGCATAATCACCATGCCATGCGATGAGGCGAATGCAACAGTCTGCCCTGAAGTGACCCCAGCTGAGAAAACAGTCCACGGAGAGAGATCGTACTCACCAACAGCACGACTCGCCGGAATGCATGACTGCAGGTGATGCGGTCCTCACTGCATCGTGTCAGATCCTCTTCCACTCACAAAGTCGTCACGCTTCAGTACACGCACCTCGGATCTGGTCCTGATCGGTTCGTCGTTACTTAAAATATACAAATATTAAGTCCTAGGTGGAATGCGGAAAGGATGTGGTCCGAGAAAACAGCCTTCCAGTTTATAACATGCAGCAATCGCTTCTCTAAAGGAACCTCCCCTTCATAGGCAGCATCTAACTTCTCCAGTGACGTAGACTGGTTGTCCTCGGAACAAACCTGTTTGGAAACCCATGGCTCAACGCCCGCCACGGAATTATCACGATGGTGTTACTAATGGAATGCGGTTTTCGATTGGTTCATAGTTAATGTGGACACAACGCCACCTAAGTAGGTTTCAGAATGCCATTCACAAGTGTGCAAGAAAATAAACTAAAGACTACTACTTAGCCATTATATTAGGGTACGATGCATTTATTTTATGCCAAATCAAATGTAAGCCCACTTGACCGAATCTCCCTTTGACCTTATTAGTTCCATTGCAATCTAGAAACAAAAGTGGTTCTCTGTACCCATCACCAACTCACTGCCAATCGTTTGGTTCAAGAAACATACAAGTCGAATACCTTTTCTTCCAAAAAAACAACTTTAATTCTCTTGAGGTTTCATTTCACACAGAAAATCCTGTACAAGAAATAACCAGAGTTCAAAAAGTATACTAATGTCAATGTAGCGTTGAAATGTGAATTGCAAAGGTGAAGGCCAGCCCAATATCCTGATAGCTTCTGGATGTTGATGGGTTTCCGGGAGGTCACCACAATAACAGTTAGGAAAAGTGAACCATTTTCCTACTTGTGAAGATGTAAAACGTGCTTGTTCCGTGTGCTATTGTAAGCTCATACACAACTTCCCTATCATAAAGTCTAAAACCTGATGCTCTCTGAATGTTGAATCACTTTTTTGTTTAAACCCCAATATGGGTAAATTAGAAATGAAAAAAAAACAAACATTGAAGCCTTAAGATCTGTATCCCCAATCCCAACCCCATCCCAACCCCATCCCGACCCCTCCAGCCCCCATCCCCACCCCTGCAGCGCGCTCAGTTCTTCTTGGACTTGGGGGAGTCGTACTTCCTCTTGCTGGAGTACCAGAGGAGCAGGGGGATGCCGATGGAGGGAAGGGTCATCACGCCGAACGCAGCCCAGTCCATCTGGAGAGCAAACACCGGAATCAGACCATGAGCTGGATGATAGCAGGTGATGGAGCCGCCACACTGATGACCACGCGTTGACAATGCACCACTTACATAGTGAGGGGAGAAGCGCCTGTCAAACTCCCTCTGAGCCAGGATGCCCCCCTGTCCCGGGGCGCTGGTGTAGCCCACCTAAGAGGGAGGAGGACCAGGGGAGACGGGGTTAAAGACCAACCCCAAACATGAGGCCCAGCAGGGGCTCTGCTCAAACACTCTGTTCCAATTGCCCATTAAGTTTGTATGTGAGTGTGTCTTGTCACTAAGCAAGGCCAGGTTATGGAGACACAAAATACACCACACGTCACAATAAGGCGTTTTAAATGTCCACCTATTCTGAACATCAGTTTTGGAGAGGTGGACGTAACGTTGTTAATGTATGCATGATTTTGATATTTTTATTATACAGGTTTCATTTTTAGACTGTACTCAAATCAGTGAAAAATATAGACTTAACCCTTAGTTTTAAAAACGCTTTTCCTTCATAGGAAATCCCCAAATTCCGGTTTGTCTTTCTGCGACGGCATGTTGAAACTTGATTTTGTGCGCCTGTATAAAATGTATGTGAATACCGCAGTGACTGCAACAGCTATAATATGCAAGCGCTATATCCAAAATGTCAAAGGAATGGCTGAAGAAGGGAGTTTGTTCTGGCTACAGCCAAAGAGCATGCTGACCCCTGATCAGCTATTGATGATCTTTCCTATCAGTATACCAGATGTTCCCCCGACAGAAATAGAAAACAAGTGAATCTTGTTTTCTTTGCAGCCACGCATGGCAAAAAGCCTATTCTACTACCCACAAACTTTTCCGTCCTTCCAAAACGACAAAGCAAACACAGAAAACGTTGCTGTAAAATCAAACAGTAATGTCTCATTAATGTGCCGCTGATATTTTCTAATTAAAGCTCACCAGAACTTGGCAGTAGGGCTGTGCCGGTTTTGTAATTATTGCCTGACTGGTGGTGATCCACGGTCACAATCCCCTAACCGTCACCACTGCCATCGACCAAAAGATCTCCTCTCCTCAAAAGGAGCTCTCTGTTTACCCGTTGCCCTCACCGCTCCCGAACAGGAGGCGGAGGAGAGGCCTGCTTGTGTAGCATATTTGTGTAGCATATACTTTTGGTTATTCAGAGCTTGGGAAAAGCCAACTTGTTGCTTTAACTACATAGCAAATTTCTAATATCTAATATGAAAACGTTCTGTAATGTGAGCAGTGAACATATTGAACGGGAATGTCCACATTTGTTTCTGTCGGAACAGCTATATCAGGGAGATTACTAAAGTTCACCTGAACCGGCTCCAAAACAAGCATGAGGAACCACATTTGCTGAGAGCCAATCCTATTCAAGGTTGAGATACAATCCCCAGAACGCTGTCTGAACACATTATTGAGCGACCAGGTGGTTTCCCTAGACCCGGTGCGATACCCTGATGAGTAGAGGTTAGACAGTCTCCATCCAAATAGTCCTATAAAGAGGTGGGTCCGGTCCCACAGAATAACTCATCTCAAATACACTGAGCTTACCACAACTTGTCCTCCCTCCTGGGCCAGGTAGCTCACGGTTGCTGATGTGAAGTTGAAATATCCAGCCTTCAGGGGCCGCAGCACCACGGTGTGAGAGACATTGCTAGCTCTGGGATCCCAAGCGTTAAGGTCGCAACACTGTCAATGTGTAAAATGTGCCACATAACAAAATACTGCATTTTTATCACACACCCTTAATGGAATAATCATTAATTACCATATAAAACGTACTAGAACGTTGACTATTAGGCCCAGAAGTATAACTTTCAAGCATTACGGATAACCTGACAAGTGGCAATATAAAAGCGTAATTAATTTCACCTCTGGTTTCTATTTTTTTTGGTTCAGGTTACCGCTACAGAGCAGCAGTGGCAAACACTAGAAACATGAATGATATTCCACTAAAACAAGAGTGCTACGAATCCAGGCACAAGCCAACGCTGGCCAGCCGCCACCGTCTAATTAATCCTGTTAATATTGTAGGGACGTCCATTTGAGTAATTTCAAGGATACGGAGCAATCCGGTCCCATTTGACATTCAGCATCCCAGAGACGATCCCGAAGTCCTCAGGGGGGAAAGAGTCGTCGGAGAGCTCGACCTCCAGGGCAGCACTGGAGATACACAAGCACAGGACAGGTGAGACGTGTAGCCGGAGGACGGAGTTGGAACACAGCCGCCGTCTGATTGGTTCAAAGCAGGTCAAACGACACACATATCGGATCGCTAGACATGGGAGGGAGTGGTGTAAAGTGAGTGTGTGTTTAAAGGTTATCCCAAGGCGTTCGCCTTGGGATAACCTTTAAACACACACTCACTTTACACCCGCAGAGAAGAGCGGCGTGGTTGGGCTAGTGGATAGAATAATTATTCTGGGGGTGTAAACGATAACCCCTGGGGAGAAGGTTCTGGGTCGGCTCCCCAAATATCCCACGGCTGCACGTCGATGACCTGTATCTGTATTCACAAGTCACCTGGATTAAAGTAGGGCTGCAACCATCAGGTTGTTATAAGCCCCTAGCCATCACCGATTTCTTCTAATGGCGAAATATTTATTAATGTGGAATTTGGAGAATCATTGTGTGCAGATAATATAAGGGTTCGTAATTTGATCGATATATGTCGACTTTGTTCATTTGTTGAGCCAAAGGAGACGGCGTTGTTCCTCTAAAATAAAAGACCATGTAAACACAGAGCACTAAGGAGTTTAGTTTGGACTGCTAAATAGTGGCGCCACAGTTTTCTGACCGTGTCAGTAAATTAAGTCGTAAAAGCACGCTGAATAAATACATTTCTGTTTACTTAGGGAAAGAGGTCAAACAGATATCATTGACTGTATAGATAAGCCACCCCTGATTGAATCCAACAATTAATCAAATGTAATAGTTTTGCCTATGATAAAAATCTGCACAAAAGGAGAAAAGGACACTTAGGCCTTTCTCGGTCCTCTACCGGGAGGAAGTGTTTGTGGTGACCAAGCTGTGAACAACAAATAATGAGTTGGACCGTCCCACGTTCATTATCGTATGTGTTAATGGGCTTAATGGTTGAACTGATTTACAGTGCGTGTCTGGGCTGTTGATGACAACGGTGCGATGGCCAACATACATGTGTACATGGGAGATGCTGAAATTTGTACTTCTTGCCTCCTGTGATGTGGCGTAGGCATATTAACCAGACACACACGATGCTAATAGGGTATCACTTTAAAGTCTGCAGGTCTTGCATTAGGATTTTAGGTAAAAGGCTTTCAGTTTGATGACTCCAGCCCATGCAACTGTTAATCAACATAGTAGTATATTGGTTTCATTCGTCAAAGGTAGCATATTGGTTTCATTCATTGTTTATTGGGATTATAAACAACAGTAGAAAGCACTTTTATAAAGTCTTGATTTCAAGAAAGCCTTTGCGTCACTGTGTTGGCATTAAAGTACTTTGGCTGCAATCGTCTGGCTAAATTTCAAATTGATCAGCCGATCAAGTGCATTGGGCGTATATTGGCCAACGATTGGTTACACGTCAAGATTAATATATATATTTTGTCCAACAATAAACAAGCCTAATGGTTTAGCCTTGATTTGGGGGATTTTATTTTAGCAAAAATCGGAAAAACAAGTGAAACTCAACCATCAAATCTGTAACGCTGTTGGGACCACGCTAAACTAACGAGCTGGAAGACGGCCCATTTACCAACGTTGTTACCTTGTGCCAACGTTGAAGATGTTGTACTGCAGAGTCAGGTCTCTGCCCTCCACAGCGTAGCGGTTCAGCAGCGACTTGGACGCCAGGAGCCGGGCACCCTCCTCCCCGGTCCCGAGGCCGAGCACGGCCAGCAGGGCAAAGATGCACAGTGACTTCATCTGTAGTGGGACATATGGATGACACGTTTTGTAAACGACGGGATTCAATCGAATCACATTATAATCGACAAAGAAAAAGCATCTAAATTCTTGTTTCACGTTGTCTTACTCAAACCACACTCAACATTAATCATGTGGAAGGTTTTTCAATCTGAGTTGACCCGTGAACTCGGAGGAGTACGTGTACATACCGGTACGTACCAAGTCACTAAAGTCAACCAGTTGGTCTGAAGTTTTATTTTTAATCAAATGCAGCGTGACTTCCAAACTGAATACATCTTAAAGAAAAGCACGACTATTATGAGGATTGTTTTTGTTTCTTATCCATGTCACACTCAAGCTTGGTCACTACGCTTACGTGTACAAGACTGGCCTACACTGACCGCTCTCCTTCTAATCCAAAATAGATAATACACAACAACCTTCCACACATATTCCTGTTCGTTATTTCGACCCAATGCCAAACATTGCTAACATTTCAACCACAGACTAATACATTATATTCAAGCCCACTCTTAGATATACATACCGTTCACGAAGGCTCTTCCTTTCAGTCAAATCTGAGAAGAACTAAACCGGCGCATGCGTACAACGCTACATCCCCTGTCTAGGCTGACGTGGAAAACGCAGAACGTCTCCAAGGCCGAAACAGCGCCCCCAGTGCCCTGGAGACGGGGCCCTTACACCTCAATGACAATTTAGTCTTTGTCATTGCCACAATGTGAAGACCCTTGACTCACAGACATCCACCGGCAGACTTTTTGAAAATATCGATATATTGGATATTATAGTTGATAGTAGTTAATATAAGTGGCCCTACACAATTCAGTGAAGGAGCGGATTTTACAATGTTAAGGCATATTCATTGTATTGTTATTCAATGCATTTAACTTTGTAATGGCATGAATGTTTAGTTTGATGTTTTTACGTCTGCTATATGTTCCCATAGTTTTTTTTATTCAGATGGTTGACTAATTTTCTACAACAACAAATAGGCGATAGCCTACCCTGAAGAAATACCACAGAGTCAGGAATATCCTAGCACATGGCAATGAAGGGCCTTCCATTTTTGTTCAGAGGGATATCTCTATTATATTGTAATTTATTATTATTCAAGGGGATTCAGGATACAGTAGGCCTATTTGGCTTAGAAGGATACATATCCACAATGCGATGAGTGGATTGCAATGCTTCTCCATATTGGTCAAGGAAACCTGGAGAAAACAATGAGGAGTACTAGCCACGGTACTTCGATGCTGTGTGTTGTTTTGAGTGGACTATCTACATTTCATCATTCTGTTTGCCACAGCTGTCATTGGCTAGGGATCAAGATATTGGTTTTCAAGGCGAAAAACAGCGCCGCTAGTGGTTTGGAGATGTGGTCATTACGCCGATATTGTTTACTGCCGCTCAACCTTTCTCAAACTTGCATATGAAAGGAATAAATAAATGCATGAATGATATAACTCAAATTAGTAATATATTCATCTTAATTTGCAAAAGTTTGTATTGACCGGGTTATTTCTGTAGTCTTCTAATTTACATATAAATGGCTATATTTATCCAATTGATTTTGGGAAGAGAATTAATTTTGGAAGAGATCTTTCAGAAGTTTGGTAGGGAGAGGATCTAGCACACTGGTCGTGGGATTCAATGCCTGTGTTAGTTAGCCTGTGTTAGACAGTTCATCAAGGAAGATTATAGTGAACTGTAGGAAGGTTGTTTCAGAGGGTTCACTTGGTGCCCTGCTGCAGGATGTTCAAGATGTAGAGTAGAGGAAGCCAGGGGCGTAGGAATGAGTTTAACATTGGGGGGGACACATATCGGAAACCTGACAGATCCGTTAATGGTTTGAACAGAAATTAGTCATAAATTAAAAACACTGAAAAAATTCACAAATATATTTTATTCTACTAAAAATATACATTTGTAAATGTAAAGGAAAACACATTTTGAATGGCAGTAATGAACTGGTAAATATCAAATCTATTCTTTAATTGCACGCTCAATAATCCAGTTTTTTAGAATAAGAAGCGGTGACAAGACGCTGTGTTGCACTTTCAAAATAAAAAAATAAAAAATTCTGGTATAATTTTTAGGTGGGACATATGCACCTGTCTCCAATATTGGAGGGGACACGTCCCCTCTGTCCCCCCCGGTTCCTACGCCCTTGGAGGAAGCACACATTTCTTTCAAATTAATTTCATTTTGTTCTCCAATAATTCCATGAAGTTGCTGGCCGAGGGGGAGGAGCCCACTTTCTGATGTTATTCACCGTCAGACTTTTTACAATTGAAGATTTTTGTTTAAATGAATGACACTGGAGAAGTAGGTGTTTCAGCTGAGGATTGAAGCATTGATAGACTTGGCTTCACTGCAAGTGTCTTCAGTGAACCATGGCGCTGGTCTTTCCTGCTTCGGTTTTCAAGTATCAGAGAAGCAGCAGAGTCAATGGCACATGCAGATGATGGGGGGGGGATACCACTACCTGAAAAGTGAGCAGAAAGCGGTCAGTTATAGCTAAGACATGAGGTCAGACATTCAAACTGCACGGCTCAAGACTAGATCCAACATATTGCCACCATTGTGAGGTGCTGGGCGAGCTATTTGAAGCCAAGCGTGTCTGAAATGGACAGAAAGTAGAGAGAATTAGACAAGTTATTCACCCAAATGTTAAAATACCCAATAAGCAACTCAACAGAATAGGTTTCACATTGGCCCAGGGTATCTTTCTTATTTTCAATGATTAGATCCTGGACCAAGTGCGCTTTAGTTTACAGGGATCTGATATTTATGAATCCTATTTTGAGCTTTTCCGATTTTTTAATATCAGAGGGAGGTCGTTCACCACTCTGAGGAAGAGGAAGTTGACGAAATTGTAATGAGATTTTTGCAGATTTGCGTCTGCCTTTGCCTGCAGGCACCTCACCTCAAGACAGTATGGAGCAGCACCACATTGCTGTGTAGGTGTAGTATAAAGGTCCAGTCTGCAGTCACTGCTGTGACCAGTGTTAAAACATGGAGGCGCCTCTGGCTAACTACCTTAGCAAACCCACCCAGTATTCTAGACCCGGCATGTAGGGATTGAATTTGTTAAGGCTGGCAAAGACATCTATCTGTGTCTGCATGCTTCCCAGTGTGCGTGTGTGTGTGTGTGTATGTGTGTGTCTGTGTGTGTATTATGTCACTAATGAGCACATTTATATTTAATGTATTCTTACTTCAAAAACTGATAACTGTTCCTTCTTTTCTTGTGTCCTTTCCTAAAGAGCAGAGCATCTTAGGATGTGTATACCTCTTAATTTTTGTACCTCTCAATAACCATGAGATCAGTGGATTGCATGAGTGGTGTTATTGCAGATGGGATGGGGTATATTTTTTTTGTGGTGTTTTTGATCCATCTATATTGTGTGATCCTAGCCATTATTTGCAGATGAAATAGCGTGATTTGATATCATATGGAAGAATGGTATGGAAGAATGGCAATAGTGTGCATGGTGAGTGATTTCTTTAAAAGGAATTTGATTTGTTTTTATAAACAACATTCCTTCATCATACCACATTAAAATTACTAGAAAGTATGATGTCAAATATATTTTCTTTCTCATTTCACCAAGTAAACGGAGTCCCTGGTATGCTTTACTGAATCATTGGTCCTTCCATTGATGGGCAACAGTCAAAAATAAAATCTCTAAAGCTATCACTTTGTTGTATATTATATATGATATGGTGCTTTCAATCATTTTTGAAGGTTTACTGAGGGCATGGCACCAAGGTGAACAAGTGTGTGGAGAAACGACACATACTGTTAATGTGTTTTCCTCAGTGAATGTGCTGTGACCAGGTGTAAACATCTGATCACATGATCACGTGACCTCTCTGAAAAGAAGCATACTTTTCAATCCCCCATTTGATAATAATGAATGATAATGATAATGATAATAATGATAATAATAATGCGCTACTTCTTTTAACTACACTTGTCTTATTCGGATAATACAAATGAAACATTAAAATATGAATAGTTTGAGCTTCTTTAATCAAAATGTTAAATCATATTATTCCATTATATTAAATCAATAACATTTGACTCCAACAAAAAGGAAATATGAACATTCGAATAGATTTGAACTATAGAGTTCAGAGAGTTTGGAGAGTTTGAGTCATATAGGCTATAGCCTATAATGAAAGCCTTTAATGAAAGCCTGTCATCATCAAGAAGACACGATATACTGAGATGGGTCAGAAGATCCAAATGATCTCAAGTGTGCTGTTTTAAATATTTGTGTCCGCTATGCAATATTGTGACTGATAGGCCTATCTGACAAGGCAGATTTGGAGAGAAGCATTGCCAATACGTAGCAATCAGAGATTTAAATACGTTTCCTTTGCGAGTTCAATACACCAATCAGGCGTTGAAGCCACACCGCCCCTCCCCGCCTGGTTGTGGTTGGTTGATCGGAAGCGACCTGCTGCCAATGTCCGAGCGAACCGTCGGTGACCACACCCTCTCACTGACCGGGCGGATCGTTTTGGCGACAGGAGTGTGAACAGTTTACAAGCGCTCCCCAGGCGGTCATCATCCGTCGTGAGACATCGTACAACTAAATGGCGTCAAGATTGAAGGTTACCGGACTCGTGCAGGACACTATCACGAATAACTACGTTTAACTGAAGATCCAACATCGAGCATTGCCGAAGCAGAGGATTGTTAACAATTCAAACAAGAGGAATCTATAAATAATATATATTATTTATATAGCCTGTTTTCAATAACTTGCTGGACCTGGGGGACAAAGTTTCACACCTAAGACTTAAAGGATTTTTGGACGTCCGAAATGATACTAAGAATTGCACTTCTCTCCTTTGCCATATTCTGCTTGTGTAAGTATGATTTTAAGTAGTTTGAAATAATGTAA
This sequence comes from Pollachius pollachius, assembly GCF_949987615.1. Taxonomy (NCBI): domain Eukaryota; kingdom Metazoa; phylum Chordata; class Actinopteri; order Gadiformes; family Gadidae; genus Pollachius; species Pollachius pollachius. The sequence continues at coordinate 15,984,661 of NC_136946.1, read as the reverse complement.
TCTGTTGCCTAGAAATAACACTGAACATTCATCTTTGCGAAGTTGATTTATCAGAGGATAGGCCTGTTGGCAAAAGTGAACCGGCTACATTTTCATAATAACCTTATTATAGTATTGTCTATTTGTATAACTAGTCAACTTAAGAAGGTCTAGGTCTACACATTCATTGAACTGTCAGATTTGACTGAGAAAAATAGATTTTAATTAATTGTAATTTAACGTCTAAGCCAAATAGGCCTACTGTATCCTGAATCCCCTTGAATAATAATAAATGACAATATAATAGAGATATCCCTCTGAACAAAAATGGAAGGCCCTTCATTGCCATGTGCTAGGATATTCCTGACTCTGTGGTATTTCTTCAGGGTAATTTTAACTATAGGCATAAATGATTAGTTTGATGTATTAAGGTCTACTACATGTTTCACGAGGGTTTTTTATTCAGATGGTTGAATAGGCCCTATAACAACAAATAGACTATAGGCTTAATTTCTGATGGAAATAAAAGTTCAGGAGAATTCTGGATATAGGACTACTTTGCGTCAAAGCATGAATAGCTTAAGGAAATAAGAAGAGAAGGAGACATGAGAAACTTCTCCATATCGGTCAAGGAAACAGAGCAATCAGTTCATAGTTAAGGGCCTATAGGATGAACTTTTTAAGGGGAGCTTGTGGCTGAGATGTGACGTGTGTATTTGAGGGAACAATCTCAACCTCACCATTGTATTTGCCACAGCTGGCAGTGGATAGGGATCAAGCTATCAGGTCAATAGTGTCCGCAGTACCCCCTCTCTGTCTGTGACCTGACCCTCACACCCTCATCTCCATATTCCTTATTGCCAATAACCCCCCCCCCACACACACACACACACACACACACACCCCACCCCACTGTGACTGCACATTGAGACCCGGGCGGTGAACGTTAATGTTTGCTGCACCCGTCTTTTCAGTGACCTGACCCTCACACCCTGTGTGTGTGTGTGTGTGTGTGGAGGGTGTGGTGTGTGTGTGTGTGTGTGTGTGTGTGCGTGTGTTGTGTGGTGGGTGGGTGGATGTGGGGCTCCAGGGAGTGCATCCAGCCCCCCTTCTCTCAATGTGGCTTTTTCCATGTTCGTTGGTTTCCCCTCTCAGTGTCTCTCACACACGTCATACACAGAAACACACACAGAAACACACACGCATATACTTAAACACACACACACATACACAGAAACACACAAACAAACACACAAATATACATACACACAAACACACACAAACACACACACACAGAAACACACATACATACACACAAACATACAGAAACACACAAACAAACACGCACACATATACATACGCACAAACACACACAAACACACACACACACAGACACACACACACCAATAGTGACCCCGGGTGGCTTAATCCACAGTGGGAACAATACTTCAGCTGGACCTGTGTTCTCCACAGCATGGATAGCTCTATCGTATCCATATCGTAATCGGGTTCCCCACTGACATGTGGATTTAAGTGATACCATTACTTAAAGCCCCAACCACTGAAAGAGGGTATGGGTTCATGGTATGATATTGCCCTGTTATGTACCGGCCTTGACCAACTAAGCAAAATTAGTTGTAGGGGCCCGCATCACAGGTGCTGACAGAGGTACCAATAATGTAACACATGTCTTATTCTGGACTGTGGGGACCATAGGGTGTGCTTCTGTAGGCCAACACCATGTTGAACCAGCCCTGCTTAACCATTGGCTGGGGGAAAGAAGGCTGGATGGGGCTCATGGCTCCAAACATCACGCCCCTCATGAGTCACCTTTCCTTAAAAGATACAGGTTTATGTTACCAATATATGTTACCACTGAATTGAATTAACACCTCCCCAAGGTAAAACGCTGGGGGCAGGTGTGGGATTATATAACTGGAACAGAGTGACCAGCAATCGGCTAGCGATCCCTGCTTGCTGTATCTGTATTGGGGCGGGGAATCTCACTCAATACAACGCAGAAATATAAATAAAATATTAATAACATAGAGCAGATTTAAAAATGAAAATGGGAAGCGCTGAAGATTCATAATATTATAATACAGCCTCAAAGTGAATATATTTTTGCCATCTTTCTTATGCAAATTGAAATAAGAATGTTTGTTAGATTGTGTGCTGAAAACCCGCCAAACTGCAGCCACATGGGGAGTTCTTCCACCTCGCACAGGAAATAATTACATCTCTTGTGAAATTGGATGCCCTTTTTGCATACACACATACACACTTGCCCACATGTGAAACAGCCCAAAGAGCGGAAGACAAGAGAGCAGCTGGACACGCTGATGTTGAACCTTGGGAACTTCACCATCAAGGTCACTATCTACCCGCTCTAGTGTTACGGAGACACAGTCGCCGGTTCAGCGGATCAGAAGGGGGGAACCCCCATTCGCGTGGTCGTCACCCCTCAATATAATAGCAGGTCCAGCGTGTGTCACTAAGGTCAATGTCAACCGGGATTAACTAAGCATAGAGCCAGCCAGTGGCATGGGAAAGTCACCTCAGAGATAGGACTGAAAGAAGTGGAGCTAAGCGTATGCAAAGGAGAAGGCATATGGCGCTCTTCAGAGGGGGGGGTGCATTGTAGCGCGGCTGGGGGCAGGGTGCTGGGAAGCAGAGCACCAACACTATTGTCATCCTTCACTGCAGGCTCCATAGAGGGTGTCAGAATATGACCCCGTGCGTATGCAATCCTTTGGGTTGTTGAATATTCTGAAATCCAGCCAGATGTCAATTCGGTCCATGGTCAAGTCAAATCTAGTTGTGTTTTAACATTTGTTCACTTTCCCTTGGATGTGCCAAGAAACGTTAAAGTTTTTCCTTGTTGTCAGTAATGTCAGCGTACCAGATGGTAATCAACAGTCATAAGTACAAATAAGTAGATTCACACGAATAAGAGAGGATTCCTCTGACTCTCCTCTTCCAGGAAGACCTTACTACTGTTGGTGAATATAGAAAGCACTTTTAGAATATAAATAATTTCTTTAAATTTGTATTTCCGTTCAGAATCAAACAAACATTTCCATCAAATATATTTATGGAAGAAGTTTCCCAAGCATCACAATCTCACTTTTCAGAAGAGTAAACAAAATAAATTACAAATATAATTTTAGTTAACTATGTATTATAACAGTATTTGTGAAAATCAAGTCTATAGGGCACTTCATCGTTACAAAGTAAACCCAATTTCTCCAATGCGACGCAAAATTCTCAAATGAGGCTGCTATCTTCACCAACCATGTATTTAAAGTTGAGCTCTTCAGATGTAATTATCCTGTTGTATTATATTAACATATGCTGCATCTGCAGATACCAATTAAAGTCTTGGTTTTAGTAAACAATTTCATTTTCAAGCATTTCAATGCTGAGCAGTGTTCCATCTTTCTTAAATTGCATAGAAGTGTTTTTCCTCAACTGTCCAGTCCTTCTAGAACCCTTTTTATAAGGTGGACAATCTGGAGTCAAATGCACCATTTAAGAGTACAATATCTACCTCTAGTTGATATTCTTTTATAATAATTTAAGAGTACATTTCACCCATGGTTTGTAGAATTTGTGCGACTTTTTAAGTTATTATCAGCTCTGATTGCCTGCATTGGAATGGGATGTATTTCTTATTTAATTAATTATTTTTCCATTGAGAATTATCCGAATGGTTAAACCTGCATGTCATAGGTCTCATCTGTGGTGCGAAATAATAATCATAGTTATAATAAAGATATAAAAATAAATATATATATATTGGTCTAGGCATTATAATCATGTTAATGCATTCAATTGTTGGCTTAGACTAAAGCAAGGAATTCAAATCCATCTTTCTATTTCCTCCTCAGTTTTGTTACGTGCAGCGAGATAGTTGCCATGCAAGGACTATATCAGCCATTCCAAGGGTTACCTGATTTCAATGTCTCCTGGTTGGCTATAATCATTTCAACTTAATTGAGTTTTACCAACTGGATGGTGATCTTCTTTCCTGATAATTGACCATATTGTTCAAATGATGGCATCAATTAAGGTACACTGTACACTAATTAAAAGTAAGTTATTTGTACTTCCTTTTTAAGCTACTCTACCACCATCTGCTGAATTTGCTGAGAGATTACAAATGACACGGCATGGGCATAGCATGGTTTTCATAAAAAATATTCTAAATGATCCTGTTTTAGCTTTTTGCTAGCATCCAACGATACTTCCACCAAACCGTTCCACCTCCTCTCTTTCCAGTGTACTCAATCCCTTTGCTCTCTCTCTCTCTCAGGTGGATGCAGCGCCACGGAGCTCTCCTTCCTGCTGGAGCCCAGCGACGTCAACGCGGTCAGAGACAAGATGCTCCTGCTGGACTGTCAGGTCCAGGGCGAGGGCCCTATCCTGATCACGTGGCGGCGAAACGGGGCCCCGGTAGAAGCCAGCCAGCGGGTTCAAGTCCTGGCCAACGGAACGCTGCTCATCCAGAGCTTCCAGAAGAGACGGGAGCGGAGCGACGGGGACGTGGGCGAGTACGACTGCGCGGCCCGGAACCGCTACGGCATGCTGGTCAGCCGCAAGGCCCGGGTCCAGCTGGCCTGTAAGTGTGCCCGCATTATACACCAGACTCCATGTACTGAGGTGGTTACTGCAGTTTGAAATGTTCTGCTGCTCCTGGTTACTTTAACATGAACATATTTATAAGTTGTTGTTTTTTTATTAATATTGCGGAACCATACGATAAACACAGCAATATTTTTTGGCAATTAATTTCAAACTGAATGTAAGTTGTAAATTGATATGTAGGTTCTACAGGTTATAAAGCTATGCTCTATTCGATGTTTCTAAAGATGAAGAATGCAACTATGCAACTGGAAGCACGTAGTTTCATCTTTCTCTCAAACAGCATGTTCTGTATATATACTGAATGATGGTTCAGATTTACTCAGTTATACTGATTTTCCAGCACCGTCTTCACACTCATTAAGATTTGACCGCCTGATGCCCGAATTGGTTTTGGAATTGCTTTGAAATTAACTTGTTCTGAAAATGCTAACATATCGACTGCCAACATCTTTCTCAGCACTTCCCAAGTTCCACACCCACCCAGAGTCCATGGCAGTGGACGAGGGAGGGGTCGCCCGGTTCCAGTGTCAGATCCAGAGTATCCCAGAGGCCAACATCACCTGGGAGAGGAACCATATTCAGCTCAGCACTTCAGAGAAAAGGTAACATTTGTCTGCTCCAATGACAGCACTGATTGTCCTTCAAATGGCGTCTATCTTTAAATGTTCCTTGTATAAGCAATGTCTAGGCTCATATAACTCAATTATTGACACACGCACATGTGTATTTTCTTCGAAAACACACAGTTTATTCATAGAGGGACGCGTCAGTGGCTCAGTGTAGCAATGATTGTAGTGGGAGCGTTCATTACCAGTCAGAATCAGAATCAGAATCAGAATCAGAATTACTTTTATTACATATAATTGTACACGTTCACAAGAGAAAAATGATTAGGCTTGGTTCCTCAACAGCAATTAGCCATAACCATTAATCAACCATTAATCAACATTAGTTAACGCAGTAATACGCATTAACATTGGGGATATGGTTAGGAGTAGTTGGTTAGGGTGGGGGTTAACCCTTTAACGCTAACCCTATCATATAATGTATCAATGAATGTCGTAGCAAACACAAACACCGTTACGTGAACACCATTAGTAAAGGATGAAATGACGATGGATCCTATCGTTGGCTCCCAGGTACACTCTGCTGCCGATGGGGATTCTGCAGGTGACCGGGGTGACCAGGGAGGACGCCGGTGTCTATCGCTGTGTGGCCTCCAACATCGCCAACACGCGCTTCAGCCGCGAGGCTACGCTCAATGTCACCGGTAGGCAGACTTTGGGTTACCTGCTGAAATCCACGTCGGAAATGATCGTAACCGGATGTAATGTTGTGTGCCTACCAGGGTAAGCAGCGGGCCTTACACTGAACTTAAGGTGCACCCCGCCCTATGTGTGTGTTTGCTGATGGTTTATCTCTTTGTTTGTGATTGTGACTCATACGTTTGTATTACACCGTCATCTGCGCATCAGAAAAGTCCCCGGGTGTCGCTGAACTAGGCACACTCTGTGGACTACGCTCTGAGTCATCAATGCAAACTCATGAATGCAAGATAGATATCTTTAATGTACTTTGCGGCATTACAGTGCAGTACAATTCCAACCTAATTCCACAATGTTCCTAATTCCAAAAATACACAATGTTCTCAGATCAATTGTCGATGTTCATTAAAAGAAATACGCTGCATCCAGAATGTCAGCAGAAAGAGCCGTCCGGAGATTATGGTTTCAGTGTTCCAGGAGTGGAGACGATCAGAGCCCCTTTTATTCACACTTCTCTGTCTCTCCCTAGGTGGTGCATCCAGGATTTACAGGGAACCCTTCATCCTGTCTGGACCTCAGAATCTCACCATCACCGTCCACCAGACTGCTATCCTGGAGTGCATTGCTACTGGCAATCCCAGACCCATCGTCTCCTGGAGCCGGCTAGGTACAGGAGGACCCTTTGGTTTCTGCATTTCACACATAGAAGCTCCTGTTGGGGTAGTGGGAAAGTCATATTCTGCAACATTCTAATGTCATCGGTGAAATTAGATTTAGTTTATAATAGTTGCCACCAATGACTGAATGACTGACTGAAGTTGCCACCAATGAATGTTTTGTATCACTTCCTTAAGTCAATGGTCTGAGTATTTTGACTTCAAACATTTTCGCAAATGGTACCACCACCGTTTAAAATATATATTTATCAAAGAGGTCGTAGTCAATGAGCGGAAAAATGAGTGCCTTAAAATACGATTTTAAATGTTTGTAATAATAAAATTCAAAACGTAAAAAATAAAAAAGTTAAGTAAAGTCTGACCTTATTAAAGACACAGCTTCAAAGACAGGACACTGCAACACCGAGTGAACCGACAACGATTTGACAGGAGGATGTACTGTATAGTCTACGTGACGCGTTCTCTGTGCTCGTTCAAACAAACCAATTGATCTCCTGCGTTCCTCTCCCCCCCCCCCCCCCCCCCCAGACGGGCGCTCCATCGGCGTGGAGGGCATCCAGGTCCTGGGGACGGGGAACCTGATGATCTCAGACGTGTCCCTGCAGCACTCCGGGGTGTACGTGTGCGCCGCCAACCGGCCCGGCACCCGCATGAGGAGGACGGCGCTCGGCAGGCTGGTGGTACAAGGTAACGTAGAGCTGTGTGTCTAGAGAGGTAACGTAGAGCTGTTTCTAGAGAGGTAACGTAGAGCTGTGGGTCTAGAGAGGTAACGTAGAGCTGTTTCTAGAGAGGTAATGTAGAGCTGTGGGTCTAGAGAGGTAACGTAGAGCTGTTTCTAGAGAGGTAATGTAGAGCTGTGGGTCTAGAGAGGTAACAATTAGCTGTTTCTAGAGAGGTAACGTAGAGCTGTGTATCTAGAGAGGTAACATAGAGCTGTTTCTAGAGAGGTAACATAGAGCTGTGTATCTAGAGAGGTAACGTAGAGCTGTGTTTCTAGAGAGGTAACGTAGAGCTGTGTATCTAGAGAGGTAACGTAGAGCTGTGTATCTAGAGAGGTAACATAGAGCTGTGTGTCTAGAGAGGTAACTCAGACTGGTCTATCTAGAGAGGTCACTTAGACTGGTCTATCTAGAGAGGTCACTCAGACTGGTCTATCTAGAGAGGTCACTCAGACTGGTCTATCTAGAGAGGTCACTCAGACTGGTCTATCTAGAGAGGTAATTTAGACTTGTCTATCACTGATTCCACCGATCACCTCCATGAGGGTGTGAATGTCTAGGCGAGCGCATGGCAATGCTGCTCATTGTCTAATGATTTGTGAAAACGTAGTGGGTGCAAGCGATACAGGAATGCAATCCATTTACCTTTGTGACTGTTCTTTATTTATAGAGCAGCCATTGGACTTATTCGATTGGCTGTCAAAAAAAAATCAAAAACGAAATTCTATTCCTATTCTAATAAATAATTTCATTTGATGGTCATGCCCAGAGTGTGAGGAAACTAATGCCATTTATGATATAGTTTGCAGTTGCACACTCAAATTTAGAAATTTGTAAAGAGATATTGATGGAGGGGGATATGGGGTCATATCCCCCTCCATCAATCCTGAAACACGCAAATGCAAATTATCCTCTCCTCTCAGCTGCTTGCTTGATAATGAGGTAACAATACTATTGCATATGTGTATGTATGTGTGTATGTATGTGTGTGTGTGTGTGTGTGTGTGTGTGTGTGTGTGTGTGTGTGTGTGTATGTGTGAGTGAGTGTGTCTGTGTGTGTCTGTGTGTGTGTGTGTTGGGGGGAAATTTCGCAAATTTCTCAGTACGATCAGCCCAAACCTTTCATTGAATTTTCTGATGGCGAAATCGCCATCATGATTAAATTTTTTGTTAATGAACAGAAGAAGATAGAAACTATCAGCATGCACAGCACCAATGTTTCATTGGTTCATCTTGATTTGGAACAGGCATCACCAATACCAATACAAACAGTTAGATCATCACAAACATGTTGGAAGGCCTCTATGAGCTCGCTACAATCACACAAACAGGTGGAATGAGATCCCTTCATCTATATTGTGATAATTGACAGGGAACAAAAGCGTTTTGTGCTATATCACTGACTTCGTTTTGCATTTGTTTTTTTTTATTAAACCATTGATGCACACAGTTGAATGAACACCTCATTTTCATTCATTCCTTATTGAAATTGGGCAATTAAAATTGCAATTCATGTGGTCATTTGGAAGAAGAAGACAGAATGTTTGCACACAAGGCCCGCTTGTTATTTATGTCAACAGATATAGTGAGAGAATAACCTTAAATGAGAATTAACATCACATGAAGCTCGTTCATGTGATGTCTATCCAACTCCCAGGCCTTTATGATCCCTCCTCTCATCTCTACATCCATCCATCCATTCATTCATCTGTCCATTCATTCATCCGTCCATCCATCCCCCATTGTGTTAGACTGTTTCAGAACAATCAATACGCTCTCCCTATCTGTCTTTCACAAGTGGATTGACAATCCTCCTGGCAGGGAGGGGGTTCTGCAACTGATCTTTAATATATTCATTAATTTATTGATCTTCCCCAAAGGTGGTTAGTGAACGGCTTTCTTTGTGCTCTGATAAGGTCAGCTGTTCATGTAGTCTCTGAAATGTTATTTCAGCCAACATGTTTTTTAACATGTTATATATATATATATATATATATATATATATATATATATATATATATATATATATATATATATATACAAATGGGTGTTGTTGTTGGAACATCTGCCAAATACTACAAAAAATGCCAACTTTTCATCGGATTGCTCCGGAGTCGCCATTTCTGCTGCTTCATCAAATCTGTTTTGTGTGTGTGTGTGTGTGTGTGTGTGTGTGTGTGTGTGTGTGTGTGTGTGTGTGTGTGTGTGTGTGTGTGTGAACTTGCTTATGCACTTTTCTCCAGATAAGGTCAGTGTTGCATGAAGTCTCTGAAATGTTATTTCAGTAAACATGCTTTATAACATGATATATATATATCCAAATGTGGGTTTGTGTGTGTGTGGATGTGGGTGAGTGTGTGAACTTGCTTATTCATTTTCCTCGGGAATGGGCTGAAGGGCACCCAGAACGTGACTTCTCCCCAGGCTTTGTCTCTCCGCGGTCCGCTGGGCTGATGGAGGGGAGACAAAGAGGGCCAGACAAAGAGTCAGGGTGGGCAGGGGACGGGCAGGGGGGGGGAGCAAGATGTTCAATGTTAAGTGTGGTTCAGGTTTCTGGGGTTAGGCAGTGACCCCGCAGACCCCTGACCCCTGACCTCTGACATTGACCTGGGCTTTTGGAGGAGGAGTCTCCATGGAAACGGTCATTCAATGAGAAGGGAAAAGGGGTTGGGAACGGTCCGACGTGGGGGAGGGCTGAAGGAGGAAGCCCTGTGGAGGCAGATTTGATTGGAGAGATGAATGATGGCCGAGGGGAGACCCCCCCCCCCACAGGGGACCCTCACCACAAAGGGGACGTAAAGAGAGAAAAACACCTCAGGAATCACATAATGTGAATGCAAAGACCTTAAGCAGGGATTCATCTATGGTATTTTATGATAATAAAAAAGATGAGGAAAAACTAATGAATATAAAAAACTGGTTTCCAACTGAGGTAGAAACTACAAGGACACACCAATGACTTTAAATATGGTTAATCATTATATGGTCAATCTGGGTTTCAGATGAACGGTCAACTGGAAGCTTTAGAGCTTCAGCAATTTTCCACCTAAACTGAGTAGAGAGGACAGATCAGATTCACACGTAACATATGCTCAGCAACATCCCTGTCTTAATATCAGCCCCACTGTCCTTTCACAATGTGCATGACAAAGACTTGGCTCAAGCCAGTATGAATATGCTTTCAAATAAGGGAGAGAAGAGCACATTGTTTAAGTTCTCAGTTTGCTGGTCTCGATTGGAAAGCTATTGAAATAATGAGCTGAAGGTTGCCAATATGTCTGGTACACACTAACACAACTGTCATGAAATATAATTAATATTGATTGTTTGTAGTTATATGATCTATTTTTATGTAAAACTGTGAATTAGTGCAGCAGGAATGTGATTGTGTCTTTCAGAATATTGCCATAGCGACAGAACACTCCAACTTGCTGTTTCAGCTCTTATGTCTCTAATAAGATTAGTTTGGTTTCATTTTACGGTAAACATTGTTGAACAGTTGATCAGAGGAAATGACGCACCATGGTGAGAGGTTTGTTATAATGAGAATAATAGCTCTTTGAAATGTAAAATATTTGTAATAACTGGATACTCTGATTTAGTATCCACCCATTTCATCATGAATATAGTTATAAGATTGAGTCAATCTTATAACTTTTTTCGTGATGAAATGGGTGTGGTTTATTTCATTCTTTATATTTTCATGTCTATTTCAGCTGTCCATGTGAGGTGAAGAAAGGTATTCAATGTAAAGAAGATTAAAGATTAAAATCTCTGCAGCCTAACATGTGTCCTTGTACAATATGCATCACCGCCTCTAAACAACATGTTTCTGAATGCACTGCAGGTTGCTTTCGATAAACCAGTCTCCCTGATCACTTTGTGTACTAATGCATCCCCCCTGTTGGCTGGTACTCTGTGTTCGTCTCCCCAGCCCCTCCTGAGTTCCTGCAGTGGCCGCAGTCCATTTCAAAGCCAGTAGGGGGCAGTGCTGTGTTCACCTGCGTGGCTCAAGGCGTCCCAGAACCCCACCTCATATGGCTGAAGAATGGCAAGGTGCTCTTCGCTGGAGATAATCTCAAACTCACCAACAACAACAGGTAGGCAACACACAGAAGTCATTTTTCTATGGTTGACGTTGAGGCAAAATGTAAACTATGTTTTGTATGTTTACTGAAGAGAAACTCATTCAATTGTTTGAAAACCTTCATGATTCTGTTATTAGTGATCTGCTATATAAGTTAAGCGCAAACAAATCAACCATTAAATGTTGTGCTTTTTGCATTTGCGATGGTTCTCCAGGTTTCTCAACCTTTTGATCTCAAAGTAGTCGTCTTCTGTTATCTGAGTATTTGTTGCGAGTCAATGGAAGTGGATTGTGAGGCTGTAGGGTTGGTTACTCTGCTTTACTGGAATCATGCATTGTCCTTACTACATCAAGAAATGTTTGAACGGATCGTTGTTAAGTCGCCCGCGTTCTTCTCTCCTCCAGCACCCTGGCTGTGACTCGCATCACGTTCGAGGACGAGGCCATCTATCAGTGCATCGCGGAGAACAGCGCGGGCACCAACCAGGCGAGTGCGCGGCTGGCTGTGGCCCGCGTGCAGGACCTCCCTGTCTCCCCCCAGGGTCTCCGGGCGACTGCTGTGTCCAACGTGGCTCTTCACATCACCTGGAGCCGGCCCACAGCAGAGGTCACCGACACCATCATTGGCTATGTGCTGCAGATTCGTAAGATGGGCGGTGAGTTTGTGTTCAATTCTCGCTTCGAGCAGAAGGACTTCAAATGATATGCTACGCATATCTTCAGTTTTCATTACGGTGAACGCAAAATGCTGAAAGCCATTTGCATTAAACGTTGATCTCCTGCTGATGTCATTAGAGACGGAGAGCCAGGAGCTACAGGAAGCCATCAGCAAGACCATCTACCAACACGACTTCACCAAGCTAGAGCCTTCCACCACCTACTCCATCTCCCTGAAATCCTACTCCCCTCTGGGGGAGAGCCAGCACTCTGGAGCTGTGGTGGCCACCACACTAGGGGGCGGTAAGGAGCACAAACCAGTATTTTCATCCTTATGTAGAAAACCCTGAATATATAGCAAACTTTCCACTCAACACTTATGAAGATGAAACATAATGTGGGTGTCGGTTTTCAATCATTGATTGTGAGCAATGTGATTGGTTGACGACCCCTTCAGTGGTGTGACGGGTCAAATAGTATTTGGTCAACCTATCAACAAACATACAGTGTGCGTATAAACAGTTAATAATATGATATAGCTACGTCTGGAGTGTGGCCCATCAGTCCTTGCTCTATGGTGCCTTTCTCTGGCCGATAGTAGGAGAAACCCTGCTCTGTAAAACATTGCACCGATTTTGGAAGTGGAAAAAAAAATGCAATAAAATTGTGTTTTATTGTTGTATGCTTTATCCAGATCCCACCTACGGTTTCCCTGTTATTATTATTCTTCCCTTATTGTTTCCATTAGAAATTCTAATTTTTCACATGCTTTGTCACATTTCTAGTGCCCACCCCACCAAACTTCTTCACCAAGGTGGTCAACTCCAGTGCCGTTCAGGTCCACTGGGAGCTTCCCAGTAGGGCCGGTCAGGCAGAGGGCTTCCGGCTTTCCTACCGCAGAATTCCACATGAAGGTTTTGGGGGGCCAATCCAGCTGCCGTTCCACATCAATACCCACACCATCTCGTTCCTCGGTAAGCCTGCATTTGTTTGTGTGTGTGTGTGTGTGTGTGTGTGTGTGTGTGTGCGTGTGTGTGTGTGTGTGTGTGCATGTGTGTGCATGTGTGTGCATGTGTGTGTGTGTGTGTGTGTGTGTGCATGTGTGTGCATGTGTGTGTGTGTGTGTGTGCGTGTGTGGGTGTACACTATAACTAATCTGCATTGGTTATATTTACAAAGGTACATTGCAAACATTTTCCTTCTCTCTTATGATCTTCAATGAGGCACCATAGAAAAATAGAATAATTACTGAAATAAGTTTGACTGTTTGAGATATGAGAGCCAAATGGACTCTACGAGTATTCTGTAAGTAGTAAAGCTAAGAGGGACAATGTATGAGTTGGATCAGCTGGCTCAGTGAAGGGGGACTCCATGGCATTGCAACACTTTCTTAACCTGGAATCTCCCAACACTGCTGAATTCAGAGATTCAACAACATGTATAACTGACCACCACTTTGTTTGGCTCGTTTAGAAGCGGGGTCCGTGTACGAGGTGAAACTCGTGGCTTACAACGGTAACGGGGAGAGCGACTCCTCCAACAGGCTCGTGTCGCTGGCAGAAGAGAGCGTGCATAGCACTGGTAACTTCTACCTAAACCCTCTTTCTACCATGTCTACAACCACATGCAACTCAAACATACTACATAGAGTTGAGCTGAATATGAATTACATCTACCCCTGCCTTTCATCGCTTGCTCACAGATTGGTTACATCGTTGTGATCTGATGTGATTTTTTTGGACTGATGGTGGTGTTTCTCTTATTCACCTTGTTCTCATCTTGTAGTCACTGGAACACTCCGTCTGCAGGGCCGCGTCCCTAGACATCCAGGTCATTCAGGGGAACAGATATGTTTGTGTCACATGGCTGACGCTGCGGGCCTTGTTTTCTGCTGCCACAGGAGGGAAGCTGGCCTGTCAGTGCAGGGATGGCGAGGGGACTATGGGCGGCGTCATCGTGGGCATCCACATCGCCATGGCCTGCATCATCTTCTGTGTCCTCTTCCTCATGTTTGGATACCGGCGAAGGTGAGAACCCCTGGTGATACTTTACAATAGGGGTACAATGATTAACATTGTGTTAACATTATAACAATGATTAACATTGTGTTAACATTATTATTAATTACCGAATAGTAAATTATGGTCTTATAATAATCCTTTAATAATGGTGTTAACTACGGTATTCATCTTTAAATGATTTAATAGGGGTTAGGGTTAACCCCTATTGATTCATGTAATGTAACAAGTTTAACATGAACACCATAAGTCAACATGAACATCATTAGTAAATTATTTCTAGATCATAGGTTACCTGTTAATTAACTGTTAATTAATTGTTAGTCACCGCTTATTACTGCATTAACTATTGTTAAATAATGGTTAATTATTGTATCCTTATTGGAAAGTGTTACCAAATCCCCCAAAAAGCATGGACACAATGATATAATTCCTTAAATGTGTTTAGGGGAACATAAACATATCAAACATAAGTTGTTTCAAAAATCAGTAAAGACACTCTCCAAGCCTGTTGTTCACACAGTGATTCAAGACACTTTTACATGCTGTTGTGTGATATGACTCATAACATCCTAAACATGGTTCACAGCCTGTTTTGCAGAAAAGAGACCCATGAAGGCTGGTCCGTCCCAAGGGAGCATAATGGTCATAATGTAACCCCCAAAGATGGCACATCTCAACTGAGAAGTGGACAAGGTTCTAAGGTACGGTTTCAAAATGTATTGTTCTTTATTTAGCAACTTTAAAGAATGTGAACCCTATGAATTGCCTTTTTTTTTGGTTACCCTGCCACAAAGAAACAAAAGGAGAGCTTAATTTGTCACGTGCTATTTGATTTGATGAGTGTGGTTGTAAATTAAGCCGCACTATTGTAATGTATCTTAATAGTGTAAGGAATTAACCAGATATAACCAGACGTATTTCCTTCACAACATACACACCTCTTTTAATGTTTACCATATAACCATATATTCATTATTGGTTCTACTTCCTTACTTAATCTCTGCCTTACAGGTAGGAGGAACGACAAGCCAATGTCCGGTCAATATTGAGCAAGACCCATCCTGTGTGCCTGGTTTGGACACTGCTTAACTTTCAACAAGCCACTCATACCAGCCGCAAGACCCATACCGCCTTATCGGACCGCATCGCTTCTGCTCACCTATAGGGGGCAGTACAAACACCAAGCCCCCACAAAGCCAAAGCTTTCTTGTATCGATATCTTGCACTCTTTCCTGTGTGTGTGCGTGCGTGCGTGCGTGTGTGCGTGCGTGCGTGCGTGTGTGTGTGTGAGAGACCGTCTTTCTCAGGACTCAAGGGTGCTGTTGAGATATGAGGGTTGATATGTGCCCAACAAAGTATTTTTGCGCAAAACCAAAAACCAAAAGACCTATTCCCATACTTGTGGAAGCTTACACACCAAGAGCTGTGCGACCATACGATACCAAATATAATGTTTTATCTGTCAAGAGACCTGCTGGTTTTTTGGCACATAAAGTTCCTTAAGCAACACAGCGGCCTTAGCCATAGCCTGAATGCACACTGATGTGCGTCTATAAAACGTTGAAATGATTGTCTATAACCAAGCTAGTCTCTTGGCAAGCTGAAGTGAAGGAAGATTGTAACAAAGTGATCCTGTACGGCAAATACTTTTATACCCTTTGATCAAATAGCTGTGCAGGCCCAAAGAGAACTACCTCAGTGTGATAAGAACCTCATAGCCAATATTGATTACGCCTGTTAATGCTGCTTGTCTTACCTCAGTCAAATAGTGTTGATCCCTTATGAAACCTAATACCTTACTTCGTTGGACTTGTGCCAGTGTGCCATGCCAGCTGCCTTTTACACTATTTTGAGTGTGCCTATCCGGATGATGGCCATGGTGATTGAGAAAATGTTATGTGAGAGAATGTGTCAATTTGAACACCTTGAGTTTGTGTGCTCACTTGCACCCGTTCAGTTCTGCATACCTTCTCTTTTTGGGCTGTTTGTCTGTATTGGGTGTATTGCATTTTCTGCATAACTCCTGATACAGATCAGCTACCGTTTTTGTTGAAACGTAAGAACAAGCAATTGCCTTGAAATACCATCGTGGGCAACTCCCAATACGGTTCTTCCTGAAGAGATCAGTCAATCTCGAATAAGATTTTTTAAGACAGGCTTGCAGATCAAACATTGTGAGGAGCCCCTCCTAAAGCCTATCCAAACTAGAAAAACAAGCTTTATTGTATCCAAAGATGTAACTATTTGTATTTCCAAATATGATGCTGTTTATAATTGTTAGTGTCTTTGATTTCACAATGTTCTTGTTTTAAAGGGGTTACGAAAAAAGTGCTTTAACTGAAACCAAGCCAAAAAATGTCCAGTCTAGCTTTTTTCTTTTCTTGAATAATGGAATGTTTTTCAAAGGTACCAATGAAAATGACATATTTTAATACGATTTCTATGTTTATTCAAAAATTAAGTGCTTTTCCTTTAGATGTCATTTGCTAAATAACTAGCTAGAGAAGTCTAGATGTTGAAATGTCTCCCCCTTACAATTGCCCAAAGCTTCCACCATGAGTCACACGCATCATACATATGATAACCATCTAAAAAAACAGAAAATACTAAAGCTTTGTATGTAAACATTTTATACATATGTACAGTAGCCTTGAATGTATTTTAAAGCTACTGTATTGCCTTACCCATAATGCCAGATTAACCAAAGAATTAAATTACAAAGATGTGTATTTCATCCATTATCATAAGGTTAAGCCATCTCCTTAGAACCACAGAAAAACTATGAAAACATGAAGATCCAGAAAAGATTTTTTTTCTTTCCATATGGTTATCATAAATGTTCAAGGAGTTACAAAACAGACTTGATACCAAATATGTACATGAATAAAAAAGGGGTTTTTACATGAAGTTTTAATTGTGTAGCTGAGTAAATATCTTATGCTTGATTTGTTGCTTGATTTATTTGTTGAGAATCTTTATTCATCTCTATTTAAATGACTTCTTAACTCAGAATTGATTTATATAATTAGTTGTATCATTTTTGTTGCTATTGTTATTATTGGGGACTAACCAGTCAACTTAATAAAAAAAGTGAAGTTACGATAATTAAACTAATTGTTATAAATATACTGTTATCCGGACAGAAGTCAAAGATCCACAAATTATTTGATTTTAAATTTTTCAATATGATGGCGATCACAAGAACAACATGCGATTTGTTTCAATTCATTCTCCTTGGATTTGAAACTACTATCCGGTAACAATAATTAACATTCCAAAACTTTGCATTATCAATTCAATGAAACAATAACTTTTTTTATGACATTGTTTCACTGGTGTGTTCAGCCTTATTAAATACAATGTGTAAAATGAACTGGCCAAAATAACTGCATTGTTAAGAAGGCTACAGTTAACAATATAGACCAAACCGTTTGCAACATAATTATACACCTGGAAAAATGTATAACCTAAACTGACAGAATTTACTTAAATATACATGAAGTGGCACAAAATACTCAAGAACTGGGATATACAATTATACTGTTCCTATATACTAACTACAATGTTGGTATACAAGGAGCATTTTCTGTTACATTACTGTAATCAGAGCTCATACACACATAGGCCTAATCTAGTTAATCAAGCAACACTGCATTTGAGCAACACTATGTTAACTAAAATGCTATGCTGCTATAAATATTTTTTTTGTTTACACCAATACACACCAAAACCCTATAGCCTTTGGTGTGTAGGTGTCTATAGCCTACATACTTAAAGGTACAGTGGTTAGGATGTAGTGCCATCTAGCGGTGAGGTTGTAGATTGTAATAAACTGAAGACCGACCTGTACACAAATACAATGAGACGATAGGAACTGCGGTTCTTAGATAAAACGCACTTTGACGTTAACATTCCTCAATCGATTTCAATCACTCATTTTAAAATTCAAGGATTTAGGATCTACTAGGAATACATAAATGGTTTTGAAGAAGAATTACTTTTTTATGTAGGCCTACTGCACGTAGATCATAGGCATCGCTGTAATACTTATTTTTTACATTTCTTAATCCCAAATGTCCATAATGGTTATTTTGCAGCATTTCTGATTTCATGTTTTGAGGGAGCACTCTTCAATATCCTTTCCTCAAAAGTCCATTATGTTCAATAAGGCAACTTCTCTCCTCAAATAAGTCCAAGACAGCTTGGTGAGATCTTTTGTTATGTTGGCCAGCCATTTCTGATATGCTGTTATACTATCTTTGGTGGATTATCTCTTTCACTTTCAGTCTTTATCCTTTTTTCTACAACAAATGTTTCACAATTGAATTGAGTATATATTGGCCTGAATGATGGCTTCTAGCCCTGTTCTGTATCTGGTTCTGGATGTCTGGACAATACATTGGAAATAATGGTTCTGTCATGGACAGGGGCGCACTCGCCATCTGTTAGTTCGGGGGAATTGCAGAATGGCTGATAGGTCGTCGGCCGCAGGCCTGACACATTCGGCAGTCATTTAAATTTATCTAAATAAATTTAGTAATTAATTGGCGAGCACTATGCATGCAGACATTGAGGGCCAGTTCTACTGCTCCACAGAGATTAGCCAGTCTGTCCCTGTTCCTGGAACACACTCTACAACTAGGTCTAATCAACAGCCTTGGATATCTTAAAAGTGTTTGGTCGGGATCTTGATGGTTTATCAGGGTTAGCAGAAGTTTTCTTTTATTTAATTGTATATATTTAGGACAAATAGTAATTGAAGCAACAATGGCAACAATAAAAACATTGGTCAGAAGCATGTACTGGTAAGACCTCTTAGAAGACTCTAAGAAGTAAAGTAATTTTCAGATTTTCTCATATTTCCTTTCGACGTTGGTAACAGTACAAAAACTAAAGGCCAGAGGTTTCCGTTTTCTAGCCTGGTCCTGCAGCGATACTCAACCCACGCTGTGTGCGTTGGTGCTTACCACAGATGCTCTCTCCAGATCAAAGTACTGTAATATGGGTGCGGAGGAGATTTTTTTTTTTTTTTCTTGAAGCCTCCTGCCCCTCCCCAACACGTTGATTTCAACATCTGTTTGAGCGGATGCAGTATATGTGTGAAAGATCTTATCTATCCATGTAGTTCACCAGGCCTGGTCTCCTATTTTACTATGTACCATGTGCTGGTGGTTCAAGGCAGTGAAGGCTGCCAGTGAACCTTCCTTTGGCATGGAGCTACTCCATCATCTGTCATAACCCATCACATGCAATTGAACATTTCTGTATATTTAATTTCAGACGTCTCTGATTGTATCCATGACCTTATGCCGGGGGCTGTCGTGGTCTTCTTCTGTTGCTCAGAGAGCCAGTATCTAAACCATATAATAAAGGACATTCTTAACCTTGGAGAATATCCTGCATTTTTTATGTTGGGATATTGCTAGCACTGAGCTAATTCCAAACAGAAGCATTTTAAAGTGGAGGCGACCATGTGAGTTAAAGTTTTCTTGGAGCTTCCTTTGTGTCAAGTAAAATCAATTTCAAGATATCTTGAGAAGGAATGCAGAGTAGTATTACAGTAGTTACAAGCAGACCTTTTAAGTATTTCTTTTTTTTATGCAAACCAGAACGACGTAGACCGATACAAGGGCAGATGGCGTCTCTGACTCAATCCCTGAGAATAGAAGAAAGGGCAGAGAAAATTTAATCTCAAGTTATTGACATCTGCTAGGAGATATCACCTGCATGGCAGCAGGAAGAGAGAATACATGACATGTCATCCAGCTCTATATACCCAGATCCATCATCTTTGCTCTCGATGAATGTGATGCAAATACCTTTCTGTGCCATAACTTCCTTGCCTGAGACTGCAGTTTACTCATTGCTGAGGTCGTCCTCAGATTGCGGGCTGCAACCAGACCCTATTCACATATTCAGGTGTGAACCTAGACCCAATGGTGTGTGTGTGTGTGTGTGTGTGTGTGTGTGTGTGTGTGTGTGTGTGTGTGTGTGTGTGTGTGTGTGTGCGCGCGCGCGTATGTGTCAGATGCAAGGCATTTATGATAATTTTCCCCATCTGCAAGTGGCAGCAGCCACAGATATCTCAATGGTATCCCCAGTTTGCAGTGCTTTTGCAGTGCCTTATATATACCGGTTGCATCAGTAGTGCACTGCTGCTTGCCATGATGGTGTGCATTACCATTGCAGTGTGACCCGCTGATATATTTCCCTTGGAGTTTTCCAACATTGCTCACATTGTGTAAACCTGTCTTTTGTGTGCATTCATGTATTTATTACATTCATAACCTTGGCACTCTTTTTAAACCTGTAAGGAGTGTAACATTTCTGTGTGTTTGTGTGTGTGTGTGTGTGTGTGTGTGTGTAGGTGTGTGTGTGTGTGTGTGTGTGTGTGTGTGTGTGTGTGTGTGTGTGTGTGTGTGTGTGCGTGCGTGCGTGTGTGTGTGTAATTCTGATTAATAAATTTAAGTTCACTTTGAGTTCATCAAGCAGCTGAATATTGATAGAATATTCCATTTTGTATAGTAACAATGGATTGGATACAAAGCCTATTCGCTCTCCGTTGAATCTGCGCTGGTCATTGTATCTAAAGCAATGTGCTCCATCACTTGGAAGTAAAAATTTAATAAAATACACAAATAAATAAAAACATATGTAACTAGTTATTACGATATATATATATCATGTAATGTAGGCTATAATATAATATAATATAATATAATATATACATACACATATTCAACAAAACCCTACAAAAATATTATAAAATATTATGTCGATCGCAAGGAGAAGCCCACGTTCCCGTTAGATCCTTGATAGTCGTTTAGAATGTCATTTGAGCTGATATGGCTGACCAGCATTCATCTTTCGGTGTCGGAGGCTATTTAATACTGTCAATGGTTGGAGGTTTGCCTCGTGCTGCCAGCACGGCGCACGTCCCCTCCCTTCTAGACAGAGACAACAACATACCTTAATAGGGGCGCGTCTCCGACACAGCCACCGACCAATAACCCGTCTCTGTCTGAGCTAGCACCGAGGGGATGAACGCTTGTCGAGGCCCAATCAGCGCCTTTGTGTTGTTTGCCGGTGCCGGAGACTGGTTGTGAGGAGCAATTGCAGCGCTTCAGGATTTGACAGTAAACCGGGAGCCTGTGGAAACCGAGGGGTAAAGGCGAGACAGGTGAGCCCGAGGACATGCGTGAGGCCTAGCCGACATCGGGGTCGATTTGAACCCGCAGCGGCATATTGAGACAGCTGAGCGGGTAGTCGTCGTGCGGACTTGATAACTAGAGACGGGCGATGTTGTTTCGCGTCACAGACAATGAGATCGCAGAGCTTTGCCGTCAATATGTGGACCAAAATGGACATGTTAGCCAGCAGTAATCGCTTCAAATGCATGAATCAAATATAAGGTCTTGGAAACGCAGCAAAACAATCGTAAACGGGAATGTGTTGGCATCCAAATGCATCTTTGTCAAAATACGGGTTGCCAATTGTAATGTTTAATCGCGGTTGTTTGAAATATTTTGGCAAATGACTAAAATGTGTTTCATTGTTGTACCCCCGAGTCTCCAGGGGTTAACTCGGATTGCGTGCGACCAGCTATGCTGAAGGTATACACCGCTAAAAACCAACCGATGTGCATATATCGGTGCTTAATAACCACACGATGAGATTATTTACAACCACAATAAGATGATTAGCGACGTGGTGATAGGAGGTCTAAACGCGACGGTGGTCTGCGAGTGGCTGGCGTCGTTAGGGGCTGTTTTCAATTAGAAGCATAAAAATGGGAAAACGCATCAGCCATTGACGTGAGTGTAGACGTTGTCTGAACTTGGTGTAAATGGCCTCCTTCACGCAGAAGAAGTGCATTGGTTTCTCGGGGTCTTGCAGATGGTGGCTGTTTATAGAGCGTTTTCTGCCCGGCTCTTTATGTTGGTGGCAGCGGGCCCGTCACTGACACATTTCCCTACTCTTGCCCACACCGTTTGGTACTGGCATCCTGGACCAGATCGATGTTTGTCTGGTTTTCTGCCGAAGAATGTGCTATTTGTCATTTATCAGTTTATTCATTTGTAAATATAGACGTATAGTTCTCACGGCACCACTATGGTTTGCAGGTTGTTGCAGAACGTCTTTGGCCCATTACAGTAATGGATTCACGTAGCTCTTTGTCTTAATCTGCACATGAGCATGTTTATTCCGTTTCTAACGCAGGGTGAGCGTAATGGGTTGCTTAAAAAAAAGCCTTCAGTCGACTCCGGGCCGAATCTCACTATGCTTCCTAAAATTCGGAATGAATAATACATGCATAATAACATTTCACTCTGTTTGCCAAGATACGTTTTGGGTTGTATAGTTGGGTAATATTTGTAGATGTTGCATATTTACACAAAAGCTCCACCCCATAAAAATGTTGGAAGAAAATACATTTCATGTGGTTCAACTGTTAGTGCAAAAGGCCCATTATTAACTAATCATTTCACAACATGTGCATGTTTCCAGAATATCTTATACTTAAACCCTTGACAGGTAACTCTGTACCTATGTGTCTCAACATGTTAGACAATAAGGGGCCTTTCTTGGTATATTTAGTCCAAGATGATGTTTTAAGTCTCAACTACGGGACTACTGTACTGTCCTTCAAAAAAACTACAACAGCAGATCTGCCACAGTTGGAAGTAAGCCTTGGCTAAGCTGATGCCCGAAGTGGCCAGAAAGTCATTCAGAACTATAGGGTGAGCACTCACACAGTATTTATGTCGATAGTGGGGAATATCTCTCATATAGGCCTTGTCATATTTGTGTAAACAAAGGCTTGAGTGAAGTCGACATATTTGAGGTAAACCTATTTTTATGTATAGAATCGATGGCTAGGACCCAAGTTACTAAAGTAAGTTACTAAACAATATGATACAAAAGAAAATAAATGATATGATCAGCGAAACACAGACGATGCAATTGCATCTATTGATATAACGACAGCCAATATAGCCAAGCCATACAACCTTCATGACAGATTATTAGTGAATGCACTGACAGATCTATGGGAATGCACTCCATAACCTCATTCCTTTACCCCCATTACCATCATGTTCTAATTTATAGATTTTTCTAAATACTTGTTATTATTATTATTATTATTATTATTATTATTATAGACTTCACAGCAACATTTGACTGTGTAAAAGACATTCAACAACCAAAGACCAAGCAATTCTGAATGCAAGTTCGGTTTAATTTATTCATTTGCATTTTTACTTTCCTACGCTGTGTGACATGTCTGAACCGCAATACCGTTTCAGCCAAACCTCCACAGATTTGGTTTGCCTTAAAGAGCAAGAAACAAGCCCCCCCCCCCCCCCCCCCCCCCCCCCCCCCCTCAGTTGAGATTGAAACACTTTTTAAAATAGGGTACCTCTAGGAAGGATAACCGTGTTGCGACCCACAGCAACTTTGTGATCCTTTTTTAGTAGGGATGTACCGATGGCAGCACTCAGCCTCGGCCTGATACTGTGCTAGTGTACTCGTAAAACTTCTCCAATACAACCCCCCCCATACCACTTTATGCAACGTAGCGTAACGTTTAAACGTGGTAATTTGTCTTATATGATCGTCAACATAATTAATCCAAGCAATCTATGCCATTTTATCACGTTTCTGAAATAAGTCCCCAAATGAGAGAACAAAGGGTAAAAGGGGTAAAATCTGTTCTTCCCAAAACAGTATGTCAACCACTCTGTGGCAAACACAGGTGGTGTTCTTTTTGCAATGTCAGACTGCGTTTTCCATGGTAGTCTGAAAACGTCTTGTATACCGCCACGGTGTGTGTGGATGGTGAAGCTCTGTCTGACCAGCGGTTAATTTCATGTCCACGTTTGAGAGAGGGTTGGGCTTCCCGGACACGTATAGTAATAATTCTACGGCTGTGGCTGCGATTAAACTGGCTCTTTAAACTCTTTAAAATTGTAGAAGTACTCGTATTGGTACTAGGATCAGCAAGTAGCCAACTGTAAGTTCTTATACGTTTGAAATTGGAATCAGTGCAGCCCTATTTTTTTGGAACGTCATTGTATATGAGCTTTATAATGAGTAACGTTGTATATGAACTGCGCTTCACCCTCCCTCTGACGTGGACATCATAATCAATCACTGCTCAGACGGCGCTCCACTCATCCACACGCACGTAGCATTATGCCGTAATTGTCCGGGAAGCACAACTCTCACGTACACCGTCATCGAAATCTACGGCTGTCCACATCGAGCTCCACAAATCCCACACCGTGGTGTCATACTAAACGTTCAGTTCATAAAAGCAAAAACGATCAGTTCATAAAAGCAAGATTCTGAAGTACGGTTCCTCATGGAGGTGACTATACAGACTGTTAAATACTGAATAAATAGTTCCAAAAAAACTAACAATCATCTGAACTAGTGTTAGTCACGTTACACAAATGTACAATACCTTGAAAGATATCGATATTCAATACCATCTATCTCCGTTTTGAGTTTGGCCACTGTGCCTGCATCCCCTTCTGATGCATCCTCTCCATGTGTCTTTCTGTTCCCCTGTATGCTTGTTAACCGTCCCTTCAGATCTGTTTTAGCTTACGTTGTTGGTTGCTTGCCGTCTGGAGAGGGGGAAGGCAACTTTGGCCTCCTATTTCCGCTACATGGACGTCACAGATCATAAGGCTTTGTTTAACCTCCTCTTAAGGTAACAACCCTGTCCTTGAAACTTGGGTCAAGAATCACGGCTGTGTTCAGTAACAGCTGCAGATGTCTGTCCTCATACTTTCATCTGAGATCTACTCTTATATTTTCTTTCAGTTTACGTTTTAGGTTGCTGTCACTTTCCTCAACTGTCTAAGTAGAAAATACCTTCCAACTTAGGGGCAGGACAGAGACAAGAGTGGTGTGTTTTCCACCAGGAAGGGCATCCCTGAAAGAGCTGACAGGGCTCCATTCCTCTTTTACAGCCTCAAGAACTGTAATGTGGTAATCTCTAGGCATGAGGTGCCATTCCTTCCCACAGACTGCTTGTTGCTGTTCTAGAACTCTCTCCACCATTTCATACACTGAGTCCCAGAGTGTCGGCCGTCGGCTCATCATGGATCAGTCTTTGTTCGGGCTCCCGCAAATCTTTTTGCTTCTTCTTCCGCTGTCTGAACATGCTTGGTGACCTTCTGAAAGCAGATGCTGTCTGGTCCACCTCGACAGTGCTCCAGACACGGTCTATAGCCAGGCCCTTGCTAATGGCGAGGTGCAGGTTGTGCCCACAGCAGAGAACCCACATGAAGACTTGCTGAAATGCTTGTAGTTTGAGGCGTTATCAGTGGTGGTACCAGCCATATTGGACGTGCCCTGCTTCCATGTTTGGTGTACCCACTTCTCCAACATCTCCCTCCAGCTGGTGCTCAGACACCAGGTCTGCATCCCCCAGGATTCTGATATGAATTGCAGTTACTGTCCTGAATGTTGATGTGGCCCTGCTGGTCCAGAGGTCAGTGGTGCATGAAAATAAGGGTTTCCCCCAAGTTTCTCCATGATCAGATCTTTTGTATGTTGCAGAGGGCAGGGATTTCAGGATACATGAAGTAATTCTGTGAAGGAATACCTGTTATGTCACTGTTGAAGGAGTTTTCTTAACCCGGGTTTCTCAGAAATATGCACAGTGACCTGATCCATGCATATGTACTCTGTTACAGCCCTGTTCAGTTTCTTAGCTGAATTTGAGTTGCGATCATACTTTCTTTGTTGTTCAAATACTGTTGAAAGAGTAAGGTGTCGTTCGCACCGCAGGTCGATTCTCCAAAGCTGCTCTCTGGTACTGTTAGACAATATCACACTTTTACGCAGTTTAGTGTGTGTGTGTGTGTGTGTGTGTGTGTGTGTGTGTGTGTGTGTGTGTGTGTGTGTGTGTGTGTGTGTGTGTGTGTGTGTGTGTGTGTGTGTGTGTGTGTGTGTGAGACAACAACTTCCAGGTTAATTTACTTCTGACCATAGAGAATGTATTTCCTATCAACTCAGACTCTGCTGTTTGAGTTTCCTCAGTTCTGATGGCTCTGAGGGGATTAGATTAGTTTGGAGAATTACAAATGGCTGTTGGGTCAACAACAGGACGACATCACTAGCCCTATTCCTGAGTTATTTTCTGAAAATAACATACCCAAAGTAAATTAGGTATTTCTCCAAAACGGCAAGGGTTATAATATTAATTGTTGGTAACAAATGAAAGATGGCACCTGGGAGAATGTTGTGCAAGTGAAATAATCAACGTGGTTAAAGAATAAAACTAGACCACAGCATAAGTGGAAGATTATATATCTGCCAAAATAAATGTAAGGTTTTAGATTGAATATCACCAAGTACTGCCAGTTGATAACCCGATAGGGCCGCATCACAACATCTCATGAGTACCTGGGGTGATATTTGATGCCAATAAAGTGAAGTAGAGCTAGAATAGAGAGATTTTAGCAGAGGTAGGTTTAGGCGAAAGGAATCAATAGAACCAATGCAAGTACGACAGTATAAGCTTTATGAAACAAAAACCGATAGATATCTTGAGAACACAATATACACTTTTTACATGATTTTGGTAAATAGAATTGAGGACACAAAGATCATGTGTTCAGATTGAAGGCAGTTCCCTTATTTCCTCTACAACGACCTCTTGGCTATGATCCATTGATTGTCAACAGCATGTTTAGTTGCAAAATGGTGCCCAAACACTGGATCATCCGTTTATGGCAAAGTTGGTTCTTAATTCATTTATTTTTTTTGTGGGAAATTTGTATTGAAATGGTTAAAAAATATTCAGTATCAATATGTAGCGATGAATCAATATTTCGCACAATTTAAAGGTTCCACTTCAGAACCCTTAAATAATGTATTCGGGTCAGCCCTACATGGCATAAACAAAATACATATGGGATGTATTGATTTACTGCATCAATAACCATTTTTGCTTTACTTTGATCCCATGATTTGAGTAAAGCATACACCCCTCTAGCTGTAGGATTTACTCTACTAGGCCTTCAGAAATGAGACAAATCTTCCGTAGGTCTACCCCCTATGCGGGCGTTGTCTCATTGAGTCCTGGAATTTGTTCCTCTCTCTGACGTATGATCTTAAACGTGTGTGTTTGTCGTGTGAAAGTGCATAGATAGTGAATATTTTTGTCAATACAGCGTCTCAAACTGCATCAAGGACATCCGTTGTTGTAAAGTCAGCGTCCATGTTGGTCGCTGCGTCTGCTAGCTCTGCGCTCGATGGCTTTCTGTGGGCCAATCTTTAATGAAACAAAATAACCTGGCCGTAAAATGGTTAAAGCATGCAAAAACCTTTCTTTCTTTCTTTCTTCTTTCATATTGGCCCTCGACGTAGTGCACTTTTTATGGTACCACTGCAAGGAATTGTGGTCATAGAAGGCGGAGCACGGGCAAACGGACATGGTTCCCCAGTGAGTTCTAGGAGAGGATGCACTGCTTCATGCAGAGGTTCTAACACCCGTGTTTGACAGGGGACACAATGGCCTGTTTTTCAGTCAGAAGACAACAAGTCAGGGCCTTGCTTTGCTCCAGGATCCTTCCAACCGTTTTATTTTTGCTTCCCCATCTTGTGCAGCACTCTGCGTGCTGTGTAATAGCGTATGTGTGTCACTGTGTCTGTGACAGTGTTTTTGTTTTTATTTCTAGGGAGGGAAGTGAAGGTTGAAGTTAGGGTTGGCATAATTGTAAGGGACCACAAGCTCATTGTGAGACTCTTTGGCTAAACACTAATTATATAGTTGTCCTTGGTGATTCTTAAAATGTGGGAATAGATTTGTTGTGTTGCATCAGAAGGGATGCAATCGATCCATGACTAGTTCCTTACAGTACCTGCTTTTGTTGGTCACTGGTGTTTCAGACGCCAAAATACTGAAGCAAGCAAAAATATATTTTTGTGGAGGGGGTGCCTCCGCTGCACATAACATTTTAAATAGTGGAATCCTCATTCCGAGTCGACTCAAATACTCTCCCTCAAACAATAATGGCTTTGGAGAAAATGAATAAAAGGGGATGGGAGGCGAGGTTTGAGAGTTGGAGAGTGCTGCGAGAGCTGCGAGCTGTTCATGTTTACTCTAGAATCACGCTCCGCAATAAAGAGATCTTCAGTGGGGAACAAATAGGAAACAGCGGCCCAAGTCTAGTGCTGGTAAATGAAAACAGAAACGTAGAAACAATGGCCTTAAACTGGGGTGAAACCTGGTGAGGTTCCCGCAGCTAACACCTCTAGCCCTATGGCGCCATGGCGACTGGGACTACAGGTCCGTTGGATCGGCTGATCACTGATTTAGCTGCTGTCCTTCTGCAAATCGGACAATTGCTTGTTTTATAGTTTGCATGGATCTCTATTTCTGTAAGATACAGCTAGGATTGGACCCTTACTAAATAGTAATACCTATTACGATTCATATCTTCGTCGATAACGGTGATGTTTTAAAGATATATATATTTTCTCTATACATTTCACAGCCTCCATCACTCAGTCACCGCAGCTCCCTGAGTCAATACGATGGGTTTGTGCAGAGAACAATGGGCCTCTTCAGTGCCTGGTGTCTATATGCACACAGTGCCTGACAAACACAATGAGGGAAACCCCAGAACTCTTGAGCGGCCTTCAGGTAGTTATGTCTGCAAAATGAGGGGGGGGGGGGGGGGGGGGGGGGGGGGGACGACGACATTAAGCACACCTACCATGACTGGCATGGTTCAGGCCGTATGGGGGAATTTGATTTTTGGGGTGAGAGGAGGGAGGTGGATTAGGAGATGGGTCGTGGTGAAACAAAAAAGATGCGTTGGAGATTGGATTTATCGTTTGTGTTTTTATTAAATGTAGTACAAATGCCATAACAGACGTAATACACAATAGTTTCGACTCCCCAGCTGTCTGAGTGTCAAGACCTCCTCTAATTGGCTAATGGAATTTGTCGGACCAATTGATTTAGTCCAATCCTGTGCAAGAGGCGGGATAGAGCGCCGACTCTAGGGCAGCAGCACAGAACCAGCTGGCCACACTTCAATGAGAGGACGTTGGCGAGACGGACACTGCAGTACATTTGAGTAATGGTTTTATTGCAGTATTGCTGATACTAAAACAACTAGGTTTAGAGGTTTTCCCATGAGGTATTTGTTTCTCATTCGAGGAATGTAGTGCTGTTCCTATACAGCAGGTTTGACAGGTTGCTGCACAACCCACGGTTTATTGATGCAGCATTACCATTAATAAACCACCCTATTCTGGGTTTGCTCATGCAGCATTAATGAAACTGAATCAGTCGGTGGTTATTCTGGGTTGCGCTTCAGTTTTTCGACCAAACTCTCAAAGCGTGCGCTCAGCTCCTTTTCAACCTGAACACCAGCTGAATCTCCCCCATGTCTTCCCCCCCCCCTCCGTCAGGATGGAGCGGATGTCCGAAGAGGCCCTGCGCCTGAACCTGCTGAAGCGCGGCCTGGAGACGTCTGCTGAGCGCGAGGAGGCCCTGGCCAAGCGCCTCAAGATGGAGGGCCACGAGGCCATGGAGCGCCTCAAGATGCTCGCCCTGCTCAAGCGCAAGGACCTGGCCGACCTGGCGGCTCTGGAGGGGGCGGCGGCGGCGGCGGCGGCCGGGTCCCTGGGGGACGGGAAGGGGCCTGGGATCAGCAGCCAGCACCACCACCACCAACACCACCACCAGCAGCAGCAGCAGCAGCAGCATCAGAGCATCATGGGCGCCAGCGCGGCCTACGAGGAGAAGCTGAACGGCAGCCTGCGAGCGAGCGGCCACGGGGAGCTCAGCAAGAACGGGAAGGAGAACATGATGGACGAGCCGGTGGACATGAGCGCCAGCCGGAGGTGGTGAGTGGGGACTGGTCTTCTGCCCAGGGGGTGCAGCATACTAGTAGGCCTCAAAGCAAATACTTTTGTTATGATTCATATATTTTGGGCAATTCACATTTACACCGGTGTACACTCGGTGGAATTGTACGTAATGCATAATGTAGTGGATATTAGGCTGACAAAAAAATGTGTGTGTGGGATATTGTCGTGTGTTAGTCACGTCACGCAACTTGTGTGAGGAAGTAAGTAAACAAACCAGCCTGATGCTGGTCTCAAGAAGAAGCGGCATTTAGCTCACTGCTTTTTCTGTTTTAAACATTTTATTGAAGTGCACGAACATGGGGTGCGTTTGGTTGATCGCCTGGCCCCAGTCAGACTGATTAGACCCTGCTGCTAGTTGAGCCCACACACTTTGAGTGCATCGGGCCATCATTACAGACAGGAACAGCCCCCCATCATGTTCTGAGTCTGGCCAGGTGAGTCTGCTTTAAGCAGCCTTCAACCAAACACACTCCACATGAACCTACCTGTTTTGTCAATGGTTGCCAAAACTAGAACCTAATTGATTTGTCGAACACCCTGTAACGCCAATAAACAATTAAAATATGCCACACACTAACCCGACCCTCTACAACAACCCTCTCTCTCAAACGCAAGTTGTTGTTTCTGTTGCTTTTGGCTCAGAGTTCAAAATTGTGTTTCTAATCATGTGACTGGTGAGGGAAAGCCCCGCCCATTCTTCCGGCAAATTAAGTTCGCCCTGCACAAGGGTCTGGAGAAGAGCAATACATTTCTTTCTGCTTCCGATACATTTTTGCGGGAGACAATCACCAAGCTGGCGTTTCCCCCTGGCGCCCTATTGGCTGGTTTAACACAATGACGACAGCAAAGCGACGGCAAGCAGCCAATTGCGTACAGAATCGTTTGAACTGGGCCGTTGATCACGCCTCTTGTGCTGAAGAAAATGACGGCAGCTTCCCCAGACCAACGATTGGCTTGGTCTGGTAATAGTCAGGCTAGGAAGGTGAGGTTTTCACATGTGTAACCTGGCTGAGTCACCAGAGGGTGGTGTTGTGCTGTGATTAAAAGCTGCAGGGATACAGCTTTCCTCAATGCTCAGTGATGTGTGCCCCTCCCTCATGAATGCGGAGATGGAACAGAGAGCATGAGCTGAAGAGCTGGATTACCCTGTTACCAGCATCGACTCACTTTAAAGGGGACATATTATACCACCAGGTTTGAGTTTGATTAGCAATTACAAGCTGTTTTGAAAATGTGCAGCTTCTAACATCACAGGTGGGGTGTCCAACAAGATGTGTGACGGATAGATGAGCAGCGTTTGCTACAGTCCACTGGGTAGGCTGGTAGACTGATCTATACAGCACACATCACAGGTGGACAAGCCCACCTTTGATGTCAGAAGCTGCACATTTTCAAAACGGCTTGTAATGGCTAATCACACTCACACCTAGTGGTATAATATGTCACCTTTTAAGGTGGCAATGGAAAACCCAGCGCAACAACTCCAGGAATTGCCCTTTTGAATATAACTATTTGAAGAACAAAATAGCAATATTGGAATGTTTTCCACAAATAAATCTAATGCATAGAAAAAGGTTATGTTTTTATAAGAATTAAAAAAAGTGTGTCTTTCAGAAGGCCTGGGAATGCGCAACATTCCAATCTTATAAGGACCGCTTGCCTGCTCTCACCGCTGGATATACTCCAACTGAAGTGGGTATAGGCATGTGATCATTTAAAAGTGACTTAACAAATAGTGCCACGCTGTCAGGGAGTCTGTTCATACTCCAAATGGCTTCTAGAGTCTGGTACTGGCGTTTCCAGAGTTATTCTGGGATAGGTTCTGTTCTGCTAGCTTACTATCCGAACGCCTGTAGCGCCTTTTACACCAGGGGGGCCTGGCTTCCTGTCCTATAACCTCCCCTGGTTCTTCTCCGAGCCTGGAGCGTTCTTGTTTCCCATGGTCTCTTGTTTGTGTCTCCTCATCGCCAGCGAGACGGCCTGCGAGAGGCGCTCCCTCTCCCCAGACGTGATCGTCCTGTCTGACAACGAGGCCACCAGTCCCAGGAGCACCCCCCACCCCGAGGAGAGACTGCACCAGGCCAACAGGGAGATCTTCAGGGTGAGCCCAGCCCCAAGGGGTCTCCACACGCAGACCAGGGGACATTAGAGCACTGGGAATGAACTCTATGGATGTGTTAGGACTGTAATGGCTGTTCTTCAGATTAATCAGAGTTCTGGGCTAGAAGGTTACTTCTTACTGACTGTGTGTGTGTGTGTGTGTGTCCAGGGGAAGACGGGTGTGGAGAGGCAGCAGATGATAAAGGTGTTGCGGGAGGAGCTGCGTCTGGAGGAGGCGCGCCTGGTGCTGCTGAAGAAGCTGCGTCAGAGCCAGATGCAGAAGGAGAACGTGGTTCAGAAGGTCAGCCCTCAAAGCCCTCTCTGCATGCGAAGGTCCTAAATGATCCCCGGCCCGGTCCACCCTGTGGCCCTACCTACAAGTCACCTTGTGCACGGAGGAGCAATGGGGCTGTCCACAATACATGGAGGGTTTATTGAAATGAATCATTAATCGACCACAATGAATCAGCTTAATATATTACATAACTGGAATCTCAAGTTATTGGCCAGAACAAGCATTTCTCAGTAACAGACTGGTGTGGAATACTCCGCTAGAGTACTTGCTAAGGATGCAAGAATTATCAATCGATTGCACGGTCTAAATGTCAAAGATAACTTGTGTACTGATTTTGCAAGCAGTTTTTTTTTTTTTTTTTAGTATCCATTGTTTATTTGCCCTCATATTGACCTATAGCCATAGAGGGAATGATTCGCTAAATGTCTGGGTGTGTTCTGAGGTTCCGTTCCCGTGTTCCAGGTCCCAGTGGTGCAGAATGCCTCCTCTCTGCAGCCAACACCCATTCACAGTTCTCAGGGGATGGGGAAGCTGCCTGTTCGACCCGGCCTCAATGCCGCCGAGCCCCAAAATCTACGCAATGTGCAGGTGTGTGTGTGTGTGTGTGTGTGTATTTACATACCTACTGTTTGTGAGCCCTTGTTTCCTGTTGGAGTGTTATCTTCTGAAATGCGTCAGAGCAAGCATGTCGATGGCATTCATGCGCACATCAAGTAGGGATCTCTCGTACACTGTCCTAGCTAGAAATTTGCTGAGGTAGCTGTGAGCGAGTCGTGCCTTTCATGTAAACAGATTGCTTTTATTATCTGGTTCAAAACGGGTTGTAGGAATCTGATAACCTCCGCAATTCTGGAATCTGATAACCTCCGCAATTCTGGAATCTGATAACCTCCGCAATTCTGGAATCTGATAACCTCCGCAATTCTGGAATCTGATAACCTCCGCAATTCTGGAATCTGACGGTGATATTTGTCTTTAACGTTATCCTCAAATCCCCCTAACCTCTCTTTCGCTACACAGGGTCACTCAGTCATCAGGTCAGCAGCCAACGCCAGCAACATGCCCCAGATGGTGATGTCCCAGAGGGTCCTGGCCCCCAACCCCACCCAGCTGCAGGGTCAGCGGCTGATGGGGAAGCCGGGCATGGTCCGCAGCAGCTCAGGCAGCATGAACAACTCTGTGGGCTACCAGCAGGTAGGACCTCAAGGGGGAAGGACCTCCGTTAGTCAGTGGTGTTGAGCTTCTCAGTCCATTGGACTAGATGCATTGTGGTCTGCTTACAGTCTTTTAATGAGGTGTTCACAGTGTATCTGTGGAGACCTGATGTTATTGTCTGGGTTTATTTATTATTTTGGGTTGGTGCCGCTTAAAGCTCAGCCCCCAATAGCACAACCGTTTTCAAAAGCCCTTCCAGAGTCCAAAAAGACGCAGTGCTGAACAACGAAGGCCCGCTCCTGTCAGAGGGGTAGTTGGGGCTGGGAGTAAAGCCTGGCCCCATGATTGGCGTGAAAAGGGATCGGCTATGCGTGGGCTGTGGACTCCTTTTGTGACTTCTCGCAGACCTAGTTTTAGGTCGTCGTTTTCGGAATGATTTGCCGTTTTGAATACAAAATAGTGTGTAACATGTAGATCTGCAAAACAAATATATCTTTATTTTTTTTCGTGGGGGGCTGTAATTCTCAAAAGTTTTTTTTTCTGCAGATAAAATGAATATGGAGCTAAACTAGGGTAAAATCTGTGGATGCCCGGTGGGGATTGAGGCAGGACGATGTTTGCGCACACACAAAGCAACAGGCCTGTTCAAACACAGACACATCGCTTTGATGATACAAAAGAACAGCCGTGAGACCATCATCATACCGCTTTAGTTGATTGTATTGATTTTGGGCCGTATAGTAATTACTAGGGATATGCATTTCTGGCAAAAATACTATTCGATATTCGCTGAGAAAATCTGTCAATCAAGAACCCCCCCACGCACGCACACACACACCTCGTATACACGCACACACACACCTCGTATACACGCACACACACACCTCGTATACACGCACACACAATGACACAGGGAGAGGCTTCTATGATTTGTATGAAATCAATCTGTTTATTTCAACAACTGCGCCATCAACATTCAACATCAAAATGATTTCTACGTGGGCTTAGGCAGATAGACCTACATGCGCCGAAAACAGCTCGCTATTTATTTTACTGAACACAGCCTGCATGACGGTGAACTAGACACGTCTTTAGCATATGGAAACTATGGCCAAAAAAATTACTTAGTGTCTTTTTACAATTTATTTTTTACCAGCATTCGTAGTGTGGATCAGCAGAGAAATAGTCTGCCAAAGACTTTGATGTCGCTTAGCAACCGAGGATGCTGGGGTTGAAGTTACCGGACTACTTGCGGAGTGATACGACTGAAAAAAAAAAAAAATCCACTTTCCTTGACAGCGGTCATTATATGCTTAGCAACGAAGAATTATCAAAAAATTATTCACCACCGGAAGTTGTGAAGGCCCATGCAAGTGAACGGAGAGTTCAACAGCATTGAGAAGAGCCGTGTAATAAATAACGATAGTTGCATTCAATATTCGATTTTCTACGTGACTCCCAACTATTCAACGATCGTTGCCCATCCCTAGTAATTACTAGGGATGGGCAACGATGAGATGGCTGGACTAAGTGTTTGGAGCACAGCAGGTCTGGGTTCAGTTTCGTAGAAGGCCACTCTGAGAGTCCTTCATGAATTGGTCCATCTCGGAAAACATATATCTATCCGGCCCATTTCTGACCTGCGTTCAAAGTAAGATTTTCCTCCTGAATGCGTTAATTGTATCATTCAGAAACGCCGTGCTGGTTTGTCCTCGACTTGCTACAACATCTTGAGTGAGTCCAGTCCGTGAGTCAGCGTCTCCGGTGGGAAAGGTCCTTTGACTGCGACGGCTCCTAACCCCTCCTGATGCTCCTCGTATCCCAGGCTACCAGTCAGCAGGTGGCCGCCTCCCAGCGCACCGGCTCCAACGCCATGTACATGAACCTGGCCCAGATGCAGGCCGCTGCCGCCGCCGCCGCCGCCGCCGGGGCCAGCAGCGCCGCCGGGGGGGCCGCCATCAGCCCCTCATCGATGCCCAGCGCCACCGGAAGCGGGGTGAACTCCATCGCCGACCAGGCCAGCAGCCAGGCGGCTGCCAAGCTGGCCCTGCGCAAGCAGCTGGAGAAGACGCTGCTGGAGATCCCTCCGCCCAAACCCCCGGCACCACTGCTCCACTTCCTGCCGTCGGCCGCCAACAGCGAGTTCATCTACATGGTGGGGCTGGAGGAGGTGGTGCAGAGCGTCATCGACAGCCAGGGTGAGCAGGGGAGGGGCAGGTTGTGGAATGCAGATAAACATTGCACATGTACCGTATACATTAGCTGATGAACTTGCCAGACTTGTCGTCGCTTGTTATGTCAAAATATAGACATGCTCTCATCTCATAATTTACTGCAGCGCTCGACTTGTGGTCCTGTTGGTTCCAGATTCCTGAATCTGGCCACGGGCGTGAGCTTTGAGTCTGGCTATTGTGAATTTGGGCTGCAGCACACTGTAAACACCCGGTGTACTTGAGTTCAAAAATGTATCCGTGATGTACACTTGCAATGTCACTTTTTAGAACCAGAAACCTTTCAGGTTGAAGGACGGGTGGGACATGGCACTCGGTGTACCTGCTTTTTTCATGCTAGAAGTGCTAGGCTAAAGTGCTTGAGAAAGACCTGCGTGGTCTACAATCAGAATAACCACTTCTTAGAACTAGTCTTTGCTACAGTCGACCAATCTGTTAATGTCCTATTGGATGTTTAGGGTGTACGGTTAAACTGCCACCGTCTTTTTGGCAGAAGGTTGGACTGTGCGTTGTGTGTGTGTTGGGACAATACACTAAGCAAGTCCTGACTTCGACACACGATTCTTTTAAGTATGAGTATTTGACGTTTCATTGAGGTTAAGCACCTCTTTTCCTAGAGAGCGCTGTTTAGCAGCGGGGATCCTTTTTGTCATCAACGGCAAACCCTACAACTGCCAAAACAAAACTGACAAACAAACGCCAAAAGCCACAACCGTTGAAGAGCTTCCATCCACGCAGTGGCCTTCCCCAGCAGTGCTCCCCACTCACCACGGTGCGCCCCTCCCCTCAGGGAAGCTGCGGGGGACGCTGTCCCGCATGGAGCCCTTCTACTGCGCCCAGTGCAGGACCGACTTCACCCCCCACTGGAAGCAGGAGAAGAGCGGGCGGATCCTCTGCGAGCAGTGCATGACCTCCAACCAGAAGAAGGCTCTGAAGGCGGAGCACACCAACCGCCTGAAAAACGCCTTCGTCAAGGCCCTGCAGCAGGAGCAGGTCAGCCCCGGTCCCAGCCACCCTGTCCCAGCCACCGAGTCCCAGCGGGCGAGTGGGTGAGCGTGCCTGTGTCTGACCTGTGTCTGTGTCTCGACGGCAGGAGATCGAGCAGAGGCTGCAGCAGCAGGCCGCCCTGTCCCCCAGCACAGCCCAGAACACGGGGCAGAACGCCAGCAAGCCAGAGTCCATGATACGACATCATGCTCTCCGTCAGGTACGTTTCCAATGGGTTCTTTTTGAGTTTAACGTTTCAGAAACCCCCAGAAGCATCTATAACATAACATAAGAACTCAGCATTTTTTTTAATGCAAATTGACGCTCTTTACTAAAAGTGTACACACTTGATATTGTGTCTCTTGGTGAATTGAGAACATGTTCAGCAAGTGGCCCTATTTACATCAGGGAGACATTCTCCTGTATCACACCATGGAAAGAGAGAACCGTAGTGTTTTCGTAAGGGATGAGCGCAGGCTGGCTGGCCGCATTCCTCCTCCTGGCTGTCAGGGATACTGCTCCCCTGAGCAGCCAGGAGGAGATGGAGAACACGGTAAACACCACAAACCAAATTCAACACTGGCAACCTCATCTGGCAAATATCTCGGTCTTAAGTCTCACAAGCAAGTCCAGCCATCGGTGTCAGCAATGTTGACCCTGTGTAGGACCCGCCAGTCAAAGCATCATTCTGTGCAGGGCTGAACGATTTGGGGAAATTATCTAATTGCGATTATTTCGACCAATATTGCGATTTAATATGTGATTTTTTTCATTTTTTAAATTTCCTTATGTTCTGTATTATTCACTAAACAAGCAATAAATCATTCTTTAGCATGACAAAC
This sequence comes from Pollachius pollachius, assembly GCF_949987615.1. Lineage (NCBI taxonomy): Eukaryota > Metazoa > Chordata > Actinopteri > Gadiformes > Gadidae > Pollachius > Pollachius pollachius. The sequence goes on along the minus strand of NC_136946.1, from coordinate 15,947,093 downwards.
ACAACATTGGAAGCAGTCAACATATAAACTGCTCTTTATTTTGATATTATAACCTCTTTATTTAACTTTATTATAAAAAATATATATCGCAGCCTTTGTGATTTGCATATCGCGTTCTATTACATCGCGATGTCGGTTTGAATTACATTAATCGTTCATCCCTAGTTTAATCCACCAAAGTAAGGAACATGAACCCGCCCAATCCTAATCAGAGGATTGACGATGCATGACGACCAGTGTTTGTAATAACACAGTTTAAAAGAACGGCGTTATTATTTTTTCAGCAACGGGGTAATCTAGCTAATTACTGTTTTCGTTGTTACAACGCCGTTACCGTTACTGTACGTTAAATGCGGTGCGTTACTATTAATTGATTGAATAAACTGCGTAATCCGAACGCACCCCTGGCTCCAAACACAAACAGCTAGCCAGGAGACCGGGTGGGTTAACAACGAGATAAGCGATTATGATTGGCTAAGGCAGAGTCATGTTCCATGGTAGCCAATCGGAGCCAGTATTTTTACACAAAAGCCAGGCCCCACACACACACACACACACACGCACACGCACACGCACACGCACACGCACACGCACACGCACACGCACGCACACACACACACACACACAAAACAGATTTGATGAAGCGGCAGAAATGGCGACTCCGGAGCAATCCGATGAAAAGTTGGCATTTTCTGTAGTGTTTGGCAGATGTTCCACAGCCTTTGCAACCAAGCAAATTAAAATTCAATTGGAAGTATATCAGGGCCTTGAATGGGCAGTTCAACCATTTAACACATTAAGGCCAAATGAAAACTGCTCAGAAAAGTCCAAAAATCTTTAACATATAGCAACTTTCTTTTTTTTTACAGTAACGCAAATAGTTACTTTCCCACTTTTATTCACTTTTATTATAGAGTAATTCAGTTGCTAACTCAGTTACATTTTGGAACAAGTAGTGAGTAACTAAGTAACTAAGTACTTTTTCAAAGTAACGTTCCCAACACTGACGAAGCCATGCCAAAGAGGAACCCAACCCCATGTGTCTGCCCAGGCGCCACAGCCCCAGGCCCAGATGCAGCGGGGGATGTCCAGCTCGGCGCGCGGCGTCCTGTCCAACTTCGCCCAGGCCTCCCAGCTGTCGGTGGCCACCAGTCTGATGGGCATGACAAGTGCGAAGCGGTGCGCCAGCGGCGGCGGCAACGGCGGTGCCGGGGGCGGCAGCAGCAGCAGCAGCAGCAGCAGCAACCGGCTCCAGCACGACAGCCGGCGCCAGATCTACAACATCCCTGGTCAGCGGGCGAGAGAGCCGTCGTGGTTCACACAGGTCACCTTCTTCTGATGATGCTGATGAGAGATCGGTCACCGAATATTTGATTGTTTTTTTTTTTCCCTCTTTGTGTCTCAGGGTTAAATATCGCCTACCTGAACCCAGCCGCTGTTGGAAGCCACAAGACTCCCAGCTTAGCAGACCGGCAAAGGGAGTACCTTTTGGACATGATCCCACCTCGCTCCATCTCACAGTCCATCTCTGGACAGAAATAGTCCTCTCGCCCCCTCCCACTAACTCCTTTAAAAACCACCCTGACACAGCACTCTTCCCTCAATCAACTTGTCCCTACCCATAGCATGCAGTGCCTGTTCATGTGCCTACCTTAAACTAACCCCAGAGAACAGCAATCAGCAAGACAAATACACCAAACTTGTCGGTCCACCCAAAATGTCTTACTTTATAATTGTTTGACAAGGTTGTTAAATTATGAACCTGTTGTGATTATTCTATGCTGTGTTTTCTATAAGTATCACAGCCACGTTCCTTTTGTTGGCGTTGTTATTTTGCTTTTCAGCCCTGTTTGCCGGGACTCTTATGGATGGCTTTGGCGGTGGCTAGGCTAGTCGGTCAGTTGGCCACCCTGTTCACCGCTTTGATCACACGGGTGCTCGTACAGGGAGGCTCCCAGGAAGCTGTTGGTAGGGACGCGATGAGTTGGCGGTGTGTTTACGAGCGCTCCTGACCGGGGCACACAAAGCATTTCTCAGTGTTAGTCTGACTTTTGGAGTTCATTCTGAAATCCATTGAGCTCGAAATTAAAAGCTAGTGTTGCAGAATAACGTGTACCATACGGTTTAAAATATGAAACAGATCTTTTTATACTTACACAACCTAATGACTTAAGGATAAATTATTTGGTGCATGTCAATATTTAGTTGAACAACACAAATGAGCTCATTTTAGCCATATCATCTACACAAAATAGGATGTTAGATAGATTGTTTTTGCATTGATGTGAGTACATGAGCCTGAACTAGTCAGTTTGCAAGTTAGGACTGGAGGGATGAATGTTTATGCGTTCTGGCTTCTGGAAACCGGGCAGGTCAGGGACAGCACACACAGGCTTACCCACACACCACCTTGAAATATATTCGCCATTCTTCAGAGAGCCACACACTCAAGTGCAGAGTGAAGCCAGCGATTAACAGCTTTTACATTTCTGTTGTATCCCTTATCTAACTGTAGCATCTAATTGTTGTAGCATTAACGAACGCAGAAGAATCCAAGCCTTGGCAGATTATGTCAATTTGATTTGTTGCTCTTCATATAGAAGATCCTTCATTTTGTCTTTGTGTTCACAGCTGTAGAGCGCGTATGGCGTTTGTGGCCGTCATTATACCTTCCGTTGTTTGGTTCAGTTCACCTCCATGCATGATGGGAATCTTCTAAAGAGACTAAACATGTTATCAAACCTTACTTGTGAATGTGGGTGGGTTCTCTCCACTAAAGTCATACATTCTACCAATAGGTCAACAGGATGGGATTGAGTGAATATTGATTGCTAACAACTTCACTCTCGTCGTTTTTTCCGCATATTTTTCAACATAAATGGCACTGGCAGCGTCTCGAAGTAATACTACGGCTATTCAGACCGTTCGTTTTTTAGAGCTATATAATGCTATTAAAAACATGCATTTAACAAAGCTATACACTGCTACACAAGTTATACACATCAACGATTAACGACGATTAAAGTCCATGCCTATGGTCTCTGGTCTGCGCAAGTGTTCGTGATAGTCTTTTTTTTTCGTGGTTGCACATTATCTGTGTGATAAATCGATAAGCTTGTAAAATAATACAATTGGTATCAATTATTTCAACATTTTAATACAGCAAAAATGAGATTATGCATATTTCCTTGCAGAGATTGTACGGAAGCCTCTAGCCACTATGGTACACGCCATTTTTGATGGACAACCCATAAAAGCACCTGGGCAGTCAAATTCAGCCTGTGGCCGAGAAGACAGACAACAACACTTGCTCTGCTCACAGTCACCATCTCAGAATAGTCATGGTTCAGAGGCATTTATAGATCAACAAAGACATAAATCTGTAGAAAAGACACATCGTCCCCGTTTTATTTAGCAGTAAAATTCTTGACCAATTTCAATCAACTATAGTGCAAATATAATGAATGACATAGATAATTTAATTGCTATTAAAATAGTTGGTCAAGACCTAATGTGATTCTGACTATTCTGTCGTTCATATGGTAGTGACGGCTACTAAAAACTCAATTAAATGTCTGCAATAATGGGCGATGAGAACAAATTAGAAAGATGCAGTCAGCAAAGAATTGAACGCCAGCAGTAAGTCAATATTTAATTTGAGCATTCGGTGTGGTGCACTTCCACCGCATTGAGGGCAGGATGCTGCCTTTAGAGTTCTCGTTCAGAGCCCTAGAGGGTTAACATGGTGTGTGGATTCATGTTGTTCATTTTAAATTGCGTTTAATGTCGTACAAGTGTTTCACTGAAGAGTTTGAGAACGCTTGCCTGCCTTGCCTCCTTCCCCCCTGCGTGTGGTTATTTGTTAGAACTAGTTGTATGCGTAGTGCAAGCGCTTCATCAGAATTCAAATGCTGGTTTCGACACTGCTCACAATAGGCTTATTACTCACTCCCTTGCATTACAATCTGGTAGGAATAGTGGAAGGAATTATTTAGGCCCCAGTTCCGAATTTGCATTTGCTTTGTAATCTTAATTTTTTATTTCTCCCCATGTCATCTGTTTGGAGAGTGGAAAACTCTCATTACCAGAAGAACGTTTGGAGAGTGCTAACTTGTGGGGCTGAATTTTTGGATTTATTTAGTTTTTGTTAAAAGTATTTTGTTTTTAATATTGGCACAATATTCACATCTTATTATTTGTGGTACAGCGACAAAAATGGACATACTGCAGAACATAATTAGGTAGATGTAAACGTGCAATGGTGAGAATGATTTCCATGAAGACCGCTAGCCAGACTGTTAGACTTTCTTCTTTTATTGTGCTTAGTAGTCGTAGTACCAGTAGTATTATTAGTGGTGGTGATAGTAGTGGTGGTAGTTGTAGTAGTATTAGTAATAGTAGTAGTCTATATTTTTTCACGTGTGAATATTTAGACGCGTCGGCACATAGTTATTTTTAGGATACGCATTGTGGGATTGTCTTTTTTCAGTTTGATTGTTTTATAATTGGAATCACTTCTTTTCATAGAGTGACCAATTCAATACAAGAACACATTGTTTGACATTTATCTGTGCCATATTGAGAAGAATTTGCAATAACCAAGAGCCTAGTACAGACTCCAAGCATGCCTTCTTCAAGAACACCGATGAACGAACAGGCCCTTGGGAAAAGAAAAATATAAACCGAAGGCACAACAATTTATTAGATGTAACCAGAAAACTGAGAATGGTGCAGTCGTAATATTAAGAGGAAACCTGGGATCAGTACTCCTGTCAACCGACCCGTGGCCAAAACTATTGATCCAATACTAAGTAGTGCATCAACAGCCTCCATGTCCTTTGTGGTCCAGTATGCAGACGTTTCAACTCGCTAGTTACTTGTGGTACCATGTGTTACTTTCAAACTTGACATAAACTTGAATTTGAAGGTGGAAAAATATGCTTGTGTCGCTTAAGAAATAGCCTTTCTACCTAGAGACATTTTTTTCTTCTTTTTCGGGACAGTTTTCTTCTTTTTCCTGTTGTATTAGTGTATTCTGATTGCTATTTTCGCGTTGTGAAAAATGTTTTTCTAACGTCTCCTGAATAAAATGGTGTTGTACCTGAGAGGTACGAAGGCCACTTGGAGACGATAATCAAACGATATCTATATTGAATATATATAGATGCCTGGCTCGAGAGGGAAAAAATGGATATGGATCTTATCCAATGCAAGAGAGACTTGGATTAATCATTGTGTGATCGCACACAGTTCGCCTCACTCTGGAGGAGCACTTTTCATATTTCCTATTGAAAAGACTTATTTTAATGGAAAAGTCGTACAATTTCAAGACATTAGATGGATTGGATAATATCTTATTGTTTGTGAGAGAGTGTCGCGGGAGATTACTGTATGTTGTTTGTCATTTTAGTGTATACATCACTTATTAAGTCAGTTATTTTGTTATAGTATTCTTTGCCTTTCTTGGATAAAGTGTTTAGCTTTCTTCAAGTCCAATGATTTACATCTTGTGCTGTTTTCCACAAAGCACTTGAATTTGTTTCTTGTGGAGTCATATACACTCCTGTGTTCTCAGCGGTCCAAATATTTGAGCAGTGTTTAGTCGATTTAAAGTATTATTCTGAAGTTGAGATGACCACAAGAGAGCTTCAAACTCCATAGTGGAAAACGGTAGGAGTTACCGATCACACAGGGCTTTCATTTGGCAAGCTCTTCAACACTCTTTTCTGTCCCTTATGTATTTCAATGTGTAATGCATCAGAATTAGCTAATATCATACATTTTTTCATTAACACAAACAGACCTATTTTAGAAATATTTCTGTAGACAAATCCAAGTATCATGTTTTCTTAAGCCTTGTTTTGTTTCTTGGTCTCATAACCCTTTAAAATGGGAATAAGATCTGTTATGAGAACAATTTTCTGGGCTTCCAAAAATTGCAATTAGAGTTGTTAACGCCCATCCCCTGGTCTGGACAGCCGGACTGATATGTTTTTAAGAGTATTATGCTGTTTTTGTACATGATGAAACGCATTGAAATGAGAACGAGCTGCACTCATAGCCCTATAGCCTTGAAACTACCTAGGATTTAATTAATCAGTGCAATACATACATTGAAGTTTACATTTTAAATAATTTGTTTTTGTGTGTCATGTAAAAAATGTTAATGGTTTAAAAACAGTGTCTCCCACTTGCCCTCTCTTCCAACTGTAAAAACGTCCAGATAACTTTGTATCTAGATTTTTTTTTAAGGTACATTCATAAGCTTGCCAAAACCATTCTTTTTGTTAACATCCCATGGTGAAGTAAAAAAATCAAAAACAAATGTATTGACTATAAAATGGAACAATATTTGCTATGTTGGAAGTAATGACTTAATGTAAATAAGCTTTTTTCCTCCCTTGTACTAAAAAAGGAATCAATTTAAATGGTTGTATATTGTGTAAAAACGCAAACAAAAAGCCATGAATATTGTGAAGCTTGTCATTTCGTTTTGTGATTTCCCCGTATATTATTGTGTTACAAATGTGCAAAATGTATGAGATTTAACTCTTGTTGTAGATCTCCCAGAATGTGTTTCCTTTTGTATTGTTTTGGGAGGAAAGTGGTCATTGGTTTACAGGGGAGATGTAATAGCATTTGGTTCTGGTATCGAGAGTCCCATGCACCCCATCCATCCCAAGTTCTTTGTAGAAAGAATATGCACCATATTTCTTTAACTGGGCATGTAAAGTGAAATGCCTCTCCTACTTGGGGTTCAGGTGTGAGTAGTTGTGTACCAACATTACCTCAATAATGTCAAACCAATTCTGTTTCGGGATACAAATAAGCTGATCTTGGTATAGATGCATTCAGTATTTTTACATGATCTCAATTAAATGTATATTCTTGGCAACAAATTGCTCTTCTAAAGCATAAGAAGGTAATACTGAATGAAATGCTTTTGCTTAAATACTCTAGCATTAAAAAGGTCAAGGCAATCCTCTCTATTTTAAATATTGTAAACCATATAACAAAAGTGATCACTTTTCCTAGGAGCTGGAAAATACAATATGAATAGAAATCTGTTCTATTGTCACATTAGTTGCTGTTGAAAATGCAGGGAATATTAATGTTATCGATTAAAATTTGACATCAGGAGAATGAATGACAATATTAGTTAAGTAAATTTAATCTGATATTTAATAAATCAGTTTGTATTTTGCTCATGACATTAATCCTTACCTTTTGCACATCCTTGATATTTAAATGTCTTCAGAAAATAAATTTAGATTAGCTGTTTAAATACTGCCAATTGATTGAAAAAAATTATGCATTGACTGAAAAAAATAAGCTAATTTTGAAGGAAAAACTTTGTAATATTTATCTCTTGCAAGCTATGTTTAATAAAGGTTGAAACAATTCTGTTATGCAGTGTGACATATGTAACCGCTGAAATTTTCATATTACACTTAAAATCCTTGCTACAAATTAATTGTAGTTATTTTTTAAAATGGAGCCACTTATGTTGGTCTTGTTAAGAGAACATATGCATTAAAATGGTTACTTAAAATATGTACTCCAAAACACGGCACAAGGCACTCTCACGAGGAAGTGATAGCAGTACATTTGCTGTCACCTGAGAATAGTATATACATGTTTGGTATTTAACATGTTATATCAAATGACGTATTTGGTATATTATATAAATGTATTTATATTGAACTAATGTAAAGCTACGTTTGGTACATTTGAAACAACAGTATTCAAATATACAACAAACAAAAAAAATCCCAAATGAAATATATTCCTTATACTGATTATCTTTGAACTGTTCGAACTGTTTGAACTGTATCATTACTGTGAAAAATAACATTTGGTTTGGGTGTAAAAGAAAATTTGAAGTTAAGCATAGCACTGAAAAGGCAGCCAAATTAGTTACAGCTTTGAAGGAATAGGAGTGGGACCTACAAATGAAACGTCCAATACTGGTGTTTGGTTGTCGGGGGTGAACTGGTCAGCACTGGAGATCTTTTTAAAATCTTAATTGAGCTAACCTCATAGATTTCTGGTTAAGACATTAAAATATCAATCCCTATAGCATTGATTGAGGCCTTGCCCCTATGGAAATCTTCACGTCCCTGTCTGATCATATGGTTAGATATCTACATTAAAAGGATATCATTTTAAGTATGCACATGGGCCATTGCACATAGCCCCAGTTCACAGGTAAATCTACACTGATTCCAATGGTTACTCTGAACTAGGCCAACTCACAGAGGACGTCCACCAGATATCCAGCAGACTAAATCGCTGCTATGCTATTTTTCGGGGAGTCGGAATCCCGCGGTGTTGTGGCGTTAGTGCGCTGATACGGGTGACCACGTGATGATGGGTCACATGTTCTGCTGTGGCGCACTACTGTATCTGAGGTGCGCCGCAGCTGTGCAAAGAATCGATCCCACGCTCAACGCCAAGGCCCAAAGACCGAGTCCACTGCGGTCCGGACGTGGTTCCGTCCGCCAGGGTTTGCCAGTGGGGGTATAGCAGTTCTTTGAGACCTGCTATACCAGTAGCTTCATTGCTATTCATTTTATTCGGTGTTCTGTTAAGTTTTACAGTAAGACTCAAAAAAATTATAATTATTATTTAAACTAAGGTAGATGAAATTGAAAAAGACTAAGTAAAATAAAAGAGACAAAGTTCAAAGCACCTCCAGTGCAGATATTTTTCTTCTATTTAGTCATTACACAGAGATGTAAATTCCTCTAGTCAAGAGCGAAGGCATTTAGCCTAACCACAGTGATGATGTCCAGCCCATAAAGTATCGGCCAGCAGAGGGCAGTGCTGCCTTCTTGATGTGATCCCATTTCTCTGCTGTTTATATAAACGTGTTAGTGTAGCAATGCCTGTGCTGCATGCCACCTAGCTGTCTGCCCCACCCGAGCCAGGTGACTTTTATTGGGCTGCTCCAGACCAAAGACGCAGTGTGGCGACGTTAAAAGACCGGTTTATTGTAGAAGTTCAGCGATTATGATACATGGTCGGGTGCTCCATGTTGCCACAGAGGAGGACTCTACGTGTGTGTGTGTGTGTGTGTGTGTGTGTGTGTGTGTGTGTGTGTGTGTGTGTGTGTGTGTGTACATGGCTGGTTTAACCTGTGCACACTGATTGCTCAATGTGCAACAGGTGTGCAGCCTCACCCAGCCCCAGTCTAATCAGACGACTCGGCCAGGTGAGGCTGCTTCAACCAGGCATCGTCCACAGACACCCCCAGTTAGCGTGCTCATATGAGCACTGCTTATGCATGCGTCTTATTTAAATAGTTTATTCATATTTGCGCTGTTGACGTTTTGCGTCACTTACATGTATACGCTCGCCCGAGTATTTTTGTTTGATCCAGAACCACGGATCTGAGATAAAGATATCGTAAGGGTTAACTGATCACCTGCAACAAAAACAACAGGGGAGCCAAACTTCCTCACAGCTTTATAATTATATACATATATTTTAGATAACATTCAACATTAATTTCATTTGACAGAGCACCGAGACAGAACACAGCCTGACAATGAGTGTATTCAAGTACAGTCACCATTGAACCCCTACAAAAGGTGCATATCAAGCCCCCCCCCCCCCCCCCCCCCCCTCCGTCTAAAAAAAGAATCAACAGAAATAATATTTCTAAGAAATGCTGTAATTCCGCTAACTGCCACCGAGATGCAGAGCTCAGAAGGGGGGCACTGGGGGAGTACTTTCCAAAAGTACAGGACCTTCTGGGGTTGGGCTTGCAACAGTTGTTTACAGAAATTTCAACATCACCAGCCGCCATTTGACGTTCAGACCTGCAGTAAAACATATCACAATCCCCATCCACCCACGCACATTTCCATCAGTATTTATCGCTTTTGTATGCCCCTAAGTCGTTAGGTACCTTAAGATAAAAAGGACCTTCATTTTCCTATCCTTTTTTATTTATTCATTTATTGAACTATATTGATACTATTATACTTATATATTAAAATTTACTTTTATTTATGTATTGCCTCATTTCTTTATTTCAGAATTTATTTCATAGCCATAAATCAAATATTTCGGAAATAGGTTTCCACACGCAACTCGTGTGTTCTTTCTCAGAGGGGCACCAGTCAAGCACAAGCTATGCGCGCCTCGCCACGCAGTGTCCACGCGTCCTGTTTGAGAGCCGATTGGCTGAGGCTGACGCAAACAACTTTTCTCGACCAATGGCATCCATGTGCATGCGCTGAACCACGCTTGTTTCTGATGTCTACAAGGGCTTGCAATAACAACCCCGTCGTCAGTTCTAGGTGTGTGTGTCCTTTACTCGAAGCATGCACCTCATCGGCTTCTTATTTCAAACTGCGTGGAAATTGGTTACCGAGTCAAGAGGACCTAAATCGAACTTTTCGTTAATCATTGCAGATAGTAAAATAGTAAATCCATTTTTTGCGATTTTGTTTCACTCGATATTTTAAGTTTAAGGGGATATATGCCTAGGCAGCCATGGTGGCGATGACGAAGGGCGTGAAAACTTTGGATGTCCTTTTCAACGATCCGAGCAAAACTTTTTACTGCAGCGGAGACAAAGTAGCAGGGAGGATAGTCGTGGAAGTGAGCCAGGCGACCCGGGTCTCGTCCATGCGGGTCCGCGGGGTGGGCTGTGCTAAGGTGCAGTACTCCAAGGGCAAGCAGCGCTGCAGACAGGAGACCGAGTACCTCAAGTACGAGCAGGTGGTTTTGCTGGACGACCAGCCGATCGGTAAGACATGGCATTAGTTTGGGGACCATATGGGTTTCAGAATTCCTCTGCCTTCGGTTAATGCATCGAAGAGAAACCTTTTAAACCACTTTTAGCATGTTTGTAACATGCATAGTTAGTTGAACATAGCCCAACGAGGAAATAGTCGGCATTATTATACATTCAGACATGTCAAACATCCTCTGTACAATTCTGAGTCCGTCTCATGTTGGGCTTTTCGGTTTACCCCTCAGAGTGATTCAGACTAGCTGCTGGTCCGAGATAACGTTAAAATTGGCAAACATTACCCACAGGGACGTATGGGCCCCCGATCGCCACGCTGTAGATTACTTGGTTACAAAGTGTTCATATTTTTGCTTGTGTAATGTACTACCTAGGTAATGAAAATGTTTTTATATTTTTCCTCATAAGAGATCGAATTTTAACATATTTTTTTTTTCTTTAACAGATGCTGACGGATCGGTAATATTGAGGCCGGGCAATACATATGAATACAGATTTGGATTTGAGCTCCCCCAGGAAGGGTATGTTGTGTCCCTTCAGTTAATTAAACATTGACTAATATCATACTCAACATGTCTGAAAGAGTGTTTAAGTGTTGATTCCTCTTTTCGTCACAGGCAGCTGGTGTCCTCCTACAAGGGGAAGTTTGGCTGTGTCCAGTACTATGTCGAAGCCTCCATGGAGAGGACGGGCCTGCCTGTACTCGAGTGCAAGAAGACTTTCGAGGTGGAGGAACCCCTCGATGTCTGCACCCCAGATCTGTTGGTGAGTTATTATTCATCAAGATGTGACCTGATATCTTTGACGTGACAGCAATGTTAGTCTATGGAAGTGCTTAATTTTAGGCAGTTTAGGTTATAGCGCCCCCCTGGGGGCACATCGCTACCAAACGTTGGTACCCTTATTACAAAATTCCAATATTTGTGGATTGATGAGAGGCATATTGATATGTCTTAAGCCAGCTCTTTATTTCAGTCTCCAACAGGCGGTACAAAGGAGAAGAAGGTGACCTGCCTGTTCATTCCAGACGGCCAGGTATCACTCAGTGCCAAAATTGACAGGAGAGGCTTCTGCGAGGGAGAGGACATCTGCATCAATGCCAAGTTTGAGAATACCTGCTCCCGCATTGTGGTTCCCAAAGCAGCCATTTACGCCAAACACATCTACCAGGCCGACGGTCGCACCAAAGTCTTCCTCAAGAAGCTTTCCTCAGTTCGAGGGAACCACGTTATTTCAGGCATGTGTGATGCCTGGCAAGGGAAGTCCATCCGAGTCCCCAAGCTCAAGCCATCCATCCTGGGCTGTGATATCATCCGTGTGGAGTATGCCCTCATGGTGAGGTTTCTTGATATGCTTTGTTTGCATTTTGGCAGTTAGTCGTACATTTATCCGCAGAGAGGCGGGGAACAATCCATATTATTTATGATCAATATTGGTGTTGTTTATTATGAGGACAAAATAGGGTGGGCTAGGACTTTGGGGGGGGGGGGGGGTGTTGGATCAGAGTTGTGTTAGTGACGTACTTGCCACAGGTAGCAAGTAGATTGAGATGTCTTGAAATATCTTAACAGTTGACTTCATAGCTTTAGCAGTGCGCATTGGATTTCGAATAACAAGTAACAAAACAATCTTATTAGAAGCCATGGAGCCCAAAGGGAGACCCTGACCTTGATCCACTTGTTTTCCTCTAGATCTCGGTCCACATCCCAGGCAGTGAGAAACTGATCCTGGAGCTGCCCTTGGTCATCGGAACATCTGGCCTAGGCAGTCGCACCAACAGCATGAGCAGTCAGGATAGCTCTGTGAGCAACGCCTCTATGAGCTGGGTGTCCTTGAGGATGCCATCAGTGCCACCCACCTATTGTGACCTTGATACCCCTCTCACACCATTGCTGGACGACTTTGACGAGGATGACAGCCCAATGTATATCACTGCACCAGCATTCCAGTTCCAACCGCCACCAGTATACACTGAAGTAAGTATGAGGCCATTCAGTGATCATCTTGAATTCACGGTAGGATGTGTTCATGTATACATCTGCATATTCTCCTCTCATATTCTCCCCTTCATTTTTGGTCATAGGTCGAAGAAGGGTACAATGGCAACACACAAATGCTACAAGTCTGCTGAACGCCAAGAACAAAGCCATTACAAGCCACCTTTTTTTTCCGAATAGAGCAGGTAAACTGGACATGTGACAAGTAAACAATGGATTTGATGGTGTTTCTGAGCATTGACATGCCTTGGATGTTCTTGGTGGTTGAACTATTGAAAACATGCAATCACCAGAATAGATTATAAGAATGATGATATCCAACATGAACTAATGAGCTAAAAGAACAGTTGGTTTTAGATTTCTTTTGCTTTTCAAATGGCCGTTCAACAAAACCGTCTTTCATTTTTTATGTTCAGAATAAGAAAGCTAAATTGTTGAGTTTTATAAATGATTTATATCTGTTAATCTTCTTGCTATGATCCGACATATTGTCAGGAGACTCATGGTTGCTGTTTATTTTTAAGCGAAGTTTGTTTTATATGCTGTAGCACTTTTGATAAATGTACTTTGCTCTACTACTGCCGACCAGTAGGCACAGGTTTTGTGGGATTCTATTCAAGACCAATAATACATCACCTGATATGCCCCCACAGTTCCAGCTCATACTATTGCTTTATTATGCTCTTATCAGGCAATGCACTTTCAATGAAAACGTTTTGTGTAAATCTATTTTGTCCAAGAGACATTTCTCAGTGGGTTTGATCCGATATTTTTGTTCAATGTAACCCCGGGATTGAGATACAATATATATTGGTACATGGACATATCCTATTTTGTATAAAACCCCATGGGTATGTTTTTTAATAAATAAAAGAATTAAAACTTGGTGTTGACTTTGAATGTTAACCACACAGTAGAATTTCAGGCACAGATGATTTTGAAATGCTAACGTTTCTTTGGCAATGGCATCAAATACCCATGCTGTATCCTACAGTAAGCTTACACGAGCTACATGCTCTGAATGAGTGGAGAAGCAGGCTATTTCAGCCCTGCTTCTCCACCTGCTCCTGAGGTGCTGCGCATTTCCTTAATTGGCAGCAGCTCCAATGTCCTTACTGGCGCCATCTGGGGGAAATGGGTGGTAGACTTGCTCTACAACCCGTCCCCTGGGCTTCCAGGGGCGCTGTTCCGGAGACGGGTTGCCACAGTAGGTCTTCAAAACGACCATTTTGAACGTTTTAACCCCCTATTGATTGATCGAGGAAATTGCAATAGGTCATGTATGAACCCTTTGATTTAAAAAAGAAGCGTTTAGGGCAGAGAGTTCTAGGAAAGAGGGGGGCATGTTATTATTATTTATTATGGTTACGAGCAGAGGTTAAATTGGGCCGGGGCTGTCCGGGGCGGAGCCCCGGCACATAAGCGGCCGGGTCTGGAGTTCTGCGCAGCAGATCAGCTCCAGCCGATTTTGGCAGTCTGCCTAGTCCATCACGAGCAATGTTGTCCTACTCATTTACAACTTTTCCATTGCAAATCTATGTTGTTTTAAAACACAATTCTAAATAATGGAGTAGGGATAGGCTGGCCTAGACATCTGGAGCAAGTTTGAGAAGTAGGCATATCGCCAAGGGCGTAACTTTGGGTCTACCTTTGGGGGGGTTAAACTCGCGGCATATTTATTTAATCAATCATCTTCTTGTGTAAAAGGTAACATGCCAATTTGCCGTTCCTGTATTAGAAATACATTGCGATACCTTTACTGATTTTGGCTTCTTTTTGACTATTTATGCCATAATGACACAGTAGTAAAATTCAGTGTTTAAGCATTAGTCAGCAGTGGCAGCTTCCACTTAATTGATTTTGTGTGTGTCTATCTTATGAAAAAACACGCAAGAACTTAAAGATTAATCAATTGCATCACTGTATTATTGACACCTACAACCAGCAAATTCACACAATTCAATACAAATGCACAATTCAATAAACATATTGTCGGGCATCACCAGCTCAAACTATCAACATCTAAACAAAAGCAGGTAAATACAAAAGAAGTATAAAAGCATTTCACATAAAAGCACCAAACACCTGTTTGCGTCTTGGTGTAAAAGAAATGAACTGTGCACAAATTGACTTCTTAGTTAAGAGGTCCAATTTGTCCTGATGGATGTTGCACACTGCAACATGGTTCAGCCTCTGCTGTGACATACTTGTGCGTAACCAAGTTTTTAATCGTCGAAGAGCACTAAAGCTCCTCTCTGCCTCAGAGGACGAGACTGGTACCACAAGGAGTAATCTCATCAGAGTTTCGACTTCGGTAAATAATCCTCGCACCTCTGCTGGCAACTCTCTGATAATGTGTGTAGCCTCTCCACAGGAACGGTACATGTAATTGTGTTTGAACATCGGTAGCTGGATTTCCAGCAGCGGGGCATTAATTTCTGGGTAGTCATGAACCACCGGATCAATATTTCCAGAAAGCAAGGTGTTCTCCAGCTTTTGGAGGGTAAGAAGACCACCCTGCTGGAAACGTTCAGTGAACTGTGTGTGAATGGTATCAAGTACCTTATAAAACTCAACTCTGTAATATTCTATAGGAGTTTTAGGACTGAATCCACTTGATTCTCCATAGCACTTGGGTGGTTGTCGAACTCTTGGCATTGTTATGGGTTCTAAGTCTACAGAATTCACAACTGTAGATGCCCTCTCAAAAAGGTGTTGGAAGGCCTCATCACTCCTCTTGCCATTGAGAGTAGACTGAACCTTACAAACAGCAGCCCGCATACCAGAAACAGTCTCTGTCCTTCTCTGAAGAGACCTGTTGAGACACTCTAGCTCTCCAATAACTGCTTGTGCCATCACAAGACCAACTACAGTGCTGCCTCTCATAAACTGCTGAAATAGACCATTTGCAGTGGTTGCAGTGGGAAAGTTAGTCCCTGCCATTTCCTCTAAGGCAGTGAGGATTGAGTCATACTGTGTTAAAACAGAATGGATGGCACCGTGTCTGACGGTCCACCTAGTAGCACAAAGTGGTTTCAAGGCACTTGAGGTTCCGTGGTCAGATATCGCTATCGTATGAAACATATGTTTGAATTTGCCAGACTGTCCACACAAAACTCCTAATTGATGAACCCAGTCAAGGGCATCTCGCACAACTATAGAAGCTGTGCATGCCTTCTGTGCTATCAAATTAACACAGTGTGCTCCACAGTGCACATACAAAGCAAGTGGTTGTTTCTTCCTAATGTGAGCCTGTGTTCCAGAATATTTGCCAGACATATTCGCTGCGCCATCATATGTCTGCCCACGCAGAGCTGACAATGGCAAATTTAGTCTGCAGATAACATCTAATACTACATTTGCAAGAGATTCTCCTGTGGTCTCATGCACTGAATACATCCCAATGAATTCCTCATGAGGATTTAAGTCATGATCCACATAACGAAGACATACAGATTCTTGTTCTTGACCTGATATGTCTTGTGTCCCATCAACAATCAAGGCAAACTGTGTGACTGGGAGGCATCTAATAGTGTCAGCTATTCCTCTTATAATGTCTTTGCTCATTATGCCTAGTACCTCGTTTTGAATGAGAGGACTTGTGTAATCCTGCTTGCGTGTCTCTAACCACTTCTGAAAAGCAGGGTCATCCTCTGCCTTTTCTTTCAGATGTTGGGATAGATTACCCTTCTCTTCCACATGACCTCGTAGCGGTAAACCTTGCCTAGCTAAGTATTTGATTGAGCCTACAATCTTCATCAATCCATACCTTGCTTCCTCCTGTTGTCTGGCAACAGCTGAAGAAAGCTGTGAAGCTATAGTGTTACCTTTTTGTGCATAGATGTTCACGGCATGGATATGCAACTGACTTTTTGCATGTTGTGAGAACTTCTGGATAGCTTTTTTCCAATTTCTAAAGCCTACACTCACAAAGGCAGGGTCACACTTGCTTGCATATGTTGGCTGATTCAAAAAAACCTTGGCACAGTGAAAACATATGACTCCTTGTAAAGTGGCACTGTAATGTAACCAAGGAAAAGTTTTGAACCATTTCTCTTGAAAAGACAACACACAGTTATCTCGCTTCTGCACTACTATAAGCTTAGGGTCAGGTTGTGCAGGCTTTGTGCAGGTGAGGATGTCTGAAACATCAAATCCCTGGGGCTCAATATCCTGTAACATATGACATGAAAACTTGTCACTCTCTGAAATAACAATCCTATTAAATGAATGTATTGATCAATAATGCTCTTCACAGCTAAATTATGTTCCCTTGTGTTCTCACCTGCTCATTTGCCTGACTGCTGCCCTCATCATGTGACCCTCTGTGGGGAAACCACAGCAACCAAATTACTTACTTTACACAAGATCTCTCATTCAAAACTAAATACTAGGCACAATGAGCAATGTCAAGATAAGTCAGCACTTTTTGAAAGGGCATCTACAGTTTTATTTACACTTAAAACCCGTAACTGGGATTCTGGGATTCCTCAGAATTAAGAGTATGTTACAAATTAAATTAATTATTATTCATATTATTATTATAACAATGCCTAGAGTTTGACAACCCCCCAAGTGCTATAGTAGAGAATCAAGTGGTTTCAGTCCTTAAACTCTTATGGAATACTACAGAGTAGTATGCAGTTCAGTGTTCTGACAGTGTATGGCATGCACAATTTTGTTTGAGGTCTCTTACCTGGTCATCTGGGCCTCCTGCGCTGCCTGTCTCTGTGCTCTCTCTCCCTCACTTTGGCCATCTGACCCTTTGTCGCCTCCTCTGTCTCCTTCTTCTTCTCTCTCTCTCTGGTCACCTGACCCTCTGTCTCCTCCTCGCTCTCCTTCAATTGCTCTGTCACCTCCTCTGTCTCCTTCTTCTCTCTCTCTCTGGTCACCTGACCCTCTGTCGCCTCCTCGCTCTCCTTCAATTGCTCTGTCGCCTTCTCTCTCTTTCTGGTCACCTGTCCCTCTGTCGCCTCCTCTCTCTCCTTCAATTGCTCTGTTGCCTCCTCTGTCTTCTTCTTCTCTCTCTTTCTGGTCACCTGACCCTCTGTCGCCTCCTTGGCCATTTCCCTCTCTTTCCCTCTTCTCCTGATATATAAAAAAATATTAAATGGGTTGAGAGGTGGTATCGATATCAGTTTTGGAGAATATGTGTTCCCTCACCAAAAAGTTGTAAAGCATTTTAAACTCCTTTTGCCCACTTACTAGCACATTTAGACTGCTACACATTTTTGTATTAAATAATAATAATAATAATACCATTATTATTATTATTATTATTATTAATAATAATAATAACAATAATGCTGTTTCAATGTTTCCTACGAGCAAGCCTACTCACATGCACCGTCATTAACCGTTGTGTGTGTGTGTATGTGTGTGTACAGTACAGGAGTGCACGCTCAAAAGGAGTGATGTAACCTCTGAACTAGCCCACAGGAGCTAGCTGTCAATGGATGACATCTCTAAGTAAATTAATGCATTCCCCCAAAAAACTGTATGTGTGACTGTATGGGAGCAAACAGCAATTTGGTCTCTGTACTCACATTGCATTTTACCCACCCGTAACCGAGTACGTTTGAGGCAGTGGGTTCTAGAATCTTAGTTTGAGGACGTCTATCGATGCCATTACAACGTAGCCTATGCTAATCATATAAAGTTCACATAGTTAGCTAGCTAGCTCTTACAAAGCGGGAAATAAATATCTGGCATGAATCAGGAATTATTCAGATCGTCTGGTTTTACTGCACATAGCACACCAACGATACTGTTTGAATGTGAAATTATGCTCTCAATCGAAAATTATTTTGTTTCTCCACTGATACCTCTTTATTTTGAGGGTTTATGGGGAAAGTGAAGGTCCCTCTCCACTTTAAATGGAGGCGTAAACTATCCAGGTAGTGAAAAAATATAGAGTGGATGATAACACCTAACTTAACAATACGGATATTTACCTCCTTATCGTCAGGATTTTTACTCCTTTTGGCTTTTGGCTCCTTTGACGACCAACAATTAAAAATTGTTGTCTGGCCCTGGCTGCCTTTCAGTGTCCTTTTCATATCCATTCATAGTTAGCATTAGTCTTCTCTTAATATTCACCCCAGCGACCTTGCGAAATAGTTCGGGTAATACCAAGTAGTCGGTGGGCTGGGGGGGGGGGGTACATTATAGATTATCAAAACATGATACTATCTTGCTGACAAATTAAATTAATAAAGAAAACAAACAAGGTATTAATTCAGAATATTTAATTTTTTTGTTCATCTGAATTATGTGTGATGATATTGAGGGGGTTATATTAGCTGGATCTGATTATTGAGGGGGTTATAACCCCTCTAACCCCCCCGTAAATTACGCCTATGCATATCGCGCACGAAACTTGCGCAGCAGCTCCTCCTCCCCCCAGATCAGACAACACAACGTCAAATCATTCTAACGGTCATCATCAGACATAATTATCGTAGTAGACAGGTGAATGGCGAGGTAAGAGAAACGAAATTAAACCAATAGGCTAATATCATTAGATATGGGCTTGCATTTTCATTAAGCAGGAAAAATTAACCTTATGCCTGCCACACACATAAAGATAATCGGGCTGATTTTGCCCCGATTTTCCCCCTTCCGACCACGGACAGACATCGCCCGATTATCTTAAACTCTTAAGATTATTTTATAAGATTCTCTTGTAGTGTGTGATGTGTTAAGAGTGAAATTCGGCCGACAATCGGCTCCGAAATCAGTCGGCGCCGATAATCGTAAGTATTAAACATGTTCAATATTTACGATTGTCGGCGGAGAAAGTTGTGGTGTCAAATCGTCTTGTGTGGGGGGGAAGCCGACAATCGGGACAAATCCTAATGTGTGTGGTGTGCTGTGTTTGGAATATCGCAGGACACCACACACAATACGATCAAAACTGTTAAATCACAGATTTTTTATCTTCATGTGTGGGGTCTCTCACAGATAAAAAATCGGTTGAGATTTATAAAATCTTTATGTGTGTGGCAGGCTGACATGCAGGGATAGCCTGCTACTGGTATGTCAAATGGCAAGCGCTAGTTAAAAAGAACAATGCTGCTAATTCTAAATGATTTAGCAAGTAGTCTATGCGATCTCCGAATCACATTTCTCATTCCTAGCTGGATGAATTTCAAACTTATTTGTATCTATGAATTGCAGTGCATTGCCTAGGCTATTTATTTGTGAGTACAGTAGGTCCTGTGATTTAATGTTTGCATATAGGCTACACAGCAGGTTAGATTTAAAAGCCACCAAACATGATGGTGACGTAGCCTATCGGCTAGCCTTTAAGAAAAAGATAGCTTCATTCATTCATTCATTCATTCAAAAGTGTTTTATTTAAAGAACGTTTGATTACATCATTATATAATATGAACCATTTTAAAAGACATTCTATCTACTTCTTAACTTAGGGTGAAAGTCAACAAGTGAACATTTCAGAGATAAAAGGTAAACATGAGTGGAACAAAAAGGAGGAAGCTTACAGATTTCTTCAAAAGGTGGGCAGCTGCTATCCAAGACATAATTTTGAAATAATTAAGCTAGGCCTGTGTGCAGAAGTCACTGTAACCAAGCTGTGATTTGTTGCTAGATCTTTTCATCCTGATAGTGTGTCTGTCATGAGTGCTGTCTCTTCCTCCACTAAACTAAAAATGCAGAGTTGAACAGAACAGGGATGAGGATGGAGCTGAGGGCAGAGGAGATGAGGCTGGACAGGGCAGAGGAGCTGAGGATGGACCGGGCAGAGGAGCTGAGGATGGACAGGGCAGAGGAGCTGAGGATGGACAGGGCAGAAATGAGGACACTGAGGGCAGAGGAGGTGAGGCGGGACAGGGCAGAGGAGCTGAGGATGGACCGGGAAGAGGAGCTGAGGATGGACAGGGCAGAGGAGCTGAGGATGGACCGGGAGGGACAGGTGCAGATGAGCATGTAGGTGCAACTGACAACTTCCCTGACTGCTGGAAGAGACAGCAATATGATTATTTTAAAAAAACCTACCCATTTCTTGTGGCAAAAAATAAAAAATTGGGATGTGAAACATGCAGTGCGGCATCATCACTTGGGGCAGAGAGAACAGGTAAACTCAGATACACATTTTCCAGTGAATGGCAAAACTGCAGAGTAGGTCCATATGGCAGTAGTACAGAGAAGCAAATGAAATCTTTAAGAAAAAAAATAAATGAACATAGTGCCTCCCAAAGTCACAAAATTGCAGAAGATATACTGAAAAAACAAGGTGAGCAAGCTCTTGAGTCAAGTTTTTTGAAAACACAAGGTGAAATTTTAGCATCAACTCACAATGTCTTTAGAACAGCGTACTACCTGGCAAAGGGCAACAGGCCTTACTCTGATCATCCTAACCTAGTAGAGCTACAGAGGATGAATGGTGCAAATGTTGGCCGTGTACTCCATTCCAATGTCACATGTGCAGACATAGTGCATTTCATATCTGTAGAGATGAGACAGGCATTACTGAATAGTATTAAACAGACTCAGCCAAAGCTCACAGTTATTGTGGATGAAAGCACCTCATTCAGTAAGAAATCGTGTCTCATTGTGTACCTCAGAACATCTGTCCATGATTCTGAGCCTCTTACGTTCTTCTTAGATTTGCTTGAATTAGAAAGTACAACAGCAGATGGAATCACTGGTGAATTACTCAAATGCCTCTTAAATCATGGTCTTCATGAGGATTTTCTAAAAGAATGTCTGGTGGGTTTCTGCTCTGATGGAGCTGCCGTAATGGTGGGGAAAAAGAATGGAGTGTACACACAACTTACAACTAAGTTCCCAGGTCTCATTGGTTGGCACTGTCTGAACCACAGGTTGGAGTTGTCCGTGTCAGATGCTGTGAAGACATGCACTGAGACCAACCACTTTACAGCTTTCCTTGACAAGTTGTACTGCCTATACCATCAGTCACCCAAGAACCTTAGAGAACTTGATGCTGCAGCTTCTGAGGTTGGTGTGTGTCTTAGGAGAATCGGTAGAGTCTTAGGGGTAAGGTGGGTGGCTTCATCTTTCCGAACAGTGAAAGCCATTTGGATGATGTATGCTGCACTCCACAGTCATCTCACAGCTGCAGGTCAAGATGTTAACAGAACATCAAGTGAGAGATCTATGTATTCGGGCCTAGCTGTTAAATTGAGTTCGGATGCATTTCTGAGGAACCTGGGACTAATGATGGATGCACTGGAGGAACTCAAAGACCTGTCTGAGGCCCTGCAGGCCAGAGACATTAGACTGTCTCAAGCAGTGAACCTCATTAAAAGACAGACTGATGTGTTTACCGCCATGAGTGAGGATCCAGAAAATGGCCCCTTCTATAGAAAGGCATGTGAGGCAGTGCAGCAAGGGTCTTTCAATGGCATAGCACTTCATGGTGATAGAGGGCAGAAGGTCATCAACCCAACCAAGTTTTATGAGGCCTTATGCCAGAGCATGAAGGAAAGAATGGTGAGGAGTGAAGAGGAGTCTCTCTTCACCAAGATTAACATCTTGAATCCCGAAACATGGCTGAGCCCTCTACCTGTGATGTATGGGGAAAGTGAGTTGAGGGAACTCTGTGACCAGGTAAAAGTTGGTTTCACTGGAGTGAAACAAGCTTACCGTGAGTACAAAAACAAACCAGACACAATGCAAAAGGCCCTTCTCACACTTAGACATTCCGTTAATACCATTTCTGTCAGCAGTGCAGAGTGTGAGAGGGGGTTTTCAGAGATGAATAATGTTGTGACTCCATTGAGATCCAGATTGAATGTGGAGAATGTGTCGGCTTTGATGTTCATTAAGCTGGTTGGCCCTCCTCTCAAATCTTGGAAGCCTACCAGGTTTGTCAGAAAGTGGGTGGCAACCAGAAGGTCAGCTGATCACTTGGCCTGTAGGAAAAGGGAAAGTAATGATGTGGTATCTCCATATCAGACCATATGGGAGGTGATGAATTAGATGCACATGATGCAGTGTAAATAGAAAATGTAGTAACAAAGGGATTACCATTGCCCATTATTTGTTCAAATGTTTGTTTTCATCCATGTCAATGTACCTTAAAGACATATTGTTTTTGTTGTTTGTTTTTGTGAAAATAAAATCAGCTCTTAATGTGACCTCATCAAACACACTCAAAATCTACAGTGTACATATTAAGCAACATATAAAAAATGCTAATTTCTTTAATGTACTAATATAACGACTATCATGGATTTTTTTTTTGCAACCTTAATTTTGGCTCTGCGTACTCTGCGTATGGGGAGCGGCGGCCCCTCTGGATCAGAGCCCCCCCACATATAAAATCCCAATTTAACCACTGGTTACGAGTTACGACCCACGCCAAATGTATATTTTTTTAGAACCGTCGTTGTGTAACTGTTCTCAGCTTTACTTATAATATAAATAAATATATGAAATCCGACACACTCACCGTAGCGTGTAGCGTAGTGACATCTATAGGCCTATAGATATCAGGGAATCCTACCTCACTCGGACGCGGACATTAAACACATCGCTGCTCAGACGGAGCTTCACCATCCACACAAACCGGGGCGTTATGGTGCTTTCCTGAATCCTCGGACGCCAGCCTTCCGAGTTGCACGATTGACGTCGCCGGTCTCGGAGCATTCATAGCGTTCCTGTTCGTCTTAGTGATTAGGGCATGAAATTGGCTAGTCGTTGTTTATTGTTAGATTCATTAGCCTCTTTAGCAAACCAGCCCGAAAAAAAAAACACAACTGTACATTGTAATGCACGCACATTAAGATCATGCAATGTATAAATTGGTGACCGGAATGAAGTAGCAATGTAATCAAGTGTGTAAGAGCATTTAAATTCGACATTAAAATGACCTACGTGGTACAAATACAAAAGAAAATATAACCGCAAGCGGTGATTAACGGGGTCCGATCAAAATTAAAAGTCAAGAACACACTAATGGAAGATATATAAATACGACATATAATTATGAAGGAAAGATGTGGATGAAGATGTTCCACTTAATGCAATACTGTGCCTCGGCTTTCTAGTTAGCTGCAAAGCAATGACCGAATGTCATGTTGAGCTTCTTGATGACGCTGTGATCGGGAATCCAACTCTCAACCTAAGGATCACGTGTACAATGCATTACCCCATTGAGCCACTGATATACCTGAACTGTAGCCTCATTCACTGTAACCTCATTCCAAAATTTCTATTGATAAGCATGAAACATCCAGAAAACTCCAAGCACACATTTCTCAAGTGAATTAAGGGCTTTCTTAAAAGCAAATACCTGAAAAATCTTTGAAATTCTGGGGAAATTAAACATTTGTAGTTAAGAATACTAACGGAAGAAATATAAACATAACAGAGTTAATTATGAAGGAAAAATGGTTAACGAAGAAGTTCCCTTTAATGCCATACTGTGTCTTGGCAGTCAGATTCTTGGAAACAAATGAGCCGGAATGTTGATTGGCTGATGAATTTCAGGTGCTGTTCAATGTTGTGGTTCTTAAAGAGTGGCAATGACAGAATGTCATGTTCAGCTTGTTCATAATGCTCTAATCAGGATTCGAACTCTCAACCGAAGGATCACCAGTACACGTCATTATCCCTTTGAGCCCCTGACATTCCTGAACTACACCAAGCCTCATTCAGATGGTGAAAATGTCGATTGATAAGCACACAACATCAAGAAAACTCCAAGTACACATTTCACAAGAGAATTAAGGGCTTTCTTCAAAGAGTACAGATCAGAAAATTTGCACTGTTATTGGTATCCACCTAATGATAGCCGTATGGTAATTATACAATAACAAAATGGTAATATAGGCAAATGGTTTGAGACTGTTGATGTTTGGCTTTTCTATGAAATTGTGGGAAAAGTAAACCTTTTTAGAGCAGAGGACCAGGGCGAAAAAGATGCATCTGATTTTAGAGATTAATATGATCGAAGTATTTTGAGTCCAGGTCAATCTCGTAAGGAGAAATAAGGCTAGTTCATATTTTTCTTTAAATAGCGCCACTTTTGGGTGCAGTACCACCATTTGGGTTTATTAGTAGTCGGGGGTATTGGTATCCACCTAATAATAGTCAAATGTTTTTATATACAATAACAAAATGGTCATATAAGAAAAATGGGCTAACTGCTCCAACTCTATTGGCTAATATTTCTCAAATGGAACTAAGTAAAACAAATTCTGTTCAATGATTTTTGGTAGGCTTGGTCTAAAGATTTTATGTGATGATTTTGGTGAATTTTTGATTATTTTTGTAGCCTGTGAATCTTTTTATCATGTTTAGCTTTAATACGAAATTGTGGAAAAGGTATACATTTTTGGATTTTGTAAATGCGTCTGATTCTAGAGATTAATATTCTGAAAGAATTTTGAGTCCAGGTCAATCTGGTGAGGAGAAATAAGCCTAATTCATGATTTGTTACAATAGCGCCACCTTTGGATGCAGTACCACAAATTTGTGTTTATGGGTAGTGGGGGTTATTGGTAACCATACCTGAAAATTTCAAGAGTTATAGGCTGGTATAGGCTGCAGTATGACTTTTATAGAATTTGAGGGATAAAAAAAACGTTACAGAAACAATAGGGGCTAAGCAGCTTCGCTGCTCGGACCCCTAATAATCTCTTCACATTTTGTTGAGAGCGTCATCACTGCTCTCGGTCTACTCTCAGATTTTCAAAACATGAAGACAAAAAGGGGGCGTGCCTTCGAGAAATGCCGCAAGAAAGCTGGGAGATCTTCGACTTTTGACTCAGAAGTCCGGCTTTCGAGGATTCAGGAACACAACATTATACTCCAAGTGTCACAAAAGTCAAACTTTCTCTCGGACACCGCAGTCCACCGCGCTGCCAAGACAGAGCTCCACACGTCCACAGCACACAAACTGCGCCGCCGCTGCCCATTGGTCGTGACGTCAGACTAGCTCGGAAAAGTTAATTAGACGTTAAGAGAAGAAGGCCACCTGCGTTCTGCAGAGTGGGGTGTTGAATCTGTCTTTGTTGCGTCGTCAGCTGAGCTGTTTGGTGTTATTTTATGTAGCTGATGATGTTCTTTAAAACAAGAGACCAAGGGACGTTATTTGTTCTAATTTGGGACGGATTAGGTAAAAGTATTTTTGGGGGGGCAACAGAAGTTTGTGTTTAGCCTCACTTCTGCCGAAAGAAATCCTTTCCAATGGTTCCTTTTATAAATACATTTTGTTTAACAAATAAATCATGACGAATGAATTCCGCTTAAAGTGTTTTTGAAGCGTAAATGCGATAAATAAAGATGAAGGCAGGCAAAACATCAACATACGGGTAGAAATTCAATGTATATTGACGTACATACAATGTGACACAAATGCTTTTTGCCTGTGGGGGCACAGAAAGACTTGGGAGTGAGATAGAGATCTCATGGTCTCTTTTATTAATCAGGGGATCAAGGTTAAATTTTGGGCCCCTAGCCCTAAAGGAAGTGATTCAAAAAACATAATCAAGGCAATGCAATACATGAGCCTAAAGAACAAGGTTCTCAAGTCTCCATAGAGCGTGTATTATAGACAGCTTGGCTGATGACAAGTTTTTTTTTTTACGGTGTTAAAAGTTCACAAGAGGACCACGCCATGCCCCTTATACTGTATATAAGAGATATAAATATATAAAGTGTATATATATGTAGGTCTGGGAAGAGGTTGAAATCTCAGAAATGGGTGTAGGAGTGAGAGGACAGAGAGTCATTCTGTGCCCCCATGTATGTTTGCATCTCTTCCTGTAGGACTGTGATCCCATCTTGATAATTTAGCCTTTTGAAAATCTTTTTTGTTTTGCTATTACCTTATTGATGCATTAAGTGGCAAGTAATAATGGCAAGAGCATTTGAAATATTTGGGATTAGCTCATTGTAATTTTTTAGTCATCAGAGTTTATAATAATATCTCGCTCAGTTGATCATAGATTGTTGTCTCTAACTTGAAAGTCAGGGAAACACGGCGACTTTGTTTGTGTTATGTGTATGTTATGCTGTTTGACAGAAAAACATCATGGAATTTTCAGTTCAAAGTCAGACAAATAGAAAGCGGGTATAGCTCAGTGGCAGAGCATTTGACTGCAGATCAAGAGGTCCCCAGTTCAACTCTGGGTGCCCCCTGACAGATGTATACAACAATGTAATATTTCCTCGTCAGATTTTAAAATATCTAGCTCAGTTGATCGTAGCTTGTTGTCTCTAACTTGAAAGTCAGATAAACATGGCGACTTTATTTGTGTTAACTCTATTCTATGCTGTTTTGACGGAAAAACATCATGGAATTTTCAGTTTAAAGGTACTCAAATCAAAAGGGGGTATAGCTCAGTGGCAGAGCATTTGACTGCAGATCAAGAGGTCCCCAGTTCAACTCTGGGTGCCCCCTGAAAGACGAATACTGAAGTGTAAGACGGAATTGTCTAATTTTAATGTAATTTCTCGCTCAGTTGATCATAGATTGTTGTCTCTAACTTCAAAGTCAGGGAAACACGGCGACTTTAGTTGTGTTAAGTGTATTCTATGCTGTTTTGACCGAAAAACATCATGGAATTTTCAGTTTAAAGTCTCTCACATCGAAAGGGGGTATAACTCAGTGGCTGAGCATTTGACTGCAGATCAAGACGTCTCCAGTTCAACTCTGGGTTCCCCTGAAAGAGGTTTATTAAGGTGTAAGTAGTAGTCTTATATTCATGTAATATCTAGCTCAGTTGATCAATGATTAATGTATCCAACTTGAAAGTCAGGAAAACCCAGCATCTTTCTGTGTTAAGTCTACCGTATGCTGTTAGACTGAAAAACATCATGGTAGTTTCAGTGTAAAACTCCTGAAATGGAAAAGGGGTACAACTCAGTTGCAGAGTATTTGACTGCAGATCAAGAGGTCCACAGTTCATCTCTGGCTGCCCCCAAACAGATGTGTATAAAAATGTAATTGTTAGTCGTCAGATTTTATAATAATATCTCGCTCAGTTGATCATAGATTGTTGTCTCTGTCTTTAAAGTCAGGGAAACACGGCGACTTTGTTTGTGTTAGGTCTATGTTATGCTGTTTGACAGAAAAACATCATGGAATTTTCAGTTCAAAGTCAGACAAAAAGTAAGGGGGTATAGCTCAGTGGCAGAGCGTTTGACTGCAGATCAAGAGGTCCCCAGTTCAACTCTGGGTGCCCCCTGAAAGTGGTATACCGAAGTGAAAGACAGAGTCGTCTAATTTTAATGTAATTTCTCGCTCAGTTGATCATAGATTCTTGTCTGTTACTTGAAAGTCAGCGAAACACGGCGACTTTGTTTGTTTTAACTCTATTCTATGCTGTTTTGACAGAAAAACATCATGGAATTTTCAGTTAAAAGGTACTCAATTCAAAAGGGGCTATAGCTCAGTGGCAGAGCATTTGACTGCAGATTAAGAGGTCCCCAGTTCAACTCTGGGTGCCCCCTGACAGATGTACACAAAACGTCGTCAAAGTTTATAAAATCTCGCTCCGGTGATCATAGATTGTTGTCTCTAACTTGAAAGTCAGGGAAACACGGCGACTTTGCTTGTGTTAAGTGTATTCTATGCTGTTTTGACCGAAAAACATCATGGAATTTTCAGTTTAAAGTCTCTCATGTCGAAAGGGGGTATAACTCAGTGGCAGAGCATTTGACTGCAGATCAAGAGGTCCCCACGTCAACTCTGGGTGCCCCCTGAAAGAGCTATACTGAAGCTTAAGACGGAGTCGTCGTTTTTTAATGTAATTTCTCGCTCAGTTGATGATAGATTCTTGTCTGTAACTTGAAAGTCAGCGAAACACGGCGACTTTGTTTGTGTTAAGTCTATTCTATGCTGTGTTGACCGAAAAACATCATGGAATTTTCAATTTAAAGTCTATCATGTCGAAAGGGGGTATAACTCAGTGGCAGAGCATTTGACTGCAGATCGAGAGGTCTCCAGTTCAACTCTGGGTTCCCCTGAAAGAGGTTTATTAAAGTGTAAGTAGTAGTCTTTTTTTCATGTAATATCTAGCTCAGTTGATCAATCATTAATGTATCCAACTTGAAAGTCAGGAAAACCCAGCGACTTTGTTTCTGTTAAGTCTCTCGTATGCTGTTAGACTGAAAAACATCATGGTAGTTTCAGTGTAAAACTCCTGAAATGGAAAGGGGGTACAACTCAGTTGCAGAGCATTTGACTGCAGTTCAAGAAGTCAATAGTTCATCTCTGGGTGCCCCCTAACAGATGTATATAAAAATGTAATTGTTAGTCATCAGATTTTATAATAATATCTCGCTCAGTTGATCATAGATTGTTGTCTCTGTCTTGAAAGTCAGGGAAACACGGCGACTTTGTTTGTGTTAGTTGTATGTTATGCTGTTTGACAGAAAAACATCATGGAATTTTCAGTTCAAAGTCAGTCAAAAATAAAGGGGGTATAGCTCAGTGGCAGAGCATTTGACTGCAGATCAAGAGGTCCCCAGTTCAACTCTGGGTGCCCCCTGAAAGTGGTATACCATAGTGAAAGACAGAGTCGTCTAATTTTAATGTAATTTCTCGCTCAGTTGATCAAAGATTCTTGTCTGTTACTTGAAAGTCAGCGAAACACGGCGACTTTGTTTGTTTTAAGTCTATTCTATGCTGTTTTGACAGAAAAACATCATTGAATTTTCAGTTAAAAGGTACTCAATTCAAAAGGGGGTATAGCTCAGTGGCAGAGCATTTGACTGCAGATCAAGAGGTCCCCAGTTCAACTCTGGGTGCCCCCTGATAGATGAATGCAAAATTGTAATCTGTTGTCGTCAGATTTTATAATATCTCGCTAGGCTGATCATAGATTGTTGTCTCTAACTTCAAAGTCAGGGAAACACGGCGTCTTTGCTAGTGTTAACTGTATTCTATGCTGTTTTAACCGAAAAACATCATGGAATTTTCAATTTAAAGTGGATTATATCGAAAGGGGGTATAACGCAGTGGCAGAGCATTTGACTGCAGATCAAAAGGTCCCCACTTCAACTCTGGGTGCCCCCTGAAAGAGGTATACCGAAGTGTAAGACAGAGTCATCTTTTTTAAATGTAATTTCTCGTTCAGTTGATCATAGATTCTTGTCTGTAACTTGAAAGTCAGCGAAACAGGGCGACTTTGTTTGTGTTAAGTCTATTCTATGCTGTTTTGACAGAAAAACATCATGGAATTTTCAGTTTGAAGCCACTCAATTCAAAAAGGGGTATAGCTCAGTGGCAGAGCATTTGACTGCAGATCTAGAGGTCCCCAGTTCAACTCTGGGTGCCCCCTGACAGATGTATACAAAATTGTAATATGTTGTCGTCTGACTTTGTAATATCTCGCTCAGTTGATCATAGATTGATGTCTCTTACTTCAAAGTCAGGGAAACACGGCGACTTTGCTTGTGTTAAGTGTATTCTATGCTGTTTTGACCGAAAAACATCATGGAATTTTCAGTTTAAAGTTGCGCAAATCGATAGGGGGTATAGCTCAGTGGCAGAGCATTTGACTGCAGATCAAGAGGTCCCCAGTTCAACTCTGGGTGCCCCCTGACAGATGAATACAAAATTGTAATCTGTTATCGTCAGATTTTATAATATCTCGCTAGGCTGATCATAGATTGTTGTCTCTAACTTCAAAGTCAGGGAAACACGGCGACTTTGCTAGTGTTAACTGTATTCTATGCTGTTTTGACCGAAAAACATCATGGAATTTTCAGTTTAAAGTGTATCATATCGAAAGGGGGTATAACGCAGTGGCAGAGTATTTGACTGCAGATCGAGAGGTCTCCAGTTCAACTCTGGGTTCCCCTGAAATAGGTTTTTTAAAGTGTAAGTAGTAGTCTTTTTTTCATGTAATATCTAGCTCAGTTGATCAATGATTAATGTATCCAACTTGAAAGTCAAGAAAACCCAGCGACTTTGTTTGTGTTAACTCTACCGTATGCTGTTAGACTGAAAAACATCATGGTAGTTTCAGTGTAAAACTCCTGAAATGGAAAGGGGGTACAACTCAGTTGCAGAGCAGTTGACTGCAGTTCAAGAGGTCAATAGTTCATCTCTGGGTGCCCCCTAACAGATGTATATAAAAATGTAATTGTTAGTCATCAGATTTTATAATAATATCTCCCTCAGTTGATCATAGATTGTTGTCTCTGTCTTGGAAGTCAGGGAAACACGGCGACTTTGTTTGTGTTAGGTGTATGTTATGCTGTTTGACAGAAAAACATCATGGAATTTTCAGTTCAAAGTCAGTCAAAAAGTAAGGGTGTATAGCTCAGTGGCAGAGCATTTGACTGCAGATCAAGAGGTCCCCAGTTCAACTCTGGGTGCCCCCTGAAAGTGGTATACCATAGTGAAAGACAGAGTCGTCGAATTTTACTGTAATTTCTCGCTCAGTTGATCAAAGATTCTTGTCTGTTACTTGAAAGTCAGCGAAACACAGCGACTTTGTTTGTTTTAAGTCTATTCTATGCTGTTTTGACAGAAAAACATCATTGAATTTTCAGTTAAAAGGTACTCAATTCAAAAGCGGGTATAGCTTAGTGGCAGAGCATTTGACTGCAAGAGATCAAGAGGTCACCAGTTCAACTCTGGGTGCGCCCTTACAGATGTACACAAAACGTCGTCAAAGTTTATAAAATCTCGCTCCGGTGATCATAGATTGTTGTCTCTAACTTGAAAGTCAGGGAAACACGGCGACTTTGCTTGTGTTAAGTGTATTCTGTGCTGTTTTGACCGAAAAACATCATGGAATTTTCAGTTTAAAGTCTCTCATGTCGAAAGGGGGTATAACTCAGTGGCAGAGCATTTGACTGCAGATCAAGAGGTCCCCACGTCAACTCTGGGTGCCCCCTGAAAGAGCTATACCGAAGCTTAAGACGGAGTCGTCGTTTTTTAATGTAATTTCTCGCTCAGTTGATCATAGATTCTTGTCTGTAACTTGAAAGTCAGCGAAACACGGCCACTTTGTTTGTGTTAAGTCTATTCTATGCGGTGTTGACCGAAAAACATCATGGAATTTTCAATTTAAAGTCTAACATGTCGAAAGGGGGTATAACTCAGTGGCAGAGCATTTGACTGCAGATTGAGAGGTCTCCAGTTCAACTCTGGGTTCCCCTGAAAGAGGTTTATTAAAGTGTAAGTAGTTGTCCTTTTTTCATGTAATATCTAGCTCAGTTGATCAATCATTAATGTATCCAACTTGAAAGTCAGGAAAACCCAGCGACTTTGTTTCTGTTAAGTCTCTCGTATGCTGTTAGACTGAAAAACATCATGGTAGTTTCAGTGTAAAACTCCTGAAATGGAAAGGGGGTACAACTCAGTTGCAGAGCATTTGACTGCAGTTCAAGAGGTCAATAGTTCATCTCTGGGTGCCCCCTAACAGATGTATATAAAAATGTAATTGTTAGTCATCAGATTTTATAATAATATCTCCCTCAGATCATAGATTGTTGTCTCTGTCTTGAAAGTCAGGGAAACACGGCGACTTTGTTTGTGTTAGGTGTATGTTATGCTGTTTGACAGAAAAACATCATGGAATTTTCAGTTCAAAGTCAGTCAAAAATTAAGGGGGTATAGCTCAGTGGCAGAGCATTTGACTGCAGATCAAGAGGTCCCCAGTTCAACTCTGGGTGCCCCCTGAAAGTGGTATACCATAGTGAAAGACAGAGTCGTCTAATTTTAATGTAATTTCTCGCTCAGTTGATCAAAGATTCTTGTCTGTTACTTGAAAGTCAGCGAAACACGGCGACTTTGTTTGTTTTAAGTCTATTCTATGCTGTTTTGACAGAAAAACATCATTGAATTTTCAGTTAAAAGGTACTTAAATCAAAAGGGGGTATAGCTCAGTGGCAGAGCATTTGTCTGCAGATCAAGAGGTCCCCAGTTCAACTCTGGGTGCCCCCTGATAGAAGAATACAAAATTGTAATCTGTTGTCGTCAGATTTTATAATATCTCGCTAGGCTGATCATAGATTGTTGTCTCTAACTTCAAAGTCAGGGAAACACGGCGTCTTTGCTATTGTGAACTGTATTCTATGCTGTTTTAACCGAAAAACATCATGGAATTTTCAATTTAAAGTGCATCATATCGAAAGGGGGTATAACGCAGTGGCAGAGCATTTGACTGCAGATGAAGAGGTCCCCACTTCAACTCTGGGTGCCCCCTGAAAGAGGTATACCGAAGTGTAAGACAGAGTCATCATTTTTTAATGTCATTTCTCGCTCAGTTGATCATAGATTCTTGTATGTAACTTGAAAGTCAGCGAAACAGGGCGACTTTGTTTGTGTTAAGTCTATTCTATGCTGTTTTGACAGAAAAACATCATGGAATTTTCAGTTTGAAGCCACTCAATTCAAAAAGGGGTATAGCTCAGTGGTAGAGCATTTGACTGCAGATCTAGAGGTCCCCAGTTCAACTCTGGGTGCCCCCTGACAGATGTATACAAAATTGTAATATGTTGTCGTCTGACTTTGTAATATCTCGCTCAGTTGATCATAGATTGATGTCTCTTACTTCAAAGTCAGGGAAACACGGCGACTTTGCTTGTGTTAAGTGTATTCTATGCTGTTTTGACCGAAAAACATCATGGAATTTTCAGTTTAAAGTTACGCAAATCGATAGGGGGTATAGCTCAGTGGCAGAGCATTTGACTGCAGATCAAGAGGTCCCCAGTTCAACTCTGGGTGCCCCCTGACAGATGAATACAAAATTGTAATCTGTTATCGTCAGATTTTATAATATCTCGCTAGGCTGATCATAGATTGTTGTCTCTAACTTCAAAGTCAGGGAAACACGGCGACTTTGCTAGTGTTAACTGTATTCTATGCTGTTTTGACCGAAAAACATCATGGAATTTTCAGTTTAAAGTGTATCATATCAAAAGGGGGTATAACGCAGTGGCAGAGTATTTGACTGCAGATCGAGAGGTCTCCAGTTCAACTCTGGGTTCCCCTGAAATAGGTTTATTAAAGTGTAAGTAGTAGTCTTTTTTTCATGTAATATCTAGCTCAGTTGATCAATGATTAATGTATCCAACTTGAAAGTCAAGAAAACCCAGCGACTTTGTTTGTGTTAACTCTACCGTATGCTGTTAGACTGAAAAACATCATGGTAGTTTCAGTGTAAAACTCCTGAAATGGAAAGGGGGTACAACTCAGTTGCAGAGCAGTTGACTGCAGTTCAAGAGGTCAATAGTTCATCTCTGGGTGCCCCCTAACAGATGTATATAAAAATGTAATTGTTAGTCATCAGAATTTATAATAATATCTCCCTCAGTTGATCATAGATTGTTGTCTCTGTCTTGGAAGTCAGGGAAACACGGCGACTTTGTTTGTGTTAGGTGTATGTTATGCTGTTTGACAGAAAAACATCATGGAATTTTCAGTTCAAAGTCAGTCAAAAAGTAAGGGTGTATAGCTCAGTGGCAGAGCATTTGACTGCAGATCAAGTGCTCCCCAGTTCAACTCTGGGTGCCCCCTGAAAGTGGTATACCGTAGTGAAACACAGAGTCGTCTAATTTTAATGTAATTTCTCGCTCAGTTGATCAAAGATTCTTGCCTGTTACTTGAAAGTCAGCGAAACACGGCGACTTTGTTTGTTTTAAGTCTATTCTATGCTGTTTTGATAGAAAAACATCATTGAATTTTCAGTTAAAAGGTACTCAATTCAAAAGGGGGTATAGCTCAGTGGCAGAGCATTTGACTGCAGATCAAGAGGTCCCCAGTTCAACTCTGGGTGCCCCCTGACAGATGTACACAAAACGTCGTCAAAGTTTATAAAATCTCGCTCCGGTGATCATAGATTTTTGTCTCTAACTTGAAAGTCAGGGAAACACGGCGACTTTGCTTGTGTTAAGTGTATTCTATGCTGTTTTGACTGAAAAACATCATGGAATTTTCAGTTTAAAGTGTATCATATCGAAAGGGGGTATAACGCAGTGGCAGAGTATTTGACTGTAGATCGAGAGGTCTCGAGTTCAACTCTGGGTTCCCCTGAAATAGGTTTATTAAAGTGTAAGTAGTAGTCTTTTTTTCATGTAATATCTAGCTCAGTTGATCAATGATTAATGTATCCAACTTGAAAGTCAAGAAAACCCAGCGACTTTGTTTGTGTTAACTCTACCGTATGCTGTTAGACTGAAAAACATCATGGTAGTTTCAGTGTAAAACTCCTGAAATGGAAAGGGGGTACAACTCAGTTGCAGAGCAGTTGACTGCAGTTCAAGAGGTCAATAGTTCATCTCTGGGTGCCCCCTAACAGATGTATATAAAAATGTAATTGTTAGTCATCAGATTTTATAATAATATCTCCCTCAGTTGATCATAGATTGTTGTCTCTGTCTTGGAAGTCAGGGAAACACGGCGACTTTGTTTGTGTTAGGTGTATGTTATGCTGTTTGACAGAAAAACATCATGGAATTTTCAGTTCAAAGTCAGTCAAACAGTAAGGGTGTATAGCGCAGTGGCAGAGCATTTGACTGCAGATCAAGAGGTCACCAGTTCAACTCTGGGTGCCCCCTGAAAGTGGTATACCATAGTGAAAGACAGAGTCGTCTAATTTTACTGTAATTTCTCGCTCAGTTGATCAAAGATTCTTTTCTGTTACTTGAAAGTCAGCGAAACACGGCGACTTTGTTTGTTTTAAGTCTATTCTATGCTGTTTTGACAGAAAAACATCATTGAATTTTCAGTTAAAAGGTACTCAATTCAAAAGCGGGTATAGCTCAGTGGCAGAGCATTTGACTGGAAGAGATCAAGAGGTCCCCAGTTCAACTCTGGGTGCCACCTTACAGATGTACACAAAACGTTGTCAAAGTTTATAAAATCTCGCTCCGGTGATTATAGATTGTTGTCTCTAACTTGAAAGTCAGGGAAACACGGCGACTTTGCTTGTGTTAAGTGTATTCTATGCTGTTTTGACCGAAAAACATCATGGAATTTTCAGTTTAAAGTCTCTCATGTCGAAAGGGGGTATAACTCAGTGGCAGAGCATTTGACTGCAGATCAAGAGGTCCCCACGTCAACTCTGGGTGCCCCCTGACAGATGTACACAACAATGCAATATTTCGTCGTTAGATTTTATAATATCTCGCTCAGTTGATCATAGATTGTTGTCTCTAACTTCAAAGTCAGAGAAACACGGCGACTTTAGTTGTGTTAAGTGTATTCCATGCTGTTTTGACCGAAAAACATCATGGAATTTTCAGTTTAAAGTCTATCATATCGAAAGGGGGTATAACTCAGTGGCTGAGCATTTGACTGCAGATCAAGTGGTCTCCAGTACACATCTGGGTTCCCCTGAAAGAAGTTTATTAAAGTGTAAGTAGTAGTCTTATATTCATGTAATATCTAGCTCAGTTGATCAATGATTAATGTATCCAACTTGAAGGTCAGGAAAACCCAGCGTCTTTGTTTGTGTTAAGTCTACCGTATGCTGTTAGACTGACAAACATCATGGTAGTTTCAGTGTAAAATTCCTGAAATGGAAGCGGGGTACAACTCAGTTGCAGAGCATTTGACTGCAGATCAAGAGGTCCACAGTTCATCTCTGGGTGCCCCTTAACAGATGTATACAAAAATGTGATTTTCAGTCTTCAGATTTTATAATAATATCTCGCTCAGTTGATCATCGATTGTTGTCTCTGTCTTGAAAGTCAGGGAAACACGGCGACTTTGTTCGTGTTAGGTGTATTTTATGCTGTTTTGACCGAAAAACATCATGGAATTTTCAGTTCAAAGTCAGACAGAGAGTAAGGGGGTATAGCTCAGTGGCAGAGCATTTGACTGCAGATCAAGAGGTCCCCAGTTCAACTCTGGGTGCCCCCTGAAAGTGGTATACCGAAGTGAAAGACAGAGTCGTCTAATTTTAATGTAATTTCTCGCTCAGTTGATCATAGATTCTTGTCTGTTACTTGAAAGTCAGCGAAACACGGCGACTTTGTTTGTTTTAAGTCTATTCTATGCTGTTTTGACAGAAAAACATCATGAAATTTTCAGTTAAAAGGTACTCAAATCAAAAGGGGCTATAGCTCAGTGGCAGAGCATTTGACTGCAGATCAAGAGGTCCCCAGTTCAACTCTGGGTGCCCCCTGACAGATGTACACATAACGTCGTAAAAATTTATAAAATCTCGCTCTGGTGATCATAGATTGTTGTCTCTAACTTGAAAGTCAGGGAAACACGGCGACTTTGCTTGTGTTAAGTGTATTCTATGCTGTTTTGACCGAAAAACATCATGGAATTTTCAGTTTAAAGTCTCTCATGTCGAAAGGGGGTATAACTCAGTGGCAGAGCATTTGACTGCAGATCAAGAGGTCCCCACGTCAACTCTGGGTGCCCCCTGACAGATGTACACAACAATGCAATATTTCGTCGTCAGATTTTATAATATCTCGCTCAGTTGATCATAGATTGTTGTCTCTAACTTCAAAGTCAGAGAAACACGAGGACTTTAGTTGTGTTAAGTGTATTCTATGCTGTTTTGACCGAAAAACATCATGGAATTTTCAGTTTAAAGTCTCTCATGTCGAAAGGGGGTATAACTCAGTGGCAGAGCATTTGACTGCAGATCAAGAGGTCCCCACGTCAACTCTGGGTGCCGCCTGAAAGAGCTATACCGAAGCTTAAGACGGAGTCGTCGTTTTTTAATGTAATTTCTCGCTCAGTTGATGATAGATTCTTGTCTGTAACTTGAAAGTCAGCGAAACACGGCGACTTTGTTTGTGTTAAGTCTATTCTATGCTGTGTTGACCGAAAAACATCATGGAATTTTCAATTTAAAGTCTATCATGTCGAAAGGGGGTATAACTCAGTGGCAGAGCATTTGACTGCAGATCGAGAGGTCTCCAGTTCAACTCTGGGTTCCCCTGGAAGAGGTTTATTAAAGTGTAAGTAGTAGTCTTTTTTTCATGTAATATCTAGCTCAGTTGATCAATCATTAATGTATCCAACTTGAAAGTCAGGAAAACCCAGCGACTTTTTTTCTGTTAAGTCTCTCGTATGCTGTTAGACTGAAAAACATCATGGTAGTTTCAGTGTAAAACTCCTGAAATGGAAAGGGGGTACAACTCAGTTGCAGAGCATTTGACTGCAGTTCAAGAGGTCAATAGTTCATCTCTGGGTGCCCCCTAACAGATGTATATAAAAATGTAATTGTTAGTCATCAGATTTTATAATAATATCTCGCTCAGTTGATCATAGATTGTTGTCTCTGTCTTGAAAGTCAGGGAAACACGGCGACTTTGTTTGTGTTAGTTGTATGTTATGCTGTTTGACAGAAAACCATCATGGAATTTTCAGTTCAAAGTCAGTCAAAAATAAAGGGGGTATAGCTCAGTGGCAGAGCATTTGACTGCAGATCAAGAGGTCCCCAGTTCAACTCTGGGTGCCCCCTGAAAGTGGTATACCATAGTGAAAGACAGAGTCGTCTAATTTTAATGTAATTTCTCGCTCAGTTGATCAAAGATTCTTGTCTGTTACTTGAAAGTCAGCGAAACACGGCGACTTTGTTTGTTTTAAGTCTATTCTATGCTGTTTTGACAGAAAAACATCATTGAATTTTCAGTTAAAAGGTACTCAATTCAAAAGGGGGTATAGCTCAGTGGCAGAGCATTTGACTGCAGATCAAGAGGTCCCAAGTTCAACTCTGGGTGCCCCCTGATAGACGAATACAAAATTGTAATCTGTTGTCGTCAGATTTTATAATATCTCACTAGGCTGATCATAGATTGTTGTCTCTAACTTCAA
This sequence comes from Pollachius pollachius, assembly GCF_949987615.1. NCBI lineage: Eukaryota > Metazoa > Chordata > Actinopteri > Gadiformes > Gadidae > Pollachius > Pollachius pollachius. Next base: position 15,908,596 of record NC_136946.1, on the reverse strand, counting down.
AGTCAGGGAAACACGGCGTCTTTGCTAGTGTTAACTGTATTCTATGCTGTTTTAACCGAAAAACATCATGGAATTTTCAATTTAAAGTGGATTATATCGAAAGGGGGTATAACGCAGTGGCAGAGCATTTGACTGCAGATCAAAAGGTCCCCACTTCAACTCTGGGTGCCCCCTGAAAGAGGTATACCGAAGTGTAAGACAGAGTCATCTTTTTTAAATGTAATTTCTCGCTCAGTTGATCATAGATTCTTGTCTGTAACTTGAAAGTCAGCGAAACAGGGCGACTTTGTTTGTGTTAAGTCTCTTCTATGCTGTTTTGACAGAAAAACATCATGGAATTTTCAGTTTGAAGCAACTCAATTCAAAAAGGGGTATAGCTCAGTGGCAGAGCATTTGACTGCAGATCTAGAGGTCCCCAGTTCAACTCTGGGTGCCCCCTGACTGATGTATACAAAATTGTAATATGTTGTCGTCTGACTTTGTAATATCTCGCTCAGTTGATCATAGATTGATGTCTCTTACTTCAAAGTCAGGGAAACACGGCGACTTTGCTTGTGTTAAGTGTATTCTATGCTGTTTTGACCGAAAAACATCATGGAATTTTCAGTTTAAAGTTACGCAAATCGATAGGGGGTATAGCTCAGTGGCAGAGCATTTGACTGCAGATCAAGAGGTCCCCAGTTCAACTCTGGGTGCCCCCTGACAGATGAATACAAAATTGTAATCTGTTATCGTCAGATTTTATAATATCTCGCTAGGCTGATCATAGATTGTTGTCTCTAACTTCAAAGTCAGGGAAACACGGCGACTTTGCTAGTGTTAACTGTATTCTATGCTGTTTTGACCGAAAAACATCATGGAATTTTCAGTTTAAAGTGTATCATATCGAAAGGGGGTATAACGCAGTGGCAGTGTATTTGACTGCAGATCGAGAGGTCTCCAGTTCAACTCTGGGTTCCCCTGAAATAGGTTTATTAAAGTGTAAGTAGTAGTCTTATTTTCATGTAATATCTAGCTCAGTTGATCAATGATTAATGTATCCAACTTGAAAGTCAAGAAAACCCAGCGACTTTGTTTGTGTTAACTCTACCGTATGCTGTTAGACTGAAAAACATCATGGTAGTTTCAGTGTAAAACTCCTGAAAAGGAAAGGGGGTACAACTCAGTTGCAGAGCAGTTGACTGCAGTTCAAGAGGTCAATAGTTCATCTCTGGGTGCCCCCTAACAGATGTATATAAAAATGTAATTGTTAGTCATCAGATTTTATAATAATATCTCCCTCAGTTGATCATAGATTGTTGTCTCTGTCTTGGAAGTCAGGGAAACACGGCGACTTTGTTTGTGTTAGGTGTATGTTATGCTGTTTGACAGAAAAACATCATGGAATTTTCAGTTCAAAGTCAGTGAAAAAGTAAGGGTGTATAGCGCAGTGGCAGAGCATTTGACTGCAGATCAAGAGGTCACCAGTTCAACTCTGGGTGCCCCCTGAAAGTGGTATACCATAGTGAAAGACAGAGTCGTCTAATTTTACTGTAATTTCTCGCTCAGTTGATCAAAGATTCTTTTCTGTTACTTGAAAGTCAGGGAAACACGGCGACTTTGCTTGTGTTAAGTGTATTCTATGCTGTTTTGACCGAAAAACATCATGGAATTTTCAGTTTAAAGTCTCTCATGTCGAAAGGGGGTATAACTCAGTGGCAGAGCATTTGACTGCAGATCAAGAGGTCCCCACGTCAACTCTGGGTGCCCCCTGACAGATGTACACAACAATGCAATATTTCGTCGTTAGATTTTATAATATCTCGCTCAGTTGATCATAGATTGTTGTCTCTAACTTCAAAGTCAGAGAAACACGGCGACTTTAGTTGTGTTAAGTGTATTCTATGCTGTTTTGACCGAAAAACATCATGGAATTTTCAGTTTAAAGTCTATCATATCGAAAGGGGGTATAACTCAGTGGCTGAGCATTTGACTGCAGATCAAGTGGTCTCCAGTACACATCTGGGTTCCCCTGAAAGAAGTTTATTAAAGTGTAAGTAGTAGTCTTATATTCATGTAATATCTAGCTCAGTTGATCAATGATTAATGTATCCAACTTGAAGGTCAGGAAAACCCAGCGTCTTTGTTTGTGTTAAGTCTACCGTATGCTGTTAGACTGACAAACATCATGGTAGTTTCAGTGTAAAATTCCTGAAATGGAAACGGGGTACAACTCAGTTGCAGAGCATTTGACTGCAGATCAAGAGGTCCACAGTTCATCTCTGGGTGTCCCTTAACAGATGTATACAAAAATGTGATTTTCAGTCTTCAGATTTTATAATAATATCTCGCTCAGTTGATCATCGATTGTTGTCTCTGTCTTGAAAGTCAGGGAAACACGGCGACTTTGTTCGTGTTAGGTGTATTTTATGCTGTTTTGACCGAAAAACATCATGGAATTTTCAGTTCAAAGTCAGACAGAAAGTAAGGGGGTATAGCTCAGTGGCAGAGCATTTGACTGCAGATCAAGAGGTCCCCAGTTCAACTCTGGGTGCCCCCTGAAAGTGGTATACTGAAGTGAAAGACAGAGTCGTCTAATTTTAATGTAATTTCTCGCTCAGTTGATCATAGATTCTTGTCTGTTACTTGAAAGTCAGCGAAACACGGCGACTTTGTTTGTTTTAAGTCTATTCTATGCTGTTTTGACAGAAAAACATCATGAAATTTTCAGTTAAAAGGTACTCAAATCAAAAGGGGCTATAGCTCAGTGGCAGAGCATTTGACTGCAGATCAAGAGGTCCCCAGTTCAACTCTGGGTGCCCCCTGACAGATGTACACATAACGTCGTAAAAATTTATAAAATCTCGCTCTGGTGATCATAGATTGTTGTCTCTAACTTGAAAGTCAGGGAAACACGGCGACTTTTCTTGTGTTAAGTGTATTCTATGCTGTTTTGACCGAAAAACATCATGGAATTTTCAGTTTAAAGTCTCTCATGTCGAAAGGGGGTATAACTCAGTGGCAGAGCATTTGACTGCAGATCAAGAGGTCCCCACGTCAACTCTGGGTGCCCCCTGACAGATGTACACAACAATGCAATATTTCGTCGTCAGATTTTATAATATCTCGCTCAGTTGATCATAGATTGTTGTCTCTAACTTCAAAGTCAGAGAAACACGAGGACTTTAGTTGTGTTAAGTGTATTCTATGCTGTTTTGACCGAAAAACATCATGGAATTTTCAGTTTAAAGTCTCTCATGTCGAAAGGGGGTATAACTCAGTGGCAGAGCATTTGACTGCAGATCAAGAGGTCCCCACGTCAACTCTGGGTGCCCCCTGAAACAGCTATACCGAAGCTTAAGACGGAGTCGTCGTTTTTTAATGTAATTTCTCGCTCAGTTGATGATAGATTCTTGTCTGTAACTTGAAAGTCAGCGAAACACGGCGACTTTGTTTGTGTTAAGTCTATTCTATGCTGTGTTGACCGAAAAACATCATGGAATTTTCAATTTAAAGTCTATCATGTCGAAAGGGGGTATAACTCAGTGGCAGAGCATTTGACTGCAGATCGAGAGGTCTCCAGTTCAACTCTGGGTTCCCCTGGAAGAGGTTTATTAAAGTGTAAGTAGTAGTCTTTTTTTCATGTAATATCTAGCTCAGTTGATCAATCATTAATGTATCCAACTTGAAAGTCAGGAAAACCCAGCGACTTTGTTTCTGTTAAGTCTCTCGTATGCTGTTAGACTGAAAAACATCATGGTAGTTTCAGTGTAAAACTCCTGAAATGGAAAGGGGGTACAACTCAGTTGCAGAGCATTTGACTGCAGTTCAAGAGGTCAATAGTTCATCTCTGGGTGCCCCCTAACAGATGTATATAAAAATGTAATTGTTAGTCATCAGATTTTATAATAATATCTCGCTCAGTTGATCATAGATTGTTGTCTCTGTCTTGAAAGTCAGGGAAACACGGCGACTTTGTTTGTGTTAGTTGTATGTTATGCTGTTTGACAGAAAACCATCATGGAATTTTCAGTTCAAAGTCAGTCAAAAATAAAGGGGGTATAGCTCAGTGGCAGAGCATTTGACTGCAGATCAAGAGGTCCCCAGTTCAACTCTGGGTGCCCCCTGAAAGTGGTATACCATAGTGAAAGACAGAGTCGTCTAATTTTAATGTAATTTCTCGCTCAGTTGATCAAAGATTCTTGTCTGTTACTTGAAAGTCAGCGAAACACGGCGACTTTGTTTGTTTTAAGTCTATTCTATGCTGTTTTGACATAAAAACATCATTGAATTTTCAGTTAAAAGGTACTCAATTCAAAAGGGGGTATAGCTCAGTGGCAGAGCATTTGACTGCAGATCAAGAGGTCCCCAGTTCAACTCTCGGTGCCCCCTGATAGACGAATACAAAATTGTAATCTGTTGTCGTCAGATTTTATAATATCTCGCTAGGCTGATCATAGATTGTTGTCTCTAACTTCAAAGTCAGGGAAACACGGCGTCTTTGCTAGTGTTAACTGTATTCTATGCTGTTTTAACCGAAAAACATCATGGAATTTTCAATTTAAAGTGGATTATATCGAAAGGGGGTATAACGCAGTGGCAGAGCATTTGACTGCAGATCAAAAGGTCCCCACTTCAACTCTGGGTGCCCCCTGAAAGAGGTATACCGAAGTGTAAGACAGAGTCATCTTTTTTAAATGTAATTTCTCGCTCAGTTGATCATAGATTCTTGTCTGTAACTTGAAAGTCAGCGAAACAGGGCGACTTTGTTTGTGTTAAGTCTCTTCTATGCTGTTTTGACAGAAAAACATCATGGAATTTTCAGTTTGAAGCCACTCAATTCAAAAAGGGGTATAGCTCAGTGGCAGAGCATTTGACTGCAGATCTAGAGGTCCCCAGTTCAACTCTGGGTGCCCCCTGACAGATGTATACAAAATTGTAATATGTTGTCGTCTGACTTTGTAATATCTCGCTCAGTTGATCATAGATTGATGTCTCTTACTTCAAAGTCAGGGAAACACGGCGACGTTGCTTGTGTTAAGTGTATTCTATGCTGTTTTGACCGAAAAACATCATGGAATTTTCAGTTTAAAGTTACGCAAATCGATAGGGGGTATAGCTCAGTGGCAGAGCATTTGACTGCAGATCAAGAGGTCCCCAGTTCAACTCTGGGTGCCCCCTGACAGATGAATACAAAATTGTAATCTGTTATCGTCAGATTTTATAATATCTCGCTAGGCTGATCATAGATTGTTGTCTCTAACTTCAAAGTCAGGGAAACACGGCGACTTTGCTAGTGTTAACTGTATTCTATGCTGTTTTGACCGAAAAACATCATGGAATTTTCAGTTAAAAGTGTATCATATCGAAAGGGGGTATAACGCAGTGGCAGAGTATTTGACTGCAGATCGAGAGGTCTCCAGTTCAACTCTGGGTTCCCCTGAAATAGGTTTATTAAAGTGTAAGTAGTAGTCTTTTTTTCATGTAATATCTAGCTCAGTTGATCAATGATTAATGTATCCAACTTGAAAGTCAAGAAAACCCAGCGACTTTGTTTGTGTTAACTCTACCGTATGCTGTTAGACTGAAAAACATCATGGTAGTTTCAGTGTAAAACTCCTGAAATGGAAAGGGGGTACAACTCAGTTGCAGAGCAGTTGACTGCAGTTCAAGAGGGCAATAGTTCATCTCTGGGTGCCCCCTAACAGATGTATATAAAAATGTAATTGTTAGTCATCAGATTTTATAATAATATCTCCCTCAGTTGATCATAGATTGTTGTCTCTGTCTTGGAAGTCAGGGAAACACGGCGACTTTGTTTGTGTTAGGTGTATGTTATGCTGTTTGACAGAAAAACATCATGGAATTTTCAGTTCAAAGTCAGTCAAAAAGTAAGGGTGTATAGCGCAGTGGCAGAGCATTTGACTGCAGATCAAGAGGTCACCAGTTCAACTCTGGGTGCCCCCTGAAAGTGGTATACCATAGTGAAAGACAGAGTCGTCTAATTTTACTGTAATTTCTCGCTCAGTTGATCAAAGATTCTTTTCTGTTACTTGAAAGTCAGCGAAACACGGCGACTTTGTTTGTTTTAAGTCTATTCTATGCTGTTTTGACAGAAAAACATCATTGAATTTTCAGTTAAAAGGTATTCAATTCAAAAGCGGGTATAGCTCAGTGGCAGAGCATTTGACTGCAAGAGATCAAGAGGTCCCCAGTTCAACTCTGGGTGCCACCTTACAGATGTACACAAAACGTTGTCAAAGTTTATAAAATCTCGCTCCGGTGATCATAGATTGTTGTCTCTAACTTGAAAGTCAGGGAAACACGGCGACTTTGCTTGTGTTAAGTGTATTCTATGCTGTTTTGACCGAAAAACATCATGGAATTTTCAGTTTAAAGTCTCTCATGTCGAAAGGGGGTATAACTCAGTGGCAGAGCATTTGACTGCAGATCAAGAGGTCCCCACGTCAACTCTGGGTGCCCCCTGACAGATGTACACAACAATGCAATATTTCGTCGTTTGATTTTATAATATCTCGCTCAGTTGATCATAGATTGTTGTCTCTAACTTCAAAGTCAGAGAAACACGGCGACTTTAGTTGTGTTAAGTGTATTCTATGCTGTTTTGACCGAAAAACATCATGGAATTTTCAGTTTAAAGTCTATCATATCGAAAGGGGGTATAACTCAGTGGCTGAGCATTTGACTGCAGATCAAGTGGTCTCCAGTACACATCTGGGTTCCCCTGAAAGAAGTTTATTAAAGTGTAAGTAGTAGTCTTATATTCATGTAATATCTAGCTCAGTTGATCAATGATTAATGTATCCAACTTGAAGGTCAGGAAAACCCAGCGTCTTTGTTTGTGTTAAGTCTACCGTATGCTGTTAGACTGACAAACATCATGGTAGTTTCAGTGTAAAATTCCTGAAATGGAAGCGGGGTACAACTCAGTTGCAGAGCATTTGACTGCAGATCAAGAGGTCCACAGTTCATCTCTGGGTGCCCCTTAACAGATGTATACAAAAATGTGATTTTCAGTCTTCAGATTTTATAATAATATCTCGCTCAGTTGATCATCGATTGTTGTCTCTGTCTTGAAAGTCAGGGAAACACGGCGACTTTGTTCGTGTTAGGTGTATTTTATGCTGTTTTGACCGAAAAACATCATGGAATTTTCAGTTCAAAGTCAGACAGAAAGTAAGGGGGTATAGCTCAGTGGAAGAGCATTTGACTGCAGATCAAGAGGTCCCCAGTTCAACTCTGGGTGCCCCCTGAAAGTGGTATACCGAAGTGAAAGACAGAGTCGTCTAATTTTAATGTAATTTCTCGCTCAGTTGATCATAGATTCTTGTCTGTTACTTGAAAGTCAGCGAAACACGGCGACTTTGTTTGTTTTAAGTCTATTCTATGCTGTTTTGACAGAAAAACATCATGAAATTTTCAGTTAAAAGGTACTCAAATCAAAAGGGGCTATAGCTCAGTGGCAGAGCATTTGACTGCAGATCAAGAGGTCCCCAGTTCAAATCTGGGTGCCCCCTGACAGATGTACACATAACGTCGTAAAAATTTATAAAATCTCGCTCTGGTGATCATAGATTGTTGTCTCTAACTTGAAAGTCAGGGAAACACGGCGACTTTGCTTGTGTTAAGTGTATTCTATGCTGTTTTGACCGAAAAACATCATGGAATTTTCAGTTTAAAGTCTCTCATGTCGAAAGGGGGTATAACTCAGTGGCAGAGCATTTGACTGCAGATCAAGAGGTCCCCACGTCAACTCTGGGTGCCCCCTGACAGATGTACACAACAATGCAATATTTCGTCGTCAGATTTTATAATATCTCGCTCAGTTGATCATAGATTGTTGTCTCTAACTTCAAAGTCAGAGAAACACGAGGACTTTAGTTGTGTTAAGTGTATTCTATGCTGTTTTGACCGAAAAACATCATGGAATTTTCAGTTTAAAGTCTCTCATGTCGAAAGGGGGTATAACTCAGTGGCAGAGCATTTGACTGCAGATCAAGAGGTCCCCACGTCAACTCTGGGTGCCCCCTGAAAGAGCTATACCGAAGCTTAAGACGGAGTCGTCGTTTTTTAATGTAATTTCTCGCTCAGTTGATGATAGATTCTTGTCTGTAACTTGAAAGTCAGCGAAACACGGCGACTTTGTTTGTGTTAAGTCTATTCTATGCTGTGTTGACCGAAAAACATCATGGAATTTTCAATTTAAAGTCTATCATGTCGAAAGGGGGTATAACTCAGTGGCAGAGCATTTGACTGCAGATCGAGAGGTCTCCAGTTCAACTCTGGGTTCCCCTGGAAGAGGTTTATTAAAGTGTAAGTAGTAGTCTTTTTTTCATGTAATATCTAGCTCAGTTGATCAATCATTAATGTATCCAACTTGAAAGTCAGGAAAACCCAGCGACTTTGTTTCTGTTAAGTCTCTCGTATGCTGTTAGACTGAAAAACATCATGGTAGTTTCAGTGTAAAACTCCTGAAATGGAAAGGGGGTACAACTCAGTTGCAGAGCATTTGACTGCAGTTCAAGAGGTCAATAGTTCATCTCTGGGTGCCCCCTAACAGATGTATATAAAAATGTAATTGTTAGTCATCAGATTTTATAATAATATCTCGCTCAGTTGATCATAGATTGTTGTCTCTGTCTTGAAAGTCAGGGAAACACGGCGACTTTGTTTGTGTTAGTTGTATGTTATGCTGTTTGACAGAAAACCATCATGGAATTTTCAGTTCAAAGTCAGTCAAAAATAAAGGGGGTATAGCTCAGTGGCAGAGCATTTGACTGCAGATCAAGAGGTCCCCAGTTCAACTCTGGGTGCCCCCTGAAAGTGGTATACCATAGTGAAAGACAGAGTCGTCTAATTTTAATGTAATTTCTCGCTCAGTTGATCAAAGATTCTTGTCTGTTACTTGAAAGTCAGCGAAACACGGCGACTTTGTTTGTTTTAAGTCTATTCTATGCTGTTTTGACAGAAAAACATCATTGAATTTTCAGTTAAAAGGTACTCAATTCAAAAGGGGGTATAGCTCAGTGGCAGAGCATTTGACTGCAGATCAAGAGGTCCCCAGTTCAACTCTGGGTGCCCCCTGATAGACGAATACAAAATTGTAATCTGTTGTCGTCAGATTTTATAATATCTCGCTAGGCTGATCATAGATTGTTGTCTCTAACTTCAAAGTCAGGGAAACACGGCGTCTTTGCTAGTGTTAACTGTATTCTATGCTGTTTTAACCGAAAAACATCATGGAATTTTCAATTTAAAGTGGATTATATCGAAAGGGGGTATAACGCAGTGGCAGAGCATTTGACTGCAGATCAAAAGGTCCCCACTTCAACTCTGGGTGCCCCCTGAAAGAGGTATACCGAAGTGTAAGACAGAGTCATCTTTTTTAAATGTAATTTCTCGCTCAGTTGATCATAGATTCTTGTCTGTAACTTGAAAGTCAGCGAAACAGGGCGACTTTGTTTGTGTTAAGTCTCTTCTATGCTGTTTTGACAGAAAAACATCATGGAATTTTCAGTTTGAAGACACTCAATTCAAAAAGGGGTATAGCTCAGTGGCAGAGCATTTGACTGCAGATCTAGAGGTCCCCAGTTCAACTCTGGGTGCCCCCTGACAGATGTATACAAAATTGTAATATGTTGTCGTCTGACTTTGTAATATTTCGCTCAGTTGATCATAGATTGATGTCTCTTACTTCAAAGTCAGGGAAACACGGCGACTTTGCTTGTGTTAAGTGTATTCTATGCTGTTTTGACCGAAAAACATCATGGAATTTTCAGTTTAAAGTTACGCAAATCGATAGGTGGTATAGCTCAGTGGCAGAGCATTTGACTGCAGATCAAGAGGTCCCCAGTTCAACTCTGGGTGCCCCCTGACAGATGAATACAAAATTGTAATCTGTTATCGTCAGATTTTATAATATCTCGCTAGGCTGATCATAGATTGTTGTCTCTAACTTCAAAGTCAGGGAAACACGGTGACTTTGCTAGTGTTAACTGTATTCTATGCTGTTTTGACCGAAAAACATCATGGAATTTTCAGTTAAAAGTGTATCATATCGAAAGGGGGTATAACGCAGTGGCAGAGTATTTGACTGCAGATCGAGAGGTCTCCAGTTCAACTCTGGGTTCCCCTGAAATAGGTTTATTAAAGTGTAAGTAGTAGTCTTTTTTTCATGTAATATCTAGCTCAGTTGATCAATGATTAATGTATCCAACTTGAAAGTCAAGAAAACCCAGCGACTTTGTTTGTGTTAACTCTACCGTATGCTGTTAGACTGAAAAACATCATGGTAGTTTCAGTGTAAAACTCCTGAAATGGAAAGGGGGTACAACTCAGTTGCAGAGCAGTTGACTGCAGTTCAAGAGGTCAATAGTTCATCTCTGGGTGCCCCCTAACAGATGTATATAAAAATGTAATTGTTAGTCATCAGATTTTATAATAATATCTCCCTCAGTTGATCATAGATTGTTGTCTCTGTCTTGGAAGTCAGGGAAACACGGCGACTTTGTTTGTGTTAGGTGTATGTTATGCTGTTTGACAGAAAAACATCATGGAATTTTCAGTTCAAAGTCAGTCAAAAAGTAAGGGTGTATAGCGCAGTGGCAGAGCATTTGACTGCAGATCAAGAGGTCACCAGTTCAACTCTGGGTGCCCCCTGAAAGTGGTATACCATAGTGAAAGACAGAGTCGTCTAATTTTACTGTAATTTCTCGCTCAGTTGATCAAAGATTCTTTTCTGTTACTTGAAAGTCAGCGAAACACGGCGACTTTGTTTGTTTTAAGTCTATTCTATGCTGTTTTGACAGAAAAACATCATTGAATTTTCAGTTAAAAGGTACTCAATTCAAAAGCGGGTATAGCTCAGTGGCAGAGCATTTGACTGCAAGAGATCAAGAGGTCCCCAGTTCAACTCTGGGTGCCACCTTACAGATGTACACAAAACGTTGTCAAAGTTTAAAAAATCTCGCTCCGGTGATCATAGATTGTTGTCTCTAACTTGAAAGTCAGGGAAACACGGCGACTTTGCTTGTGTTAAGTGTATTCTATGCTGTTTTGACCGAAAAACATCATGGAATTTTCAGTTTAAAGTCTCTCATGTCGAAAGGGGGTATAACTCAGTGGCAGAGCATTTGACTGCAGATCAAGAGGTCCCCACGTCAACTCTGGGTGCCCCCTGACAGATGTACACAACAATGCAATATTTCGTCGTTTGATTTTATAATATCTCGCTCAGTTGATCATAGATTGTTGTCTCTAACTTCAAAGTCAGAGAAACACGGCGACTTTAGTTGTGTTAAGTGTATTCTATGCTGTTTTGACCGAAAAACATCATGGAATTTTCAGTTTAAAGTCTATCATATCGAAAGGGGGTATAACTCAGTGGCTGAGCATTTGACTGCAGATCAAGTGGTCTCCAGTACACATCTGGGTTCCCCTGAAAGAAGTTTATTAAAGTGTAAGTAGTAGTCTTATATTCATGTAATATCTAGCTCAGTTGATCAATGATTAATGTATCCAACTTGAAGGTCAGGAAAACCCAGCGTCTTTGTTTGTGTTAAGTCTACCGTATGCTGTTAGACTGACAAACATCATGGTAGTTTCAGTGTAAAATTCCTGAAATGGAAGCGGGGTACAACTCAGTTGCAGAGCATTTGACTGCAGATCAAGAGGTCCACAGTTCATCTCTGGGTGCCCCTTAACAGATGTATACAAAAATGTGATTTTCAGTCTTCAGATTTTATAATAATATCTCGCTCAGTTGATCATCGATTGTTGTCTCTGTCTTGAAAGTCAGGGAAACACGGCGACTTTGTTCGTGTTAGGTGTATTTTATGCTGGTTTGACCGAAAAACATCATGGAATTTTCAGTTCAAAGTCAGACAGAAAGTAAGGGGGTATAGCTCAGTGGCAGAGCATTTGACTGCAGATCAAGAGGTCCCCAGTTCAACTCTGGGTGCCCCCTGAAAGTGGTATACCGAAGTGAAAGACAGAGTCGTCTAATTTTAATGTAATTTCTCGCTCAGTTGATCATAGATTCTTGTCTGTTACTTGAAAGTCAGCGAAACACGGCGACTTTGTTTGTTTTAAGTCTATTCTATGCTGTTTTGACAGAAAAACATCATGAAATTTTCAGTTAAAAGGTACTCAAATCAAAAGGGGCTATAGCTCAGTGGCAGAGCATTTGACTGCAGATCAAGAGGTCCCCAGTTCAACTCTGGGTGCCCCCTGACAGATGTACACATAACGTCGTAAAAATTTATAAAATCTCGCTCTGGTGTTGTTGTTGTCTCTAACTTGAAAGTCAGGGAAACACGGCGACTTTGCTTGTGTTAAGTGTATTCTATGCTGTTTTGACCGAAAAACATCATGGAATTTTCAGTTTAAAGTCTCTCATGTCGAAAGGGGGTATAACTCAGTGGCAGAGCATTTGACTGCAGATCAAGAGGTCCCCACGTCAACTCTGGGTGCCCCCTGACAGATGTACACAACAATGCAATATTTCGTCGTCAGATTTTATAATATCTCGCTCAGTTGATCATAGATTGTTGTCTCTAACTTCAAAGTCAGAGAAACACGAGGACTTTAGTTGTGTTAAGTGTATTCTATGCTGTTTTGACCGAAAAACATCATGGAATTTTCAGTTTAAAGTCTCTCATGTCGAAAGGGGGTATAACTCAGTGGCAGAGCATTTGACTGCAGATCAAGAGGTCCCCACGTCAACTCTGGGTGCCCCCTGAAAGAGCTATACCGAAGCTTAAGACGGAGTCGTCGTTTTTTAATGTAATTTCTCGCTCAGTTGATGATAGATTCTTGTCTGTAACTTGAAAGTCAGCGAAACACGGCGACTTTGTTTGTGTTAAGTCTATTCTATGCTGTGTTGACCGAAAAACATCATGGAATTTTCAATTTAAAGTCTATCATGTCGAAAGGGGGTATAACTCAGTGGCAGAGCATTTGACTGCAGATCGAGAGGTCTCCAGTTCAACTCTGGGTTCCCCTGGAAGAGGTTTATTAAAGTGTAAGTAGTAGTCTTTTTTTCATGTAATATCTAGCTCAGTTGATCAATCATTAATGTATCCAACTTGAAAGTCAGGAAAACCCAGCGACTTTGTTTCTGTTAAGTCTCTCGTATGCTGTTAGACTGAAAAACATCATGGTAGTTTCAGTGTAAAACTCCTGAAATGGAAAGGGGGTACAACTCAGTTGCAGAGCATTTGACTGCAGTTCAAGAGGTCAATAGTTCATCTCTGGGTGCCCCCTAACAGATGTATATAAAAATGTAATTGTTAGTCATCAGATTTTATAATAATATCTCGCTCAGTTGATCATAGATTGTTGTCTCTGTCTTGAAAGTCAGGGAAACACGGCGACTTTGTTTGTGTTAGTTGTATGTTATGCTGTTTGACAGAAAACCATCATGGAATTTTCAGTTCAAAGTCAGTCAAAAATAAAGGGGGTATAGCTCAGTGGCAGAGCATTTGACTGCAGATCAAGAGGTCCCCAGTTCAACTCTGGGTGCCCCCTGAAAGTGGTATACCATAGTGAAAGACAGAGTCGTCTAATTTTAATGTAATTTCTCGCTCAGTTGATCAAAGATTCTTGTCTGTTACTTGAAAGTCAGCGAAACACGGCGACTTTGTTTGTTTTAAGTCTATTCTATGCTGTTTTGACAGAAAAACATCATTGAATTTTCAGTTAAAAGGTACTCAATTCAAAAGGGGTTATAGCTCAGTGGCAGAGCTTTTGACTGCAGATCAAGAGGTCCCCAGTTCAACTCTGGGTGCCCCCTGATAGACGAATACAAAATTGTAATCTGTTGTCGTCAGATTTTATAATATCTCGCTAGGCTGATCATAGATTGTTGTCTCTAACTTCAAAGTCAGGGAAACACGGCGTCTTTGCTAGTGTTAACTGTATTCTATGCTGTTTTAACCGAAAAACATCATGGAATTTTCAATTTAAAGTGGATTATATCGAAAGGGGGTATAACGCAGTGGCAGAGCATTTGACTGCAGATCAAAAGGTCCCCACTTCAACTCTGGGTGCCCCCTGAAAGAGGTATACCGAAGTGTAAGACAGAGTCATCTTTTTTAAATGTAATTTCTCGCTCAGTTGATCATAGATTCTTGTCTGTAACTTGAAAGTCAGCGAAACAGGGCGACTTTGTTTGTGTTAAGTCTCTTCTATGCTGTTTTGACAGAAAAACATCATGGAATTTTCAGTTTGAAGCCACTCAATTCAAAAAGGGGTATAGCTCAGTGGCAGAGCATTTGACTGCAGATCTAGAGGTCCCCAGTTCAACTCTGGGTGCCCCCTGACAGATGTATACAAAATTGTAATATGTTGTCGTCTGACTTTGTAATATCTCGCTCAGTTGATCATAGATTGATGTCTCTTACTTCAAAGTCAGGGAAACACGGCGACTTTGCTTGTGTTAAGTGTATTCTATGCTGTTTTGACCGAAAAACATCATGGAATTTTCAGTTTAAAGTTACGCAAATCGATAGGGGGTATAGCTCAGTGGCAGAGCATTTGACTGCAGATCAAGAGGTCCCCAGTTCAACTCTGGGTGCCCCCTGACAGATGAATACAAAATTGTAATCTGTTATCGTCAGATTTTATAATATCTCGCTAGGCTGATCATAGATTGTTGTCTCTAACTTCAAAGTCAGGGAAACACGGCGACTTTGCTAGTGTTAACTGTATTCTATGCTGTTTTGACCGAAAAACATCATGGAATTTTCAGTTTAAAGTGTATCATATCGAAAGGGGGTATAACGCAGTGGCAGAGTATTTGACTGCAGATCGAGAGGTCTCCAGTTCAACTCTGGGTTCCCCTGAAATAGGTTTATTAAAGTGTAAGTAGTAGTCTTTTTTTCATGTAATATCTAGCTCAGTTGATCAATGATTAATGTATCCAACTTGAAAGTCAAGAAAACCCAGCGACTTTGTTTGTGTTAACTCTACCGTATGCTGTTAGACTGAAAAACATCATGGTAGTTTCAGTGTAAAACTCCTGAAATGGAAAGGGGGTACAACTCAGTTGCAGAGCAGTTGACTGCAGTTCAAGAGGTCAATAGTTCATCTCTGGGTGCCCCCTAACAGATGTATATAAAAATGTAATTGTTAGTCATCAGATTTTATAATAATATCTCCCTCAGTTGATCATAGATTGTTGTCTCTGTCTTGGAAGTCAGGGAAACACGGCGACTTTGTTTGTGTTAGGTGTATGTTATGCTGTTTGACAGAAAAACATCATGGAATTTTCAGTTCAAAGTCAGTCAAAAAGTAAGGGTGTATAGCGCAGTGGCAGAGCATTTGACTGCAGATCAAGAGGTCACCAGTTAAACTCTGGGTGCCCCCTGAAAGTGGTATACCATAGTGAAAGACAGAGTCGTCTAATTTTACTGTAATTTCTCGCTCAGTTGATCAAAGATTCTTTTCTGTTACTTGAAAGTCAGCGAAACACGGCGACTTTGTTTGTTTTAAGTCTATTCTATGCTGTTTTGACAGAAAAACATCATTGAATTTTCAGTTAAAAGGTACTCAATTCAAAAGCGGGTATAGCTCAGTGGCAGAGCATTTGACTGCAAGAGATCAAGAGGTCCCCAGTTCAACTCTGGGTGCCACCTTACAGATGTACACAAAACGTTGTCAAAGTTTATAAAATCTCGCTCCGGTGATCATAGATTGTTGTCTCTAACTTGAAAGTCAGGGAAACACGGCGACTTTGCTTGTGTTAAGTGTATTCTATGCTGTTTTGACCGAAAAACATCATGGAATTTTCAGTTTAAAGTCTCTCATGTCGAAAGGGGGTATAACTCAGTGGCAGAGCATTTGACTGCAGATCAAGAGGTCCCCACGTCAACTCTGGGTGCCCCCTGACAGATGTACACAACAATGCAATATTTCGTCGTTAGATTTTATAATATCTCGCTCAGTTGATCATAGATTGTTGTCTCTAACTTCAAAGTCAGAGAAACACGGCGACTTTAGTTGTGTTAAGTGTATTCTATGCTGTTTTGACCGAAAAACATCATGGAATTTTCAGTTTAAAGTCTATCATATCGAAAGGGGGTATAACTCAGTGGCTGAGCATTTGACTGCAGATCAAGTGGTCTCCAGTACACATCTGGGTTCCCCTGAAAGAAGTTTATTAAAGTGTAAGTAGTAGTCTTATATTCATGTAATATCTAGCTCAGTTGATCAATGATTAATGTATCCAACTTGAAGGTCAGGAAAACCCAGCGTCTTTGTTTGTGTTAAGTCTACCGTATGCTGTTAGACTGACAAACATCATGGTAGTTTCAGTGTAAAATTCCTGAAATGGAAGCGGGGTACAACTCAGTTGCAGAGCATTTGACTGCAGATCAAGAGGTCCACAGTTCATCTCTGGGTGCCCCTTAACAGATGTATACAAAAATGTGATTTTCAGTCTTCAGATTTTATAATAATATCTCGCTCAGTTGATCATCGATTGTTGTCTCTGTCTTGAAAGTCAGGGAAACACGGCGACTTTGTTCGTGTTAGGTGTATTTTATGCTGTTTTGACCGAAAAACATCATGGAATTTTCAGTTCAAAGTCAGACAGAAAGTAAGGTTGATAGCTCAGTGGCAGAGCATTTGACTGCAGATCAAGAGGTCCCCAGTTCAACTCTGGGTGACCCCTGAAAGTGGTATACCGAAGTGAAAGACAGAGTCGTCTAATTTTAATGTAATTTCTCGCTCAGTTGATCATAGATTCTTGTCTGTTACTTGAAAGTCAGCGAAACACGGCGACTTTGTTTGTTTTAATTCTATTCTATGCTGTTTTGACAGAAAAACATCATGAAATTTTCAGTTAAAAGGTACTCAAATCAAAAGGGGCTATAGCTCAGTGGCAGAGCATTTGACTGCAGATCAAGAGGTCCCCAGTTCAACTCTGGGTGCCCCCTGACAGATGTACACATAACGTCGTAAAAATTTATAAAATCTCGCTCTGGTGATCATAGATTGTTGTCTCTAACTTGAAAATCAGGGAAACACGGCGACTTTGCTTGTGTTAAGTGTATTCTATGCTGTTTTGACCGAAAAACATCATGGAATTTTCAGTTTAAAGTCTCTCATGTCGAAAGGGGGTATAACTCAGTGGCAGAGCATTTGACTGCAGATCAAGAGGTCCCCACGTCAACTCTGGGTGCCCCCTGACAGATGTACACAACAATGCAATATTTAGTCGTCAGATTTTATAATATCTCGCTCAGTTGATCATAGATTGTTGTCTCTAACTTCAAAGTCAGAGAAACACGAGGACTTTAGTTGTGTTAAGTGTATTCTATGCTGTTTTGACCGAAAAACATCATGGAATTTTCAGTTTAAAGTCTCTCATGTCGAAAGGGGGTATAACTCAGTGGCAGAGCATTTGACTGCAGATCAAGAGGTCCCCACGTCAACTCTGGGTGCCCCCTGACAGATGTACACAACAATGCAATATTTCGTCGTCAGATTTTATAATATCTCGCTCAGTTGATCATAGATTGTTGTCTCTAACTTCAAAGTCAGAGAAACACGGCGACTTTAGTTGTGTTAAGTGTATTCTATGCTGTTTTGACCGAAAAACATCATGGAATTTTCAGTTTAAAGTCTATCATATCGAAAGGGGGTATAACTCAGTGGCTGAGCATTTGACTGCAGATCAAGTGGTCTCCAGTACACATCTGGGTTCCCCTGAAAGAAGTTTATTAAAGTGTAAGTAGTAGTCTTATATTCATGTAATATCTAGCTCAGTTGATCAATGATTAATGTATCCAACTTGAAGGTCAGGAAAACCCAGCGTCTTTGTTTGTGTTAAGTCTACCGTATGCTGTTAGACTGACAAACATCATGGTAGTTTCAGTGTAAAATTCGTGAAATGGAAACGGGGTACAACTCAGTTGCAGAGCATTTGACTGCAGATCAAGAGGTCCACAGTTCATCTCTGGGTGGCCCTTAACAGATGTATACAAAAATGTGATTTTCAGTCTTCAGATTTTATAATAATATCTCGCTCAGTTGATCATCGATTGTTGTCTCTGTCTTGAAAGTCAGGGAAACACGGCGACTTTGTTCGTGTTAGGTGTATTTTATGCTGTTTTGACCGAAAAACATCATGGAATTTTCAGTTCAAAGTCAGACAGAAAGTAAGGGGGTATAGCTCAGTGGCAGAGCATTTGACTGCAGATCAAGAGGTCCCCAGTTCAACTCTGGGTGCCCCCTGAAAGTGGTATACCGAAGTGAAAGACAGAGTCGTCTAATTTTAATGTAATTTCTCGCTCAGTTGATCATAGATTCTTGTCTGTTACTTGAAAGTCAGCGAAACACGGCGACTTTGTTTGTTTTAAGTCTATTCTATGCTGTTTTGACAGAAAAACATCATGAAATTTTCAGTTAAAAGGTACTCAAATCAAAAGGGGCTATAGCTCAGTGGCAGAGCATTTGACTGCAGATCAAGAGGTCCCCAGTTCAACTCTGGGTGCCCCCTGACAGATGTACACATAACGTCGTAAAAATTTATAAAATCTCGCTCTGGTGATCATAGATTGTTGTTTCTAACTTGAAAGTCAGGGAAACACGGCGACTTTTCTTGTGTTAAGTGTATTCTATGCTGTTTTGACCGAAAAACATCATGGAATTTTCAGTTTAAAGTCTCTCATGTCGAAAGGGGGTATAACTCAGTGGCAGAGCATTTGACTGCAGATCAAGAGGTCCCCACGTCAACTCTGGGTGCCCCCTGACAGATGTACACAACAATGCATTATTTCGTCGTCAGATTTTATAATATCTCGCTCAGTTGATCATAGATTGTTGTCTCTAACTTCAAAGTCAGAGAAACACGAGGACTTTAGTTGTGTTAAGTGTATTCTATGCTGTTTTGACCGAAAAACATCATGGAATTTTCAGTTTAAAGTCTCTCATGTCGAAAGGGGGTATAACTCAGTGGCAGAGCATTTGACTGCAGATCAAGAGGTCCCCACGTCAACTCTGGGTGCCCCCTGACAGATGTACACAACAATGCAATATTTCGTCGTCAGATTTTATAATATCTCGCTCAGTTGATCATAGATTGTTGTCTCTAACTTCAAAGTCAGAGAAACACGGCGACTTTAGTTGTGTTAAGTGTATTCTATGCTGTTTTGACCGAAAAACATCATGGAATTTTCAGTTTAAAGTCTATCATATCGAAAGGGGGTATAACTCAGTGGCTGAGCATTTGACTGCAGATCAAGTGGTCTCCAGTACACATCTGGGTTCCCCTGAAAGAAGTTTATTAAAGTGTAAGTAGTAGTCTTATATTCATGTAATATCTAGCTCAGTTGATCAATGATTAATGTATCCAACTTGAAGGTCAGGAAAACCCAGCGTCTTTGTTTGTGTTAAGTCTACCGTATGCTGTTAGACTGACAAACATCATGGTAGTTTCAGTGTAAAATTCGTGAAATGGAAACGGGGTACAACTCAGTTGCAGAGCATTTGACTGCAGATCAAGAGGTCCACAGTTCATCTCTGGGTGGCCCTTAACAGATGTATACAAAAATGTGATTTTCAGTCTTCAGATTTTATAATAATATCTCGCTCAGTTGATCATCGATTGTTGTCTCTGTCTTGAAAGTCAGGGAAACACGGCGACTTTGTTCGTGTTAGGTGTATTTTATGCTGTTTTGACCGAAAAACATCATGGAATTTTCAGTTCAAAGTCAGACAGAAAGTAAGGGGGTATAGCTCAGTGGCAGAGCATTTGACTGCAGATCAAGAGGTCCCCAGTTCAACTCTGGGTGCCCCCTGAAAGTGGTATACCGAAGTGAAAGACAGAGTCGTCTAATTTTAATGTAATTTCTCGCTCAGTTGATCATAGATTCTTGTCTGTTACTTGAAAGTCAGCGAAACACGGCGACTTTGTTTGTTTTAAGTCTATTCTATGCTGTTTTGACAGAAAAACATCATGAAATTTTCAGTTAAAAGGTACTCAAATCAAAAGGGGCTATAGCTCAGTGGCAGAGCATTTGACTGCAGATCAAGAGGTCCCCAGTTCAACTCTGGGTGCCCCCTGACAGATGTACACATAACGTCGTAAAAATTTATAAAATCTCGCTCTGGTGATCATAGATTGTTGTCTCTAACTTGAAAGTCAGGGAAACACGGCGACTTTTCTTGTGTTAAGTGTATTCTATGCTGTTTTGACCGAAAAACATCATGGAATTTTCAGTTTAAAGTCTCTCATGTCGAAAGGGGGTATAACTCAGTGGCAGAGCATTTGACTGCAGATCAAGAGGTCCCCACGTCAACTCTGGGTGCCCCCTGACAGATGTACACAACAATGCATTATTTCGTCGTCAGATTTTATAATATCTCGCTCAGTTGATCATAGATTGTTGTCTCTAACTTCAAAGTCAGAGAAACACGAGGACTTTAGTTGTGTTAAGTGTATTCTATGCTGTTTTGACCGAAAAACATCATGGAATTTTCAGTTTAAAGTCTCTCATGTCGAAAGGGGGTATAACTCAGTGGCAGAGCATTTGACTGCAGATCAAGAGGTCCCCACGTCAACTCTGGGTGCCCCCTGACAGATGTACACAACAATGCAATATTTCGTCGTCAGATTTTATAATATCTCGCTCAGTTGATCATAGATTGTTGTCTCTAACTTCAAAGTCAGAGAAACACGGCGACTTTAGTTGTGTTAAGTGTATTCTATGCTGTTTTGACCGAAAAACATCATGGAATTTTCAGTTTAAAGTCTATCATATCGAAAGGGGGTATAACTCAGTGGCTGAGCATTTGACTGCAGATCAAGTGGTCTCCAGTACACATCTGGGTTCCCCTGAAAGAAGTTTATTAAAGTGTAAGTAGTAGTCTTATATTCATGTAATATCTAGCTCAGTTGATCAATGATTAATGTATCCAACTTGAAGGTCAGGAAAACCCAGCGTCTTTGTTTGTGTTAAGTCTACCGTATGCTGTTAGACTGACAAACATCATGGTAGTTTCAGTGTAAAATTCGTGAAATGGAAACGGGGTACAACTCAGTTGCAGAGCATTTGACTGCAGATCAAGAGGTCCACAGTTCATCTCTGGGTGGCCCTTAACAGATGTATACAAAAATGTGATTTTCAGTCTTCAGATTTTATAATAATATCTCGCTCAGTTGATCATCGATTGTTGTCTCTGTCTTGAAAGTCAGGGAAACACGGCGACTTTGTTCGTGTTAGGTGTATTTTATGCTGTTTTGACCGAAAAACATCATGGAATTTTCAGTTCAAAGTCAGACAGAAAGTAAGGGGGTATAGCTCAGTGGCAGAGCATTTGACTGCAGATCAAGAGGTCCCCAGTTCAACTCTGGGTGCCCCCTGAAAGTGGTATACCGAAGTGAAAGACAGAGTCGTCTAATTTTAATGTAATTTCTCGCTCAGTTGATCATAGATTCTTGTCTGTTACTTGAAAGTCAGCGAAACACGGCGACTTTGTTTGTTTTAAGTCTATTCTATGCTGTTTTGACAGAAAAACATCATGAAATTTTCAGTTAAAAGGTACTCAAATCAAAAGGGGCTATAGCTCAGTGGCAGAGCATTTGACTGCAGATCAAGAGGTCCCCAGTTCAACTCTGGGTGCCCCCTGACAGATGTACACATAACGTCGTAAAAATTTATAAAATCTCGCTCTGGTGATCATAGATTGTTGTCTCTAACTTGAAAGTCAGGGAAACACGGCGACTTTTCTTGTGTTAAGTGTATTCTATGCTGTTTTGACCGAAAAACATCATGGAATTTTCAGTTTAAAGTCTCTCATGTCGAAAGGGGGTATAACTCAGTGGCAGAGCATTTGACTGCAGATCAAGAGGTCCCCACGTCAACTCTGGGTGCCCCCTGACAGATGTACACAACAATGCAATATTTCGTCGTCAGATTTTATAATATCTCGCTCAGTTGATCATAGATTGTTGTCTCTAACTTCAAAGTCAGAGAAACACGAGGACTTTAGTTGTGTTAAGTGTATTCTATGCTGTTTTGACCGAAAAACATCATGGAATTTTCAGTTTAAAGTCTCTCATGTCGAAAGGGGGTATAACTCAGTGGCAGAGCATTTGACTGCAGATCAAGAGGTCCCCACGTCAACTCTGGGTGCCCCCTGAAAGAGCTATACCGAAGCTTAAGACGGAGTCGTCGTTTTTTAATGTAATTTCTCGCTCAGTTGATGATAGATTCTTGTCTGTAACTTGAAAGTCAGCGAAACACGGCGACTTTGTTTGTGTTAAGTCTATTCTATGCTGTGTTGACCGAAAAACATCATGGAATTTTCAATTTAAAGTCTAACATGTCGAAAGGGGGTATAACTCAGTGGCAGAGCGTTTGACTGCAGATCGAGAGGTCTCCAGTTCAACTCTGGGTTCCCCTGGAAGAGGTTTATTAAAGTGTAAGTAGTAGTCTTTTTTTCATGTAATATCTAGCTCAGTTGATCAATCATTAATGTATCCAACTTGAAAGTCAGGAAAACCCAGCGACTTTGTTTCTGTTAAGTCTCTCGTATGCTGTTAGACTGAAAAACATCATGGTAGTTTCAGTGTAAAACTCCTGAAATGGAAAGGGGGTACAACTCAGTTGCAGAGCATTTGACTGCAGTTCAAGAGGTCAATAGTTCATCTCTGGGTGCCCCCTAACAGATGTATATAAAAATGTAATTGTTAGTCATCAGATTTTATAATAATATCTCGCTCAGTTGATCATAGATTGTTGTCTCTGTCTTGAAAGTCAGGGAAACACGGCGACTTTGTTTGTGTTAGTTGTATGTTATGCTGTTTGACAGAAAACCATCATGGAATTTTCAGTTCAAAGTCAGTCAAAAATAAAGGGGGTATAGCTCAGTGGCAGAGCATTTGACTGCAGATCAAGAGGTCCCCAGTTCAACTCTGGGTGCCCCCTGAAAGTGGTATACCATAGTGAAAGACAGAGTCGTCTAATTTTAATGTAATTTCTCGCTCAGTTGATCAAAGATTCTTGTCTGTTACTTGAAAGTCAGCGAAACACGGCGACTTTGTTTGTTTTAAGTCTATTCTATGCTGTTTTGACAGAAAAACATCATTGAATTTTCAGTTAAAAGGTACTCCATTCAAAAGCGGGTATAGCTCAGTGGCAGAGCATTTGACTGCAAGAGATCAAGAGGTCACCAGTTCAACTCTGGGTGCCCCCTTACAGATGTACACAAAACGTTGTCAAAGTTTATAAAATCTCGCTCCGGTGATCATAGATTGTTGTCTCTAACTTGAAAGTCAGGGAAACACGGCGACTTTGCTTGTGTTAAGTGTATTCTATGCTGTTTTGACCGAAAAACATCATGGAATTTTCAGTTTAAAGGCTCTCATGTCGAAAGGGGGTATAGCTCAGTGGCAGAGCATTTGACTGCAGATCAAGAGGTCCCCAGTTCAACTCTGGGTGCCCCCTGACAGATGAATACAAAATTGTAATCTGTTGTCGTCAGATTTTATAATATCTCGCTAGGCTGATCATAGATTGTTGTCTCTAACTTCAAAGTCAGGGAAAACACGGCGTCTTTGCTAGTGTTAACTGTATTCTATGCTGTTTTGACCGAAAAACATCATGGAATTTTCAATTTAAAGTGTATCATGTGAAAAGGGGGTATATCTCAGTGGCAGAGCATTTGGCTGCAGATCGAGAGGTCTCCAGTTCAACTCTGGGTTCACCTGAAAGAGGTTTATTAAAGTGTAAGTAGTAGTATTTTTTTCATGTAATATCTAGCTCAGTTGATCAATCATTAATGTATCCAACTTGAAAGTCAGGAAAACCCAGCGACTTTGTTTGTGTTAAGTCTCCTGTATGCTGTTAGACTGAAAAACATCATGGTAGTTTCAGTGTAAAACTGCTGACAGGGAAAGGGGGTACAACTCAGTTGCAGAGTGTTTGACTGCAGATCAATAGGTCCACAGTTCATCTCTGGGTGCCCCTTAACAGATGTATACAAAAATGTGATTTTCAGATTTTATATTAATATCTCGCTCAGTTGATCATAGATTGTTGTCTCTGTCTTGAAAGTCAGGGAAACACGGCGACTTTGTTTGTGTTAGGTGTATTTTATGCTGTTTTGACCGAAAAACATCATGGAATTTTCAGTTCATAGTCAGACAAAAAGTAAGGGGGTATAGCTCAGTGGCAGAGCATTTGACTGCAGATCAAGAGGTCCCCAGTTCAACTCTGGGTGCCCCCTCAAAGTGGTATACCGAAGTGAAAGACAGAGTCGTGTAATTTTAATGTAATTTCTCGCTCAATTGATCATAGATTCTTGTCTGTTACTTGAAAGTCAGCGAAACACGGCGACTTTGTTTGTTTTAAGTCTATTTTATGCTGTTTTGACAGAAAAACATCATGGAATTTTCAGTTAAAAGTTAATCAATTCAAAAGGGGCTATAGCTCAGTGGCAGAGCATTTGACTGCAGATCAAGAGGTCCCCAGTTCAACTCTGGGTGTCCCCTGACAGATGTACACAAAACGTCGTCAAAGACAACAATCATAGATTGTTGTCTCTAACTTGAAAGTCAGGGAAACACGGTGACTTTGCTTCTGTTAAGTGTATTCTATGCTGTTTTGACCGAAAAACATCATGGAATTTTCAGTTTAAAGTCTCTCATGTCGAAAGGGGGTATAACTCAGTGGCAGAGCATTTGACTGCAGATCAAGAGGTCCCCACGTCAACTCTGGGTGCCCCCTGACAGATGTACACAACAATGCAATATTTCGTCGTCAGATTTTATAATATCTCGCTCAGTTGATCATAGATTGTTGTCTCTAACTTCAAAGTCAGAGAAACACGGAGACTTTAGTTGTGTTAAGTGTATTCTATGCTGTTTTGACCGAAAAACATCATGGAATTTTCAGTTTAAAGTCTATCATATCGAAAGGGGGTATAACTCAGTGGCTGAGCATTTGACTGCAGATCAAGTGGTCTCCAGTACACATCTGGGTTCCCCTGAAAGAGGTTTATTAAAGTGTAAGTAGTAGTCTTATATTCATGTAATATCTAGCTCAGTTGATCAATGATTAATGTATCCAACTTGAAAGTCAGGAAAACCCAGCGTCTTTGTTTGTGTTAAGTCTACCGTATGCTGTTAGACTGACAAACATCATGGTAGTTTCAGTGTAAAATTCCTGAAATGGAAACGGGGTACAACTCAGTTGCAGAGCATTTGACTGCAGATCAAGAGGTCCACAGTTCATCTCTGGGTGCCACCTAAAAGATGTATACAAAAATGTAATTTTCAATCATCAGATTTTACAATAATATCTCGCTCAGTTGATCATAGATTGTTGTCTATGTCTTGAAAGTCAGGGAAACACGGCGACTTTGTTTGTGTTAGGTGTATGTTATGCTGTTTGACAGAAAAACATCATGGAATTTTCAGTTCAAAGTCAGTCAAATAGTAATGGGGTATAGCTCAGTGGCAGAGTATTTGACTGCAGATCAAGAGGTCCACAGTTCATCTCTGGGTGCCCCTTAACAGATGTATACAAAAATGTGATTTTCAGATTTTATAATAATATCTCGCTCAGTTGATCATAGATTGTTGTCTCTGTCTTGAAAGTCAGGGAAACACGGCGACTTTGTTTGTGTTAGGTGTATTTTATGCTGTTTTGACCGAAAAACATCATGGAAATTTCAGTTCATAGTCAGACAAAAAGATAGGGGGTATAGCTCAGTGGCAGAGCATTTGACTGCAGATCAAGAGGTCCCCAGTTCAACTCTGGGTGCCCCCTGAAAGTGGTATACCGAAGTGAAAGACAGAGTTGTCCAATTTTAATGTAATTTCTCGCTCAGTTGATCATAGATTCTTGTCTGTTACTTGAAAGTCAGCGAAACACGGCGACTTTGTTTGTTTTAAGTCTATTCTATGCTGTTTTGACAGAAAAACATCATGGAATTTTCAGTTAAAAGTTACTCAATTCAAAAGGGGCTATAGCTCAGTGGCAGAGCATTTGACTGCGGCTTAAGAGGTCTCCAGTTCAACTCTGGGTGCCCCCTGACAGATGTACACAAAACGTCGTCAAAGTTTATAATATCTCGCTCCGGTGATCATAGATTGTTGTCTCTAACTTGAAAGTCAGGGAAACACGGCGACTTTGCTTGTGTTAAGTGTATTCTATGCTGTTTTGACCGAAAAACATCATGGAATTTTCAGTTTAAAGTCTCTCATGTCGAAAGGGGGTATAACTCAGTGGCAGAGCATTTGACTGCAGATCAAGAGGTCCCCACGTCAACTCTGGGTGCCCCCTGACAGATTTACACAACAATGCAATATTTCGTCGTCAGATTTTATAATATCTCGCTCAGTTGATCATAGATTGTTGTCTCTAACTTCAAAGTCAGAGAAACACGGCGACTTTAGTTGTGTTAAGTGTATTCTATGCTGTTTTGACCGAAAAACATCATGGAATTTTCAGTTTAAAGTTTATCATATCGAAAGGGGGTATAACTCAGTGGCTGAGCATTTGGCTGCAGATCGAGAGGTCTCCAGTTCAACTCTGGGTTCACCTGAAAGAGGTTTATTAAAGTGTAAGTAGTAGTCTTTTTTTCATGTAATATCTAGCTCAGTTGATCAATGATTAATGTATCCAACTTGAAAGTCAGGAAAACCCAGCGACTTTGTTTGTGTTAAGTCACCTGTATGCTGTTAGACTGAAAAACATCATGGTAGTTTCAGTGTAAAACTCCTGACAGGGAAAGGGGGTACAACTCAGTTGCAGAGCGTTTGACTGCAGATCAAGAGGTCCACAGTTCATCTCTGGGTGGCCCTTAACAGATGTATACAAAAATGTGATTTTCAGTCTTCAGATTTTATAATAATATCTCGCTCAGTTGATCATAGATTGTTGTCTGTGTCTTGAAAGTCAGGGAAACACGGCGACTTTGTTTGTGTTAGGTGTATTTTATGCTGTTTTGACCGAAAAAAAACGTCATGGAATTTTCAGTTCAAAGTCAGACAAAAAGTAAGGGGGTATAGCTCAGTGGCAGAGCATTTGACTGCAGATCAAGAGGTCCCCAGTTCAACTCTGGGTGCCCCCTGAAAGTGGTATACCGAAGTGAAAGACAGAATCGTCTAATTTTAATGTAATTTCTCGCTCAGTTGATCATAGATTCTTGTCTGTTACTTGAAAGTCAGCGAAACACGGCGACTTTGTTTGTTTTAAGTCTATTCTATGCTGTTTTGACAGAAAAACATCATTGAATTTTCAGTTAAAAGTTACTCAATTTAAAAGGGGCTATAGCTCAGTGGCAGAGCATTTGACTGCAGATCAAGAGGTCCCCAGTTCAACTCTGGGTGCCCCCTGACAGATGTACACAAAACGTCGTCAAAGTTTATAAAATCTCGCTCCGGTGATCATAGATTTTTGTCTCTAACTTGAAAGTCAGGGAAACACGGCGACTTTGCTTGTGTTAAGTGTATTCTATGCTGTTTTGACCGAAAAACATCATGGAATTTTCAGTTTAAAGTGTACCATATCGAAAGGGGGTATAACGCAGTGGCAGAGTATTTGACTGCAGATCGAGAGGTCTCGAGTTCAATTCTGGGTTCCCCTGAAATAGGTTTATTAAAGTGTAAGTAGTAGTCTTTTTTTCATGTAATATCTAGCTCAGTTGATCAATGATTAATGTATCCAACTTGAAAGTCAAGAAAACCCAGCCACTTTGTTTGTGTTAACTCTACCGTATGCTGTTAGACTGAAAAACATCATGGTAGTTTCAGTGTAAAACTCCTGAAATGGAAAGGGGGTACAACTCAGTTGCAGAGCAGTTGACTGCAGTTCAAGAGGTCAATAGTTCATCTCTGGGTGCCCCCTAACAGATGTATATAAAAATGTAATTGTTAGTCATCAGATTTTATAATAATATCTCCCTCAGTTGATCATAGATTGTTGTCTCTGTCTTGGAAGTCAGGGAAACACGGCGACTTTGTTTGTGTTAGGTGTATGTTATGCTGTTTGACAGAAAAACATCATGGAATTTTCAGTTCAAAGTCAGTCAAAAAGTATGGGTGTAGAGCTCAGTGGCAGAGCATTTGACTGCAGATCAAGAGGTCCCCAGTTCAACTCTGGGTGCCCCCTGAAAGTGGTATACCATAGTGAAAGACAGAGTCGTCTAATTTTACTGTAATTTCTCACTCAGTTGATCAAAGATTCTTGTCTGTTACTTGAAAGTCAGCGAAACACGGCGACTTTGTTTGTTTTAAGTCTATTCTATGCTGTTTTGACAGAAAAACATCATTGAATTTTCAGTTAAAAGGTACTCAATTCAAAAGCGGGTATAGCTCAGTGGCAGAGCATTTGACTGCAAGAGATCAAGAGGTCCCCAGTTCAACTCTGGGTGCGCCCTTACAGATGTACACAAAACGTTGTCAAAGTTTATAAAATCTCGCTCCGGTGATCATAGATTGTTGTCTCTAACTTGAAAGTCAGGGAAACACGGCGACTTTGCTTGTGTTAAGTGTGTTCTATGCTGTTTTGACCGAAAAACATCATGGAATTTTCAGTTTAAAGTCTCTCATGTCGAAAGGGGGTATAACTCAGTGGCAGAGCATTTGACTGCAGATCAAGAGGTCCCCACGTCAACTCTGGGTGCCCCCTGACAGATGAATACAAAATTGTAATCTGTTGTCGTCAGATTTTATAATATCTCGCTAGGCTGATCATAGATTGTTGTCTCTAACTTCAAAGTCAGGGAAACACGGCGTCTTTGCTAGTGTTAACTGTATTCTATGCTGTTTTGACCGAAAAACATCATGGAATTTTCAATTTAAAGTGTATCATGTGAAAAGGGGGTATAACTCAGTGGCAGAGCATTTGGCTGCAGATCGAGATGTCTCCAGTTCAACTCTGGGTTCACCTGAAAGAGGTTTATTAAAGTGTAAGTAGTAGTATTTTTTTCATGTAATATCTAGCTCAGTTGATCAATGATTAATGTATCCAACTTGAAAGTCAGGAAAACCCAGCGTCTTTGTTTGTGTTAAGTCTACCGTATGCTGTTAGACTGACAAACATCATGGTAGTTTCAGTGTAAAATTCCTGAAATGGAAACGGGGTACAACTCAGTTGCAGAGCATTTGACTGCAGATCAAGAGGTCCACAGTTCATCTCTGGGTGCCACCTAAAAGATGTATACAAAAATGTAATTTTTAATCATCAGATTTTACAATAATATCTCGCTCAGTTGATCATAGATTGTTGTCTATGTCTTGAAAGTCAGGGAAACACGGCGACTTTGTTTGTGTTAGGTGTATGTTATGCTGTTTGACAGAAAAACATCATGGAATTTTCAGTTCAAAGTCAGTCAAAAAGTAATGGGGTATAGCTCAGTGGCAGAGTATTTGACTGCAGATCAAGAGGTCCCCACGTCAACTCTGGGTGCCCCCTGAAAGTGGTATACCGAAGTGTGAGACGGAGTCGTCTTTTTTTACTGTAATTTCTCGCTCAGTTGATCATAGATTCTTGTCTGTAACTTGAAAGTCAGCGAAACACGGCGAGCATTTGACTGCAGATCAAGAGGTCCCCATGTTTCCCCTATGAATTATAAACTAAAATGAAGGCTTTCTGGGACTAATGTCCAATTAATATCCGGCTCAAATGAACAATTTAAAATTACTGTAAACTTTGAGTTAAGCGTAGTGAATTGGGGTTCACGTAGGACCCGAAAATAATCCTCTAGATCTATCTCACTTGAAATCACTATGATCTCTTAATAATACAAAACAAAGATCTTAGATATAAATGTGTCAAACTCATTTCAGTTTTATAATTGTTTCTATTTAGTCGTGTGATGCATTTCTTCTTTATCCATTTGTTTTCTTCGGTTCTGTGTGGTTGTTTTCATCGCCCTTGAAAATCAAAGGTTACATTACAATGTTTTTCTATTAACGTTGTAGCATATCTTTGCTTTTAAACATACATGCCAATTGGTATGTGTTTAAAAAATAAAATGACTCCCATTCACCTCCCGGGCTCCGTAGGTTACTTTGATTTTCTACACTTATGTTAACCAGGCATTTTCTACAGTACTTTTGTACTGGTAGTTTCTATAGTAGTCCATTTATAACTGTGATTTCTACAATTCTAATTGATTACTTGTTTTTAGGCATATCACAGACTAGTACTATACTGTGACAAATATTCTGTAATTAAGTGCAGAATCACAGTAAATTACTGTGGATTTCTCTGCCCTTTCTTTTTACCAGTACACAGTCTTATTGTATTTCATTTTATATTATTTCCTATCGTAACATTTCATAGATTTGTTTTACATTTTATTACATTTTATGACATTTTTTATATTTTCTTTGTTTCAGAGACAATGAGGTATTTGTTTTGAGAGACATTTAATATATTTGGTATAGGCCTACAGTACTTAATATATTGTAGGCTATATAATATAAACCTTACATTTCACATCTTCCAGAGGTGTTTCTATCCGGCCAAACTGGGTTAAGATGGAGGAATTGCAGATCTCTGGCACACGCCTTTTCGGGCATTTCATCTTGTTTCCGATGTCTCTCACAGATTGGAGCATGTTTACCTAGCACGGACGGGCATCCTTGATCTTTAAAATCCGTGTGCACCTGTTGGAGGGCTTCATCGTGTGAGCTTGCGACTACCAGACGTTGAAGGTACAAACACATCTGTGCCATTCTCTGCCAACCAGTTTCAGAACATTCTGCTCTGAATCAGATTGCATTCTTTGTTTTCACGGCCTGCGTAACTTCAACGTCATTAAGCGACACAAGTGAAGTGTGTGTACAACAATGCTCATTATAACACTCATGCTCAACAACATTGCCCTGCTGGCAAAAAAACTGAATCAAAGTTATGCAATATTTGATAAATGAGGACTTACAGTAGGCTAGTACGATTCAATGTGTAAGTCAGATAATTGCAGTAGTATATATGAGATAAAGTATAACATTTGGCCTATACAGCCTCGACTTAGTCATTTATTTTTTGTGAAGTTAGAAATTGATATTGAAAATACATGTTAATAAAACATTCACAAGCATAGTCTATTAAGTTTGGTAGGGACTGAAAAATGTATTTTGCTAACGCTACAGACACTATTGATTTCCATCTACTGCAATACAACATTTTGAAAGCATCACACATGGAGATTATTTTAAATGTCAAATTAAATGGAAATAATTTGCAATGTACTGAAAATAAATCACTGAACACAGTAGATCACTAAAAAGTTTTGTATAACAAAGTAAAAAAATGTATATTATATTGAAACAACAAAATCTAACAAGACTCTTTTTTTTAGGTTATTCATATGTACCAATAGTGTGTAATGTTAATTTAAGAACTTAAGTCAAACTACTTGATTCTGGAATTTTTGTCATGTCTTTCACACTCTGTTCCGCATAGTTGTGTTTATTTCCAGGAATAATTTGGCCTTTGTCTTAATGGGAAATTCAATCAAGTTATGCCGACAGCCAATCACGGAGTAACATGGTTCTGGCGATTCAAAATTGCATTTTTAAAATTGAACAGCTCTAAGATATGACTGTATTAAAGCGAGGGACCGGTTCATGGTTTGCCAGATGGACGTGTGATGAACGCTCCCGATGCCTCCAGCATCGTTTTTCGTCGTGCGGTCTCCTTGGCTACATTATGGTTTAGTCGCCTCAGTCGTTCCTGGGAGGGAAGACAAAGATATTACATATAATGAATGCACACAGATATAAACTTTTGATCAGAGTACGAAACTAGGTGCATGCTTCATGACACTATTCAAAGTAATTTAAACTGGTATACATTCAGACAAGGGTACCTATTTTAAGTCGCTTTGGATAAAAGCGTCTGCTAAATGCCCTAAATTGAATGTAAACTAGTATACCATTGCCACTACAACCAGCTTCCCCAAAAGACTCAAGACTCACTTGTTCAGAGTTCACCTAGACTCCCCCCAACACCCCTTTTACGCACTTATTGCATGTTGTACGTCCCTGCACTTATTGTATGTTGTACGTCCTTGAACTTAAAAATAGTTATTAGCATTGTGTAGCATCTTATCCTAACTAGCTTTGTTGTATACAGGGAATGGGTTAACCTAACAATTGTAAGTGCTTGGCAGTTGGTTCGATGAACATCCTTACTGTACCGGCAGCGAGATATTGTTGCTCCTTCTTCTGACAAATAAACTTATTGTAAATAAGTATCGAAAATAAGTGTACTGAAAGGACCCGGATGGTGTACTCAAAACGGTCAAACGGCAAAGTGTGGATCGATGTACACTTTTCGTACTCAACGGCAGCCATCTTAGCTACGTAGCGGAAGAGGGCAGAGACAGGCTGAGCCAAAGTCGGCCCATTTTCCACAAAGCCTGCATTAATAGAGTCATTTTTTAGTTTGTATAGCTTTTATAGCTTTTTATAAAAGCTATAAAAGCTATACAAAGAGTTCACCGTTCAAAGCGTGATGTTTATTGCGGTGGAGGAGCCGCGGCGGCAGTCGTGATCGTAATTTCCGGTTAGTGCACCACGGAGTATTCGATTTGGAACAACAATGACATCTGAAAATCAGCGCACTTAGTGAGTGCGGATAGTGTACTACGTTTAAGTGTACTCATGGCAGTATGGATATTGGAACACAGCACAGATGTAAAGAGAGAAATATCCATCCCATGTCTAAAAATCCATAGCTATAGTAACCCTCACCTGGGCATTTTGCAGTATGTTGTTTACTAGCACAACTCTGCGTCTTGCGTTAAGCAGTTTCTTCACATACGGGTCAAGGTCTAGTGAAACCTTCTGGTGCTCATTTATTCGGCCAAGTTCTGAAACAAACAGATATTAATGCAACAGACAAGATGGACTAGTTATGGCAGCTGGGTTGTGGAAAACTTTCACAGGCACTTTAAAGTGCATTTGGCTTACATTGGGTGACCTCAGTGACTTATTGGTCGTCAATTCAAAGCAATCAACTGTTTGTCAAAGTTGGCTACAGTATGGACAGTGAGGATCTTACTCAAAACATCCCATACTACATATGGGTTAGGGTCAGGGAGATGAGGGGATAGTCCTATTCTTAACTGGACATGTTGTCAAAGGCATTTCATTTTTACTAATGAAAGTCATAGCAGCCACCAGTGAAAGACCCATTTATATAACAACTTTCTCCCCCATGGCTTCTTGAACATTACAAAAAATTCACCTGAGGCCAGATTGTCAATGTGCTCTCTCAACTCCACCTGGCTCTCTCTGAAAATATAAAAACATTAATTGTTAATTCAAATAACACAAATCATACAAAATGTAGGTTAGTCAGTTGTGACAAGGACGCTAAAGTGACAAGGACGTTAAATCCAAACATAAGAAAAAGTATCCAACTGAAAAAATCCCAACCCTCCCTTTATGCCTCTCTCCAAAAACCCTCCCCTCAAACATGTGACTAGCTTTAGCAACAGGTCTGCCTAGCCTTGTGGAAGAATCCATTCATTTGCAATGCACAGGTAGCCAGGTAGGTAGAACTGACAGGCAGGCCATCCAATTATTTCATGGGGTCGATTGATATGACTGGACGGGCTTATTACAGGCTCGTAAAAAAAGTTTATATATATATATATATTTTTTTTTTTTTTGTCAAAGCATTTGATTTTGGGATTGCTTTGTTATGTGAAAAGAAATCAACAAATAGGACAAAAAATATAAATAAATGGCCATCCTATATTTAAGATCATACATTAAAAGGCGAAGACTTTGCCATTCATTAGAGATGTGTTCAATACTCCAGCAGCTATTATACAAATGTACTTTGCAGTAGGGATGGGTTAAAATATTAATTTATAGTAATGTGTAGTCTTCTGAGCTGTTGTGTTATAAGTGCTATTTCATGTGAATGCCGCTTTAAAAGGTCCCATGGCATGAAAATTTCACTTTATAAGGGTTTTCTAACATTAATATGAGTTCCCCTAGCCTAGGTATAAATGGCGTTAGGTGTAAAACGTGTTGTACGCTTCTTTGTTATTTGGATAACTTTTCTGCTGTTGGTGTTATGGTGCTTAACACATGAGGTTCTCTGACGTGTTATTTCCACAACGAGATTCGTAGTGGGGGTTATCTCAGCCTTGGTTGAGAAGGTATTGGAGAAAAAGGAACTTTTGTTTCGACTCTCTGAATCACCGCCGCGGGGCGGTGATGCCCCGGCGCTGTCCTCTGCTGAGGCGGTGGTCCCTCGGCAGCGGGCAGCAATCCCTTTCTCCTCCACGTCGCGGTTCAGTCTACTTCAGATTGACGTGGAAGTGAAGGAACCAGAGACGTCGGAGAACCCGACACAGTCGTTCATAATATTGTCTGGAGGCGCACACAGCTTTTGGCCGTGATTATATCTATTATAAGATATAGATATCTATGTATAATATGATATTATTTAGATATGGAGCTCCAGGACTCCCGCCGGAGCACCCGGAATGTTCTAGAATATTTACAGAACTAGGCCAAAAGCTGTGTGCGCCTCGCCATTGCGATGTATCCACTGTAAACATGAGCGCATGGTACCGTGGCCACAAGTTGCTTAGGGCCACACCCCCACCCTCCACCTTGACCCGCCTCTAAAATACGTCACGTTTGTGGAAAGCTCATTGTGGGACTGGCTCGTAGTGGCTGTAATTCTGCACCAAGGCTGAATTCCTTAAACGTCTTCAAGTACTGTATTAGGGGCCCACTAACAGCTATATGAAAGCATTCATAAAGTAGCATGCCAAAAAAGAAAATATATAAGCTTAAATACAATCAATAAATTAAAGGCAGACAAAACACTCTAAAAGGCTACTCAAATGATCTACATTGGGGTCATAGACACGCAAAGCACGTCCAAAATAAGAATAAATATGGAACCCCTGAGTCTCTCGAAAAACTACATTTTTGTTGAAAGAAAAAAAAAAATCAAACAGCGGTTTTAATATTCTCTTATTAAACAAACTTAGTATTTATAAAATTAACCTTTCGATTGGATTTTTATCATCAGTTAAATCAAATGACGCATAACATAGAAGCTAAGATCGACTAACAAAAAATGATTTAAACAACATGTAAGGTGCGTGGTTCCAGGGTTAGCAGCGTCTATATTTATCCCCATGGCAACGATATAAAACGTTGCATTCATACAACTAAAAAACTTAACATCTTATAAATTCCCTACGTTAGAGGATTAGTGCCACACATAAGAAAAAAATAAAAAATAAAGATTTCTGACTTTATTCTGGATTTTCTCTCAGAATTCCATAGTTCTGAGAATAAATCCAGAATAAATTCAATTCTGACTTTATTCTCAGAATTCCATAGTCCTGCCTTTAAAGTCAGAATTCTGAGTTTAAAGTCAGAATTCTGAGATTAAAGTCAGAATTATCACATTTATCACTTGAAAAGTTGGGTTAGTGTTGTTATGCTGACAGTATCTTAACATGTTTGTTTATGGGACTTGACAAACTTATTGTAAAGACAACAGGGAACTGTTTTATACTGTCAAATTATATCGTATAAGATCTGTAAAGTGCATATGTGACAAATGTAATCGTGCGAGCAAATTATTAAGCGAAGCGAACGTCAGTGCGATTTACTTGAAGCGCGCGTGCGATTTAATTCGCCCATGTGACTTAATGCACGCGCGTTATAAAAAAACAGTACATCCCATGACACCATCACAACAGATGTACATAGAACTGTACTTCAAGCTTTAAACCACTGTTTTTCCACAAACACGGCCAAACTGCCCCCGCCTTGATAGTATTTGTTGTATCGACGATGGTTATGTTATTTATGTAATGTTATTTATTATTATCTGTATGGCGTTGTATTACAACAAATGTAAACAGTGTGTCTCCCATTAGACATGTCTACATGCACTAACCCTAATTTACACAGGTTTTACGACTGAATATGAAATAACAAAAGCAAAATATTACCTCATTGAGTGTACATGTAAATCGAGCTGCTGTACAGACGGCTTCAAAAGGTCAAGCAATCCCTCTGCAATTGCATCTTTTTCAGTCGCAGGTTCGTCCATCGCTAACGCCGCCATTACTACATAACCTCCGACCCGGACCGGAAGTGACGCCGCACGCTGAGTTCCTGTAGGAAGATAAACTCCATTTTCGTGGTCCGGCTAACCTTGCCAGCACCATTTTATAAAACAGCAGGGGAGTTAATCAAGAAACTATTAGAAAGACTCTTCGAAGAGGGAATTTTAGACATACATCTGACCAAGAAACTACATGTGAATACTCATCCAGTATTTACTTTTGCATTGGGTGGGACACCAAACACTACGGAACACGCTCTTTGAAACTAGCCTCCGCAAAGCTACAACTGCTAACTACTCTTCTCGTTTAATACAACGGTCAGTGAGGTTGTTTGGTTCATGAAACGTGTATGTATGTATTTGGAGCTCAAGTTTTTAATCTGTACAATCGTTTACTACA
Source organism: Pollachius pollachius (assembly GCF_949987615.1). Taxonomy (NCBI): domain Eukaryota; kingdom Metazoa; phylum Chordata; class Actinopteri; order Gadiformes; family Gadidae; genus Pollachius; species Pollachius pollachius. Next base: position 15,872,116 of record NC_136946.1, on the reverse strand, counting down.
AAATAACTCTGGCGATGTTCTAATTAACTGTTATTGCGTGTATGGAAACGTTAGCCTTTAATAGCCCGTCGTATCCGTTGTTTAGTGAAATATAGAGCCATCAATCGTCAATGCCTAACCTGAATGATGACTTGCTATCCTAGCTATACATATGGGGTATTACTTATAACCCAGGCTTCAGTATTCTTATAAATCATATCATTTTTTCTTTATTTTACAGAAACCTCCAGCCAAAGGAATACAGAATGACCGCCCCCTCTTCCCAAAAAGTCGTGCTCAAAAGCACCACCAAAGTATCTCTAAACGAGCGGTGAGACGCTATCAAGCAATAAAACACAAGATTGAGGGGTAGTCTCTACACAGAATTCCACTGTTGGGGACCAGACCTTCCAAGGATGCTAGATGGCCGTGTCACAAATTGTGCACCGACCACTGAAAATGCTATTATCTTGCTATGGTTGTGCTAGAATAAAGCATTCGGCAAGCCCCTAAAGCCGATATCTTGTGTGCACAAACTACATTTGGTTCTTAAAGGCTGTGGTCTTAATTGGTAGAAAAATCTATCAAAAGAGTGCAAATTGCTGTTACCTGTAAAACAGTGTGCAAGACACATGCTGTTTCAAAAGGGAGTGGAAACACAAATGGAGGTTGTGTTTGCCCGATACTTCCCTACTCGTTCTCTCTCAAAACTTCTTTCACTCTATGCAACAGACTGCTGCCCAGTCCTGACTTGGACATGCTTGCTCGCCCTCGACCATCCACAAAGTAATGCATGGTGCAGGTCGTAAGTGGCTGGGCAGCTGTGTGAACCACCTCCCGCCCAGGGCTTCCTGTGTGGCACCATGATGAAGCCATCACAGTAGTGCACCAGGAGGCCTGTAAGTGGCAACATGTCCTCTGTTGCTCTTCTCTCTTTTGCTATGCTTCTACACTTCATCCTCTTATTGTTCTGCATCTCCAAATTGGCATTTCTAAGCCTTTTGCTTGGGTTTAATCCTAATAAACAATATTTTGTATTGTTACCATTTGAGAGAGAAATGAAGGGTCAACAAATCTGGTGTGTATACCCCAGTGCAACAGTGATGGTATAAAAGAGAAATGATTTTGGACCCCTCCTAGATATATCCAATTTTTCCTGCTTCTTCCCTCCTCTATTTCCATGTTGACCCCTTCCTTTTACCTATCAAGCTTCACTAACATGCTGAAGAACAAGGCGCCCTCAGTGGTGAGTGTGCGAGCCACAATGCAGCAACAACACCTGGCCAGTGCACGTAACCGTCGGCTAGCCCAGCAAATGGAAAACCGACCATCGGTGCAAGCTGCACTGCACTACAAGCAGGTGAGACATAACCCTATTTTTATGAAACTATATGAAATATTGGTACAGCCAAGAAGCCCACTTTCTGATTGCAGAGTTGATTAATTCTGTATTAAACCAAAAATGTTTGATTTATAATATCACAAAGCGATTTAGCGATTGCTCATTTAACAATATGTAAATAACAATAAAAATAATAATAGTCCTTCAAACTATCAGACCAACGATCGCAGCAATCGCTTCCCTGTCGTCATTGTGTTAAACCAGCCGTTAGCGCGCAAGGGGGAAAAGCTAATTGGTGATTGGCTCCAGTAAAAGGGGATCGGAAACAGAAAGCAATGTATTGCTCCTCTCCAGCCCCTGCTGCAGAGTGAATTCAAATCGCCGGCAGAGCGGGCTGGGGGTACCCAGTCTAACACCGTTATCTAGGCCTAAAATATAACCGCATTTCACATTAATCGCTTTGTTTGCTGCGCTACCAACGTTGTCTATGCTGACTTACGGTGCGGGATGTTCAATATCAACAAGGTTGGGCTCATGAGGCTAACATTATCTTTTCTGAGTCAACAATTATTTTGGGCAGGTGTGTTTGAGCACACATTGGTAAACTCCAGATGTCGCCAACCGTCTTCACTGTGCCAAATATCCCGCTGCTTCGGGTTTTCCTTTGTAGGCACGTTGAGAGGAGGAGCGGGCGAATCCGCTGTCAGTGTGTGTGCATATATCAGTGATGCGCGGGTTGATCCAATAAGTGGTAGTGTACCCACGCACCATTGGCATGCATGCGCGCTTGTCTCTGTGTGCGTGTGCGAACGAGAATGACAGAGAGAAAGAGTGCTATGCGGAGATGAATGTACGGAATGATATTTATATTTAAAAATAAAAATAAAAAAGCAGAATCAATTTGTGGCGCTCGGTGTTGTTTCTGTGGCGCTGTGCCACACATTGGTCTATGTATGGGAAACACTGGTGTAATGATTGTGAGGTGAAACATAAAACTGTAAAGATCAATCGATGCTCTTTGCTGGTTACTTTTTGGCGGTGCCATTGTTTATCATATCACATATCCCACTGTACAAGCTGCTACCAAATTAGTCTAGTCCTGGCAAATGCATAGTATAATATGTACTAGCACCCATGTTTCCTTTGCAAAACCGTGGCGTTAAATACACATTGTCTTACAACATGCGGATATCACAGATGTATTTTTCACACTTTTTTTCCAAAGATTTCTTAATTGTTCTAGAGGTAGTTTGCATGTGTTATCCTTCACGCTATGCTTTAATCTACGGCACACTGAGCACTTTACAGGACGATATGGGTTGGTCAAACCCCCATTTTAAACGTTAAATTGTATTTGCATGTTTTTGTTAAATTCAAACACTATTCTCCAAAAATGTAATAATGTCTCCTATTTTTTGATATTGTTTGATCAACAATGTCAAACCATATCATTTACCCTGTTAGAGCCTGAAGCAGCGCTTGGGGAAAAGCAACATTCAGGCACGGCTGGGCCGACCTATCGGGGCACTGATGCGTGCAGGAGGCGCTGCCGGTCGAGGAGGGATGCAAGGAATTACCAGGGGCAGTCTCCGAGGGCGCATCCGAGGAGCAGCTCGGGGGGCTTTGGGCCTCAGAGGTAAGGGTCTTTGGTCACAGTCAGCCACAATCATTGTGCACATGCATATCACTACAGATCTTATGACTTGTTTCCACCTTGGTTAAACAGAATGTTTTTAGCATACAGGAAGTGTACTCCATGAATTTGGAAGAGTACACCGTCTGAATCTCGGCTCTTGTACTCGTTCTGTAGGACCATGGGTTTTGCCTCCCCTCGGTTCGTTTTCCACCAATCGATGTGTCAAAATATAGAAAGAAATATATTTTATGCTGTTTCTTACCCTGGAGCTACACGGCATGGCAGAGATAATTCCGATTCATATCAGTATCTCAGAGAGAGATAAAGCAAGCAATGTTTTAGCTTTGACTGCAACATAAACGAGTTAACCCAAGCATATGAGTCCGTAAAAGTGAGAGAAAGACTGAAGGGGGCTGGCTTCTTCTTTGTTAAAGCAAAGAGGTTCATCTCAGGGGTGGGGGTGTAAATGAGTCTAACATGTGGATGTCATAAAGCCCTTTTCCTTTCAGGGTGGGGTGAGCCAGATATAGAGGTTTACATGTTTAGGGGTCCATTTGGTGTCCGCAAAGTAAGCAGGGTTCATTTTGGTGGTGGCAGAAGGTGTAAATGAGTAACACTTGTGGATGTCACTCAGAATGGAGTCCTTCGTTGACTGTGTTTTTTCTACACTTATTTCATCATGAAGCCAAGATAATGCTTATACTACCTTTTAACCAACGTTCATTTTCTCCAATAGTCTCCTCTCGCAGAGTAAACGCATTCTGAAATCCGTCAGTTGGCTACCTAGCTTGGGCAGTTTGTATGTGCTGACATGGGTTGGTCAAAAGAAAGATGTAGCTAAACACGCGTTGGGATATAATGGGTGGCCAACTGCCCTATATCAGAACGCGTCAACAAGAGGGGCTAAGATGCACTAAAATCATTGCTGATTTAAATCTCGACATGTACCATGCAAATATTTAACCTGTGCTGAGCTTCAAAGAAGGTAAAATCCTCTTAAATAGTCTACACAAGACCGTTATGACCCCTTAAATATAGAGGGGGGTGATTATATTTGATTTTATTGATATATGGAAACTATAAACCAAACCTTTTTGACTTGACAGAAGATTGTCGGTGCATTAAATAAGACGTGTTTAATTAAAAACAAAGATACCGAAACAAAACAAAACAAAAAAACTGTTTTGGAACTGTTGTCTATTCTTTAGAATCCGGTTCTGCTATATCTTTAATGATGCTTATAATGTCCAAAAACTCTTATTTACTAGCTCTTTCCACTGTTGTATTTCTTTCAGGAAAGCGCATTTCAGCAGGCCTGATTCACGTCCGTGGTCGTGGTGTTTCAGGGAGAGCTATGCTCCGGGGAGTGCAAAGGGGAGGCCCTCTCTCTCGAGGAGCCGGACGAGGACTGGGTGTTAGAGGTGTGTGTTGTTGAACCAGTTGATATTTTTGTTTTATTCTGAGAATTTTATTGTATTTGCAAAGATTTTTTTTTTTAATCAAATTAAAAAAAAAGTCTCTCCAGTTAGAACTGCTCATGATGATATCACTGCGTTGTCTCTGTGGAGACAGCGCAGGCACCCAAAGCCGCATTTACATCAGAATGAAACCCAGTAAACCACAGATGTGTGCAGGGTCCGGGAGGGTAAATTGGGGTGCTAGCTCAAGCAGGCAATTTACCTTGGGCAGTGTAAACGCGCGGACCGTGCCGCGACCGAGTTCTACGCGCATTCTGGAAAGTGAGAGTAGGCTACTACGGAGTCCCTTAAAGCAAAACAAATCTGCGCAGTCTAGAACTGTTTTTAAATCGCCATTTTGCGGTTCAGCCATTTCACAAACCGTAGGAAAGTAAAAATGCTAATTAATCAATTAAATTGAAAAAATCGACCAGCCCTAATTTAATTTTTTCATCTTGGTTTCAGTTTTATCTTGAGGGATCCTTGTTTCCATTTCAGTTTGAGTTGTAAAGGCCCCATTCTATTAGTCTGTTTTTTCATAATTGCTAAAAAAAACCTTAAGATTGTTTTCTCATTTTGAGTATAATCCATTTTTATCGTTTTTTGTTATAGCATTTTTTGCAAAAAATAGCGGATTTCTGCATAACTGAATATAATGACATTCTTACTGATACTATCAGTACAGCTACAATTATAATTTGTTGCCATCAGTATTATTAAACAAGTTGATGAAGAAAGTGAATTAAACTCTACCTCCATGTTTTGTTAGTCAAACAACAGAAACTAGAATAAATAAAACAGCAAATAATAGTGGACTAGTTACACCAAGAATAAACTTCTGGTTTATGTAGAAATAAAAAGTGTTAATTTTTGTTCTTTCCTCAGGTCGCGGTGTTCTGCGAGGACGTGGGGGCTTCCCTGCTCGAGGTGGCAGGGGCCGTGGGCGAGGCAGAATAGCTGGTCGCGCCTCCTCCCTAACCCGGGAACAGCTGGACAATCAGTTGGATGCCTACATGTCGAAAACCAAGGGCCACCTCGATGCTGAACTAGATGCATACATGGCTCAGGCAGACACTGATGGCATGGAGTGATGGTCCAGGATCCGATCGTAGATGGCTGACACAGGCTTCTACGCTGTACAAGTCACATTGAATAGAAACTCAAATAGTTTCTGAAGCTGAACTCTACAAATGCAGCTTACTATAATTTAGAAAAGGCGCCCAAAAAAAACATAGAATGCAGTCAGCAAAACTGCTGCCGAAATTGAAGCCTAACTCTAGAAAATAAATCTGAACCATGGCTTATCAAATCTGCAAGCTTTAATCTTTTACATAATTACAAATATCTGGAAGTTCTAAAAATGTATACAAAGTGTTTTTCTGTATGCCTTGCTCTGACAGATGTATATATCTTGGATATTTCTATATCTATAGATGTATAATATTTCCCATGATCGGTTAGTCCTGATGCAAAGCTGCTATTGTAAAAGGTTGATATGATCGTTTTTGTACTGAATTGGCATTGGACTTTTACCACAATTTTTTTAAGTCTTTTTAAGGAGATCATCGAATTCCTTTTTATTTATAAGAGGCCAATACCAAGGTTTGATACTTTTTTCCTTAGTTTACAGAATATCCATGTGTCCATCATTTTTAATTGGAATTATTTGTATTGACTTGACATCTTACACAAGCAAGTAGAATGTAATTCAAACAATAGTGTTCCCCTGCTGATGTGATCGAGAATCCAATGTTTTTTATATAAAAAAAAAGTCCAGCAGAGGAAATCAAATTGCATACTTCTGTTTCTTTTTTCCCTTTTTATGTTTGGGATGATGATGCCTTCGTTTTGGACGAAAAGTTGCACAGTTGCATTTGTGGAACTATTTCAGTCCACCTACGATCATTATAGGGAGCGTGGTTTTCAATGGTAGGATGAAATGTGCGTGGGGCTTGTGCATCGTGACACATTGGACTGTTGATTATGGTGGTGGTAATGTCTTTGGTCAAGATTTAGTCATCTGGAAATATTTCTCATGTGCAGATATCGTTTGGTACTGCACCAGCGGCAAAACTAGTTTTCATAAGCCTAGGTTACGCTATGTTGTGATTTAGGCTTAAATTAACATGGTAAAACAAATCTGCGAGCTAATCTATTCTATAATACTATAATCATGATCCTCTTAATATGGATGACTATCAAAAAATCCATGCATTGGCATGTACAAGCAGCAACAAATTGCCTGACGAACCCTAAATCCTAAGCCTGACATTTTTTGAGGGTGTTAATGCCGCCCTGATAGTTTGGTTTATTGTGGGGCGTACAAAATGTTTGACGTAATGTGCAACTTCCCAGACGTATTTTGTGTTGGAGCAATGGGAGTTAGGGTATTCAGTCAATCTTTTGATCCCTATGGTTGTTCTAGGGATTCTTATTACGGATTGGTAACCCTAACCCCTATGGCTCTGCACTTGATTGCACAAGTCTTCAAATGTGTCGACACTTGCATTCCCGTTATGCAGGGCTCCAAAAGAATTGATGCGGGAATTCCCATAGGGGGTGCTATTCCTTCCGGTCAAAGTTAAACACTCGGAATTTCCTCCTTAAAGGATTGAAATAAAAATTCTGAAACTTGCTGTACATGCCTTATTTTAGATGCTGAACATTTTTGCCATTTGGACCAATCATATCCGGCGGGATAGATTTTGCAGTAGAGCGAACATTTCGGAAAAACTACAAAGGTTTTATTCTAAAAAGCAATAACATCAAATGACATACCTATCAAATGGTCCACACCTATATACCTGCCTGATCTCTACAAAAATACTTTACCTAGGCCTACTCTACCGATCAGATCGCCTAATTAACGAAAGAGAATATTAGGAGATATATTAGCTACTTTCATGTGAGAGGGCACGGGTAGGGCACCACTTTCCCAGCGCTGTCACAGCAGGGGAAACAGGTGTTGCCCTTGCTCCCAAAATATTTGGTAGATTGACAGATAACACACATTGAGAATTTCTTCTTGGACGCCAGGGTTAGGGTTAGGGTTAGGGTTAGGGTTAGGGTTAGGCCAATACGACACACAAATATAACGGAACTCAATTGTTTTATTTTATTCAACAATTGATACATGAGAAAATAGTTAAATAATCCGTCCCATTGAAAGGTCTTTGATATTTTATTACAAAAACAGATTACCGCTTCCATCTGCAAGAATATGATAGGCTAATGTTCGATGTTAGATTATATTATAGCTGGCAAATATTACAAAAACAATGCCAAGGAAATCTGTCTGAAGTCAAAGTCAGTGATAGCCTACTATCCATCCATCATCGACCACTTATTTCCAAGGATGGTTCGAATTAAATGTATTGAAACAAAGAAATGCGTTTAACATGATGATTCAGCACATTGGTATAATTAAAACAAAACACTAAAAAACGAATTATACACGCAACCAAATCTGGATAAGAGCAGTGACGTGCCCAGGCTGGGCGACTGCCCTCCTCGAAAGTTAATGTTTATTTTTTTTATAGAAAAATGTTTTCAGATAATATCAATGTGTCAATATCAATTCAGATAATAATGTGTAGCAGTGCACTATTTCAATAAATAACCTAACTAAACAGCAGTCATCAGTATGCTTTTTATTTACTTGCCACATGAGGGCGCTCAATTAATTTGTGGTTGCCACTGGTGGGCAAACCGTATGGCTTGAATTAAGCGTAGCTATTTAAAAAATAAATAGTTTTGGAGTTTCGATTTGTGACCAGCAAATTAAATATACATTTATGACTATACATCCACAATTGCATATTATCGTGTCTGATAACTGTGAATCCTGTGTTGTGACTTGCTGATCTGCTTTCAAGCATTTCTCGACCTCATCTTGTGCAACTGTGGTGACGCGCATTTATTTGGCACTACTTTTCCGCGACTAAAAATTCTAAATTTTGTCTACTAATACAAAGATCTCCACAGCTGGGACCCACGGTGGAAAACACATGTTTATTAGATGACACTCAAAACCACTTTACCTCTGCTTTATTAGATCGATTCACAGTAATTTATAATATACTGTATTTATCAGACTTGTTGCTATTAAATGGTGTAGGCTATAAAGACTATAGGCCTTTGCACGCATAGTGTAAAGGCTTAGTTGCCACTGAATTAACTTCAGCAAGCATGCTAATGAATAATTACTAACAAATATTTATTTAATAAAAGGGGTCTTTCTCCTCAGGTAAAAACAGACTGTACAAAGTATAGGTGAGGCTTAAACAGTCAGTTGTGCAATTGGAGGAAGGAAATTTGGAGGTTGTGTGTTATGAGGCAAGCTATCGTACCTTATCGTCCCTTCTGGGGTAAATAATCTCGTCTCCACCTGGGGAGCAGAAGGGGTCCGCCGGGGGGGCCGGCCTGAGGCTGGAGGCCTGCAGCTACACCCTTCTCCAGCAGGTGGCAAGCTCCTTATGCAGGCGGCCACTCCAGTTATTTACCATCTGATAGTTTCAGACTTGTGAGGGAAAATTGTATTTAATTTAAAAGCAGAATTGTTTGAGCACATATTTGAAGGGCCTATGGCCACAAAGCTAAGGTTGTGCTATGTCCAATACCCCCCCATAACACACTACGGATAAAGAGAATGAGAGAGGGCTACTGAGAGAAAGGTAAAGAGAGAGATAGAGTGACGTGTAGAGAAAGAGTTGGAGAAACATTTAAATGTCGAGATGGTCAGTTTAGTAAATTGTAAACGTACCTGTGGGACGTGACAGCTTGGTTCACAGTGTTGCTCTCCACCTGATTAAAAATGAAACGTGTAGGTTTTCCTAACGATTGTAGGATGGGGAAACTATTCAAGTTAGCAACATATTTATGCATTTGGAATCTCTTTATGGAGATCGAACTCCAACCCTAGTTTCGCGTTAACACTTTTTCAGCTGTTTTAAAAGAGACCAAGTGAGAGCGTATCCTCATTCATTGTGAGGCTGCGAGGACTACAATATATGGCAAGCTGTTGCGGCATGACCCGGACGACGCCCCCTCTGAGGCCTCCCTGACAGACCGAGGGCTGCGTGATGGCCCCTGGCACAGCCCCTGAAAGTCTATGCACGGCATAACCCAGATGAGGGTTTTGCCACAATACGTCAGGAGCCGCTACTGTTGGATGTGACGCATAGTGACTCACAACCAGAGGAAGCTCTCTGGGAACAAGGTCCATGTTCTCCCCTAGACCTTTTCAGGATGCTGACTGGAAGGTACCGGCCTGAAGCGACCCCTAGTCGCAGATGAAAGGACTCTCACAGGAGCTGGTGAGCGTAATTAAATCCCTTCTGCAGCCAGCCGCAGCTGCCCCACGGCCCCAAGATAGCCTAGGAGAGAGTGACAGCAGTTAGGCCAGTATGCTTATGACTGAGACGATTTGTACCAGACCAACCACTTCCCAGCCAGCTTTAAACTAGCCATCCCTGTTCCTGAGCTGTGACGAGCAGGGTACCCAAATCCACCAGATGATTCAAGAGCCACTGAAGCGTTTAAAAGGTAATGTCAGTAAACAGCAGGAGTAACCATTGTGGGGGTTAAAGCTGCTTTCACACCGCAACTCGCCGCCTCCATTCATTTCAATGGGGGAAGGGCGGCAGAGGGGAGGCGGTTACAAAAGCGACTGAAAACCAGAAGGCGGTTGCCGCCCACGTGAACGCCCACAGATTTTGCCCTACCGCTCAGCTTTCCCCGCGTTGAAACTTTCGGCGGCAGCCGCTTTTAAAAACGCCTGGCCCTTTACACCGCCGCGCTGAACCCTCAGGCAGCGAGGCGGTTATAAGGGGGGGGTTTCCGCGCGGCGGTGTGCAAGCACCGTAGGCTGCAAGAACTGTTGGACATGGGGTCTCAGGTTACATTAATGCAACACTTTGTTTCTGCAACAAAACACTTCTGTGTTTTGTTGCAGAAACACTTCACCCACGCTGAGCTTGGGAAGGCCCCTGTAGTTTTACGTTTAAGAGCAGTCAATGGTCTGGACATTCCCTACTCCAGCTATGCTGTGTTGGATCTCGAAGAGGAGAGTATTAAGACTGTGCTAATAGTTAAGGATGAATGCTGTACGCACCCGCTTATTATAGGTATGAATGTTGTGACCGCCTGTTGGGATGTCGTCTTTAAAGGGCCCAGTCTGCTCTCTCCCTAAAGCAGTTGCAAAACCAGAGTTTGGAGCGATGCCGTGGCCACATGCCGCAGCACAGCTGAGGCCATAGCGGAAGGGGATAGGTTGTTGGGATGTGTGCGGCCAGCCAGCCGGTGCAACAATAAAAGTCACACCAGAGCGGAAGATGGTGGTGTGGGCCAGGGTGGAGCAGACTACTGCCCCCTCGTAGAAGCACGCCCCGGCAAGAGTGACGTAGGGGCGGCCAGGAGGCTAGCAGTGGTCAAGAATGGCAGAGATCCTGTCGTCGTTTTCAACCCACAGCCTTACAACCTGTCTCTAAGTCGGTACCCGACGCTGGGGAAGCTGTACCACGTAGGTTAGGATGAGGCGCAGGGACCTGGGGACTTGAGCCTGTCCATTGAAGAGGACTGTGTTGTTGAGGTGTTGACGCGGTGTTACCGCCCAGGGAAAGGAACGAGTGGAGTACTGCGGAGCGTGGTGGCGGCGGATTCTGTGGGAGCGGGGGAGGGACAGCGTGACCGAGGACACCAGCGTCTGGTAGACCAGTGGATAACACACTGACTTTTAGGGGACGTTGGGAATTGATTTTACATGGATATTTTTTATTTTTATTTGTCAGGTTATTATACTGTTTAAATGTGCCTCTCCTTCTAGAGTTTTTCTTTATCTTCCATCCTTACATATTTGTTTAAGGGATATATAAAAAATATGTATTTATATATTTGAAGGTAGAAGATAGTTTGATTTTCACAGACTACACCAAGTTGCGCCTGCTTGTCAACATCCGAGTCAAAGGTCAACTGTGTCCATCTGAGTGGATATCCAAAGAGGTATATTCCGGTTTTCTAAAAGAGGGATGTTCCAAAGGCCTGGTTTCGGATTGGATAAAACAGACTCTTGCATTTGCTAGTTGGCAAATAAATTACAGTTCACAGTCAAATATGCCTCAGTGGACCGAGAAGTCAACGTGTATGTTGTCAGAACCACAATGTGCGCACATTGTAAAGTTTATTTTATCCCTTATTTTATCTTCAGTCTTTATACCTTGACCATAGAGAGTGGCTGGATGTCCTGACCAACATCAACATCATCTATACAAAATAACAAACTTATTTCTACAAGCTACATTATTATCTTCATATGGGCACTATACCTTTCATATAACCTTAAACTATTTGTTTCCACAGGCAGTTACTTGACACTTAAAACTAATTTAGTTCAAAATGTGTAGTTTTTAATTAAATCATCACAACATGTGTTTCTTGCACATCTACCATCTGCGTTTAACAAACATACAAGTATTTAGCTAGACTCATTTTCGATTAGTAGGAGCCCCTTTTGGATATTATAAAGGAAAGCGTTTTGTTTCATTTGTCATGTCTTTAAGAAGTTGAATTTGATGCTCCCTTCTGCTGGTGCAATACATAACACTGAGTCAAACTCTTGATCCTCGAGTTCTTGAGCTATATCTACTGGTTGAAGACAACACGAGTCATGAAAAATACCTGGCTGAGCTCCATTAATATGAGACAGCAGCTCCTCCTCTCCCTCAGGAATATCTACTTTATCATTACTGGTACTGTCCTCCACCTCAATTACTTCTGCAATATCATTTTCATCAAGGACTGGGCTAATCCAATCATGATCTATGGTTAGATCCTTACATCAATATTCTGAATTAAATAATGATATTGATTTACATGTTTCCTAGCTTTCTTTAGCTTAGCTGTGATGGTCATTCTCCTGCCTTGGGAGGACGCTTATAATTTGAGGGATGTTACTCTGCTAGCATGTTGGGCCCTCGCCAGCGTTCTGGCCAACCTGAGGTGTAGGGACTCTTCAGAAACGGTAGGCGTCATGCAATTAAATTCAGGTGGATTTGGTTCCAATTGTAAGTTGTTGACAACCGCTTGACGGGGTAACTCCCCTTTAGATATTTTGGTGTGGCATGTGAAACATAGTTTAGATGATTTTTTTTGTAGCTTGCACTGTGTAGCACTTTCGCTGTCACAGGTATTTTAATAAGTGGACTTGATACATTGGCATGCTTATTACCTTTAAGTTGGTTGTCCTGGTAGTACCTGGATTTTGAACAATAATCGGTGACATACTGAACAAACAAACTCTGGACCCAGCTTCACATTTACCTGAACTCTTCAGGTCAATGCTGTTTTGAATGTTCTTACACCTTTATTTTTGTTAAAGCTGTCACCTCATTGCTTTGCCTTAAAATCAATGTCTGTTTGTACCGTGCACTTTGTACTGCGGAAATCCTTATTATTATTGGAAAGTCAAGATCTGTTGCAAATTGATCTCACATCTTTAACACATCTTTAACACACTGCTGAATAAACAGGTTAGATACATATTTACTTTTACTTGTCTCTTTAACAATGTTGAAATTCTAGTTTCATGTTTACCTTTTCTCACCTCTTTAACACATTGGGAATTCTATGTCTGTTTTTGCAACCCAGTTGCAAAAAGTCCATTTAATAATAATAATAATAATAATAATAATAATAATAATAATAATAATACCTAAACCCTTGAATAACTATAGATATCCACAGATACCTATTGTTCCACATCAGGATCAATGGAGTAGTAAGGTTTCTTTCAATAAAGGATCAAATTTTGCATAGTGCTACTTAGATGCTTATTAAAGACATAGAATAAACGTGTAAGCATGACTTTCTATATAGTGCTACAATATTCTGCCCTCGAGAAGTAATGAGTATGTCCTGCTACTTCTTTTCAAATGGTTGAATATATGACCAATGGATATGCTACCTGGATAACGCCTGCCTCTCTGAAAAGCTTCTGTCAGAGAACTCGGCCTCTCTCTGTGAGATGCCACGGTATTTACCTGCTTTCTCTTTGTTCCCCTCGCTTCTGCTGTCACTCGTCAGGCTCTTTTGAGTGACAGTTTTTCATGTGTTTCATGAGGTTTGTTGATTTCCACAATACCTTAAAGACACTTTTCACATTTGGCCTCAGTGTTGTTTACAACAGTGAGGCGTGATAGCGCCAAACAATGCTTTGTTTCCTTCCTGCCATTGTGTGACTAGCTGGAATAATCTATTTCTCTGCGTGCCTTTCTAGAGCTTATGGGGATTGAAGCGAAAAGTGGTATGGAAAAGCAGTTCCTGTCCTAAACAACAATTTGGAAATTCTTAAATTAATTAGACAGACGCTACCGGTTATCACATTTTTATGCAATGATCGATTCTCAAAAGCATCAGGATTATAAATTACAATATTTCGTTATGTGTACAGTAACGTTAGAAAGTTACAACCACGTGGTAATGGAATTTTTCATTAGACATGGTATTCTCAAGACACTATGACACTGTAAGCTCTCAGTTATTATGTAGTTACCATTTCTCTGTTTGTGCCATGCTTATCTCCCTTGGGGGGGGGGGGGGGGGGGGGGGGGGCTGAGAAGGCCTCGGCTAACTCTCAGCTATAACACGCTACATCCTGGGATTTCTGAAAGGACTAGTTGCATTCCTATCTACAGCTGTGCCCCCAAGGACGTTTCCCTGATGTCCACTGGAGCTTGCCCTCTGTTCAGCGCACACTACAGCGCTTCAACCTTTGTATGCTTGTCTTGTTGAGCGGTCTTTCTTCAGAGGCTAATTTTTATGGTAAACTCTTATGTTATCCAGACAGTTTGAAAAATCATTATCTTCTTAGCCGACTGGGCAGTCGACTTAGCTTATGCTAAGTTAGCAAGTTAACGTTATGCTACTTGAAATCATCTAACGTGACTTAACGTAACAAGAGTGAACCTGGAATAAATGAAGGCATCGTCTGTGAACAAGATTTATCCCTGTCTGGACGGGGCTGGTGGGGCTGTGGTGGCAGCACCTCGTGGACCGGAGCTCTTCATAGGGCCAGCCCCTCCCAGGGTGACAGGGCCTTTCCCCCGTGGAGCCGGGTCTTGGGCTGAGGTGGTGGCTGGCAGGGGTGTGGCTCGGCCTGGGCCTCTGCGGGCCGACTCCACGGGCTGCTAGCCGCAGACGGTTGCCTGTGGCGGTTGCTGGGCTGCCCCCCCCGTCCTCTGCCGGGCTCCACTGCGCTGTAGAGGAGAAAGGGCTGGGGCTGGGAGCCCACTGTCCATCGTGTGTGTCCTCCCTCACTCTTTGGAGAGGCCCCCCGTTGGGCTCCACCGTCGCAATGGTGACCATTCTACACGCCACCTAGGGGGTGGCCATACCCCACTAGGGGGTGGCCATACCCCACTAGGGGGCTGCCATACCCCACCTAGGGGGTGGCCATACCCCACCTAGGGGGCTGCCATACCCCACCTAGGGGGCTGCCATACCCCACCTAGGTGACTTTAGCTGGGATCCTCCAAACACACGGCAGCAGGGTGCTGGTGAAATCCGTTTTTATTACGGTAGGTCGTCGATGATGATAACATGGCTTGGTGCCCCCTTCTGCCATGCAGGAGATCTCTCCCTGAGTGTGTGTGGAGATGCCTGGCTTAACCTGTGCACACTGTTTTCACAATGTGCAACTGGTAGAGCAGCCCCAGCCAGCCCCAGTCCAACCAGACTCCGCCACTCCTCAACCAGCCATCATCCACACACACATTGAACTTACAAATGGATGTTTCAATATTGCCTTTCTCAGATGGAAAAAACAGTATACCAGTATACCAATCTCTCAGTTCTTCAAAGTTGTTACTATTATTTTACTTAGATTACATGAATTGTTAATTATGGTTTATTATACTTTTTCCTGGTATATATATACTTTTTTCATCTGTCATTTGTTTCCAGAAGTCCAAAAATAAATAAAAATAACGTCACGCAAAACAAACGTTTTTCAGAGACTCTTTTCCGTCTTTTGTAGCTTCGAACTCTTTTGGGAATCTTTAAAGGTTCACATTGTATATCAAACTACGATGGCCACAATATACACATTTTGTATAATGTGGCCATCGTAGTTTGATATACATGCTAGATACAGTATATTAAAGTAGGCCTATATACACCCACTACCTGTACATTTATTGCACACATTCATTAAATTCTAAGTTCATGCTCTGTGTTGGGCTGCTGGTTTCAAGCAAGCCTTTGATTCTTTAATATCTTTGTTGAGTTAGTTATATGTCAGTTAAATGAGGCCATTCATTTCTGATTCTGGTATGGCCTTCTTCTGGTCTGCCATCCAAAAGCTGAGTAGAGGAAAACACTTTGAGAGGAGCTCAACCCTCTCTCTCTCATTACAACGCGGACTCACCGCCCGCACATCAACACTCCGCCGGATGCACAGAATAACGCAACCTGAGTTCGGGGCAGAGTAGACACACCAGAAACATTTTATTTGATTGTTTTCTCGAAATATCAGTCTTAATTTAATTACAGTGACAAACTTTTCAGATGACGCCCCCTGGACTGCTCGCATAGATCTGCTCCCATGCACCATCACGTGGCCAGCTGAGGGACCGCCTGCAGTCGCTTCAAGGCCTCAGCACTGGTGTAGTGGGGGCCCCCGATTGCCACCGAGTATTTTGCGCACTTAATGCAAACCAGTGCATTAAAATAATACATATAATTGGATCAGGCCAACAGTAAGGTGCAATAAACAGCCACAAATAATATAAAATAATACAATATATAATGTGTATATAATATATAATAATACAAATTATTTGATTATTATTTAATTAATTGCTACCGGATTTCTTAATTTTTTTATTTATTTTTTTTCTTTATCTTTTGATTCTAAATAGTGGATACATAGCCTACAGTAAAAAAAAAAAATCTACCAAAATCTTCTAGCCTCATGGCTGATGCTGGTAGAATAACCACTTCCGGTTAGAATACGCCGATGGATGCTCCGCCCCCAGCTGCTCGCTTCATGTCGAGCCGCTTCTGCATCAGCGGATACAATGGAGATCGAGGTACAGATTGACTTTCGGAATGCAGCCCATGTTTCTGTCACTGTGAGGGGCCATAGACCATCGGGTGGCGGAAGGGGCGTCACCCCTCAATTACTCCAATGGAAAAGGAGGCGTAATATCATAGGTGAGTGTCATTGGGTTAAAGTTAGTGAACAACATTGGGGTAAAACAGTGATACCCAACGACCACTGGCGTTCAGCGCAGCAGTCAAATAAGAAACTTCCAGAGTAGGGCTCATCCGTTCGCAGCCTCATCACCATGTCGGTCGACAGCGTTTTTAGGACCCGCTCCCTCGGCGTGGCGGCCGAAGGTCTCCCCGATCAATATGCTGACGGCAAGGCTGCTAAAGTCTGGCAGCTGTACATCGGAGACACGCAGAGCAGAACGCAAGAGTATAAAACTTGGGTGGTGTCTTTGCTGAAAAAAGAGGGTGTGAAGAATGTGCTGGACGTCGCCTGTGGAACTGGGTAAGGTTCAGTTTAGCATGCGCACAAAAAAAATAACACTGACAACAAAGCATGATGCAATGGGGTATGACATGTTTCACGAAGCCGGCTTCATGGGCTACATTGTTCCGTCCGATATGTCCAGTTTGCTGATGTGTGCATAGCCCCATGCAGCAGCAAGCGACCAATAACGGATCATTGCAATATAGTCGCTATTCTCCTCACGAAGTGCCCTATTTAGGAAAATATAATTTGCACGATAAAATCACCAATATAACACCTGTACGGACATTCTCCTTGTATCGCATACAATTGTATCTCATCTGCTCAGTGTTATTAGTATGAACTGTTTATGTGTAATCGGCTAAACTGTTTATAATAACAATTTATGTAAGAAAAATACTTTTCTAATAAATGATTCACATGATTGACCTGTTAGTTGCAGTTCTGATCGGCATTCTACTATGCCTATGTAACTAATAATCTTCCTCATTGAACTACTTGGATAATGTTTCGTAGCCTGTTTGTATAATCTCCAGTTAAGATAAGGATGCCGTCTGTTTACCAACTTCTCAGGAGTAATTTGGTTGGTAACCTGTTCTGTATTAAGGGAATAAGGTCAGATCCTGTAGGTTTAACCCCCATTGAGGTTGAACAAGATAAGATGTAATTTCTTATATTTTTCATCACCCAATGAGACTATTGAATAAATTGTTTCCTTTTGAAAAGCCACACCTTTTAAATATGTGCAACAATAATCTATGAATTGCATCTATGAATTGTAGAAAAAAAAATATATATATATATATCAAGTGGAAATAATAACCTAAATAAAAAAAACATTGTTTTGGTCTCATAGAGTTGATTCTATCATGTTGTTGGAGGATGGATTCAAGATGGTGAGTGTGGATGCCAGTGATAAAATGCTCAAGTACGCATTGAAATCCAGATGGGACAGGAGAAAAGAGCCAGCCTTTGACCAGTGGGGTAGGCCTATGGAATTGAAATGCCTGTTAAAATACCAATTTATTTCAGTTCATTTATAACAATTGTTTTCCTATGTAAACATAGTATTCACTATTGGTTTTCCTATGTTAACATACTATTCTCTACTTGTCTTGCTATTTGGTAACGAAAGTCATTCTTGTAAAAAAAACAATATTAATAGTGTTAAGTATGGACTCAAAGTCATATATCATATTTGAAGTCTGCCTTTCTGTTTCTGCACAAAGTGATTGAGGAGTCCAACTGGCTGACTCTACCAGAAGACATTCAAAAACCAGGGGATGGATTTGATGCAGTTATCTGCCTTGGAAACTCTTTCGCCCATTTGCCTGATTTCAAAGGTCTTTTTTCATTTTAGTGTGAATGGGTTTTAGAGTGAATAAAATGCAATCCATACATGATTCTCCTCTATTTTTCTTTAAACCTCCCCTGTGTTACGCTGTTATTACTGTAAGCTACAAGTCAAAGCCCGCAGAGGTGATTCATGGGAAAGCTTGCATAGCGCTGGTCTGAATACAAACTCAATGTCATTTGCTGAACTGGTCTTTGAAATGCTTCCAGGGGACCAGAGTGACCAGAAACTGGCCCTTCAGAACATCGCTACCATGGTGAAACCAGGAGGGGTCCTCATTATCGACCACCGCAACTACGACTACATCCTGGAGACCGGCCGGGCACCGCAGGGCAAAAACATCTATTACAAGGTAACGTGTGTGTGTGTGTGATAGAGAGATCTCTCACTCTATGGTTTGGGCTGGTCTGTGCGGTAATGTACTGCTATGATCTGGTTTGGGCTAGTCTGTGCGATAATGTACTGCTATGATCTGGTTTGGGCTAGTCTGTGCGGCAAAGTGCTGCTTTGATCTGGTTTGGGCTAGTCTGTGCGGCAAAGTGCTGCTTTGATCTGGTTTGGGCTAGTCTGTGCGGCAAAGTGCTGCTTTGATCTGGTTTGGGCTAGTCTGTGCGGTAATGTACTGCTATGATCTGATTTGGCCTAGTCTGTGCGGTAATGTACTGCTATGATCTGGTTTGGCCTAGTCTGTGCGGCAATGTACTGCTATGATCTGGTTTGGGCTAGTTTGTGCGGCAATGTGCTGCTTTGATCTGGTTTGGGCTTGTCTTGGCCGTGTTGTTCTCAGGTACACAATTATTTTACACATTAAGCTTGAACAATCCACTGTTGGGCCTGCAAGCTCTCTGGTTGCATTGATACATTCACTGAGCTATATAAATTGATCTCCATACATAATTTCTATACATAGATATATAGTTACAGATGGATAGATATTAATTTAAGAACCAAAGGACTAAACAGTTATAAAGATAACTGATTGCATTAATATAATAATGACATTTTTAAAATATATATACAGTATATATATTACATTTGTATTCATGTTGAATTCTTGAATGCATGGAGAACATTTTTTGTATTTAATTGTACTTACATTATAAAAAATTGTCGCTGTACATTTACATTTACATTTAGGGCATTTAGCAGACGCTTTTATCCAAAGCGACTTACAATAAGTGCATTTGTTGTAGGCTTGGAAGTATATATAACTCTGGTCTACTTAGGACAACTTGTTAATGGACAACAATCGATGGGAGTCAACGGTCGGCCAATGTCCATGAGCCAATTTCACCATGAACAACCCTTTTTTTTTTTTTCAGCAAGTGGAAGCAAGTCATTGTTTTAGGGCAGCACAATGGCGATGAAAAGGTTAGGTTTCTCTTGTGTTTTTATTTTGCATAATAAATGCTGTTTTGTTTTGTTGTAGAGTGACCTGACTCAGGACATTTCCACCTCTGTGCTCTGGGTGGAGAACAAACCCCATATGATTACCCTGGACTACACCATTCAGGTCCCACAGGAGACGGTTCAGAGCTCACCTGAAGTCAGGTAAATCAAACAGTTTCTGTTCCGAAAGTTGTTTTTAATAATGACTTTGTTTCACCTTTATAACCTTATTTTCTACTCGTGATATTTGTCCTATCGGTAACATAGGACATCGTTATTTACATTGTGAGTCTGATCAATACTCAATTCAAACTATGTTTGTTTGTGTGTCTTTGTTCTGCAGTAAATTCCGCTTATCCTACTACCCTCACTGTCTGGAGAGCTTTAAATCTCTACTGATGGCCGGCTTCCATGGAAAGATGGAGCATAGTGTTTATGGAGATTTCAAGACGTACACCCCTGGACAAACCGAAGCCCCATGTTACTTTATTCACGTCTGCAAGAAGACAATGTAACAGCCACATCTGAGCACCATCAGGACAGGGCCTCGATCAACATTTAATTTGTGTGCCCAATGAATACATATCCTGAAAATGTGATGTTGATGGAGGTTAGATCAATACTTCTCTATGCTACGATTGCAGCTTTCAGAAGTAAAGAAAGAATCAGTCTTAATTTGAATCTGGATGCGTCTGAATGTATGTACGATGTTTGAAGGGTGAAATAAATGTCACTTCACCCAGTTTGTGGATACTTTTAATTGCACCACCAAGAAACCAGATGATCTTTATTTCATAAATTAGAATAAGTTTTTCCTGGTTGCCGAATTAAGCATGTTTATTGCAGCAAAGACTTACATTTTCTCACTTTAGTCATGAACATAACCTGTTGGCCACACTTAAAAGGGCTGTAGGTAGGATTTGAGAGTTGAAAAGCACAGAGATTTTCAAACCCCAACCCCCCCTCCGAGTCTTACAGGAGAAATCCCATGTACCCGCATGGCATTTCTTTGTGACCTATTTTCTAGGACCCTTTTCAGGTAAACTAATGTCTTAGTGGTTTGTTGAGCGGCCACTATGAATCATGTCCACGCAAGCGGTAACCAACGCAGACTTCATCACCGCTGAACCAGATGACTTAACAAAACAAATGAATCCACTTTTAAATTAAAAGGACTCCCAAATGACTAGTTTCTATCCGTCTTTCAGCCTGGTAAGTACAATGTAATGCATCAACCATATTTATATATGAACGACTTGTTGTAAAAAATATGCAACAGCGACCTTCGGGGTCACGTTAGAATTGGTTGAGAATATGGCCGACCACATAGCAAAATGGTGTCTTGGAAAAAAAAACCCTGTAGGCTTAGTCTTGGCCAATAAGAGCTTTGGTGCTCTGTATGAACCATGAACACATTAAGTATGATGGGTTTCATACAAAGTTAATGATGAGTACCAGGATATGTATGGGGCTAGTCCTTCTCTTGTTCAAATTAAAGTAAGCATTTGTAACTACGATGTTCACAGGTTATAAAGCAAACGTGCCAGCATTGAGGCATAGGCAACTTTGAAACTTGAAGTCAAGTGAGTCCTGGTTGCGAAACAGAGAAGGAGAGCTGCTTTTTGTTGGATCTGTGATGAATCCTGCTCAACTGTGAAAATGGGGTTTTAATCTGTGGAGGGAAAGATGCTGTAAGAGCCTCAGATACCAGGACGGAGGCCAGCGGTCGCTGAGCCTGAGAGGAGTCTGACCTCACATGTGCAGGCTAAGGAGGATTGTCTGTTTTGCACGCTTTGTCTGTCTTCTAATGTGGTTGGGTTCTCTAGTTCTGGCTCGTCTGTGTAAGCAAACGCAGGACTGGGAATAAATGTGACATCAAGGCAGGGCTGGATAGGCCAAGCTCCGCCCCCTTTGCATCAACACATATTATTGACCCAGGAGGCAACAGGTATTTCTAATACAATGGAGTTGGAATGGATAACATAAAGCAACATATTTTACGGAAAGAACAATTTACAGCGATGGAGTAAGATACAACAAATACAGGAGGAAGGTTAATAACTATACTAACTGTTGGCTACCTTTCATATCTCTTGAGTGGGAGAGTGTGGGGGGAGTGAGATGGCCAAAAAGCACAAAATGTGTGAGGTTTAACATGGCCATCCAGGACAGCTCCAACCTCCTCCGGAAGAGAAGCAGATGTAGCCTGAGTTCATCTCCCAGCTAGCTCCACTGAACATCCTCCTATGCCACAACGTTTGGGATGCAAACCCCATTGCATATGATTTATTGTGGTGGACTCTATCTCTCATGCGTGGTTATGATGTTTAAGACATGACCATCAAAGATCTGCTGAGGCTATGGAGCCCGAGGGACCAGGCTAGCCCCCCCCCCCCCCCCCCCCCAGTCCTGCGAGCAGCCACGAGTTGGCTGGCTCTGTCTCTGCATGCACACTATGTCCTCCATCCGGCACAGAACACCAAACCTTCCAGTATCGGGAAGTCATCTGGTAGACTGGGCCTCCAGACCTAAACCTCATCATCTGGGCCTCCAGACCTAAACCTCATCATCTGGACCTCCAGACCTCAACCTCCTCATCTGGACCTCCAGACCTCAAGACCTAAACCTCATTATCTGGACCTCCAGTCCTCAACCTCATCATCTGGACCTCCAGACCTCAACCTCCTCATCTGGACCTCCAGACCTCAACCTCATCATCTGGACCTCCAGACCTCAAGACCTAAACCTCATTATCTGGACCTCCAGTCCTCAACCTCCTCATCTGGACCTCCAGACCTCAACCTCATCATCTGGACCTCCAGACCTCAAGACCTAAACCTCATTATCTGGACCTCCAGTCCTCAACCTCATCATCTGGACCTCCAGACCTCAACCTCATCATCTGGACCTCCAGACCTCAACCTCATCATCTGGAACTCCAGTCCTCAACCTCATCATCTGGACCTCCAGACCTCAACCTCATCATCTGGACCTCCAGACCTCAACCTCATCATCTGGACCTCCAGACCTCAAGACCTAAACCTCATCATCTGGACCTCCAGTCCTCAACCTCATCATCTGGACCTCCAGACCTAAACCCCATCATCTGGACCTCCAGACCTCAATACCTAAACCCCATCATCTGGACCCCAGTGGCCCCAACCAGAAGCACTTGACTCTAGTGGCAGGAGTCGCCTCGTGTTCAACCTGCCTAAATTCTCCCATGTGACCCCCCTCTTCAGTGACCTCCACTGGCTCATATCAGATTCCAGATGATGGTTCTGGCCTACAAAGCGGTCAGTGGAACTGCCCCCACCACCTACCTCCAAGCGTTGGTCAAACCACACACCCCAGCTGGAGCGCTCCTCTCAACTACTTCAGCTGGACGTCTGGTACCGCCATCGCTAAGAGCAAGCAAAGGTCGATCAGCAAAGTCACAACTCTTTGTTTTGGCACCGCAATGGTGGAATGAGCTCCCTGCCGATGTCAGGAGGCAGAGTCCCTCAACCGCTTCCGCAAAAGACTCAAGACTCACCTGTTCAGAGTTCACCTGGACTCTGAATAGCCCCCCCCGTCCCACCCTCCTACTTGTTGTATGTTGTACGTCCTGGCACTTAATGTACGCCCTTATTGTATGTCTTTGTTGTATTTTTGCTTGTTTTGTTAGTGCTTGGCACTTGGTTCTATGAACATCCTTACTGTACCGACAGCAATATATTGTCTCCTTCTTCTGAAAAATGTACTTATTGTAAGTCGCTTTTGAATAAAGCGTCTGCTAAATTCCCTAAATATAAATGTAACAGTCAATATTCAATATTGTGACATTGTACATTTACAGATCCTGAATGTGTAAATCGCTTTTATTATAGGCCTATATCAAATCCTTTTGAACATACTGAGACATGATCAACCCTTAACTGCCCTTCTCTCTTCAAACTCACAGGTTGCCCTATTAACCTCCCTTCTAGACCAAATAAGTAAGTCACAAGAGGATTCTAAAAAAAAATCAACACTGAACCAATTCGCAAAATATTGGTGTCTACACTCTGGAATTATTCTTTAACAATCAAAATAATGTTTCAAATATTAACACAACATATTTACAAACACAACATGATTGACAAATCAAAAATGGATACATTCTTTTTTTTGTTAAGTAAGTCATGTAAATGCGTTGAGTGCATTTCATTCTCAAATAACTGACGAAAAATGATGACAGAGAAATATGTATGAAGGCTATGTACACAGAAATATAAAAAAAAGAAAAAGAAGAGAGGAGGTAAAAACAACCATCTTATTTATAAACATATATATACTGAATGAAAAACCAAAATGAGCTATCCAATCCAGCTATTTGAAAAAAGCCTCAGCTTTTTCCTAATAGCATCAGCAGGGAGTTGTGTAAGGCATGTGTGGGACCAAAAAGACCAAAGCCGTTTAAAACTGCTGACCAGTTATATTTCACAAGCTGGAGGGAGTGAATGAATACGAACATTGTTTCAGGATGACTTCATAATGCCTGTAGGAATCAATACGACCCGGTTTCATGATTGGTTCTGTGCCGTCACTACAACCACCTCGATAGAACAGCGACAACCGTTTAGCCCTTTTACAAGATGCATGGTTTCAGAAAACTGGGATTTGATATTGTAATTGGTGAAAGAAAAGTTATGGTGCATTTGTCATTATTGACTGAATCTAGACATGAGCAAGAATGCTGAAGTCCATGGCAATTGAAGCCAAAACCCAAAGTGTTTAGAGCTGTGATATGAATTTGAGTTTAAACATCCTATTGCGCTAGTCTTAACTTTTTACCTAGCTTAAGCAAAATGTTAGAACAATCAAACATTCTAAAAGACTGCATTGTAAAGCTATGTCAACGTTGGTGAACCAATGCCTAATTATAAAGCCTCAAGGACAAAACGTTTTTTAATTATGTTGTTTAAAACATAATGAAATAAAAAAAATACTCTGTTAAATCGACACCTTACTGATAATACTTGACTGTCACAGATTAAATAAACACAACTACCAGCATCACTTGCAGTACCAAGTACATGGTTTTCTCTACATTTATTACAGATACAACAAGATGTCTTCATAAATAGTTGCATAAAATGTTAAAGCTGCAACATTGCACATAATAAGAAACATAAGATGAGTGCATTTACAGTAATCTCCTCCCCGATGCAATCCCCCTCCCCCCTTTGCATTCACCCCTCTGACGGGCTATCCCTGCTGCTAAGGCTCTGATACACAATCACAATCTTACATTTTTAGGTCTCCCAAATAGTCATTTCCGCCACAACGGCCAAAGCGGGCGTTTGGAGTTTGGAGGGGGACTCCGAAGGCGGTTCAAAGTCTATATACAAAGTAAGGCTTAAACATCTGTATATGTGCACAACGCAACGTTTGATCTAGGAAAAGCCCAAACACCATCCTTTTTACGTCAAGTCTGTCGTTTTCGGAGGCCGGACAGCGCAGCGCAGTTTTACGTGCAACGTGGTCGTCATGGTTATCGTAGATAGGGCACATACAAGAAGCACTGACAGCAAAGAGACTGGCTGCCTGACCGGCACACGGGGTCACATGGGGAAGCTCAGGGCAGCCTTCCACTGACCAACATTAATCAACGCTTTTTTTGTTTTAAAACAAATAATTGAAAATCTATGGACATTATTTTCCTTTCTATACATAGTTTATATAACAAAAGGGATGCTTCGTCTAAAAGTCAGATTGAGTGTGAAAGAGGAACAGGACCAAAAGATGACGCCTCCCTCCCTCCCCTCAGCGGTGGGGGGTCAGAGGTCGTCTTTGCTCGGCCGTTCCTAGCTCGCGTCGCTCTCCCGTGGAAACTCTGCTACTCAGTGCAGTCGCTTCAAGGCTCAATCTCGTGTCTTTTTTGATCGATTCCGATGTCTTGCAAAATAAATTACTTCATTCTCCATCTTTATTTTTTTCACTTTTTTCGTTTCGCTTTACTATAAAAAAGGGCTCTGATTCTGAAAACAGCAAGCAGCAGTAGACAAGGACATCCACCCGTTGGTTGGCTCTTCTCCAGGGCTTTGATTGGCTGACCTGAACAACAGGTCATCATTTCATCGGGCGAAGTGGAGCACGTGTGAAAGAGGAAGAGATCGGCGTACAGGCTCCGCCTCTCAGGCAGGTGGGGGGGGTCGGACTCTGCGGCCAGCTGTCGGCATCACGTGGATGAGGGACTGCCGGAAAACCATCTCTAACCACCGGTCTAACCACTGATCCCACTGGGGCCACGGCCCATCCGATCCGATCCCGGGGGGCGAGTCGCCGAGGGGCCGTCCGCCCGTCTGTCCGCCGCGGGGGGGGGGGTCACACCCCGGGCTGCAGCCGGCTGTGGAGGAAGCTCCTCATGCCGCCGATGGGCCGCGCGTCCGTCTGGTGCTTCCTGCGGTCGATGAAGGAGATGAGGCGGGAGGTGTCCAGGCAGACCTCGGCCACGCCGCCCTGCAGCCAGGGCTCCTGGAGGCACAGCCGCGCGGGGGGCCTCCGGCCGGGGTCCGCCCTCAGCAGCAGGCACACAAAGTCCCGGGCGGCGTGGCCCACGCCGTGGAAGTAGTCCCCGGGGAAGCTGAAGTCCAGGCGGCAGATGTTCAGGCAGGTCTCCTCGGCGCTCTCGTCCAGGAAGGGCGAGGCGCCGCTGAGCAGCACGTAGGTGACCACGCCCAGGCTCCACAGGTCGCAGGCCGGGGAGGCCGGCTCCCCCAGCACCACCTCGGGGGCGGCGAACTCGGGGCTGCCCAGCAGGGCGTGGACGTGGTGGGAGCCGCCGAGCTGCACCGCGTCGCCGAAGTCCGTGAGCTTGATGGAGGGCGGGCCGCCGGAGCTCTGGGACACCAGCAGGTTCTCAGGCTGGGGGGGGGGGGGGAGAGACCGTGTGGGCCATGTTAGAGAACACACAACAGCGCTCGCTTAAGATGACACGGTTTGGGGAATTTCTGAACACTTTCGTACCGCGCATACTTCTACACCGCTAGCTACAGAGGAAAATATGACCTCAGATTACTGCATGAATAAATGACTAGTGTTTGTATTGTTATCCGTTTGTTTGTGTCTTTAACAACAGTACATTAATATATGCAATATGACAACAGTAAAAAGCAAAGGCATACTTTGACGTCCAGATGTACGATCCGGCTGTTGTGCAGGTAGTGTAAAGCTTCTAGGACGTCCCGAAGGTAGCAGGCCACCTTGTCCTCCGTCAGATTCCCCCAGCTCACGATGTAGTCCAGCAGACGGCCTTGATCAGCCCTGAGAGGCAGGAGAAAACACCTTCACACACGGGTAGGATGACCTCATAACACACAGGTATGATGACATCATAACACACGGGTAGGATGACATCATGATAACACACGGGTAGGATGACCTCATAACACACGGGTATGATGACATCGTGATAACACACGGGTAGGATGACCTCATAACACACGCGTATGATGACATCGTGATAACACACGGGTAGGATGACCTCATAACACACACGTATGATGACATCATGATAACACACGCGTATGATGACCTCATGATAACACACGCGTATGATGACCTCATGATAAAACACGGGTAGGATGACCTCATAACACACGGGTAGGATGACCAAATAACATTGGAGCCGAGTGGTGAGCAAAAGGAAAATGCTTAACACTTCATTTTTCATCTACTACTCTGCTGCAATAAACAAGTAGTCCTCCCCGAGGGCCCCGCCCTCAAGAGGGGCTTTTGGCCCCCACCCAGGAAAGACCTTTCTTCGGGCCAAACAGAAGCAGGTCACTCACATCTCCAGGACCAGGGCGTAGCTGCTGGGGGTCTCGTAGGTGTCCAGGAGGCCCACGAGGTGGGGGTGCTGCAGCCGCTGGAGCAGGCTGAGCTCCTGGGTGACCTGGTCCCTCCTCATCAGCTTCTTGTTCACCAGCTTCACCGCCACCGAGCGCTTGGCGCCGCGGTGGTCGCAGTGCTTCACCACGGAGAAGCGGCCCCTGGTGGCCCAAGGGGGAGGCGGGTTACTCGAAGAAAAGTTAATAGGAGGACATTTTATAACGTTCAACATTTATTTCATGCAATTCTTTTCCAAAGGTCACAAACCAAAGTCCCTATTTGGTATGTTGGAGTGGTTTCTGTTGGTGTTCGTGGGAGGGGGGGGTTCATACCTGCCCAGTTCTGCCACCTCGGTGTAGAAGGACTCAAAGCTGTCCTTCCAGCTGACCCGGACACCGTCACTAGACACAGCTGCAACACACACACACACACACACACACTCCTTCATCAGGGGGTGGGCGGGAGGGCCGATCAATGGGTTTGTTTGTCTGTGTGTGTGGAGGGGTGTTTCTGTGTGTGTGTGTGTGTGTGTGTGTGTAGGGGTGTCTGTGTGTGTGTGCGTGTGTGTGTGTGTGTGTGTGTGTGTGTGTAGGGGTGTCTGTGTGTGTGTGCGTGTGTGTGTGTGTGTGTAGGGGTGTCTGTGTGTGTCTGTGTGGGTCTGTGGCTGTGTGTAGGGGTGTGACTGTGTCTGCTGGGGATGTAGCGGTGTGAGTGTGTGTGTGTGTGTCTGTCTGTGTAGGGATGAGTCTCTGTATGTGTGTGTGTGCGTGTAGGGATGAGTGTGTGTGTGTGTGTGTGTGTGTGTGTGTGTGTGTGTGTCTGTCTGTGTAGGGATGAGTCTCTGTATGTGTGTGTGTGCGTGTAGGGATGAGTCTGTGTGTGTGTGTGTGTGTGTGTGTGTGTGTGTGTGTGTAGGGATGAGTCTCTGTATGTGTAGGGGTGTGTCTGGGGGGGGTCCGTACCCATCACTCTCAGGCTGGCGGTGGACGTCACGGTGCCCAGGTCGTTGGTGGCCTCACAGGTGTAGGAGCCATCGTCCTCCGAGGCGGCGCCGGTGATCCTCAGAGTCGCCTCACCGGTATCGCTACGGCAACCACATCTAGAGTCAGTTCCCCCTCATCAAGTACACTGGAAACAGCCTGGAAACAGTTCCTCTACACCAGACTTTGACTGCATCACGGGTACATTCAAATGGTGAACATGCCATCGGGGCATCTCCCAAGTGCCACTACAACAAGTGACATTCTGAGCACACACGCCTTAATAAAGTTCAACCCAACCACCTGTTCTCTGCGACCGTTAGGGAGAGCGGGGCCCTGGCGATTAGTCTGGGATTAGATGCCTGGAATGTCCAAATACCAAGGTGTAGTAAGATACTTACTGAAATATGTAGCCACAAATAATCTCATTTTGGCAGTCAAGCGTCGTTAAGGTACGATACGCAAAGAAAAAGTGTTTGCAATGTGCCTTGGCCAAGCGTACAAGTCGCCTACTGTGGGCCAAAGAACTCCCATTCCATGTCCCCGACAAATCACTAAGTACACAATAAACTGGTTCTATGTATAATGATGACATTATTATGCCGTTTCCCTGTCTGGTGTCAAAATCAGATTAATACAATTGTATTAAGCTGCAACAATTATACAAGAATAAGAAAAAGCAAAAAAGTTCTAATAAAGAATTGTATTATATAGGCAGCGTCTAATGCTGAAGCTCCAGCATAACAGATTGGGACTGGTAATTGCAGAGTGGACATTTTGCAGCAAGCATTGCTTTCAAAATGGGGTCTGGAGAGAGTGGGAATAGGGAGGGTTGCTGTCACAATGCGATTGATTCAATATTGAATCCATATTGCCAGACTGTCAGTGGTTCAGACTAATCAGCGTCCTGTGAGGAAACACCTGACCTATGGCAGTGATTCTCCACTGATGGGCATATGCTCCCTGTTTAGAACGCCCTAGCGTGTTGGCTCGGGGTCCTCCACCTGGGGACCCCCGCTACCTGTGTGCTATCCATACCTGTAGGCAGGGGCGCTGCCTGGCGGGGAAAAGTGGTACTGATTTTAAGGGCCCAGCCTAACGCAGCACGGCCCACGGCCCGCGGATGGCAATTAATAATATCATATATTATTGCCTTTTTTTTTTTTTTTTTGAAATGTCTTGAAATGTTTTTTGTTTTGAAAAAACAGTCGATAGATGTTGGGGGGGGGGGCCCAAAATTAGAATCTTTCATAGGGCCCAAAATTCCTGGCAGCGCCCCTGCCTGTAGGCTATGCTACCTGCGTGCTATCCATACCTGTAGGCTATGCTACCTGCGTGCTATCCATACCTGTAGGCTATGCTACCTGCGTGCTATCCATACCTGTAGGCTATGCTACCTGTGTGCTATCCATACCTGTAGGCTATGCTACCTGTGTGCTATCCATACCTGTAGGCTATGCTACCTGTGTGCTATCCATACCTGTGTGCTATGCTACCTGTGTGCTATCCATACCTGTAGGCTATGCTACCTGTGTGCTATCCATACCTGTAGGCTATGCTACCTGTGTGCTATCCATACCTGTAGGCTATGCTACCTGTGTGCTATCCATACCTGTAGGCTATGCTACCTGTGTGCTATCCACACCTGTGTGCTAAGCCAGGGGTCTCCAACCTTTTTGAACCCGAGAGCTACTTCAAGGTGACTGTCGTATGAAGGGTTACTCGAATCACTGCCATGTGGGTAGCTAGCCTGGAAGCTAATCTCCCCTCAAATAACACATACACACTTGTCTTTCACAGTATTAACAAATAACTTCCTACCAATCATTGTGAAAAGTCCAAAGTTTTCTTTCTCTTTTCCCTCATGTTTCCTTTATTTTGAGGGTAAACCCAGCAGCTAGCTCCAGATTTAAGTTGTGCTCGCTAGCTTGGTTCAGAAAAGAGGGCGCATGATAGTGAACTTTCCTTTTTTCGTTTTTTTAAATGTGACATTAAATATTTTCTTTGCCATAAATTGACATCAATGAAACTGTTTTTTTTGTTTTTTTTTGTTTGCCGCCCGCGGGAACAGAGGGGGCGACCCCCGGGCTATGCTAGCTGTGTGCTGTCCATACCTGTATGCTATGCTACAGCGCCCGTTGTTGGTGAGGAGGCTCTGGTGGGGGCCCTTCCACGTGACGGAGGCGCGGGGTCTTCCACACACTTTACACCGGAGGGTGACGCTCTCTCCGCTGTCGCACGTCACGTCAGCCAGGGGCACCAGGAACTCGGGCGGCACTGGAGACGATGGCAGGGTCAAAGGTCACACACCGCTAATAGCCAGAGCTAACGGGTCAAATACTAGGGAACCGATGTGGGTGACGTTAAAAGGGGCTGGAGCCTCCAGCTGTTGAATCTTGCCTGGAGGTAAGATTCAACAGCTGCTACTTTAGCGAGATTTGAAGTTTGACATTATCGCGTCATATTCGCTATGACAATATGGAGTTTGGACTTGACTAGGTCTGTTTTTGTGTGACACAGTTTCCATTAGACTGTATACCAATGAAATGCTCACAATCTTACACATTCAGAAAATGGAGGATTCAAATAGCAGGTTCATGAAACTATGAGGTCTATTAACAAAGGATCTTTAAGTGAACTAGCTCATTTTAATACATTTTCCTATAATGGCTGAATTCATATATTGCCTGGCATCAATTTATTTTTGTTTGTCAGATTTTCTGTCCTGTAAAGTTTTTACTTTACAGGACTGCATTTACATTTCTATTTCTATACATTTATAGCTCAAAAAATACAAACTCACCATCATAAATGTAGTTGGGATTTAGAAGCTGCGAAGAAAAATCGAATCCATTAGGAAGTAAAAGTCAGAGCAGAAGCGCCCAATCAGATACTACCGATACGTTGAACAACCAATCCCATGATCCACTGACCTTTACAGAAACCTTATTGGCCAGGCCATCTTTGGACTTCCTGTACCCGTTCTCCAGCTTGATCTCCTTCTTTCCCTCCCTCTCCTTCTTCTCAGACTTCTTCCGGATGCGCAGGGTCGTGTGCCATGAAGAACACTTCCTGCTTGGATGAGGACAGTTCAAGTAAGGACGGATACAAGATGGCCGTCAAATATAACTGGCCAATATACACTACCATTCAAAAGTTTGGTGCCACTTAGAAATGTCCTTATTTTTTAAAGAAAAGCATTGTTTTTTTCAAAGTAGATAACATTAAACGAAACAGTAATGCAGTCTAGACATTGTTAATGTGGTAAATGACTATTCTAGCTGGAAACGGCAGATTCTTCTGTGTTCTAATTGTGCATTGTTTAGCTAATCGTGTTAAATGGCTAATCAATGATTAGAAAACCCTTGTGCAATTATGTCAGCACAGCTGACATGGAAAACATGAAATTGTCTGGGTGACCCCAAACTTTTGAAAGGTAGTGCATGCAACTCAGATTTATGAATAAATGTCCCCAATAAATCGAGCCAAACCAAAGTTCAGCCCCAGGAGAGGCCTCTTACTTGACGGTTCCGTCGGGGCCGTCGGTGATGAGCGCCGACGTGTGTCCCAGCACGTAGCCCGGGATCCAGCCCTCGGCGGCGGGGCCTTGCTCCGTGGCCGCGCGGAACACCAGGAACATGTTCTGCTGGTTGCTGGCCAGGATCTGCACCACCTCGCCCTGGAGCACGCTGACCTCGTCCTCCTTCACCGCCATGTAGTCCTGGGTGACTAGCATGGTGGATACGCTACTGCTGCTGCTGCTTTCACTCTGCGGCAGCCGGGGAGAAACAGCGCTCAGTGTGGGTTCACAGCTATCATTCAGAGTGTGTTTAAAGGCAGTGCACAGGAGAGAGAGGCAGGGGATAAAACCACATGACACGATAGCGGCCCTTGCTCCAGGGGGGATCATTAGGAAATGATGCAGCCAATAGATGCAAACAACCATTTTTCTATATTTGATGTGAATTTGAATTACTCTTGAATTTCCAATAGTGCCAAATGATTAACCAAAAAAATGATTAAAGTGAGGGACAGGGAAACAAGAAGCTTTGGAAGATGGCCGTGTGTTCATGGGTCCAGTCTTCAGACACAGGGAGTCAGAGAGGTCTTCTCCACTGAGACCAAATCAGCCCGTTGGATGAAGAGAAGCAGATCCAAGAGGGGATTCCCCCCCCCACCCCGAGGTCACAGGCAAGGATGAACAAAGAGGAGGAGGAGACGGTAGAGGAAAGACCTCTAGCGGAGAACGTTTGTCAGGAGAAGAGCCCCAAACGTTGGCAGGTTAGTGGCAGTAGAGTTGGAAACGCTTCTTAGTAACACACCGATGGTTAGAGCAGTACATGAAGGAGCCAGCCAGGACAGAGCCAGGTGTTAGTACGATTTGGTTAAAAGCTGGAAGGAAACCACAACAGGCAGCCTTTCTTGGAGGAAGAGCTGGAGGAACGGGCTGCCTCCAGAGAAAAGCTGAACCCAGGACCACAGACTCACCAGAATGATTAAAAGGAGGAGGGCAGATCAGGTTGGAGAGAAGCAGAGTTGTAGAGAAGAGGTTGGATTAGTAAGAACGGGCCACAGCAGGGCAGAAGACCAACCGGACCGAGGCCCAGCCCCCCCCCCTCCCTGACTTCATCTACCCCGCCCCTTCCCCGGGTTAGTCGGGCCTGATTGAGGCGTGGCCCTGCTACACCCAGCAGGGCGGAGAGGGCTCTTACCCCGTTGCTTTGGGTGGACTGGATGGACTGCTCGCTGGTGGACGAGCATGTGCTCATACGGTCCGCCTCCTTGCTGTGCGTGGAGTGTCTGTGGGCGCCCTGGCTCGGGCCCCCAGGGGCGCCCTGGCTCGGGCCCCCAGGGACGCCCTGGCTCGGGCCCCCAGGGACGCCCTGGCTCGGGCCCCCAGGGACCCCCTGGCCCTGGGTCTGGTTGGGCCGGGCCGGCGACTCCCCCACCTCCCCGGGGAAGGTGAACGAGCCAGGCCGGCCGGCCGGGGAGCCCGGCATGGAGCTCCAGAACCCAGAGCCACCCTTCTGCCCGGGGCTGGGCGGGGGCGGGGGGAGGGCGTCCTTGCCGAAGGCGGGGGTGGCCATGGGGGAGGCCATGGGGGAGATGGTCCCCGGGCGGGGTTTGGACGCGGGGGTGGAGGGTCCCACGGCGCCACGGGGACTGGGGGCCACCGCATTGGAGGGGGCGGGGGTCTGGGCTGGGTCGTCGGGGGGCTGGAGGGGGCGCTTACCCCGCGGACTACCCCCGGTGGGAGGGGCAGGGGAAGGGGCGGGGCAGGGGGGCGGACCTGGATCACACAAGTGAGCAAAACTCACAACCTCAGTCAACAAAACAAAGGTCCGATGTCTCCCCACTTACGACACACACACAAAACGCACACGCAGAGACACGCGCGCACACACACAGACGGCCAAGCCTCCCTACCTGAAACCTTGGGGGGGCCGTCGGACTCTCCCCCGGGGTGTTGGCGGAGGGGCTGGGGGAGGCGCGAGGGCTGGGGGATCCTGGAGGGCCGGCGGGAGGGGGAGCCGGAGCCGTCCTGGGGGGTGCCTCCTCCTCCTCCACTGGGCCCGCCGGAGGGGGGGCACGGCCCGCCGCTCGCCCCTACGTGGTTCCTCTGGTACTCCGGCGGGGAGGTGAGCGCTGGGGAGGGGGGAGAGGCCGTGAGCGTTGGGGGGGGGGGGGGGGGTATCAGTCCCACCACCTCGACTTGAAGAGTCGAAGTTTATGTGTGTGCCTATATGTATGTGTAAAAGACTGTGTGTGTGTGTGCCAGTGTGTGTGTGTGTGTGTGTGTGCTACAGTCCAGGCGTGTTGGTTCCCCTATGCGTGCGTGTGTGTGTGTGTGTGTGCCTCACTGTTGAGGAGGTTCTGCTGGCCCTCCAGCATCTGGCCGATCTGCAGCACCCACACCTGGCAGACCCCCGGGTGGCTGGAGTGGAGCTCCAGGGCCTCCGTGGCGCCGGAGGGCCCCCGCGAGGTCAGGGTGAACCTGCAGGGGTCCCCCTCCTGGTTCTCCTCCAGGCCCAGACAGCTCACCTGCACAGGGCGCCACAGCACACAACGCTTCGGTCATACTCTTGTACAGATACTCTTGCAAGGCCTAGAATATGGACCCTCCAAAGTGCGGGTGAACCCTCTCTCCGACTCAACACTGTGAGGTAGTGTAAGTCATCAGAAGCAGGTTTGACCCGTTGTCCTTTACCTTTAGCAACATTTACCCTCAGGGCATTTAGCGGACGCGTTTATTCAATAATTACAGCGGTTCACACACACATCGACACACCGACGGCGGAGGCTACCGGCTCGTCGGGCGCACTTAAGGTTGGGTGTCATCGTCTGGGGCACTTGATGGCAGGGACAAGACTCAAGAGCTAGGAAGGGATCAAACTAGCAACCTACCAGTTATAAGCCAGCCCGCTCTACGTTCTGAGCTAGGCCGACCCCATTGGATATTCATTATCCAATGGGTACATGCCGTGGCAGCTTTGTGCCATTTCTTTTGAAGCTAGTACCGTTGGGTATGGTCGTTCTAAACACCCAGACTTGGCAGCGCCGTGAGGGCTGGGGCCCGCTGCTAATCCCCCGCCTTCTGCACACACTGAGTCAGAATGGGAGCCGGACCGGGTTAGGATATGGTTCAGCCAATAGGATCCCAATGTTAGCCAGATCAGATTTGGGACGTCCAGACCTGACAATATAACCGGGTGTAACCGGGTGTAACCGGGGCCTCTTTCCCTCACACACCCGAAGCGTGCACACAAATGACGTGCTAGGCTCGATTGGGTTTGTTTGTTTGTCTGTGAGCTCACACTCGCATGTGATAGGGCAACTGGCCAATGAAAGTCGATCATTATGTAGCAGTGTTAGGCAGGATCTATATTGAACCCAACCGAGCCACACAGCCGATGGACGAATCTGTTCAAAACACATCTCTCTGTGTTATTGCAATATCAGTACAGAGCCAATGTTCGTGCACCCCCTGATGAAGCAAACTTCTATTATTTGCAACTCGCAACTCAACGGTTTACCAGTAGGTACTGGGAGGAGAACCGGCATTTAAACAAGTGGAAACCATCAAGACACATTAGCATAGCGATGTAGCAGGGTACCTCCGCCCTCGGAAGAGAACAGGATGAGCCTACGCTAGGCCTCTGCCACGCTAGGCCTCTGCCACGCTAGGCCTCTGCCACGCTAGGCCTCTGCCACGCTAGGCCTCTGCCACGCTAGGCCTCTGCCACGCTAGGCCTCTGCCACGCTAGGCCTCTACCACGCTAGGCCTCTACCACGCTAGACCTCTGCCACACTAGGCCTCTGCCACGCTAGGCCTCTACCACGCTAGGCCTCTACCACGCTAGACCTCTGCCACGCTAGGCCTCTGCCACGCTAGGCCTCTGCCACGATAGACCTCTGCCACGCTAGACCTCTGCCACGATAGACCTCTGCCACGATAGACCTCTGCCACGCTAGGCCTCTGCCACGCTAGGCCTCTGCCACGCTAGGCCTCTGCCACGCTACCTTGATGCTGCTCTTGTAGAGGAAGCCGGGCAGGGAGAAGCCCCTCTTCTTGTCCAGGGGCTCGCTGAAGAGGACCAGCTGCTCGAAGAGGAAGACCCTCCTCTCCTCCATGCGTCCCAGCGCGCCCCCCTGGGCCTCTAGCACCATGAAGGTGTCCTGCAGCAGCAGGCGGCCCTGGGCCACCACCTTCCCCTGGGAGGGAGGACAGGGGGAGGGTCACGGGGAGGGCAGGGGGGGGGGGGACATGATGGGAAGGAACGAGAGAAAGGAAGGATTAGCGATTAGCCAGAGAACTATCAGCAGTCACGGGGTGTTTAACGTCTGGTGATGGAATGAAGACGGCGTTGTCCAACAGGGAGGGGACTCCTCCAGACAGGGCCTTACATCGAAGCCCTGCAGGCGGCCCACGCTCATCACGTCGTTGCAGCGTTTGGGCACGACGCACATGACCTCCACCGCTTTCTGTTCAGGGCGGCAGAGGAGACAAGAGCAGGTTTAGACCCGGGCTTTCCGGTGCCGCACGGTTTGAGAATAGATGTGGACTGATTATGATACCTCCAACTCCCCAAACTCCATGCCAGCCTTTCTGGAAGATTTGAGGAAATCCTGTGAAAAGAGAAATTATTTTACTGATTATATAACTTAATTTCATAGGCTAGCATTGTATGAAATTACATTCTACTACAAACTGCATCTTTTTAAATGCAAATAAATGCATAAAGTTCCTTGCTGAAAAGGATTTCGGATTAGCCAACCACATTATAGACCAACGGGCAACACCTGCACAATAATAGTTGAAAAATAAGCAAAGATTGTGTTCTATCGCCCCCTGCTGAGGGCCAGCCCACACTTCAACGTGTGCTGCCATATAACCTTTTCAACAGATGATGTGAACATTGGATTTCATTTAACAATTGACTATTCAGCCCCGCAGTCCACTGCAATCTGTGAGTACCTGTACAATGACGTGGGCTCCTAATTACAGCCCACAACAGACAAGCAGCCCAGATGTTCGACTGGTTTATGATTTATGATTTGTATTCAGTAAAACCATAATACTAGACAACTGCTATGTTCCAAGTTGACTTATGCCTTTTAGCAAACCTGAACCACGGGTTCAAGCAGATTCCAACTCAATTGTCTGCTATTTACACCCTGAATACAAGGACAGTAGGCGATGCAAACCAGCCTATGAGACGCCACATCATGGGCTGTTTTCATAAAGTGGTGTGGTGAGAACGTGGACAGGGTAGAAGACTAGAGAGTGGGCCTCATTTTGTTTGTGATACATTTCGTCAGCTCGGCAGCCTATGATCTCGCCATCTTTCACATAAAGATGGCGGCGGGGGCGCCTTCCTTTGAGTCAAATGTATTTCCAGTGTACAGAGACTTAGCCCCCACCTTCAGCAGCAGCTGGTACTTCATGATCCTCAGCACGGGCTTGGACAGCAGGTCCGAGATGGGCAGCCGGTGGCCCAGCCGCTGCTTCAGCTCCTGGGGGGAAGAGGGAGCACAGTGAGGGGGGAAGGGACAGGCGGAGACATGGCTGTGACATAGGGAACGCTCATTAGGGCTCTGATCTGTTCATGTCGTCCTCTGCAGCAGGATAGACTTTTGATTGTTATGATAGCACATGTCGACCACTTGGGTGTTTGGAAGCACATCAATGAAACACACTTGGTGTATATGTTAGAAGCTAAACCTGCTATGACACCTCTTAAAAGAGGTCAATAAAGATGATTGAGTTATTATGATCACGTCGCATCAGAGAGAGAGAGCAGGAGGGCTGACAGAATTGAAGCATCGAGCCAACTCCATGTATCCATGTTGTTGTGAATGGCTGAATGCAGGCGCGGGCTTGCCCATACCTCAAAGTAGGTGTCGATGTACTCCAGGACAATCTGTTCTGACTTGGGCTTGTTCTGGCAGTAGACCACGTACATGTTCAGGCGCCGCTCCTGTGGCACACACCCCATCACACAGACGAAGGCAGGGTCAATAATTGCAGAGCACTTGCTATTTTCCTTTAAGGACATTAATGTGCACGAATCACTCAATTTTCTCCCCAGCGCTCACTGTCAAAGTCCAACTGTTCTACAGTTTCCATATCGATCTGGGTTTTTCTTTCTACAGTGTGCATTCAAACTTTCCTACTCCCGAAGACCACCTTTTGTTTTCATATATGTATTTATTAATAAATATATATTCTATTAGCCTAAGGTATGGAAAATTTTTGCTGTCAAATTGAATGCAGCTGCTGAAATGAACCGACATGGACATCTTCGTCACCAGATTCATATCTTGTCACAGCTTTTGACAGGTAATTGTACTCGCCCCTAGAATTGTGCGTTTTAACAATCGTCCAGGCAAGCAACTGTTTGTAGCCCTGAGTTTGGTGTGAGATTTGGACCATGGTTACATGGTTATATCAGGGAAGTGGTTGTAAGGATAACAAAAGGGAGGTGAACATGCTGTCTATGTTACCTGTTTGACGAAGAGTGGTCCCAGTCGCTCAGGGTCCTGCAGACACTTCTCCAGCTCAGACAGGAAGTAACTGATGGAGAGAGGAGGGTGTCCATGCATCAGTAAGGAGGGAGATAGAGTGCTCATACACCAGGGAGATGCATTGGATCGGTTCGTTTTTTATGCAAACGTGAAAACCCTGAGGAGATCGTTTAAGAGATATGAATGGCTGCATGGATTGGTTGGGATATATTAAGAGTTACCTGAGCCTGCTACATACTGATCAGGTTTCAAAGGCCACTTGCCCTTTCATAATCAAGTGTACACGGGACCGCTTAACAAACATAGCCTATGACGTGTGTGCACGCTACAATAATAATTAACTAAGACTAATCATTAGCATTGTGACACAATAATGCAAAGTCATACGTGTCAACACCATGGACCCATAGTGCGCGTGGGACCTACTCTTTGTGCCAGTCGTAGATCTGCACGACGTTGCCGAAAACAATCTTGTCCTTGCCCTTCATGTCCTCCGGGATCCCCTCCTCCCTCATCTGGCTCACATACCCCTGGAGAGAGACACACAGTCACCAGCCAGTACAGACAGAAATACACACTGAACACCATCACTACACACCCCTGGAGAGAGACACAGTCACCAGCCAGTACAGACAGAAATACACACTGAACACCATCACTACACACCCCTGGAGAGAGACACAGTCACCAGCCAGTACAGACAGAAATAC
Source organism: Pollachius pollachius (assembly GCF_949987615.1). Lineage (NCBI taxonomy): Eukaryota > Metazoa > Chordata > Actinopteri > Gadiformes > Gadidae > Pollachius > Pollachius pollachius. The sequence goes on along the minus strand of NC_136946.1, from coordinate 15,832,857 downwards.
ACACTGAACACCATCACTACACACCCCTGGAGAGAGACACACACAGTCACCAGCCAGTACAGACAGAAATACACACTGAACACCATCACTACACACCCCTGGAGAGAGACACACACAGTCACCAGCCAGTACAGACAGAAATACACACTGAACACCATCACTACACACCCCTGGAGAGAGACACACAGTCACCAGCCAGTACAGACAGAAATACACACTGAACACCATCACTACACACCCCTGGAGAGAGACACACACAGTCACCAGCCAGTACAGACAGAAATACACACTGAACACCATCACTACACACCCCTGGAGAGAGACACACAGTCACCAGCCAGTACAGACAGAAATACACACTGAACACCATCACTACACACCCCTGGAGAGAGACACACACAGTCACCAGCCAGTACAGACAGAAATACACACTGAATACCATCACTACACACCCCTGGAGAGAGACACACACATTCACCAGCCAGTACAGACAGAAATACACACTGAACACCATCACTTCACACCCCTGGAGAGAGACACACAGTCACCAGCCAGTACAGACAGAAATACACACTGAATACCATCACTACACACCCCTGGAGAGAGAGACACACAGTCACCAGCCAGTACAGACAGAAATACACACTGAATACCATCACTACACACCCCTGGAGAGAGACACACACAGTCACCAGCCAGTACAGACAGAAATACACACTGAATACCATCACTACACACCCCTGGAGAGAGACACACACAGTCACCAGCCAGTACAGACAGAAATACACACTGAATACCATCACTACACACCCCTGGAGAGAGACACACACAGTCACCAGCCAGTACAGACAGAAATACACACTGAACACCATCACTACACACCCCTGGAGAGAGAGACACAGTCACCAGCCAGTACAGACAGAAATACACACTGAACACCATCACTACACACCCCTGGAGAGAGAGACACACAGTCACCAGCCAGTACAGACAGAAATACACACTGAATACCATCACTACACACCCCTGGAGAGAGACACACACAGTCACCAGCCAGTACAGACAGAAATACACACTGAATACCATCACTACACACTTCTGGAGAGAGACACACACAGTCACCAGCCAGTACAGACAGAAATACACACTGAACACCATCACTACACACACACAACTCACGTCTACCAGCAGACTGAGGTCTTTGATGTACTCCCTCTCCGACTCCACCAGATCCACCAGGATGTAGCTATAGTGACGAGGCCAGAGGAGACACGTACATGGCATGGGGTACTACAACCTCGCACAGCTATCATGAGTAAAACACTGTGTCACTAGAAATGTCGCTATGGGGTTCTGACATGTGAGCAGAACCTCACATGTCAGAACTCCATAGCGACATAGAGGATTCAGAAATCAAAAACTAAAACTGGCAGGATGTTTCAGCTTGTCTTCCCACTGGGGAAAGTACAGATCACCGCCTCAAGCAACACGATTGGTTGAAGCGATAGGAAGTGAATCCCTTCACCCAGCTGGTCAGCTATCAGACTTTGGATATTAATCCAAAATCTTGATTTGTGATTGTGGTTGCACTGTAATCTGAGTTTGCATGAACACACGTGTTGTTTATTCCAAACCCTTTTTCCGACCCTGGCTGTGAAACAACCCTAACCCTTTAGGGACAACAGAGCTTGAACCACGGCCGGGCCCTCACCGTCTCTTCCGGAGGCTGCCCGTCTTGCGCTCCTCCACCTCGTCGACGGGCGAGGAGGAGGAGAGCAGGGAGTTGTCCGAGGGGTTGAGGGAGGGCGAGCTGCTGTCCCCCGGGACCACAGACAGGGAGCTGGGCCGCTCCTCCAGAGCCTGGACACGGAGGGGCCAGGAGGAGAGAATCATGGGTCTCTGAGTGCACAGCACTAGAGCAACGATGGACATGTTGTTATAAACTCTAGTTCTGGGATTATAGGCGACTCCGTCTGGGCTTTATGGGCTTGTCGAGTGCACGCTCGCTTCAGTGGCTTTTCTCAGCATTTCAGCATCAAGCTTATCAGGTCATCTGAAAATGACCCCCTGATTTTTGAAATGTGACCCAAACTGTTACATTTTCATTAGGAAACTTTGAGAGAAAGAGAATAGAAACGAGAGAATAGAGAATTGAAACTTTGTGAGAAAAAGGGAGTCTCCGATGCTTCAGTTTGTGTCACTCAAGTAGCAGCAAACTGTGTTGAAACTCTACCTTCGTCTTCTTTATGAGACTTTGAACGCGTGTCCACTCTGGCCCTCTCTGCTAGCGGGCTAAAGTGGCATTGCCTCTCAAGCTGAAGTCGGACCTGGCTGCACTATGGTAGATTCTGCTGCATGTTAGCTACTATTTTACAGGGTACGCCTTCAAAAAACGATAACGATCATTTTGAGCATAAGTGAACACCCCGTTTCAGCTCGAATTCAAATATTAGGGGGAAAATACAAAAGGTTTTAGGCCAAGAGTTCCAGGAAGGTTGGGGGACGTGTTACTTCCATGGTAAAGACCAACAGCAGTTTTGTGACACTTTTGAATAAAGCTAGTACCGTTGCTGTGTCTGAGCATTACTGGCAGCGTTTAAGGTATGCTGTGTAGCGACGGCCGCTAGGGGTTCCTCAAGGAAAACGATAACTGAAGACATGTGGAGTAGCGTGGGAACTGTTCCCTGTAGGGCAGTGGTTGCCTCGGCTACCAGCGGACGTCAATCTATCTCCAGCCCTATGGGTGGAACAGAGGTCCACTCTCTCCCCTAGCGAGCGGCTGGCTCAGAAGCTGCCCCGGGGGGGTCAGTGATCCTACCATCTTGCTCTTGACCAACTCCTCGATGGCGCTCACCAGCTCCGCTGCACTGGGGGTCTCGGAGCTGGAGGGGCGGACGGATAGACGAGAGGACGTCTGCACACGAGAGAGAGACAGACGGAGAGTGAGGGGCTATGGAGGATGAGGAACAGAGGCTGGTGCTCTTCCATGACCGGGGTCACACCGTGGTGGTGGGACTCGGTGGACTACACATCTACTCTGGGAACGGAGGTGTTCAGGCGCAGGGGTGGTACTGAGACCAACAGCCCTACACCACACTGCACCAGTGTGGTGATAACCTGCCAAAGCCTACGATGAAAGGCTCAAATTATTGATTTCGGGTTCAGTTTTGAAGACTAAAGTAGCCTGGTTGTAAGGAGTGCTTTTTAATGATCCTGGTCTTGTCTATTAGAAGATAACCACAAAATGTAATATAATTAATTGCTCCGTAAGGACCAAACTGGTGATAATATCCATTTATAGTAATTACTACACTTTTTTCTTTAATATCAGGCATCCTCAAAAGGAGTAACGATTAAAATAGAGTGCAAAATCTGTGTGGTTTGAGCATTAGCTGTTGTCCTACCTAAACGATGAAGAACCATTATTTGGCCATACATTTATAAAGGCAGGAAGTGAAGCGTGAGCTGAAATCATCTGAAGAGTTGTACTTGAACAATGCTTGCTCTCTATCCTTATTTGTTTGGGCATCTTGTTTTCTCTTACCTTAGACAGATTAAGATATTTTAGGTGATAAATTACATGCCCTATCTATGAGTATTTCAGTTTTTTTTAACTAAATATTTTGAGACTATGTGAAGCTTTAAATAATATACATATATAACAACTCTCTCTCTATATATGTACACATATATAATATATATATATATATATGTATATATATATATAGAGTGGTTTCTAGTTACTATGGATAGGTGACATGAACTGGAATGAACATTGTATTCAACATTTTTCCCCCAACCCCTTTAGACAAGTTTGAATAAAAATATGATGAAATATGATGAAATGTCAATTAAAAAGGTTCAAATAAAAATGAATTGGAAGGTAGAAAAGGAGAGCAAAATGTCCCATTCTCCAAACAAATCGTTCTTTATAGGTGAGGAGGGATGAGGAGAAAAAAGGTGTGAACAAAGAGATTAACAGAAATCTGTAATTACAGTAGTCTCTCACCCTTGCTGTGCTGTGCTTCAAGACCATTTCCCCCCAATAAGGCTGTCTGGGTGGGGGGGAGGGGGGGCTATTGCGCCCCCTTGTGGCTGCGACCAGCGTTTTGATGCCAATTACTCGCATGGGGTAATGAGGTTAACAGAGGGGAGTGGGAGGGGGGTTGGGAGGACGGGGGGAGGGTGGGAGTGAGGACAAGGGGATGTAACGGGCACGCACGGATGAAAGAGGGAGGTAGCTTGCGGTGTGATGTCATCGGCTTGATGGAGGAAGGGGAGGGGCAACCGACCACAGTGTGTGTGTGTGTGTGTGTGTGTGTGTGTGTGTGTCCGTGTGTGTGTGTGTGTGTGTGTGTGTGTGTGTGTGTGTGTGTGTGTGTGTGTGTGTTGGTGTGTGTCCCTATGAACCTGCCTCAATGCTGTCCTACAGTATGCCCGCTGCCCTTCTAAACCTGCTGCACATCGACCAACACTTAACAATCTCTTGTTTTTGCAGTTTGTTGTTTTTGGTCGTGACAATATTAATACAGCCATATGCCAAGGTTACGCAAGCTGAAAATGCCATATCTTAAAATGATTCAGGAACTGAAGAAATTCATTTAAAAGTTCAGACATATCTGGTATTAAGAAAATTATTTTTCTTTAAAGATTGACAAAAGCCGTACGCTAGAAAACATGGGTTAAACAAGTCTAGAGTATAAAATCTGTGAATAATACAATCTAATATCTATCTCCAGTGCCCCTTCAATCCACTGCCCTTAGCGCCGAACAAACGCCCAGAAAAACAACAAGCTAAAACCAGCTCTGGAAGCGGTTGAGTGCCAAAACAGGAAGAGCTTGAGGACTAAAGAACCGAGGAAACAAATAAAAGAGTTGTAAACTGAGCAGGGGCAGTGGGGGTTAGGAGAGAGCGAGGGTGGGGGCATTTCAGATGGAGAGGTATGGAAACTGTGACAAAGCAAAGACAGGACATAAATCAAGGTAATGCTATAGCGTGGCAGAACAAAAAAAAAAACAATACAACCAGGAAACAGAAAGTAAACAACGAAAAACCAACAAAACAATAACATTAACAAAAAGAAGAGAAACAGAAATTAGTGTCAGAGGAGCCTTGCTTTGTCGTTGAAGAAGAGGTGAGGGGTTGGGGGGGTAGGAGAGGGTACGGGGACTTGGTTCAGTCGGTAATCTCCTACTTCTGAAGTGCAACAAATTCAGCTCTATGGGCCGTGCAGTATTCACATAGAGCCTCTCATTATCTTAACTTTCAATTAAAAGAGGAGAGGAACAGAAAAAGAGGAATAACAGAAAACTGTAAAAGAAACTTTTACAGTTAAGAGGAATAACAGAAAACTGTAAAAGACACTAGTTAAAACAAAGATTTGTTTGTTTTGGAAAAGGGAGAATGAAAACTTTAAGTGGCAATCTCAAAGATTTCCGTTTTATTGTATTTTGCTTCCTTATTCCTTTGGCGATAACGGGCAATTATTCCCATTAACCGACACCCAGTAACATTTCTAACACTACATATGCAGGGCCCTTCATAAGCAGAGGACTAGAATGACTTTAGAAGAGTCAGTTGACCAGAGGCTCGATCGCCATGGTTTTATCTCCTTTGGCAATAGATAGTGACTTAACGGATATTGACTTACATGTAAATCTTCGAGATTGACACTAACGAATAGAGTTATGTAACTAGGATGGCCACAAACATTTGACATCTTTGTTTCACTTGATTTCTTCTACAAAGAAAATAAAGAAATAAACGTCCTGTCGTAACCATGACAATCCCAGCAGCCACCTCCCAAGGTCTGAAAGGGTGTCATTACGATTGGCTGAGGGGCTAAACTGGCCAGCTGGGAGGGTCTTAACTCATCACCAACAAATTCAAAACCACACTACCCGGCATGCATCACAACGACACGTCACTCATTGTGTTTTTGGCCTCTGGTCCAGGTTGACCACCCCCCCCCCCCCCCCCCCCTTCTCCCAGACCCCCCACCTTGTCGTCGGGGGCGTCCGGCTGCAGCAGGCTGTGCTGCTGGATGGCCATGGGGGGGGGCAGGGGCACCGAGTCAGCCCCCTCCTCGCCCTCCTCCTCCCCGCAGCTCTGCATGCCCGACGAGCTCGACTTGGACAGGGTGCCGCTGGACAGACCCTCGTTGCGCACCCTCTGGGAACACACACACACACACACACACACACACACACACACACCGTGGTGAGCGACTGGTTTGTAGGAGTGAGAGCTCGCGCTGGGGGCGGCGAGTGGTTATTCTTAGTGTGCGTCATCACCTCACATTTAATTATTATATTATTATGTCATTTTATAGTCTATTGATTCCTATCTGACTATGGTGCTCTACCCAATAGAGGCAAAATCACTGCATTGACTCATTAACAACACCAATGATGTCATGATGTCACTAATAACATCGACATCGCCGAGCGATTGCAAGCAGAAGATGTGTATGTAACCCAGCATTTCTACTCTCTGCCCCCCCCCCCCCCTCTCACCTCCTCCACCGTCTCGTCCTGGGGCGTTGCGGCGCTGTCGTCGGAGTCCTTCTGGGAGCCCAGCGTGCCCACGTCCCCGCTCTTCCTCACCTCGCGGTTCTTCTTGTGTTTGTGCGCCAGCTTCTTGACGTGGCCGTCCGCCTTGCCGCTGCTCAGCCGCCGCACCGGGCTGGTCAGCCACTTGCGCAGCGTGTTGCCTTGTGGGGGGAAAGGGATTGACGTCATCGTTGGTGTGGTTAGCATTGGGAGACGTTATGAATGCCAGTCAGAGTGGCCCGTTCTTTAGTGGGCATTTTGGCCCCGGGAGATATCCTGCTTCGATGAGTGCTGGAATTAGCATTCTCAGTCTGCTGATTAGGTAAAAAACATTTGGCTCTGATTGTGTACTGCTTGGGTGTTGTTAGTAGACTGAATCTAATTTTGCATTGTTGTCGATGTGTTGTTAAACTTAATATAATTAGAGATTATTATCGTGTTGTTAATATACTACTTTGGGTCCGGGGATGTGTGTGTGTGTGTGTGTGTGTGTGTGTCTGTACCTGGGGCTCTGTGTGTGTGTGTGTGTCTGTACCTGGGGCTCTGTGTGTGTGTGTGTGTGTGTGTGTGTGTGTGTGTGTGTGTGTGTGTGTGTGTGTGTGTGTGTGTGTGTGTGTGTGTGTGTGTGTGTGTGTGTGTGTGTGTGTGTGTGTGTGTGTACCTGGGGCCCGGTGCTTGGGTCCGGGCGAGGTGTGGATGTGCAGGCCGTGGCCCGGCTGTAGCGTGGCCGAGGAGCCCGGGAGGATGGAGTCGTTACTGCACACCGACAACGTGTCTGGGGGGGGGGGAACGGTAGAGTTGAACACACCCTCTTATCCCCCGGGGCTCCCCATTCAACAACAGGAGGCCTTGTTGCCATGGCTACCTTTGTGGTTGAAGATGCCCTCCATCTCCATGGAGGAGCGGGAGTGTGCGATGCACAGCACGGCGCAGGGCACCAGCCCCTCGTGGGCGGGCGAGCGGTCGGTGGTCCGCACCAGGCACCAGTCGGGCCGCTCGTGGCAGCGCTCCAGAACCTCCACCGTCTGGCCGCGCCGCACCGTCAGCTCGTTGCTGTTGCCCGCCAGGAAGTCGTGGATGACCACCGTGAGCTCACAGCCGCCCGACAGCTGGGGGGGGGGGGGGGGGAATGCCAATAACTATGACCCATGGGCCACGTCTCATCCAGGGTTTTGTGTGCTGGTGTACTTTGGGAATTCCTGGACGCTATCCACCAATTTTCGCAGATCAAAAGCCCGTTTTTTTATACTGGTTTCGTGCTTTATATTCAGACCGGAGCTCCACTGGCCACGCCGTTCTTGACCTGTGTCTGACTGTTTTACAGCTAGCAAGACACTTCTGAACAGTGGTTTAATGACGCGTCCATTTCAAATCTCCAGTACGGATTTCCCGGAATATAGGACCCTGTTCCCATTCACACATGCGGGAAATCCTCCAGAGGAAGACCGCATGTGTGGAGGAGGCCTTGGAGGAACAGATCAATGTGTCGAGCCTCCATGGCTCGACACATCACCTTTCATAATGACACGCGCATGCGTAGTGTGTGTGTGTGTGTGTGCGTACCTTGTCGCTGTCCAGGGTGTTCTGAGAGGTGCGGGAGGCCAGAGAGATGGTGTCTGGTTGGCTGCTGCCCTCACCCTGACTGTCCAGGTCTTCTCCGTCCCTGGACACAAGCAAGCCCAGTCAGCGCATGCGTGTGTCTGTGTTGGTACATGCGTCTATATGTGTGTGAATGTGTGTGTGCATGTGTTTGTACATGTGACTATGTGTGTTTTGCTTGTGTGTTTGTAGATGTGTGTGCATGTGTTTATCCGTGTGTGTCCGTACGTGTGCGTGCATGTGTTTGCACATGTGACTATGTGTGTTTTGCTTGGGTGTACATGTGTTTGCAGATGTGTGTGTATGTGTTTACCCGTGTGTACTAGTGTTTGTGCGCGTGTGCGTGCGTGTACCGTCGGCCCTTGTGGTGCTTGGCGGTGGTGGCCTTGGGGATGTGGATGGGCTCCTTCAGGGCCCCCCTCAGGTGGATGGTGCGCTCCTGGATCACCTCCCTGATGTGTTTGATCCAGTCCTGCTTGTTCTCGATGTTGGAAGCCTGGGTGAGGGGGTGGAGGGGTGGAGGCCTCGGTTAATGGCTTCATCTGAAGACATGAACTTTAAATCTGGTAACATGTCTCAGAAATCTGAAGTTGCCTCCTTTCTTTATCTCTGTACACAAACATAGGATTTGGATTTGGACAAGGTCCGCAGTCCAAGTTGTATCTGAATAAGACATGCTATGTGTGTAGTGATGAGTGTGTACTTGTATCATTGGTGATAGAGGCAGAGAGGAGGGCAGCTTCAGACTTGTTAAGGGGGGCTGTATGGGGAAAGTAGGGGGAGGGAGGGGTAGTGGGTACTCACCATAGCTCCGTGTTTGAATCCCTGACTTAGCTTTGATTAAAATACAGAATAAGACAGTGTTTACTTGTTTGTTTTTGGATAATCAAATTATTGTTTTATCATATCTGTTTTACAGGACATTTATTTCAAACGGACAAAGAAGGTGGTCGCACAGAAGCACAACAATGATAGGGTTTCATAACGTCTGTCTCAGCCAATCAAATGTGAGGTGAGTTGTACAGAGTACTGCAATGCTTTGCCATGTATACTGGTGTGTGTGTGTGTGTGTGTGTGTGTGTGTGTGTGTGTGTGTGTGTGTGTGTGTGTGTGTGTGTGTGTGTGTGTGTGTGTGTGTGTGTGTGTGTGAGAGACGTACATTTCCTTTAGGAGCGCTATGAGGGAAACATGTTAACATCCACAGTAAGAGCAAGAGATAAGAGAAATGAAAAGCAGCCACATATATGAGCTTCTCTATGTTGGCGAACACCACCAGACTACAGATGAGGAAGAAAGCAGGCGGTCAGAGTCTAGATAGCACAAAGAGGAGCTACAGACGTCTACCATGAACGCAGCTCATGCAAACACACAAGGAGAAGGAGAGAGCGGAGGACTGTGGCCCTCAGGGCGTGGTCACACCTACAGGTCGGATGATCAGAGCCCAACCAGCAGCTCATTACTTTTAAAGGGTTGCACTCTGATTCATTGTGTTGTCACAGCGAGGTTTAAAACGCCAGATGTGCAAACAAACACCTTACGTAAACAAACCACGCACGCAGAGTTCAGAACAAACTGACCAGACGAGGTGTGAAAGCACCCTGAGACAAGTGCAACGGCCAGGGAAGAGGTGGCAGCGAAAGAAACAGCCGAAGAAGAGCAAGGGAGAGCGCAGAGAGAGAGAGTCCTACCTTGAGTACAATCTTGTTGTCGGAGGTGGGCGTGCGTCCCACCCAGAGAGCAAACTTACAGGGGTCGCCCTCAACGTGCTCCGTCACCCCTAACTCTGACGTCTGGTAATGGGGGGGGAGAGAGAGAGTAGTGAGCCATTTAATTGATGCGGTCTGGCATGTTGATTTGCGTCTTCACAACATGAGAAGCATTGAGGAGAGGGCCTTACAAAGAGCTTGCTCTTGTAGATGTATTTGCTCCTGCCGTTGGAGTCCTTGACCTCCTTGCTGAAGATCAGCGACATCTCAAAGAGGAAGAGGTGCCTCTCGCGGCCCTTGCGGATCAGAGTCTTGGGGTCCCACACCTGGAAGGAGTCCTGCAGGATCAGCTCCCCCTGGGACTCCAGGTTCTCATCGAAACCTGGGAACAAACATGGCGGGTGTTAGGCCCTGAAGCCTCCAAGCGACCTTGCGGTGAGGAGACGTGGCGGGTGAAGCTCACCTTCCAGCATGGAGAGGTGCATGGCGTCGTTGGCTCTCTTGGGGACACTGAGCATCACCTCCAGGCCGTCCTTGATCTCACCCTTCCCTTCCTCACAGCAAGTCAACAGCTCCTAAACACACACACACACACACACACACACACACACACACACACACATCATAAAGACAGGAACCATGGAGGCTGTAACCATGGCGATGGTGAAACCGTGGAGGCGTCAACCATGGATGCGGTAACCACAGAGATGGAAATAATGGAAACGGTACCCATGGAAACCAACTATGGAGTGCCCTGCGGCCGGACGGTGTACCTTGAGCAGGAGCTGGTACTTGGTGATCCTCTGCACCGGCTTAATGAGGTAGGAGGAGATGGAGTTGGCCAACCGGTGCCTCTGCTGGATCTCCTGCAACGCGGAGAAACACAAAGCTGGAACTTTGGGGTCCCCCATGGGTTTCCCATGATGCAACAGGCCCAGAGGGGGATACTCACGTCGAAGTAGGGCCCGGCGAACTCCAGGATGAGCTGCGTGGAGTCCGGCTTGTTCTTACAGTAGTTCACGTACATCTGGAACTTATCGGCCTGCAGCACACACACACACACACACACAACGGAGGAGGTCAGGGTGAGACACCTTCCTGTATTGTGTGTCGCTGTCTGGTAGCTGTGAAAGGGCCGCAGCACTCACCCACGTGACGAAGCAATGGCCAACATCCTCAGGCAGCTGCTCGTACTTCTCCAGCTCTTTGAGGAAGATGCTGGGGAAACGCAAGAAATACAAAGACACAATTTAAATAATTGGTAAAGATAACTTTCTTAATCATTTGCTCCTTTCTTCAGATGCTTCTATTCGATTAAGATGCAGCTACTAGCTACTACCCGGCACATAATGAATTTAGAAATGTAAATACAACATACAGACATTTGACGCAATTTTAATTTATGTTATAACATAACTATAAAAAACCGCTAGAGAAACAAGATAATCTTTCAAACAGTGCTCAGTTATAACTAGCATTATTGATCATACTATCATAATATCAGCAATACTGCTAGTTCTTCCAAAGACAGTGGGCCAGACAGAAGGACAGAGAGCAGCATTTTTCTCCTCACTTGTGGTGGAACTCGTAGAGGTCCTGCATGTTGCCGAAGATGATGTGTTCCTTGTTGATGATCCCTGGAGGAATCTCCTCCACCCCACTGGTCATCTCCCATAGGTACGTCTAGAGAGAGAGAGAGACAGAGACAGAGACAGCGAGAGAGAGGGTGAGCATTGCATTGCAGAGGAGGAATATACAGTGGGGCAAAAAAGTATTTAGTCAGCCTCCAATTGTGCAAGTTCTCCCACTTAAAAAGATGAGAGAGGCCTGTAATTTTCATCATAGGTATACCTCAGCTATGAGAGACAAAATGAAAAAAAAAAATCTAGAAAATCACATTGTCTGATTTTTAAAGAATTTATTTGCAAATTATGGTGGAAAATAAGTATTTGGTCAATAACCAAAGGTCATCTCAATACTTTGTTACATGCCCTTTGTTGGCAATGACAGAACGTACAACGTACAAACGTTTTCTGTAAGTCTTTACAAGGTTTTCACACACTGCTGCTGGTATTTTGGCCCATTCCTCCATGCAGATCTCCTCTACAGCAGTGATGTTTTTGGGCCACACGGACTTTCAACTCCCTCCAAAGATTTTCTATGGGGTTGAGATCTGGAGACTGGCTAGGCCACTCCAGGACCTTGAAATGCTTCTTACGAAGCCACTCCTTCGTTGCCCGGGCGGTGTGTTTGGGGTCATTGTCATGCTGAAAGACCCAGCCACGTTTCATCTTCAGTGCCCTTGCTGTTGGAAGGAGGTTTTCACTCAAAATCTCACGATACATGGCCCCATTCATTCTTTCCGTCATACGGATCAGACGTCCTGGTCCCTTGGCAGAAAAACAGCCCCAAAGCATGATGTTTCCACCCCCATGCTTCACTGTAGGTATGGTGTTCTTTGGATACAACTCAGCATTCTTTCTCCTCCAAACACGACGAGTTGAGTTTTTACCAAAAAGTTCTATTTTGGTTCATCTGACCATATGACATTCTCCCAATCCTCTTCTGGATCATCCAAATGCTCTCTAGCAAACTTCAAACGGGCCCGGACATACACTGGCTTTAGCAGGGGGACACGTCTGGCACTGCAGGATTTGAGTCCCTGGCGGCGTAGTGTGTTAGTGATGGTAGCCTTTGTTACTTTGGTCCCAGCTCTCTGGAGGTCGTTCACTAGGTCCCCCCGTGTGGTTCTGGGATTTTTGTTCACCGTTCTTGTGATCATTTTGACCCCACAGGGTGAGATCTTGCGTGGAGCCCCAGATCGAGGGAGATTATCAGTGGTCTTGTATGTATTCCATTTCCTAATAATTGCTCCCACAGTTGATTTCTCCACACCAAGCTGCTTACCTAATGCAGATTCAGACTTCCCAGCCTGGTGCAGGTCTACAATTGTGTTTCTGGTGTCCTTTGACAGCTCTTTGATCTTGGTCATAGTGGAGTTTGGAGTGTGACTGTTTGAGGTTGTGGACAGGTGTCTTTTATACTGATAAGGAGTTCAAACAGGTGCCATTAATACAGGTAACAAGTGGAGGACAGAGGAGCCTCTTAAAGAAGAAGTTACAGGTCTGTGACAGCCAGAAATCTTGCTGGTTTGTAGGTGACCAAATACTTATTTTCCACCATAATTTGCAAATAAATTCTTAAAAAATCAGACAATTTGATTTTCTGGATTTTTTTTTTCATTTTGTCTCTCATAGCTGAGGTTTACCAATGATGAAAATTACAGGCCTCTCTCGTCTTTTTAAGTGGGAGAACTTGCACAAATGGTGGCTGACTAAATACTTTTTTGCCCCACTGTGTGTGTGTATATATATATATATATATATATATATATATATATATATATATATATATATATATATATATATATATATATATATATATATATATATATATATATATATATATCTCACTTCATTTGCAAAGTACAACTTACATCCATGCACTCCCGGAGGTCACGCACATAGGCCTTCTCCGTCTGAATCAGCTCTGCCATGATGAACCTAGGCACACACACACACACACACACACACACACACACACACACACACACACGGGAGGAGCGGGAAAGGGAGGAGTAAGAAACTAGAATGGGAATCAACCCAAACTAACCCTGATCATTTGTTTCCCTCATGTTTGAATACCCCTTCCATAAGCAGATAGAATACAATTTTGGCCAACTTGGCCACTGGCAGAGCAAAGATCGGAGGCCTGCTCTCTCTAACCAACAGAGGAAGCTCCTTCATGGGACGACCAAGAACACAAGGAAGAGCTGACATACTCCTTCCTGCGGGCCGACTTGCGTTTCTCCTCGTTGAGCTCGTGGGCGGCGTCCCTCAGCTTGACCTCTGACCCCGGAGCGCTGGCTGGGATGATGTCGAGCTGGAGGTCCTTGCTCTGAGGGTGAGCGAGTTAGCGAGAGAGAGAGAGAGGGTGAGAGATCAAGAGATTGGATTAATCGATTGAATATAGAATTGGATTAAGCACTGATGCACACATTGAGGCTGCAGAAATGCACACACCCACACACACACACACACGCACACGCACACGCACACACAGACGTACGGCCTTGTTGGAGTCGGAGGAGATGCCCAGGGCCTTCTCCAGGCTGCCGCGGTACTTGTCCATGCGCAGGGAGAAGTCCCGGTAGCGCTTGTCCACCGCCGTCACCCACTTCTTGATCTCCACCGCGTGGCTGTGGCCCTTGTCACAGAAGCCGTCCGCCAGCTGGATCAGCAGCTTCACGCGCTCTTTAGTTTGCTGGAAAACACGGAACTTGAGGACATAAGGACCGACATGAGGACAGAATGAACGACAGGAGGTAACGCCGACTTCAGGACAGACGACCAACTGTTAAACGGAAATAAATAATTTGTGCAAAAGGGATTTTTTTTGCTGCATTTCATTTGGGCAAACAAATATGCGTAATGCAAATGCATTGAAGTAAATGGCCGGGGAGCGCCTGTGTGTGTGCTTTTGTTACAGAGAGAGATAAAAGACGAGGAGAGAGCAAGCAGGAGTTGAACTGGAGAGCGATGGAAACAGTACCGAGAGAGGGAGGCATAGAGACAGACGAACAGAGGTAAAGAAAGAGAGGGGGAGGCATAGTTACAGACGAACAGAGGTAAAGAAAGACAGGGAGGCAGAGACAGACGAACAGAGGTAAAGAAAGAGAGGGGGAGGCATAGAGACAGACGAACAGAGGTAAAGAAAGAGAGGGGGAGGCATAGAGACAGACGAACAGAGGTAAAGAAAGAGAGAGGGAGGCATAGAGACAGACGAACAGAGGTAAAGAAAGAGAGGGGGAGGCATAGAGACAGACAAACAGAGGTAAAGAAAGAGAGGGGGAGGCATAGAGACAGACGAACAGAGGTAAAGAAAGAGAGGGGGAGGCATAGAGACAGACGAACAGAGGTAAAGAAAGAGAAGGAGGCAGAGACAGACGAACAGAGGTAAAGAAAGAGGGGGAGGCATAGAGACAGACGAACAGAGGTAAAGAAAGAGAGAGGAGGCAGAGAGACAGACGAACAGAGGTAAAGAAAGAGAGGGAGGCAGAGACAGACGAACAGAGGTAAAGAAAGAGAGAGGGAGGCAGAGACAGACGAACAGAGGTAAAGAAAGAGAGAGGGAGGCAGAGACAGACAAACAGAGGTAAAGAAAGAGAGGGGGAGGCAGAGACAGACGAACAGAGGTAAAGAAAGAGAGAGGGAGGCAGAGACAGACGAACAGAGGTAGAGAAGGTGACGCTCACCTTGGCGGTGATGTGGAAGTCCTCGTGCTCCTTGAGTAGTTCCTGGGTGTGGTGGATGCTGGAGCCCGTGGAGGTGTGTGTGGACAGGTAGAACTCCCCTGTGTCGTGGATCCACTCCAGAGCCTGAAAACGTGCGACCATGGACCCATGTTAAGTGGGTAGTGTGTTGGTGTTGGTGTTTGTATTGGTAGTTGGTGTCTGTCTGTGTGTGTGTGTGTGTGTCTGTCTGTCTGTGTCTGTGTGTGTGTGTCTGTGTGTGTGTGTGTGTCTGTGTGTGTGTGTGTGTCTGTCTGTCTGTCTGTGTGTGTCTGTCTGTCTGTGTGTCTGTCTGTCTGTGTGTGTGTGTCTGTGTGTGTGTGTGTCTGTGTGTGTGTGTGTGTGTGTGTGTGTGTTATATTGTGTGTTAGAGTGTGTGTTAGTGTGTTTGGTAGAGTGTGTGTGTGTTTGTTAGAGTGTGTGTGATAGACTGTGTGTGCATGTGTGCATTAGAGTCTGTGTGCTAAAGTGTGTGTGTTAAAGTGTGTGTGTTCGTACCTGCTTGGCGCTGCGCTCAAACAGCACGTACTGCTGGCACTGGTCCAGCCGTCGTTTCCTCATGGTCCAGAAGTGCAGCACGCGGTTCTCTCTCTGCAGCAGCTCGTTCAAGATGTCTGCCCGGGCGGACGCAACA
Source organism: Pollachius pollachius (assembly GCF_949987615.1). Lineage (NCBI taxonomy): Eukaryota > Metazoa > Chordata > Actinopteri > Gadiformes > Gadidae > Pollachius > Pollachius pollachius. Next base: position 15,817,016 of record NC_136946.1, on the reverse strand, counting down.
CAAACAGGCTCAACTCAAAGAGTCTACTAGTTCATACTTGCACAATACCTAATCTAATAATAGAGTAATACTATCTTGTTACAATACGCTAGCAATGTACACGTGGAGATAAAAAAGGTTTACTATAACATAACATATGTGCAAAAGAAGAAAATCCATATGATCAGAAAATATAATCCCTTATTTATGAACTGATCATAGCCGGTGTAAGATTAAGTAAAATGAAATAAATTGCTGTATTGCAATGCTAAAGAGTCATCTATAAACTAAAGGCCAAATCAAACTTCTGCGTCCTGCAAGCATGCGAAGATCTACGTCACAGAGTCCATAAATGGCCCTTTTGTCCGATAATTGTGGCTGGAAACACTATACTGCCCTCAAGTGTACACGTTAACGTTACATGGAAGCCCCGCCATCAAGCCATGACTAAGTGCTCTCTGTTAACATGCTGGTTGCAGAACTGTTCAGCTCCAACAGTGAGGGTGCCGCCATCTTGGAGAGAGGGGTCCTGATACTCACTCTTGACCTGCTGCTCTGGTGCCTTCACGTGGCTCAGCATCCCCGGCATGTTGACGCTGTTCCTGTGCATGTACTTCAGGAAGACGTCTGCGTTGCGCCTGGCCAGCGTGCACGCCTGACACACAAAACACGCACAGTCAATGGCTTGCTGGCTGGCTCGTGTGTGTGTGTGTGTGTGTGTGTGTGTGTGTGTGTGTGTGTGTGTGTGTGTGTGTGTGTGTGTGTGTGTGTGTGTGTGTGTGTGTGTGTGTGTGTGGAAAGCAGGGTGTTTATATTGTGATGCATATGATGCAGGTGTATGTCTGGTACAAGCTTGTGTCTCAGGGTATGTTTCCGGGTGCCTACCTTGAGGAAGGCCTCCTTCTGCTCCAGGTGCTTGCTGATCATGGGGGTCACGTGCTCTGACTCACAGTTGGGCCCCAGTTTGTCCGCCCCCCCGCACCAGTCCTCCTCCCTCTTGTACTCCTGCTCCAGGCTCTCCAGCACGCTGCACACCTGGCCACACACAGCTGCTGTTACAGCATCTTACAAGGCGTCCTCTGGGGACTCACTTTCCCAGGGTACATTTTGCTGAGCCCAAAGTAAAACCTCCAATGCTTTTTCAACGGTCCTACCAAAGTCCACATCACCACACACACCATATAGGGGGACTTGAGTTTGCGACTTGAACTGAAGTCACACATAGTGACCTGCGACTTGAACTTAAGCCGCACACACAGTGACCTGCAACTTGAACTTAAGCCGCACACACAGTGACCTGCGACTTGAACTTAAACCGCACACACAGTGACCTGCAACTTGAACTTAAGCCGCACACACAGTGACCTGCGACTTGAACTTAAGCCGCACACACAGTGACCTGCGACTTGAACTTAAGCCGCACCCGCAGTGTCTCGCGACTTGACTTGAGCCTCGTCCTCCGATGACCTCAGACTCCACCTGGAGGCTTGTGACTGTGAATAACCTCACGCCTCTGCTGCGGCCTCAGACGACATGTCAGTCACAGGCAGAGTGATCCACAGCGGCGCGGGGCGGTACCTGCTCGGAGGTCTTGTAGAAGGCCACCGAGGCGTTGACCAGCTTGAGGCGGTCCTCCATCTTCAGCATGAGCTGCTGCCAGTGGGAGGCCACGCTCTCGGCGCAGTCCCGGATCAGGTCCATGTCGTAGTGGTTGGCCTGAAGCAGCGCCTCCGCCTTCTGCTGCACCTGCAAGGCGCTCTGGTGCGTCTTCTGTGCGCGGGGGCACGGGGAGAGGGGCACTTTAAAGAGCAACGCACACCTTGGGGTCGGCGCTACACTATATGTCCTGTGTGTAGTTCAATGTCACTAATACTGATGGGGTTGGGGATTACAATGACACAAGGGCCTAAAAGCCTGTGGTATATTTGTAAGATGCATTGCATAAAAGACACAAACAAACAAACACACACACACACACACAACGTACCTCAATAGCATGTTGGAACTGCTCATGCTCTCTCTGGAGCTGCTCTGCCTCCTGCAGGGAGCTGGCGGTGATCAGACCAGCGTTCAGCATGGACTCCCCGTTCCGGATCCAACCCAGAACCTTGTGGGGGGGGGGGGGGAGACAGAGACAGAGACAGAGACAGAGAGTCCATTGTCAGTGTGTTTGTGAGAGTGAGCAATTCTTCATTGTAAATATATGGACACCCCATCAATAGAGGATGGTGTCCTTGTCTCAGACACCCAAGTAAAGACTAAATGAGTGGGAAACACTGCATTGGCTTGTGTCTGGTGTGAGGCACTTGTCCAAGTAGCACATTGTAGTAAGCTAGATGTCAAAATATCACCAACTACTGATTTTTCTTGGTTTAAACGATTAGATACTGTACGTGCACAACTCAACAAAATATGTAACCAAGGTCAAGGCGTTTTCAGACTTTCTAATGTGCAAATGTTACATATTAAATCGTTAAATAAATGAACAGCTATTAAGTAACTGCTTATTGGGAAATAGCCAAAGAAATGTGACAGAAATGTGCTACCAAGTGTTCCCAACACTTAAAGGGCAGGTGTTCAGAGCACAGAAAAGCAAGCCTGTGTACTTTAGGGCACAGCCATGATTCAACATTGGTGTTTATAATCTTTCAGCAGTATCTCTGTGATATAATTAATATATCATGATAATTATTAGCTATTATAATTAACTATTAAACAATGATTCTGTCTTGAACTCATCTTGAACTTGATACATTGCGATATCATGATAATCGCAATAAGGTATATTGATCCCATGATTAAAATAGCACATGACATGCTTTTTCACAACAAAAAAGAGATCCATATACTTACTAATCTACTTACTGTAGTATACTGGTTATGGGATTACAACTAAAAGGCCTGAGTCAATGTATTAAGTCTGTGAACCTCTTAGATACATCTCCACAACTGAAAAGGCTATAATATGTTATATCGGTGGCAAAACAAAGATAACACCAGTGAGAGTGTTGTGCAAGTGAAATAATTATGTTGATACTACTTGGTTAGAGTGAAAAAAGCTAGAGCACAGCATTAGTGGAAGATTTCATATGTGCTAGTGCAATATCAGATACTATCGGCTCATATTAAAGTGAAGGAGAGTAAAGATAGGTAGGTTTTAATAGAGGTAGGTCTAGACCAAATCTCTAAATCCAATGCAAATTTGACAATATAAACTTGATGAAACATAAACAGGTAGATATTTGACACTTGACCCCTCTATTGAAAGGTCAGGGCGAATCTAATTGAGTGACAACAAGCCAAACAATGAGTGAAGATGGTGAAGAAGAACGTGTGTTCTGATTGAAGGCAATTTACCCATTTCCTCTGAAACCCTCTCTTAGTTACCATACATTGACTGTAAACACCATGATTAGCTGCAAAATGTTGATAATAAGGGTGACAACCTTAAAGGTGGGGTCAGGAGGTCTGGTTCTCCAAAGCACCTTCTTTCTCAGTCTGTCATTTACTCTGTAAAGCCCACGGTATCTTTGCGCGAAATGTACTGTACAACCGTGGCGCTGGTGCCAGAGCTCCGGGTGCACGCCGTGGCCCGGGGCGCCCAGACGGACCACCCTGCTCACCTGCTTGACCTCGGCCTGCAGGTGCCTCAGCTGGACGCACTGCTCCAGGTGGCGGCGGCGCTGTTCCGCCGCCAGGTCCACCTCCTGCTGCTTCTCGTGGAGGAACTCCAGCAGGTGCTGCACGCGCGTGGCCATGTCCACGTCCCGGTCGCACAGCAGCTCCACGCCTGGGCCGCCGCGGCGGGGGGAGGGGGAGAGGTTAGGGGGAGGGTGGCGGGGGGGGGGAAGGGAGGTGGCAGCCCTCAAGGCCGGCCCAGGCCCAGTGAAGGGCCCCTTGTGACACGCCAACGTGAACATCGCACTTATCCCGGCGTTTCCTCGGTGTGAGAGAAACGCTGTTGGTCACCATGTTAGCCTGCCCTACGGTGCCACACTGAACCACGTCGTGATGGCAGCGCCGTCACAGGTTCGGTCGTCGACTTGTTACGGTGAGGCAGTTTGGATTCAAATCCTTTATGTGCCTAACCCTTACCTGCAGGCATTTCAGATGATTCTGGAGATTCGTAATCAATTGATGATGAATGACCCTAAAATATATCAAGTGGCTTTGGATAAAGGTGTCTGCTGAATTAATAAATAGTATGACTAAACAACTAAACTGCACTGTTGGGTGTGTTTGCGCTCGCACGCGCGTGTGTGTGTGCGTGTGCGTGTGCGTGTGCGCGTGTGTGTGTGTGTGTGTGTGTGTGCGTGCGTGCGTGCGTGCGTGTGTGTGTGTGTGTGCGTGTGTGTGTGTGTGTGTGTGTGTGTGTGTGCTCACCGGACGCCTGCACCTCGTTGACGTACTGCAGCAGCTCCTGGCCCTGGTGGATGACGTCGAAGGTGAGGTTGTTGACGGTCAGCGCCTTGTCGGCGTGGTGCTGGAGCTGCTGCTCCGCCAGGCTCAGGTCCTCCGTGTCAAACTCACTCATCTGGCTCGTCAGCTCCTCGTTCCACGCCTCCAGGTCAGAGATTATCTGGGGAGGCGGGGGGGGACGACGTGCATGTCAATACAGTGACGAGCTGCAGTCACTGAAGGCAGTGATATGCTCGTCTTCCTCAACAATTAAAACAGGTACATAGAAATGACTGTTAGAAATGTTTGTTAAATATCTGTGACGTGGATTTAATCATCTAAAATCGATCAAAGAGTGCAACATGGTAAATTATCATAGGTGAAATGATGACGGTATTGAAGCAGGAATTATGTTTGTTTTTTCTTGTATAAGGACTTCATTAAGTACACCTAGACCTAGATATGTAGGAGGGGCAAGAGGGAGTAGTGGCAGAGGTGTTTTCACTCTCAGCCGAAAGGTTCTGGGTTTGATCCCCTGTGTCACTTGAGAGCTCCCATGAGTAAGATGCCCAACATCTGAGTATTAACTAAATAGTATTTAGCAACAGTGAAACATCTGCTTTGAGTCAGTATTGCAGTGAAGTGTTCAAAAGTCCTCAAACAGCGAGTATAACTACACTGTGTTCTAGAGAATGAACAGAATATGATTTGCCCTCACTTGCGTCACATGACCACATCCTTGCAAGACTTCACATTCACACGACGTTTGCTACAATTATGGCTTTGAAATGAGCGGAGACGCTGGGTGTTCTTTCAGAAATACAGTGGAACACTGGAGTAGACAAGAAGGTTACAGCATAACAGCATCTTCCAGCATGCAATGTGGCTGAAAAACATTGTTGTGAGTTCAGCAAGTTTAGACAGACAGACAGACAGACAGACAGACAGACAGACAGACAGACAGACAGACAGACAGACAGACAGACAGACAGACAGGTTCCCGGGTGGACTCACGTCGATGGCGTCCCTCTCAAAGATGCGCAGCTGGAGGAAGAGCTCCAGCTTGATCTTCCTCTCCTGGAAGAGCTCCTCCATCTGGGCCTGGGCCTCGTCCAGCTGCTGCAGCACGCTCTCGATGTGCGCCATGGAGCTGTTGTGGGGCGTCTTGTTGCTGGAGATGGCCGAGTCCCTGAGTCGGGGAGGGGGAGGGCGGGGGACTCAGTATGACAGCGCTGACCCAGTGCGACACCCCGGGGAGATGGTGGATGTCATGGGTACGAGGGACACACACGCTGTGTGTGTTTTAATGTCCTCTGCACCTGGGGACCCACACGTTGTGTCTGTGTGTGTGTTCTAATGTCCCCTGGACCTGGGGACCCACACGTTGTGTCTGTGTGTGTGTTCTAATGTCCCCTGGACCTGGGGACCCACACGTTGTGTCTGTGTGTGTGTTCTAATGTCCCCTACACCTGGGGACCCACACGTTGTGTCTGTGTGTGTTCTAATGTCCCCTACACCTGGGGGCCCACACGTTGTGTCTGTGTGTGTTCTAATGTCCCCTACACCTGGGGGCCCACACGTTGTGTCTGAGTGTGTTCTAATGTCCCCTACACCTGGGGACCCACACGTTTGTCTGTGCTGAATTTGCCCAACACGTTAAGATACACACTCCCTCGATTGTAGCAACACAAAGAAAATACCCTAGGCCATGGTGATACTGATCTGCTCTGGTTGGATACGGCCATGTGACCGGCCATGTGACCATGTGACCATTATATGTCCAATATGTGTGTGCGCAATTAATATGTGAGAGGGTAAGCCAATCCACACACACACTGACAGTCAGATGTGCAAACAGTTACAGAGACACAACTACACGCGCGCACAGAGGGCGTCGAGTTTGCCAAGTTGCTGATGCCTCCCAGGGATACAGACACACAATTAGACATGCTCTTATGAAAGAAGCCTTACGTAAGTGTTCACTGTGGAGCCAATACACTATGGAGAGAGGGACAGAGAGAGGGTAGGAGAGAGAGAGATGGCTAAAGAGTGAGGGAGGTAATCTAAATAACAGTTGCTGTGGGTCAGAGTGGTCCTCTTCTCACCTCTTTCTCACTCGCACACATATCACCTCATTTTCCTCTCCTCTACTGCAGATCCACCTACTCAGCCCTCGGTCCACTGTGCATCCACACGTCTCTCTCTCTTCCCCTGTCCCTCCTCCTCTCTTCACGTCTTTCTTGTTAGTTTGAAGTGATTTATTATTGTGATATCAACCCACTGAGCTTATATTTCTCTGGTTGGACAAATTGTGTTTCCGGGAACACCAAAAATAGTGCAAGCTATTTTATTTTTAGACAGAAGTGCCCAAAAATATACATCAATGGTGTAAGTGGGATAATCCAGAACCAGCTGTGGTCTTATGGAAATTATTCTCTTCACGGTGACAACAGCCCTGCGTTGAGCATCATTATGAAACCCATCAAATGTAAATGAGGGCACTGCTTTAGAGGAGTGAGACAGGGGTGTACATCAGAGGAGTGAGACAGGGGTGTACATCAGAGGAGTGAGACAGGGGTGTACATCAGAGGAGTGAGACAGGGGTGTACATCAGAGGAGTGAGTCAGGGGTGTACATCAGAGGAGTGAGACAGGGTTGGGCTTTAGAGGTGAAGTCAGGGGTGTACATCAGAGGAGTGAGTCAGGGGTGTACATCAGAGGAGTGAGACAGGGGTGTACATCAGAGGAGTGAGACAGGGGTGTACATCAGAGGAGTGAGTCAGGGGTGTGCTTTGGAGGAGTGGGTCAGGGGTGTTATCAGAGGAGTGAGTCAGGGGTGTGCTTTAGAGGAGTGGGTCAGGGGTGTGCTTTAGAGGAGTGAGTCAGGGGTGTGCTTTAGAGGAGTGAGTCAGGGGTGTGCTTTAGAGGAGTGGGTCAGGGGTGTGCTTTAGAGGAGTGAGTCAGGGGTGTGCTTTAGAGGAGTGAGTCAGGGGTGTGCTTTAGAGGAGTGAGTCAGGGACGTGCTTTAGAGGTGTGAGACAGGGGTGTAATCAGAGGAGTGAGTCAGGGGTGTAATCAGAGGAGTGAGTCGGGGCTGTAGAGTGTCACCTGAGCTGCTGGATGAGGTCCTCCCCCTCCTTGATGACGTTGACGGTGACCTGCAGGGTGGTCTGCTGCTGCTGGCCGAACCTCTTGATGAGGTCCTGGACCGCCTCCACCGACTCGGCGTACACGTCGTCCAGCAGCTCCTTCTGCAGCTCCTCCAGCCACGTCCACAGCTGGGGGACACGGGGGGGGGGGGTGAGGCTTGGACTGATATCACTGAGCACTGTGCTGTCAAAACCCTGAACCGTCAAGAGACTCTAACCCATTTATAGCATGAGCTAATAAAGAAAATGACAAAGGTAATGAAAACAATGCTGTGGTTTATGCTGCTGCTGCCCGTTTACCAATAAAATCCAGGGCCCAAATAGTCCAAGGATCATTCTGTGTTTTGTGTTTGGACATTATAAGGTAATGAGTTAATCAAGTTGCAGCCTCAGCTTTTTAGCTCTAAACTGAGATTCGGTTTCTTGTATTCCTCACACTCGCTACATGGTACCACAGATAGCCTTCTATATGATAATCATTTCCAAATTCTTTCACGCTGACTTCAATAGTAGTAATAAAAGTCCTAGTAATAGGGATAATTGTATTTTAGAATGCTGGCTCACAAAGGCTTTAAATAGCCACAGAGCGTAACAGGTTAAGCTGCCGTTTCAAAACAATTGTTCTGTTGAATAAAAGTTCTGAAACTAAGTAGCCATTGTTTTCCCTCAATTTGACATGTTCACCGTTATGTTCCAAAACGCTGTCTTCCCTCAAATCCAGGAAAGATACGCACTATGAAGGCACAATGTCACAGCATGTATGTCCATTTTTTAACCGACTACACAGCTACCTTTGGAAACGGTAATCCGAAGCTTGAACCGTTCTAAATGGTGCATTTTGCCTGTTGGTGGTACATGGCTGTGGGTTTCTGGTTGGTGCCGGCTCACCTCCTTGACGTGCGTGTGGAAGGCCACCGACATGTCCAGCAGCACCTTGCGCTGCTCCACGCGCCGCACAAAGTCCTGGATGCGGTCCTCCAGCTGGTGGGCGGCCTGGTAGATCTCCTCCGGGTCACACTCCCCCGTCTGGGCCAGCTGCTCCGCCGCCTCCAGCAGCTTGTCTGCATTGGTGTAGGTGTTCTACCGGGGTGGAGGTGGAGAGAGAGAGACAGAGAGACAGAGACAGAGATACAGAGAGAGGGGTAGAGAGAGAGCGAGAGAGAGGGGTAGAGAGAGAGGTAGAGAGAGAGAGAGAGAGAGAGAGAGAGAGAGAGAGAGAGAGATAGGTAGAGAGAGAGAGACAGAGAGAGAGAGGGGTAGAGAGAGAGAGAGGTAGAGGTAGAGGTAGAGAGAGAGAGAGAGAGAGAGAGCGAGCAAGAGCGAGGTAGAGAGAGAGAGAGAGAGAGAGAGAGAGAGAGAGAGAGAGAGAGGGAGCGAGAGGGCGAGTGGTAGACAGACAGACGGACAAACAGACAGACAGGCCAGTGAGAAAGGAGATACACAATGTCACACAGAGCAGTTGCCAGAAACTGGCAGGCTGGAGAGGGGGAGAAAGGAAGGGTGGAGAGGGGGAGAAAGGAAGGGTGGAGGAGGGAATAAGGAAGGGTGGAGTAAGGAAGGGTGGAGGAGGGAGTAAGGAAGGGGGGAGGAGGGAGTAAGGAAGGGTGGAGGGGGGAGTAAGGAAGGGCGGAGGGGGGAGTAAGGAAGGGTGGAGGGGGGAGTAAGGAAGGGTGGAGGGGGGAGTAAGGAAGGGTGGAGGAGGGAGTAAGGAAGGGTGGAGGAGGGAGTAAGGAAGGGTAGGGGAGGTGGAGCGTCGGTCTACCTGGGCCACCTCCTCAAAGTCCTCGTGGCGTTTCTGCAGCGCCCGCGCCCGGTGGAGCGACTTCCCCACGCCCGTGTGCTTACTGAGGAAGGCCTCGCCATGGTTCTCAATCCAGTCCAGCACCTGAGTCAAACACACACACACTTAGACGGCAGAAAACACCTATTTATCCATGATGTTGCCCTACAATTTTGTTAAAGACATGAGCCTTTTCACATTATCAGCATTCATTTCGAGTTCAAATACAATAAAGATTGTCTCTTACTTGAGTAGCCATAAGTAGCCAGTAAGTAAAACAGTCTCGTTCACCACATACACAGTATATATGATCTCTAGCGGGCACATCAATGCCATCTTTGAAAACAACGTGTTGTTTTTTTGTTGCTTTGTGGTGACAGTTGTGATGACAGCGAAGAGACCAGACTTTAATCAAAACTTTGACCGACTTTTACCCAGAACCCTAATGCAATATTCTTTTCTGGTCTCTGCAGTACAAGAGGCACCTGTCAACTGGCTACGGTGAGCGAAAGGCCGGTGAGCGAAAGGCTGCCCTGCGTCTGCATTGGTCCTTGTGACGAAAACGAGGACGTGTGCGTGTGTGCGTCACCTGCTGGACGTCCTGCTGGAACACGCAGAGCTGCAGCCGCTGGTGCAGCCGCACCTTGCGGTGCTGCCAGATGTTCTCCAGCTGCCGCTGGTGGTGCAGCACCTGGTGGATGATGTCCAGCACGCGGTGCACCGCCTTGGAGTAGTTGGCCGACGCCGTCAGGGAGTCGGCACTGCCGGGGGTCAGGGGGCGTTGCAGCTTGTCCAGCAGAGCCTTCCCGTCCTGGCTCACCTGGGAGGGGGGGGGGGGGGGGGGGGGACGTCAAACCCTTCATGTTTCACAGCTTCTCCGACTTTTGTATAATGACGACTATTCCTTTTTTTTTTTTGTTCACAGGAGATTCTAATGTATGATGTAATGATGACATGAATAGTAATTCTTATGCAATGAAGTAATACCCTCCCACAGCTGGCTACACTTTGAGAACCTCGATCCTGGGGAAATGTTTTAATCCCAGAGCACCAGTGTAAGTGTAATCTACACAGCAGTAATGTCCGCCTCATCATTTAGTGTTGGGTGGTGAGGGGGGCAGGTGGTCTCACAGATCAGTTTTTAGATTATCATCTAGAGTCTGAGGGCAGATGAGCTGAAATCTGGGTTAATGGGGCAGTTCACTTTCTTTGGCTTCAAATTTGGCCCATCATGTTGCTTGAGGCAGGGATCTGTATGCATGTAACTGGATAACGCAAACTCGGCCAGCGTTAAATAAAAGTGTCTGTAAAGGACTGTGTGGACTGGCCACTGCAGCATTACTTATTAACCTTTCCCTTCTGAAAGCTGCACAGCGAAACACAAAGGAAGGCAGTACTCGACCCCTTGCCGCTCCTGGAGTCCGGCCCGTGCTTTGTGCCTTGTGCTCTGCTATAACCCCCTGGGACGGCTGGAGCCTACCTCTGAGTAGGTGGCGGTGATGTGCTCGTACAGGCCCTGGTGGTGGTGGATGGCATCCTCCAGGTCCTGCAGCTCCGACGGCAGGTCCACCTCCCCGCACGCCTTGCACCACGACTCCACGTTCCCCATGTACTGGGGACGAGAGGCACATAGGGTGACATTAACAACATCACCACAATTGAAACCATTTTTTCAAATCTGTGATCTTGCGTCGAACCCGAGGCACACTCCGATCAAACTCGTTTTCCAGCTGGTTTAAAATTGAGTGTGTTGAAAGACATTCAGACAGCAAGTGGATTCGGTGGACGCTGCTTTTTTCGTCAGACGTAAATCGATGAGGTGAGCCCGGTCTTAAGTCCATTTGATCAAGCGTTTCTTATCCCAGTATTTTACCATTACCCACTAGGGTAATGGTAACATCAGAATGAGTGTGTGTGTGTGTGATTTATTCCTATGCCTATTTTGAAGTCATCATTTCAGCAGCAGGACCCTGCACTTGTGCAAACGACAGTGCCCAACAGCAGGGGACAATAAGCAGACTGGAATAACAACAAGTAACAAATGCATCACTATTTATCTGAATATGGTTATGCTAATATATGCTAATAACCAAGCTTGTTTTGGCCTGTAGAAATAATGATGCCAAATGTGTAATTTCGTCCTAGAAAGAGTAAGTGTAATTAAGTATGAATCTAGAGAACGGGATAAAGAAATACTGAAGCTGTGACAAATCAACAATTTTACATAGAAATGATATTTGCTTCTTTCAAAATGTACTTTATGAGTTTATTCTCGTACACAAAACTGTTGTTGTGTTTTTAGCATATTGACATTTGCGCACCTTTGACCTATAAGGTTTGTCTATGTGTGCTCTATGCTCTATGGATGTGCCTGGCTCAAACCCTAAGTTGGAATTTGAATACATAAAAAGAGTAGAGGGAAGCCGAAAATCGATATAAATCAATGATCACACATCTTCAATCAATAATCCAATCCATTCAATCCATCCCTTATGGATAGCTGGTTTCAATAGCTGAATTAATAATTTTCAATTTCAATTATTGCTCAGCTAAGCGCTATGCACCCTTGTACCCACAGGGCGGGACAAATCACACATAAAAAGCCTCCCCGTTCAAGCCATGACTCGGATTCACCCAAAATCACTTGGGGAGACATCTCATCGCCTGAGTGACATGACCACGGATATCGCTGGAAAAAGGGTGGTCGCTGGAGTCGCCGTGGATACCTATCGAGGCTCCTTGCATTTTTTTTTTATTTTTTATAATTTATCCCCATCTCAAAGTTTCCTGCAGACATGATTTCTTCTGCATTCCGAGTTATCATGACCGAATGTAAAACATAGAAATGTATAACTGTAGTTAAGTAAAAAAAATCTACAAATTAAAACGATACAGGATGAGTATCCGTGCCAACACCTTATCAAGGATTCACACCATTCAAGCTTCTCAGTGACAATGCGTGAGTGAATCCACCACCACGCACCTGGTCGCATTTCTGGTGGAAGCTGGCCGACATCTCCAGCAGCGTGCTGCGCTCGTCCAGCGCCGCGGCGAAGGCCTTCCACTCCTGCTCCAGCTGGGCCGAGATCTGCTTGATCTGCTGGGAGGCGTAGTGGCCCGACTCCAGCAGCCGGTTCCCCACCGACATGATGCGGTTGATGTTCACGTACACGTTCTGCCAGCGCAGGGAGACACGTTAGATGAGATGACACTCACAGCAGAAGGAGTTCATGTTCTCTTCAGAAGGTCAAATATCTTCTCTTACTAGAGATGTGCAAAACTTGCATTTCTCGTGGTCCGATAATCGGTGGGTGGTATGGGCGATTAAAAGGTTGTTCAGCGACCGGGTCAGAAATGAACACCTTGAAGGAGGCTTATGCAGTAGAAATATTCCTATTAGCGGCGCAAGGTCTTTTAACTGCATTTTACCCTGAAGAGAATGGGAGGAGCTAAAAAAGTATACTGTTTTTTCACCCAAAACAATCCATTTATCAGCCTATTCGTGATCTGAAAATGTGAAAGCTTTCCTCTGGATCTCGATATACTCTCGTCTCCCCCCCTGTACCATATGTCTTTGATGATCTTCAATGATCAAAGTTATCTTTGCAGATTTGTCGCTGTTTCTAAAATAAGACCATCCTTTAGAGAGATAAACAGGTAAAACAGGCATCACATCATATGCTTTTGCCAGTCTTATTTATTTTGTTTGAAAGTTTTTGTGAAGTTGACTTAAAGTGACGTTGAAGTGCCTTTTCTGAGGCTTCTATTATTGTAGAAATGATAATCAGAATAGGAACTTAAGAACTTAGAAGACATAGCAACACATTTACAATTCTTGCAGTCATGAAGGAATCATAAATTAATCTGATTTAATAAAAATAAAAAATCATATCCTTATGTATGACTTCTTCATCAAATCACCTTGTTTTTTATTTATTCAAGAAATTGAGAATTTATCAATCAATACCTCCAAAATACTATTATATAAAACTTAGTTATTTCGATCCAACTTAATTCCTACAGACGCACATGCAAAGCTTTGACAGCTTAAATGTATTTCTGGGACACAGATGGAGAATGTGTACCAGTCGTGCTAGACAATGAGCAAACTGGGGTGATATGACAGTCAAAAGAAAATAATAACTACTACGCCTTCGGAGCTGAATAACTGAGCGCATGGCACAGTAGACAGCGTTACTCATTATTTTCCTAATGTACTTGGAATTAATATTTCAGCCTAATTTGCGACCTTGTTTGTAGTACTACTTTGTTTATTTATTTGGTTCATTTTAAACTGTATATGCAAATGTTTATTTTCCATGGCAATAAAGACTTTTGACAGACAGACTGACAGAGACAGAGAGACAGACAGAGGCTTGAAACACGCCGTGGAAACTAAACACAAGAAAATAATGAGGTTTGAGTAAACAAAAGAAACATGAAGGAAGACATATTAGTGTATATATGGAGAAAACGAAACAGCATTTTTCACATTTAATGGGGGAGTCATTTAGTGTGTGTCTGTGTGAGCGCTCGGTCGGTTCACTACAGAGAATCTCCCACAGTTGCATATTGGTTACATAAGGTAAGGCCCGGCTTTGGATAAACAATAACATTATCTAACACCTGCCAACGATGCTAGCACACACACACACACACACACACACACACACACACACGCTAGTACGTGATTACAGCATTCAGAGCGCAACACCTGATGACTTATGTGGGCGGCGGTTCACCTGCTGCAGTGTGTGTGCTGGTGCGTGTGCGTGCGTGCTCGTCTTACCATGCAGTTCATTGCAAAGTGGTTATGCTGGGTCTGCAGCTCCGCCGCGTGGGGGTGGCTGTTGCCGATCTCCGTGTAGCCGGCCAGGAACAGACCTTTGTTGTGCAAGATCCAGTCAAACATCTGACACACGCACACGCACACACACACACACACACACAAAAAACAACATTATTGCCAGTCAACCACACCATGGCGATGAGGCCACGTTGACAAACCAGCAGAAGAGCGTGCTCCCACAGACCACGGACCCAGCCGTCATACTAAAGTCTCCTGTGTGTCTGCTGGAAGCCTCACCTTCACCGGGACAGGGCTGTTAGGTAAAGCGCTGCGGGCGCCCCGGAGGCCGCTGGGCGCCCCGGAGGCCGCTGGGCCAGGCGCATCGTTAAGGCTCAGTGCTTACGGCAGCGAGCCGGGTTCGCTTCCTGCCCGTGGTCCTTTGCTGCATGTCCTCCCTTCTCTCTCTCCCATACCTTTCTTTCTAAATCTCCCTGTATCTTCATGAAAAAAAAACGTAAAAATGCAAAAATAAATCTTAAGGAAACGGTGCTCAGCCGGAGCGTCACCATCCACACACAGGGAAGCAGAAAGTGGAGAAAACATAGGGTTTCACCCTTTATAAAATCCAAAACGTTTGGATTCACTGGCTCTATAATAAGGCTGTTTGTAATTTGTTTAAAGACATGAATGGACTACGCTTATTAAGGTGCCAATCACAGAGACAGTGTCTTCAAAACAAAAGACCGCAGCTCAGCTCAGCACAGGCATGCTGGATGCCGTCTCTTACTGGGGGTGCCATCTTCCAGAGTAGAACCGGGGTGCTTCTGTTCATGTGTCTGCGTGTGTCAGTGGTGCTGTTGTGAAATGCCAGACATTTTGGACAGCGAAAAAACAGCCGCCTGTCTGCCTGCTAATTTAAAGTACTCCCATACTTTTGAGGCCTTCAGTCTGGGGAAAGCTTGACAGGCAACCTATTTGCTAGCGGACTCTGCTTCTGCAGCAACACTTTTTTTATATCTGTTAGTGTTGACAGGAGCCGACCAACGACAGGAGCCCAAATCGACTGTGATTCTGAAGTAACGCATTTATTATAACGAGTTGAAAAATTGCTTTTTAGAAAACATAGAAACTAACGAAACAACATGCCTCGATTAATATAATTGATGATGGTGCATTTTCAGTGGCCTCCCTATTGAAAAGGTGTACGAAGATCAAGTGATTGCAACGTTCGAGGGCTGGATTGGAGAAGACAGGCGTATTCTAAGAACAACAATACTCCACCACTCTCTCCTGCTTGTGGCCATGGTGTCCATAGCAACAAGCTGGTACTACTGCAGTCTGTCGGAGACTGCAGCTCACCATCTCCTTTACCCCTCCATTGCTATATGCCACCATAGTGCTGTGCTCAGCTACAAGGATTTAATAGCTCGGAATATTAATTCCAATCGGACACTCAACCTGATTGGAATTTACACCGCAGACATTTTAAACAAATTATGTTTTGTAATAAATAAACATGTTATACATATGCTCATGCCATTATATATTTTTTGTTTCAGTAATTTCTTAAGAAGATTTGCATATAAATGAAACTTTCTGCAAATTGCAACTTATAAAGCCAATTCTTAATTAAGTTTAATAAAGCAAGTCGATATAAATCAATGATCACACATCTTCAATCAATAATCCAATCCATTCAATCCATCCCTTATGGATAGCTGGCTTCAATAGCTGAATTAATAATTTTCAATTTCAATAATTGCTAAGCTAAGCGCTATGCACCCTTGTACCCACAGGGCGGGACAATCGTAAAAAAAAATTGCTGCATAAAAACAAGACTGTTTTCACGAAGATTCATAAGTGTTTCTCACCTCTTCAGTTATACACACACACAAATATCACAACAGATATACTTGAAGCACATATTGCCACCCACAACCCCCTATCCAATAACACCCTGACTGCCTGCCCCCTGCCACCACCACAACCTCCGAACCCCGGCCCCCTACACCAGACCCACAGCCCCTATACCGGCCCCCTGTCGCACCCCGACCCCCTGCCCCATCCCCCCTGTCGCACCCCGACCCCCTGCCCCATCCCCCCTGTCCCACCTTCTCGGCGTCCTGCTCGAAGAGGCGCAGCTGGAAGCACTGGTCCAGCTGCAGCTTGCGGACGTGCCAGGCCTGGTGCAGCTGCTGCCGCGTGGTGTGCAGCTTGTCCAGCAGCTGGTTGACCCGCGGCACCAGGCCCATGTCCACGTTACCGGTACCGCCGCCGCCGCCGCCGCCGCCGCCGCCGTTACGGTTGGAGAAAGCCTCGGTGCTGTGGATGCGCTGTAGCAGCCTGGAGGGGGGGGGATGTAACTTGTTACGTTATGTTTATTTAGGGGCAGGATAGTGGATGTCCCACTGATTCTGGGTTCGGTACCCAATGGCTGGGGTGTCACTGTTGGCATTCCTGAGAACATGCCTGACAATGCTCTGTAGTCATACAATAACACAGATATTTTGGATGTCGTTGAAAATCTCTTGTAGAAGACTTAATGATACTGATAGTACTAATCAGGGAGATGGTAGGTTCAGACAGCCATTATGCGTGTGTGAATGAGGTCATGGCAGTGTTGAACGACATTGATAAGAGGCGTGTGGCGGTCCTCTCGTACCTCTGTCCCTCCGTGTCCAGCTCCTCGATGGGGGCCTTGATCACCTTCTTCTTGAGGGCGGCGTGCTCCTCTATCATCCGGCGGGCCCCCTCCAGGTCCTGGGGGAAGTCCTTGCGGGCCACCGTCTCCTGCATCTCCTCCAGGCGCGACAGCATCTGGCCCGCATGACCCGAGAACTCCTCGAAGGCCACGCGCACCTGGGGCGCAAAACACAAACACAGTTCCTGGTTGGGTCCCTGCTGGAAAGGTTTCACCCCCCCCCCCCCCCCCCCCAGCCCCGGAGTGACCCCATACGCTGACAAAGGGATGGGGTATGGACCATGCCAGAAGACAGACTGTCAACGATACCTACACATGCACCAGGAAGGGCTCAACACCAGCCCAGTATACTGCCGGTGCAATGTGTATTCCTTGCAAAAGGATGCAGTATGTCATTTACTTGAAAACCGCAATACCCTTTCGAAAAAGAGATCGGGGTGGTACCCAGAGCCTTCTGGCTGGGAGTCCAACACCCTCGCATTCACAAAATCCCCGTCTGAACCGAGTGACAGTAGAAATTTAACTAAAGCGAGGAGTTAAGTCAAGTCAGAAAGCTGTGAAAGAAAAATCACAGTAATATGAAACCTTGAACGGATTTTCACATAAACACAGGGCAATCAAACTTGTTCAATCGATGTGCAGTGCGGGGAGTAGACGCTTTAGTGAGTCACATTTTGGCGTGGTGTGACCTTATTTATTCATGGTCCGTCTCCGTGGAGAGATGCTCTTACCTCTATCCACTCCTCATGGTTGTAGTCCAGGCTGCCGTCGAAGTCCGCCGTCAGCTGGGAGGGGTCCACCACCTTGGACAGGCCCTCTAACGACACCATGGTGGTCTGACACGGAGGGGGAGGGACAGTTAATCATGTTGGAGAGGCCATGCTGGTTTTGTCCGATTGAGCCCATCATGGGCCTGTCCCGTTAGACTCTGAACATTGGTTTGAGCGATGATGCTCTACCTTCTGATGGGGGTAAACTTGGGGTTCATGGACTGCGTTGATGTTAACGGTGTGTGTGTGTGTGTGTGCTCGCGTGTCTCATGCATCATAACATACGTGTAAATAATCAAAATCAAAAATCTCTTTTTGTTGTCTCTAAACAAACAAAAAAACTCAATTTATGGTCCACTGTACTCTCCGACGTCACCACCAAGCGACAACGGAGGCGAGGTGTGTGCGGACGTGTGGCTCACAGTCTGGTACGGAAAGCCAGATTAACAGTTAATTTTTAACACCTCAACTACCCGTTGTCTACGCATAGTTAACGCAAAAGAAAATGGCCTATTTTTTAACTGTTTGGGTTCCGTAGTCTGGGTAGCAGCTGTATGTGGCGTGCGAGAGAGGGTTAGGCATCCCGGGCATGAAAGTACAACCCCATGGTGTGTGTGGATGAGTGGAGTTTGTTCTGCCAGGCGTTGATTTTGATGAGGCTCCCGCAAGAGATAACGGCTACACTATAGCATAACAGTACGCCGTGTGGATGTGTGGAGCTCCGTCTGAGCAGCGATATGTTGTTGTGTCTGCGTCCGAGTGAGGGCTAAGCTTCTCAGTGCAATTCCAGGATGTGTGGCGCTTTTCATAAACATCGCTCATTATAAAGCTGATGCATAACAAGACTGCTATAAATGTATCACAAAGTTTCAGTGGGTCGTAACATGCCCTCTCCTTCCCAGAACTCCCATAAATCTCAGTTTTGAGGTTCAACCATTTAGCAAAGTGAAGGAAAGGTAATAAATGCAAATTAATAAATTCCGACAAAAAAATGGCCAAGCTCTGACATATATTGAATAACATGAGAAATGATGGCGAGGAACAGCGCGAGAGAACGAGGGAGAGAGCGAGAGAGAGAGCGAGAGAAGGGTAAAGGGACATAAGGGATGGATGAGTGTAAACAGTGCTGAGTGTGATGGATGTCCTTGGCTGAAGGACCTTTTCAGCGTTACGATGAAGAACCGAGCCGGTACGACAGGCCACAGTTGTTCTAGCCAATTGATTTGTTCCCCTGGGCTCAGTGGGAAACAATGGAACGGCGGATATGTTTGCCCTGCTGTATGCGAAACCTCTGAACACACGCAGGATAGCCTGATGGAAGATATTTCCATTTATCTGATCCCTTGCAACATACATAATTGACCTCTTTCTCTCTCTGACATAACATTTGGTCAAGGCTGTCTGTAGTTTCTAGTGGTCTTCTTTTCTTTTTATACTGCAACTCGCATTTCAGGAACATTCCTGAACTGCAAAATGCTTAGATTGGTGTTAGAATCCCTGCACATAAACACACCTAGACACAAACACACACAACTTGGTGATGCTTGGGTTTTTTCCATGATGGACCGATGCAAGTGCCGGTTAATTACATCCTGCCCTTTGGCAAGTAACATCCAATCAACCATTCAATACAACAGCTCTGTGGGTGGGAGGCTAATGAGTTGTGTGTGGGGGATTATGTGTGTGGAAGAAGGACACAGAGATAGGGAAATAGAGCATTTGAGAGGGAGAGTCCTCTATTGACATTTCTTAAGTGATCATGACTACATTAAGATGACGACATTTGAAGTATATGGACGATTACCAGGAGCTCTTAGGATATCTTTGCATATAGAAAATGATAATCTTCTAAATGCCCATATAGATCTGGCAGGGCATGATAATCTCTCAGAACATTTACAGCAGCTTCATTCACTGCAACCGAGAATATGCGATCCGTGAAGATTAAACCCGGGGCCATGTTAAGCATATAAGCAGCATTAACCTTTACTGGGAACACAAAAAACGGACATGGTCCAAAAAACTTTGACAGCTCAAACACCATGTAGAGGGATGGAGAGAGAGCAACACTCACCTCAAACTCGAACTTGGAGCTTCCGAAGTTGGTGCGGTGCTTCTGCCAGAAGTTGTCAGGCTTGATGATGAGGGCCACGTGGATGCAGGAGGGGAACGACTCCTGCAGGATCTTCAGAACAGGCTTGATGCTATCCCACTTGGAGCCGCGCATGTCCACGATGACCGTGAAGCCATGTCGGGCCACA
The DNA here is from genome assembly GCF_949987615.1 of Pollachius pollachius. NCBI lineage: Eukaryota > Metazoa > Chordata > Actinopteri > Gadiformes > Gadidae > Pollachius > Pollachius pollachius. Next base: position 15,797,190 of record NC_136946.1, on the reverse strand, counting down.
TCCTCGCTGGGGGCACAGGGGGAAAGAGAGGGCTCTAGCAAAGGCATATTGTAATTCAGCCCCACACAAATAGAGGGAGGGAGACCAGGCAAGTCATTTGATACGATTAGACCTCTTTAGCTTTGAATTCAGCTTTGGCTTCACAGACATACAGACACTTGGGAACTACAAAGCTTCACAGACATACATCCACTTAAAGACTTCCTCTGCCATGGATTAGAATAAATGAGATAAAAAGGATAAATTAAAAAGTGGACCTGTAGTAATAAAAGGGATGGGATGAAGAGCTTACATGAGCAATTAATACATATCTTAAATAGACATATTAAAGACAGCAGCTGTCACTTATATCTAATAAAAAGCAACTTGTTTCACAGGGTGAAAGATTAAAAAATTTAAAAGTGTGTCCATGTTTCTCGTTTGCAGTGGGTGCCCTATATCTCCCTCCTGAAGGGGGCTAGGGGAAGGAGTCCTGACCTAGAAGCGTTGCTCTCCCCAGGTGTGTTGGGGGTCCGGCTCCACCAGCTGTCTTTGGGGGTTCATTATAATCTTGCCGACTGAACTAGCTCTTTTTGTGAGCTTGCTTTTGCTCCATGCTCCTAACTTGGTCTGAATTAATTGATGCTCATCGGAATGTGGTGATGGAGATAGATGGATAGATGGGGGGGGGGGGGGGGGGGGGGGGAGGGGGGGGGAATAAGAGAGGGATGGAGACAGACAGCGAGCAAGATCTAAAGAACAGATCAGAGGAATACTAAACGCAAACATTCAAAACAGGAAGGATAGGGGCTGGGGGATCAAAACAAATGATGTGACGCATCTTTCTATACTGCGTGGAACGCGGCGAGCACCGACCACGCAGGCACCCACACACTGGAGATACGTGTGCACCCACACTCTCTGCAATCATCATAGAGTGGAGAGCAGTTCATCAGATTCACCGTCATGGGTTCACCAATCCATCATGCATTTACCTTCCAATGCAGAATACTAAATAAATGGACTGAAACGTGACATTTTCAATAACAATCAGAGCACCTTTCCCAACACACACACACACACGCACGCGCACACACACCCGCCACACACACACACACTGGATGAGAAGCCTGTGTTTGTTGTTTGGTGCTCATTCCCGAAATAGAATGGACATATGGAGCAATTCTAACCCTTAACCGAATGGCTGGAGATGGAACGAACCGAAGGCTACATTTGTTTACAACCGAGAGCCACAACGACAAATATTCGGATGCAAATACAGGCAGAGCAGAAAATAAGAGGACAACAAACAAACAAACATGACCCGCATAAATCCGAGGGGGGAAGGAGGGGTTGTTAGTGGCGGAGATGGAGACGGAGAGACCAGAGAAATCAAAAGACGATAAACAAGGTATCGTCGGAAAGAAATCTATAAATACAAGACGAGTGCGAGGGATGGAGGGAGATGACGGGATGAGAGAAGGAGAGATTATCCCTCCGTGACGGACATGACGGGTGTCAACAGATGGAGCGAGCGATGGAAAAGGATGGAGAACGAGCGAGACGGCACACGGCATGGTCGAAGAAAGGAGAGAAGGAGAGCGAGTACCTGAGAGGTGAGGTTCTCCCTGCTACTCTCAGCTACTGGTCCGTCACAACATCCACTGCAATGCCTTCGCTACTGCGACACTTTATTTTGCTTTCATACTCCTGACTCCCTCCCTCTTGCGCTCACTCTCTCTCTCCCTACACCCACACCCACAATTAAACGCGCACATGCGCACTCCCTCCGCGCTCCGGTGGTTGTAATCCTTTCTGTCCATCTCGCTCTCTCTCTCTCTCTCCCCCAGTCCCCTTTCTCTCTGTGGAATAGCGCTTGTGTCTTGTGTGCTGTCATTAGCCCTCTCTCCTGTGCAACACGTTTATATGGCCAACTCCTCTAATCCCGTTTAATCCAGTTTATTTGAAGATGAATAGAGAGATATACAGAGATTTCTGTATAGAGATAGATGGTGATGTCGCGTTCTGGTATTTTTTTTCCTCCAACACCATCTGCCTCTCCCTCTCTCCCTCTCCCCCTCTCCCTCTCCCTCACATCTGCTTACAAATCTCAGCTTTGGCCGTTCGGCTCACATCCGCTCATCCTTCAAATACCACACACACACATACACAGATACACACGGACACGCGCGCGCACACACACACAGCCTACCTAGGGATTCCGGCCAGGTAGGCTATGAGTTTGCGCAGGTCTTCCTGTCGTATTCTGTCGTGGTTGCTGCGTGATGGAAATGTTAAGACGGGACCTCCCCGCCTGTCTCTGCCACCTGGAAGGGGAAAACAAGACAGGTTAAATAAATGTTCTCACACCAACCATGCAGCCATGCCAATATTCTAGGCCCATTTTTGTTGTTGTAGGATTTAAACAATATTCAAGTGAACAAGTGCACCAGGTTAATGGACAGGCCTTTTTTGTAAAAATAAAATACGGCACTGAAGGGCCCAAAGTGTTTGAATTAGGGATGGGCATGATTAATCGATGATCGAGTAATCGATCATTAAGAAATTTGTCGATGGCATAAAATTTTCGTCAATAAAACTAATGCTAAGAAATATCTGCACACGGTGTGTCTTTTAACAATTACCATTCGTAGTGTTGTTCAGCAGAGAAATAGTCAGCCAAAGACATTGACCTTGCTTAGCAACCGGACACGACCGGATAAGTTACCGGACTACTTGCGGAGTGATAAGAAAGACGTGAATCAGGCAAAAATGTCCACTTTAAAAAAGTACAAAGTACGTAAAAGTACAGACGGACCAATTGCGAGCTACTGCAACTGCTGATGCCATCTCACTAAGTGAAAAAGTAGCCGCACCCATCCCAAACCAATTGGAATAAGTGTATACATTTTGATTATAGCAGACTACACCACATCTTCTATTCCGCATGTACTTCTATTGCGATCAGATAATTGTATTCCGATTTACATGGACACGTCTGATCCGATTAGATATATAATTGGAATAGATTTATTCCTATCATGCATCCGAATGTACTGGATATATGGCATTTACAAAAGTGGTAAGCGTACGCCCGTATGTCTCGCGCATTCTCGTGTATTCCGATTGAGGAGTATATATGATCATTTTCTATTCCGATTGAGCTGTTATTCCACTTCTAATCGGACCAGAAGTGTCCATGTAAATGCGGGAGAATTAACGGCCAATTGTCATTGCATTTTGAATATAACATATTAATAATTATAGATCGACAATTTAATCGAATGCCCATCCCTAGTTTGAATAATCAATAATAATGATTTGATTTCTAACGTGTGATGTACCTAGATATAATCATATTGGAGACTGTTGGACCACTGGTATGGCCATCAGCTGAAAACAGGCAGATTCTGGTCACTGTCCAATCTATTGCTGCATCTGTACTAAACCAGCGAGACAGCAGAGAGGACCCTGCATTCTGGCTGACCCCGGCCGTATGTCAGCCTAAACTACCATTGAACAATAAAAACATTGTGTGTAAGCACTTCGTCCTGCCATATGTACATTCTTGTCAGTTGCTCCAAGGGTAAACAACGGTTTGCCCTAGGTTTAACTAGGCCGCTGACTGGGACAGCGGCAGTGGGACATCCTAGTGCCATGCAAGTTGTGAACCGAACTAATGAAGGCAGCCCCTCGAATGAGCGTGTGCAGGTTGGATGTGGGCCTCCATGTTTTGGCCTGTATCCCTAATAATCTAAGCAATCAATTTACACCATATTTTTTCAGTCACCGCCCCCCCCACTACCCACCACCATTCCAGAAGAAAAACATGTTTAAGCATATTGCTGTAGCAGGTACTGCCATAGCTATGCAGGCTCTGACTGCAAGTCATCTCCATGGCAACGACGTCCTGTCAGACAGGACTATTCATTGTGTTTTGCCCCTCGTCCTTGGCCGAGTTAGACTGGGTCACACACACACACACACACACACACACACACACACACACACACACGGCTAAGAAAAAGAGAAACATTAAAAAAGGTAATTAATTTATAAGCAGACGGCACTCACCTGACAGAAAGGCAACCTTCTCTTTGAGGATGGGCAGCACCTCTATAGCTCGCATCTCCTCATTGCGCTTGAAAGCTGGATGGAGAGAAGGGACAAACCACATGATCAGACAAACAATAAGACAGCAGTATTCAAACCCCAATCTTTCATTACATGTTCCCTCCATAAGAATAATAGGACTTGGTCGTAGATTCGGTCTAATTTGCTGGCAGCAACCTCACAGCTCATTTCCAAAAATCTGCTAGTGCATGAAATTCTGTTCTCACGCACACAAACATTCCCCTTGGTTTTGAATGACAGCTTGACTAGACTGCTCCTCCCGCCCAAGGCGAGGCAAGGAGAGAGAGACAGAGACAGAGATACATACTGAGAGAGAGAGACAGAGGCAAAGAGACAGAGAGACAGACAGAGAGAGAGAGTGACAGAGAGAGTGACGGACAGCGAGAGAGAAAGAGCAGAACGGTCAAAAACTAACAGTATTATTCTGGTCAAAACTAACTTCTTTCATGGGTAGTCGAACACAAAGATGCCTTTTCTGTAACCCCACAAGGTTAAATAGGGTAAAGAAAAGGAGACCATTAAGGCTGAGCCAAAATAACCCCACCATTAGTGAGCTCCCCATTGACACATGGATGGAATTCACTCCTCTGTGGCCTTGGTGGAAATAAGAGATGGGCAGGGCTGGCAAATGCCCTTTGACTATTTGGTAAAAGGACAAATGTTACCTTGTAGACATTGCTACAAGGACAGATGTTGTGGGTTTATGGAATGACATTTGAATGCGTTGTATTTGATTGTGGGATGATCATTGCTCTCACACACTCCATATTTCTTGACAGTATTTGGTGGTATCCTCCCTGGGCTTTGACCATTACTCTCCACACATAAGGATGTGACTACTTACAGTCGATGGCTATAGTTTTTTATTAATATCTTGAAATGATTGTCTTATATTCGTGCTTTGCACTGATGTATTTTCATGTGTGTGTTTTGCCTGTGTGTGTTATGCCTTTGTATCATTGTTTTACGTGTGAGTGTATTTTTTGTGTGTTTGTGATTTGCGTGTGCACATTTGTAGACGCGCGAGTGTGTCTACACCATTCCAGCTTCTCCAAAGTAATGATATTTTTGCGATTTCAGTCTTCTCTTTGTGAACAATGAAATTCAAAACCAAAAATACATTATTTTTTTTTCTCCATTTGGAGGCTTACATTGACAATATTGTAGATAAGTCATAGTCTGAGCGATGAGGTTATCAAAGAATCATCATGGACTACGGGACAATCTATCTATATTATTTGAAATACTTAATTTGGCAATTTGAATGACCATATTACAGTAGAATAATCTCTCAAACTCATAATCTCTCAAACTTTTGTTGGTCACGTAATTCATCAAAACTACAAGGAGCATAGGGAGAGCTCAATAATTATCATCACCATGAGCTAGTATAAACACACATCAAATAAAGAACATAAATAAAAAAACATCACATCTCTATACAGTCTCCCAACTTTTCCCAGACGCAATTTCTCAGGTCCATTTTGTTTGTGCATCTCAATGCGGCTCAGGCTACAAAAAACGGTGACATATTAAGTGTTGCTACTGATCTTTCTAACCACGGGGGAATTCAATACTGTGAGATAGAGCTTTCTGTTTTGATACAAACAAATGTAGCATCTTCTAGCGATGTACATCTGCATCACACTCCCTCGCTCCCGCTTTTCAAACACAACATGTCTTTCAGAGGCAATTCTCTGCCATCCTAATCACTCACGTACCTTGAAACACTTCAAACGCACGCGCACAAAATCAATGAGTGTTCTCTGGCCTAAGCTGGACAATGCGTCCATTAGAGATGAAATACACAGGCAGCAAATGAGCAGATGATGTCATGGTTCTCCGCATTTCCTGTTGGGGCTGACGCCGACTTGTTCCAGAACACTGTGTGTAGCTTTTCACACACAAGTAGCGGTTACATAACGAGTCAAATGTAAAAGTCAGTTGTACAGAGTTAATCCCTTTCAATAATATTTCCATCATGCAAATTCCCAAATCTGAGAGTGGGTGTCTCTTACACACACACTATATTTTTCAACCTCTGACCATCAGGCTCACACTTTGTCTATGGAGTGAAAATCTCGGAACCCTAAACTAGCCTTACTCATAACAACATGATGATCCAGACAAAAAAAGAACAACACCAACTCCTTCCACGCCCATCTCCTTCTCCACTTGCAGCAGCGGACCAGTGAAACCAGTGCTGTGTCAAACCCGGCAGCAGTCCTGAAGATGGCCACTGCCTTGCTGCCTGCTTTGCTAGCTGCCATCCAGCTGCATGAAAATCAAAGGTCAATGGAACCTTAGTTTCACATGACAGACTTTAGGTTCATATCTGAAGTTTGACAGCTGACCACATCTAATCTGGGTGAACTGGGCGTTTCACTTTCTTTCGCTTCACATTTGTTTTGACCAATCATGGTGCTGGCATGTTGCTGTGATCCGTGAGAGCGCGCTGAATCATGGGCTCTACCGCTGGCCCTGAATTCAGCAGTAGTACAGAGTAACGACTGCCAAATTGGCTGCCTAATTAGTGGTCGAATTGAATTCCAGACTTTAGGTAACGGCCAATGCTGGTACGTTAAGAAGGCTTGTAGATATTTTTGAATTCTGTACTGTATGTTTAACCTTCACTGTATCAACAGGACTGACACCTTTATTACTTAGACACACACATCCACCCACATACGGGATGTTAACAGTCAACCCATTAACCGTTCACTGACAATAAGAGGATAAGGTGTCAATATGAGGTGGACAAGGTGTCAGAGAGGTGCCTCTCTCAGAATTCTGAGATAATGAACTCGTAAATTCAGAGCATCATTTTTTTCCCCCAGTCAAAACTTAATCCGATTTCTGAGAGCGGTATTTTTTTAATTCAGAAAAAAAAAGAAGTATTTTAGCCATTCAGTCTTCTCTTTGTGTTAAGTTCTCCTTTATTATCCCTTTTGGGGGAAAATTATTTTCTCTACTTTTAACCCATCCTGGAGCCGGTGAAAATATGGGGCAGCAGCGGCACACCAGATCACCCGGAGCAGTGGGCGGGCAGTACAGAACTACTCCCCCTGTCCACATTAACCAGTAGTCCACGGATGCCCTCCCTGTCAACTCTGATGGTTTCGAATTTGAATCCCGATACTCACTACAACATTGTACCACTTTAAGAAAAGGCAAGACCTTGAATCTTCGACGATTCAAAGCGTTTTGATAGAAAGACATTTTGTAGCTGCTGTTTTTATGTTTCAATCGAGATTCCGAGAACAATAGTGTGTATAATAGTGCAGCAATGCATTTGGAGGATGGGGGTGATAAATGAGTGAAACCTCAGCATTGCTTGCCTTCTCAAGGGAAAAACCTTGGCCTATTGCCAGATGTAGAAGTTATACAATGCTTTGTCTGCTGTGTGCAATTTGCTGTGTTGTGTTTTGCTTTCAAGACATTTCCTAAGTGTTTGTTTGATAACCCCTCTGTGTAATGGCAGTAGCACAATCCAATTAGTTTCTTTTCAAAGTAGAGCATGTTCTAGCCCCATAGTCTCAAAGGATATAAGATGTCAGCATTTCAAATCCATTAAAGATGATCCAAATAAAATAAAAATGCAACAGTAGCTGTCCCATCAAACAACGCATTTTACATTCATACACATGCAGATACAACTCTTCTACATTCTCTTTATCAAAGCAAGTTTTGTCTTGATCTGACTTGAATACCATGCGGAAACAGACAGAAAGGACACAGGCCACTGTTTGATTTCATATACGCTTGATATTAAGTATGGCATAGTTGGGCTGTAGTCAACCAAAATAAATCTTTAAACTCGACTCAATGACTCTACCGACTATGGTCCATTTCACCATCTTATTTCACCAACCAGTATGGCTGTGGAGGGGGGGGCGGCGATCAGAGGTCTGCATTACCACTAATGGGACACTGATCTGGCCTTTACTCCCAACTAAAACACCAGTCCATTCTAGAGTTTCTGCTATGCGCGCCCCTCCCCACACCTCTCTCCGCTGCCTCAATGACACCTTCGGACCAGTTTGCCCGTGCACTGGGGGTCTCCCTGTGCATGATGGCCGTGTGCCGCTACCTCCTCGTGGGGGTGAGACAGGGGTGTTGCAGGGTATAGGGTGGAGTCCTAAATGGGAGGATTCATCGTGTCGCCAGCATGTGCTGACAGCATGAAGCAGTTTAAGAGCAACTGGCGTTAAGGGGGCAGTTGGTGGTAGTACCTTACTACAATTGGCTGCTGATATGCAGCTCATTGCTAATGCCGCATTTCACAAATATTGCGGTGGTGAGGGACGGTAGGACACAGGCCGAAACACACATAGCTTTGGTGGATCTAAACAGTTGAGACTGGGTGGGTGCGTGCGTGCGTGCGTGCGTGCGTGCGTGCTTGCATGCGTGTGAATGTGTGTGGGTGAGTGTGTGTTATCAAATGCCTTAGCCGAGTCAGGAGGACCAGTGGGAATAAGACAGGCTTCATACATTAAGCACTCACACTCCCATTCCATCCATTTTTCTCTGCAACTTTTTTCTAGATACACTGTCGAGTGTGGGGTAAGTGTCATCATATTCGTCTACTTATTTGGTAGATGGGAAATGGTATTAGACAAGCTTCATACAGTGCTCGTCAAGGCCTTAACGTTGTTCTGCCTGGTTTGGCCAGACCATTAGTGCAACAATGTTGTTTTCATTATGTCAGCGCAATCTATGCAACACAATGTTTTTACACTACAATATTCTTTCAAACGACTACTGGTGAACACATCCTATTTGTATGATATCGGCGGGTAACAAACGTTGAAAAGTAGAGCGATCACAATTTCAGCTAGGTTAACCGAAAATCGCAGCTGAGGTTGCTTATGCAGCCCTGCTCGTCTATTCACGAGTCAGTGATCCAGGACATCCATCTGGACTTTGTCGTGGCAGTCGCGCCTTTGATTTGAGCGACACGGCTCAGCAGCTAGGACACTGGGCCTTGTGGTGCTGCAGGCACCTGGTTACGTGCTGAAGTTCTGCTGCCAGGGTGCTAAAGCAGAATGTCCTTAGACTATAGGCCTTAGGAGATCGAAGGAGTCGTAAGGGAATTAGAGAGATAGCAAAAGAGAGAGAAGGCAACAGTTGTGAGGGTCATCACTGATGTTAACTGTTGGCATGGGCAACAGGCCTGGCTACACACCCCCACACAGACACACACACCTAGAGGTCAACAACATGCAGAGATCTCATAATAGTTTCAATCCAGCAGCTGACTTGGACACTTGGACACTCTGCTCATAAACCAGCTGCAATAGTGTGTATGTGCATGCATGTGCTTATGTGCCACAGTGCAACGCGAGTGCAATTTGATGCTCGGCTTGGTTCTGCGTCGTATAGGACGATCACATTCCCTGCGTGTCTGGAATGCAGCGATTTGTGATGTAAATGGTTGGAACTCATGGTCTACTCAGTGTCTCTAGGAATATCTGTGAGGGATTTTTAGAAACTCACCCCAACCAAAATCACTTGGGAAATCAATTTCTTGAGACATGCAACATCTATTTTGTTTCTGTGGTCTCTGGTCAGTCTACTTGGTTTGTGTACTATTTATTGATCCCCACAGGGACATGGTTTAGATTGGTGAGATGTGGAGCTCAGAATGAAAGCAGAATTTGGGCCTCACCCCGAAACATCTCATGATCATCGATATAACGTCAGGAACCACAACTAGCAGAGCTTGGCTGGGTGGGGGGAGTGAAGACCATCTTTAACTTAATACTGATTTACAACAAACTAAGCTAACATCAAAATATGATTTTCAGGGCAATGGGAGGGGGTCGAAAGATACTTGCATTTACACAGAATAGCCCACAATATTGAAATTGTAGATACCCCCAAGCCAACTCCATGATGGCATGGAAACATGGATGAATGATGAAGACTAGACGATGTACAAAAACTGGGCTGGGATGTGTATGAGAGTGTTTGTGCACTTATCTTATCTCTCTCCGTTTCTCTCTTTCCCTCTCTCCCTCCCTCTCGTCCTCATTTTGTCTTCCTGTACAGCCTGCAGCATCGTCGCACTCCTTCACTGCCTGCCAATTAATCAACCAGCTTGTTGCTAGTAATTATTTACAGCCCCATGCGTCCTCTCCCTCACTAACGGTCTCTACTCCTCTCCGTCCCTCTCTCCCCATCACTCTCCCTCACCCTCTGACTGATGCCAGAGACCCCATGTCCCCTTAAGCCGTCGGCCTGCTTAGCTCTGCTAGGGAATGGTCTTCCTCCTCCTCCAGCAACATACGCATTTAAAAACCACACAGACACACAAGTGTTCCAGTGCGCAGCTCCATTGCATACCGAGTCAAGAGCTGAAAATGACTGCCTGCCGTTTCAGTGTTTTTAAAAATCACACGTCAATAAAAGCAATATCATAACGTTCAGTAACATTGCAGAACTATGTGCTACACCAGCACAAACCCTCCCCTCTTTGGGTCCCCCAGCCTGGGTCTATCTTGCCCACCATCTCTTCATCAACAAATGGGCTGGCCAACCCCGCCCCAGAAAACACACACTGAAAAAAAAACACGTGCACTAACACACACACATAGACTCTATGAGGAAGTAATCAGTGGAGAGCAGCAGGAGAGAAGCAAACAACGATGGTTCCCTAACAACGCCATCGGGTTCATGTTGATGCGTTTACAATCAGTCCTTCAGCCATGAGCCATACATTAGCAGTTAGCAAGCTGTGGCAAGGATGTGTGTAAGATTGCTGAGCATATAGTAGCTAACACAAAGGAGTACCTTCTAGGGCCGTATGAAACACAATGTCTCCAACGGAGGTGGTTTCTTGGAAAGTATTTTCATTCAAAAGAATGTAAAGGAGAATTCCTCCAGACCAAAGTCATTTAGTGTTGGTAAGAAAAGGTTATGGGAAGTGATAAAAAGTACTCAGAGTAGGGTTCTTTCAATTAGCCATCGCCAGAACGGCTTTGCTAAGGAGACCCTAAAATAGGTGACCACAGTGTAGAAGATAGATGGGTCAAACGGGTGAACAGGGACACAGGAGGTTTGGAGACGAAAGTGAGGGAGGGATAAGCAGTGTGTCCCATTAACAGGGTGTGTGTGTGTGTGCATGTGTGTGTGTGTATGTGTGATAGATGACAGCTGATTATAGCCTGTCTGTGTCGCTCGCACTGGGAACAATGAAAGCTGAAACCAATGTGTTGTGTGTGTGTGTGTGTGTGTGTGTGTGTGTGTGTGTGTGTGTGTGTGTGTGTGTTGCACAATGTGATGGAGTGGAGTGTTGGATAGCTACAAAGACACATTACCTGCTATGTGGCTAGATACATCTCCTTTTGGCTCTTTAGGGAGGGAACCATCTGCAAATCAAAAAAAACAACAACAATGTCAGTTATGCACAAAAATACTTATTGAAATGGTAACAGTGGTAGGGGCCGCGAAGGAGAAGGGCTGTTATGTTGAACCCCAATCACAGTTCTACATCCTGCAAATATGTGAAGATCCCTGAACATACTGTTGTTCAGACACTGAACACGCCCCTTTGGCTGTTTAAGACCTTTGCTGCGATGACGGGCAGTACTCAGAGCTTAAGAAGTCTGGAGAATTTACATTTCGTTATTGGCTGCATTTTTGGCAATAAGCCAAATGTCTTATTTGGCAATAAGTCATTTTTCCCCAGATACAAACAGTTTCGCCACCGACAGCAAGTTCATATCATTCATAATATTGCAAATGAAACGGTTTTCATCGGCAAGCCATAGGCTCAATCACCATCGCGTTACCTCTTTCCACGTTAGAGAGTGACAATTATTTGTTATTTATCTTATCTCTTTGAGTTTGCACTTCAACAGTGCGTCAGCCTTCTATGCAAAGTTCCGCCTCAATTCTTCCCTGATTGGTCGAGCACGGACCAGGCGTCTTACAGTTGGTAGCAATCCACCAACTAAAGCAGTACATTTTAATGATTTTGCACATCTTTTTTCGCATTGTGCTTTTCAACATTTCAATGGAGTAGACTCTTCACGGTTGAGTTTCCGGATTTCCTTGTCAGGTCATGTAGACTGTGTTCGAAACGCTATACTGCCCCCTTGTGTGCACGTTCACGTAAGGTATAGGTATAAATAATGACAGCTCTGCAAGACATGCATTGTGTCTGTGAGCCATGACGTGGAGCTTCGCAAACATGGGTTATGCTGAACTAACAGGGCCTCTCATCATGAATGGAGATTTCTAACAAAAGTTCAGAATGAGTGCCCCTATCCCGTTGTGCAGTCCAAAACATAGCGATGATTGAGGAGCAGTATTCTAAGTAGTGTGTGTGTGCATCCTTGCATGCGTGCATGCGTTTTGTGCAAGAGACAGAAGAAGAGGGACGGAAGAGTTCTGACCCACAGCACATCATGTGTTTGCTGATGTGAACAACAGCCAGCCAGACAGAGTCAGGCCAGCAGACTGGCATACTATTCTGCTGATTCACTGACACCTTACCCCCGTTTCCTCTTCCTTGTTGTGGGATGTGTTGCTGGGAGATGGGGGCTGTTGACCATAGTGGCTGGTCAGGTAGAAGAGATAAAGGGGTCAAACGACGCCCACTTGACTGTGAGTTTGACTCTTTCAGGAAAACTAGGCAACCATCCTAAAGCAATCACTACACATCCGTAAAAATCAATGACAAAGACAGATGAATTGACAGATGCTGCTGTCCAACCGGACGCAGAATATAATTCTGAGATTCTTCATGGCCAACGGAAAAATTGGCATTTGCAGAAACTGCAAGCATTTAACCCATAAAGGCCTTGCTCCGTGTGCTTGTGTGGATCTGATGCACCACAGGGTCTGAAGCATGCCTTAGGACACAGGTCATCAAAGAGCTTCCGAACAAATAGGGGAGAGGTGAAGAAGAAAAGTTAATGGGCCAAAACAAAACATGAGTATATGTGTGTGTTCTTAATGGGATTCCAATGCCTTTAAAAAAAACAATATCCTCCCTTGATGTACCTAGAGGATGGGCACCACTGCCAGGCAGACCATGCCTTTGAAAACGTGTAGAAAAAGAAAAGAAAGATCAGTGAAGGGAGAAAGACCAAACAACACCATTCTTGACATATTCGCGTTGCCTTAGGAATGTGCCAGAGCCACAGCATCCTCATCATTAAGGGGGAGAGAGAGCTCCAGTATCAGCAGTGTTAAGGGGGAGAGAGAGCCCTAGTATCAGCAGTGTTAAGGGAGGGAGAGCCCTAGTATCAGTAGTGTTAAGGGGGGAGAGCCCTAGTATCAGCGTTAACGGAGAGAGAGAGCCCTAGTATCAGTAGTGTTGAGGGGGAGAGAGCGCCCTAGTATCAGCAGTGTTAAGGGGGGGGAGAGCCCTAGTATCAGCGTTAACGGAGAGAGAGAGCCCTAGTATCAGTAGTGTTAAGGGGGAGAGAGAGCCCTAGTATCAGTAGTGTAAAGGGGGGGAGAGCCCTAGTATCAGTAGTGTTAAGGGGGAGAGAGCCCTAGTATCAGCGTTAAGGGGGAGAGAGAGCCCTAGTATCAGCAGTGTTAAGGGGGAGAGAGAGCCCTAGCATCAGTAGTGTTAAGGGGGGGAGAGCCCTAGTATCAGCGTTAAGGGGGAGAGAGAGCCCTAGTATCAGCAGTGTTAAGGGGGAGAGAGAGCCCTAGTATCAGTAGTGTTAAGGGGGGGAGAGCCCTAGTATCAGCTTTAAGGGGGAGAGAGAGCCCTAGTATCAGTAGTGTTAAGGGGGAGAGAGAGCCCTAGTATCAGCAGTGTTAAGGGGGAGAGAGAGCCCTAGTATCAGTAGTGTTAAGGGGGGGGAGAGCCCTAGTATCAGAGTTAAGGGGGAGAGAGAGCCGTAGTATCAGTAGTGTTAAGGGGGAGAGAGAGCCCTAGTATCAGTAGTGTTGAGGGGGAGAGAGAGCCCTAGTATCAGTAGTGTTGTGGGGGAGAGAGAGCCCTAGTATCAGCAGTGTTAAGGGGGAGAGAGAGCCCTAGTATCAGTAGTGTTAAGGGGGAGAGAGAGCCCTAGTATCAGTGTTAAGGGGGAGAGAGCCCTAGTATCAGCGTTAAGGGGGAGAGAGAGCCCTAGTATCAGCAGTGTTAAGGGGGAGAGAGAGCCCTAGTATCAGTGTTAAGGGGGAGAGAGCCCTAGTATCAGCGTTAAGGGGGAGAGAGAGCCCTAGTATCAGCAGCCTAAGGGGGGGAGAGCCCTAGTATCAGCTTTAAGGGGGAGAGAGAGCCCTAGTATCAGTAGTGTTAAGGGGGAGAGAGAGCCCTAGTATCAGCAGTGTTAAGGGGGAGAGAGAGCCCTAGTATCAGTAGTGTTAAGGGGGGGGAGAGCCCTAGTATCAGAGTTAAGGGGGAGAGAGAGCCCTAGTATCAGTAGTGTTAAGGGGGAGAGAGAGCCCTAGTATCAGCAGTGTTAAGGGGGAGAGAGAGCCCTAGTATTAGCAGTGTTAAGGGGGAGAGAGAGCCCTAGTATCAGTGTTAAGGGGGAGAGAGCCCTAGTATCAGCGTTAAGGGGGAGAGAGAGCCCTAGTATCAGCAGCCTAAGGGGGAGAGAGCCCTAGTATCAGCGTTAAGGGGGAGAGAGAGCCCTAGTATATTCAGCGTTGAGCGAGAGCGAGCCCACAGCTCATCAGAACATAAACAGTGAGCGCCATTGACGTGGCGCCAGAATTCAAATGCACAACCACCAATGAGCACTCAGTTATGAGTGAATAGAGAGAAGGGCTAGGGTTCAGCAACACACAGTAGTTAGAATGTTGACATCTGACATCTTTATTCACTCCTATTTTGAAAACCTTATGAGGAATAGGTTTTGTATTTAATAAAAATCTAAAGGGAGGTTTATGTCGCTTCACTAACAGCCAATGGCCACCTGGTGTTTTCCCACTACACTATACTGGCCCGGCGTGGTGCAGTTTGGTTGGGTGCAGCAGCCCAGTGCGGCAGGGATTTGCATTCCCATTACAACCGGGCATCACACTTAAAAAGGTGGAAAAAGTACCAATGGAAAAACACCACCGGTGACCAGTGTAGGTCACCCTAAAGCCGTTTGTATGAAGATAAACAACAACACACCAACGTTCAGAACCTCCAGCCAGCGTAACTCCTACCCAGGGCTGTTTGACAGTGGCTTTACTGTACCTGAATCACCATCAGCCCCCACCCGGCGCCAGACCCTACCCTGACACTAGCAGAGAGGTTTCTCGGCAAACACTCTCATCGCTTGACTCATACAGTGGTCGTCGTCACATGGTGGCCTACGCTGAACAGTCACTGAGCAAAGACCCCGTTCTTGTTTCAACACGCCTATTGTCTGGTTAAGATGTAACTTCTCGGAATGTGAGAAGTTACAAGCTGCTATGGACATAGGACTTAATAAATTAACTTCTTAAATATGAATCAATGAATAATAAATGTATAAAAAATTTAAAAAAAACAATATCCTCCCTTGATGTACCTAGAGGATGGGCACCACTGCCAGGCAGACCATGCCTTTGAAAACGTGTAGAAAAAGAAAAGAAAGATCAGTGAAGGGAGAAAGACCAAACAACACAATTCTTGACATATTCGCGTTGCCTTAGGAATGTGCCAGAGCCACAGCATCCTCATCATTAAGGGGGAGAGAGAGCTCCAGTATCAGCAGTGTTAAGGGGGAGAGAGAGCCCTAGTATCAGCAGTGTTAAGGGGGGGAGAGCCCTAGTATCAGTAGTGCTAAGGGGGGAGAGCCCTAGTATCAGCGTTAACGGAGAGAGAGAGCCCTATTCCCTAGTATCCCTAGTATCAGTAGTGTTGAGGGGGAGAGAGAGCCCTAGTATCAGCAGTGTTAAGGGGGGGAGAGCCCTAGTATCAGCGTTAACGGAGAGAGAGCCCTAGTATCAGTAGTGTAAAGGGGGGGGAGAGCCCTAGTATCAGTAGTGTTAAGGGGGAGAGAGCCCTAGTATCAGCGTTAAGGGGGAGAGAGAGCCCTAGTATCAGCAGTGTTAAGGGGGAGAGAGAGCCCTAGTATCAGTAGTGTTAAGGGGGGGAGAGCCCTAGTATCAGCTTTAAGGGGGAGAGAGAGCCCTAGTATCAGTAGTGTTAAGGGGGAGAGAGAGCCCTAGTATCAGCAGTGTTAAGGGGGAGAGAGAGCCCTAGTATCAGTAGTGTTAAGGGGGGGGAGAGCCCTAGTATCAGAGTTAAGGGGGAGAGAGAGCCCTAGTATCAGTAGTGTTAAGGGGGAGAGAGAGCCCTAGTATCAGCAGTGTTAAGGGGGAGAGAGAGCCCTAGTATTAGCAGTGTTAAGGGGGAGAGAGAGCCCTAGTATCAGTGTTAAGGGGGAGAGAGCCCTAGTATCAGCGTTAAGGGGGAGAGAGAGCCCTAGTATCAGCAGCCTAAGGGGGAGAGAGCCCTAGTATCAGCGTTAAGGGGGAGAGAGAGCCCTAGTATATTCAGCGTTGAGCGAGAGCGAGCCCACAGCTCATCAGAACATAAACAGTGAGCGCCATTGACGTGGCGCCAGAATTCAAATGCACAACCACCAATGAGCACTCAGTTATGAGTGAATAGAGAGAAGGGCTAGGGTTCAGCAACACACAGTAGTTAGAATGTTGACATCTGACATCTTTATTCACTCCTATTTTGAAAACCTTATGAGGAATAGGTTTTGTATTTAATAAAAATCTAAAGGGAGGTTTATGTCGCTTCACTAACAGCCAATGGCCACCTGGTGTTTTCCCACTACACTATACTGGCCCGGCGTGGTGCAGTTTGGTTGGGTGCAGCAGCCCAGTGCGGCAGGGATTTGCATTCCCATTACAACCGGGCATCACACTTAAAAAGGTGGAAAAAGTACCAATGGAAAAACACCACCGGTGACCAGTGTAGGTCAGCCTAAAGCCGTTTGTATGAAGATAAACAACAACACACCAACGTTCAGAACCTCCAGCCAGCGTAACTCCTACCCAGGGCTGTTTGACAGTGGCTTTACTGTACCTGAATCACCATCAGCCCCCACCCGGCGCCAGACCCTACCCTGACACTAGCAGAGAGGTTTCTCGGCAAACACTCTCATCGCTTGACTCATACAGTGGTCGTCGTCACATGGTGGCCTACGCTGAACAGTCACTGAGCAAAGACCCCGTTCTTGTTTCAACACGCCTATTGTCTGGTTAAGATGTAACTTCTCGGAATGTGAGAAGTTACAAGCTGCTATGGACATAGGACTTAATAAATTAACTTCTTAAATATGAATCAATGAATAATAAATGTATAAAAAATGCTCATAAATAGGCAACTAACAGAGTTAATGTCAAAAGTTAGCAGTTTACCTTTTTATCGTCTTGTTAATTCATTTCAATATGATCAATACAGATTTACAATTTCTTTATTTCTTACCCAAAGGGCAATCACTAAAGCTAACAATGGCGAATGTCAAAATGTAGAAAGAAACTATGCAAAAGATAGATGGTTCAGTTAACTAATTCCCATTGGTTGATCAACATTTAAGTGCATAGATCGATTGTATTGACCTGGCTTTGATGCCAGTTGCATATTTGACAAAGGTGATTCAATCTGTTGGCCTTTGATTCAGTTCTAAGAGATGCTATAGAGGAGAAAGATGCCGTGATTGGTCAGATATTACCCAGGAGCGATCTTAAATGCGTAAATGTTTAAAACTTGTTTCTTATCCTTTCGCTTGATCCGATCTGTTTGTTATAAGTGTCCCTCAAGGAGAAGTCTGGCTCCAATATCACTGCTGAACATTTCCTTATTATCATTACAATCTCAACTGTCCATCACCCAAATCTTTTAGATAACATGAAGCAATGCTTTCTGTAGTCAAACAAAATTAACTCTCGCAAGACTTCTCCGTGAGCAAGGACCCAATAAACGGACCAAGATTTAGCGACTGGTTAAGAAATTAGTTGTATTTCTCTGTAGGGATCCGTTCCATATAGGGATGCACCGATACCAGTACTTATGTACTCTTAAAACTTCTGATACAAACACACAATACCGCTGAGCCAGTGAACACCAACATTTTTTTTTTTCCCTGTGGTAATTTGTCCTATGATCTATGGCATTTTATCACCGTTACTAAAATAAGGCCCTGCACCGGCGTCACAGATCTTATGTGGACGTCGGGAGCTCTGTCTGGGCAGCGGTTGACTGCGGCGTCTAAGAGAAAGTTGATATTTTCAGAAACTTAATATACATAAAAATAAACCGCTACGGTCTGAGGCTAAGCATCTATTTATTGAATAACCTCGTCCGAGGGTTGGGTTTCCTAAACAAATATAGTATATTGCTATGGTGTGTGGTACAATTCCTATAGAACATCAGTCATTATAAGGCTCATACACAACAACAGTAGTAAAAAAGTATCAGGAAGTTAGTTGGCAAGGGCCGTAACTATGGAGATGACACGCACCCTCTTTCCTAGAGGGGGCGTGTTTTTTTACTCTGATGGTACTCTTAAGTACTCGGTACTCGATAGTACTTTGAGAAAAAGTGGAATTGGTGGAATAAAATCCCCCCCAACCCATGCATCCATCAAGAGCAATAGAGATGGAGGCGGGAGGGACACCGTGAGTTGGCAGATTCTAAAATCCACTGAAGACTCACTGGAGGAAGAGAAAGGAACACAACAGTCTTTCAGGACTTGTCCGAGCTCTCTGCCTCTCCGTCTCTCTCATGTTGTCGTGCCAACCCTAATCATTGACATGCCAACGCCGGTGGCCCGTTCAAGTGCTTGTCATTTCGGATTCAGGCACAACTTTCCGTGCCCAGTCTTCCCCCAAAGTTCACTTGAGTTCTCTTGGCTTTTTTTTCACTAACTTGGATCACCCTATCCTCCTACCTGCGTTCGGCAAACTTTGCTCCCCAAGGGCCCAATAAAAAAATCAATCATTGAGGAATCGACTTTACGCTCTGTGTAGAAAGACTCATAAAAGAGCAGCCGACATGCGCTCACACCATCTGAACACACCGACACACATCCAACATCCAATCCCCATCCCCCACACCTTCTCCAGCCTTACCTCCTGCCTTCACTTCCTGCTCCATCTTTCCCCCACCATTTCCCCCTTTGCACTCTCCCCCTCCACTCGTTCTCTTCCCTCGCTCCAGCGTGGGAGGCAAGACGATGGCGGCGGACACACAATATTTTCTGCAGAGCTCACATCCAATTAGCCGGAGTGCGGCGGAGGAATGACCGGATAAGACACGAGAGATGTGCGGTGGACAAAAGTGGGACAGCCGCTTGCGTGAAAAAGTGTGTGTGTCTCTGAATACATGGTGGTTGTAACTCCTAAGGACAGGTTCAGAGAAAACAAACCACCATGAATCTGACAAATGGTCAAATTTCATGGCTGGCAAATGCACTGACTCAAAGTCTTAAAAAATAAGTTTCCCTGCGCCCTTCGTACTGCTTACTACTGGCAAAAGTTACGTTGGGGGCAAAGACACGCTGCAGTCAAAAACTAACCAAGGAAAGTATTTGCATTAATTAGAAACTCATCATACGTGTGTAGATTTATATCAGTACAATATAAAAGATTGGGCTGACGGTAGAGATAAACATATAGCCGTGCCCTGAATGATTTATACACAATCTTGAGGATATACGGATATACTTGTTTTTCATTATTTTTTATCAATGATCGGATGTGATTAATGTGCGCCGCCCGGCAGAACGGAGGTCTGTGTCACCAAATACTCCAACCACTGTTTGATAGTTGGGCTGTTTTTTAGCAGCCTTTTGACATTATTTATTTCATTATTAGTATGATTTGCATGACTATGAATTTGCTTTCCTCAACCAGACATTCAAGGCCAAACTAACGTCTTTTTTCTCAAATGTATATTTTTTTTAAAGAACCAGTTCCGATTTTTGCCCAATAAAAAATATTTAATGGCCGACCTGTGTGTCACTGCGCTACTAAATGTGTATTTGTGCTACTCAAATCTTTAGCTTGCTACCACCTAAAGAAGTTAGCATGCAGCCCTGGCATCATATGCACGCACAAAGAGATTATATTGGTGGCGTCACCATTGTTCTCTCAATAATAATGTTATGCAAATAATGTTGCATAACTGGACATCACATTTGTATGCAAGCCATAAAGCCAACACACACACACACACACACACACACACAAACACACACACACACACACACACACCAATTGATTTAATACAATGAAAAAGTGCTATGAGCCCATGATTTCAAACCAAGGGCCGTTGTGTGCCTTCTTTAAACCATCTTGGCTGCCTTCCGCTGTCATTCATTCTAGTGAATAAACAAGGCATGGTTTCACAATTCTCCGGAAGAATCTGGTCTGAGAGAAGAAACGGTTATTAAGAGCCCATTGAAAATAAGTGTTTCACATTTAAAATGCTTCCTCTGGTCCTACCAAAGTCCAGTCCAAATAAAACGAGGAGAGAGCGTGAGACAACAGACACAAATATGGGGGGTGACCATGCGTGTAATTGTAATAAGGTGGCACAAAAATGCAATCTGAATTCAGTGTATTCAAAAGATGTTCGAGGGAAAAAACATCATGGATTTTACAAGGGCTGACCGTTCAGCAGACTTATTTACTTATTATTTTCATTAGTTATTTTTTTAGCTATTTGTGTTATTCTTTGTAGTATTTGTATTTTCTGTCCGAAGCATATCAGTACATAAGTTTCATTGTTATTTATACTAAAACAGGTTTGTTTGCAAATGTTTAGTGGCCTGGGTAGGTGGACTTCCACCGTATTCGAGTTTTACTATAATGCCCATCCTCCAGGAACATCCATCATCAAAATTGAAAGTGAAAGTTAAAGCAGCACAACGCTGCTAGGTAGCAAAGCTGTGCACATGCATATTGACCTCTAGACCGACATTCGTAACCATTCAGAAATATTCTCTGCGGTTAGCCGATTAACTGTTAACTCTTGAAATCCCTACTTCCTATGCATAATTTAGCCCAGTAAGATAATGGACTTTAATCCATGGGAAAAGTCCTCTGCCTCTTGACTTATTTATCAGTCTAGAGATAGTCACTACAATAAAGGTCTTACAAGCAGATGACATGATTTGGTCAATGTTTATCAGCAGGTTCAGTGCTTTCTCTTGAACTGATAACCAGGCTAGCTAATCTTTTTCTTTCTTCACCAGTGTAGTACAACACAAAACAGGAAGTCGAATCTTGACAGCACAAAACAGGAAGTAAAATCTGGAAAGAATAACAATAATTCCTAATTTTCCAAACCCCTCTGCCCCCCAGAAGCCTCATGCTGGGGGTGGCAGCACACTCATCCACACATGCAAATCAGTATTCCGTCTCACGGCCAATCCAACTCAAAGAAGTTTAACCCCAATTTGCCTGGAAAAACTGTATTATCTTTTGGTACAAGTGAGTATGTACACTACAGTGTGATGCGGTCTCACTCAAAGAAATCGAACACCAAATATAATATCAGCAAGCTTCACACTCAGCAATGCAGTGTTTTCTTAGCACTTAGCGAGGTTTGTGAAGTGGCCAACTATCTTGGGTGCTTTCAAAAGAGGATACAGAGCCTGGAATACAGAAGCAACACTGTGATGCCAATGGAACTGTTCTTTAGATTAAAGCAAGCTCTTATTGAATGTGATGATGGTGATAGTGATGGTGATGATGATGACCCAAGAAAGGATGGTTTCAGCTGCTTGCATGTGAATACAAATCGTTTACTTTTTGCATTCAAAATGCCTTGGCACAGAACAGGCTTTACAAAGCCATATAAAAGAAAAAAAGTTGTTGAGAATGAGAATGAGAAGGGTCTGAGAATCGTGATCTCAATTCAAAGAGAAAAAGATGCTGCTACTTGTTTTTTTACAAGAGGAGAGAGCTCGGTCTCATCTCTTTCGAAACTACCGATATATTTCTTTCCACACACACCTGTGATTAAACCATCTAAACAGGAGAGGGGGGAGGTAGAGAGGAGAGGGCTCCGTCTACACTTTAAGAACTAATACTAGTATTATTATCATATCATGTGTCCATGACCCTAACCCAACAGGGTGAATGGGTGCAACGGCCATATCGATTCAGTGACACCCAAACCACAGCTCCGCTGACCACACCGTTGTTTACCTGCTTTGTACTATCATAGAGCTATACACCTCTAAACAGCCATTTTAATGTTATATCAATTTGGAGACATGTTTTAAACCAGAGACTTATCCGGTTTAGTTACGTTTCAGTTGGTACTTTGTAATTCACCTATTGTGTATAAAGACGGCTTTAAAGACGTTATGATATACAAGTTATTTCGAGAGGGCTGCTGCTGCCCGACAGCTTTGCTTGGCCCGTCTCCTCTGCTGGTTCCCAATAGTGCCGCAATAAACAAAAGCACAATATCAATATAGCAAAAACGAATTTCTGTTGTTAAAGTGTAAGTGAACCCACTGCTTCAGCTAGAATTCGAACATACGCAGTAAAACAACAATGTGTTTTGGGCTGAGACTGAGTGTTCTAGTCAGGAGGGGGGCGGGTTACGGCCCACGTCAACTTTGATAATTGAGTACCGTCGTTGTGTATGAGTGTTATAATCAGCCATGCTGTTGTATATGAAATGCAACACACATACTGGGGTTATACTGAGCTTAACCGTCACTCGGACATCGCAATACACCGTTGCTGAGACGGGAGTTCCACACACACAGATACACTGCAGCATTGTACGGAGAGGCCAAACCCTTTCTTGGACACGATCACTTAAAATCAACGGCTGCCCAGAACAAGCTTCAAAAATACGCAAACTGAAAACTTGTTCAAACTCGTTTGAGATTTGCTTTTCATCACTTCCCTTAAATGTAGATCATGTACACAGAGGACTGTGTGCGTGATTTTCTGCATGAAGTGAACAACTTTCGGTTCGCGGCTTCAGATGTTGAAATAGCTGATATAAAATACTTTGACTTCTCGACCAATCAGAGATGTTCAGAGCTGCAAGCCCCGCTGCCAAAGTACCTGTTATGGAAAATACTAACTACTGGCTAATTAATTAGGTTATAGAAGCTTGGCTGCATCTCCCTGCCGTATTACCATGCTATAAATCATGTGATTTAACCTTGCTCGAGATGAATTTTGATATGCTGAATGCACCATGATTCTGTCACAACGCTGTTTTGTGACATTACCCACACTGTGACACAATGCATATGGCCGGGTGATTAGAATAACCAGGTAGTATTTTTATTAGTAAATGAAATGGTACCTCTCAGTGATAATCAGCAATTTGGATTAGCTTGCAAATCCCTAGTCAATACCCAAGCAAATGACCAGGTCATAACAAAACAAGGGATATCAGGATGATCACTGGGAATTTCACTAAATAACTAGAAACGTATGATCATGTGTTAGGTTGAATGGTCCAACAATGACAGCAGCTTGTATTTTTTGGTTTACATCCCTGGTCAAAGCACTGTGCAGTTCAAGTCAACAATATATTTCGAAGCTTTTATGCATGCCAATGGGAGCCGGCCTTGTACATCGATAAGATGGCAGCAAACGCAGTTCTAGTGTTTGTAGAAAAACGCTTTACATATCACATATCCTGTAGGAGACAAATTATTGTTTGTGCGATGTAGTCCCATATTTATGGTCAATATCGGTTGCTACTTGCTACATGGCAACTATAATCTCTGCCAGCACACAAAGCAAACACAGGCAAACACATACACACACACACACTTGGATAGGCCCTGTCAATCAACACCTTTGTGCCCACTGTGAAATCAGCATCACTGAGGGCTCTCAGGAGGGGACCAAGCTAAAGCTGTCCTATAATAAGCCCCAGCTCCATGGCAAAGCCTGCAAGAATTGGGGTCATACACTACATTGTCTGTATGTAATTCAGATTACAGTGAGCAACATTTATCCTTGTGGACACGTATAACAGGGTTGCTTTTTGATCCAGGCATCAAGTTCAGCGTGTCAGGGATGAGACCAACAAGGTTGTTTGGTGGAAAATGACAGAGATACATTTTGATGTTCCTAATATTAGTATTATTGGGCTGATATGTTAAGGCTCACAGATGAGTTGTACTGCAGAGATAAGTCCTCTGCCGTGTGCAGAAAGGGTCAGGGAGGGGAAATCCTATGCTTTTCAAAGAAATCAAGAAATAAAAGAGACAAGAGACAAGACCTATGACCTACTCCAAGGAGTGTCGCTTTTTATATATTTTTTGACACTATCAGAATGTGACACTTACACAGCTGCTTGCTAATAGTATATTGGCTGTCCAATTCAAGAGACCAGATTCGTTTTTAACGTTTAACAATTACAACTTTGTTCATCAAATCCATGTTCACCGAAGGTCTTAATTTTTTCTAGGATGGTGTTGCCAATTGAGTTAGCAGATAAGGTCTAAATTAATAAATTGTGTACATTTAGACATGGTTAAATTTAGGAATTAGTTTAGACATGGTGAAGTTTAGGGCTAGGGTTAGCTTAAATTATTGTAGATATGGTTAAGTTAGGGCATTTTGGTAGTTAAGTGTTATGTATCACGTTTTTATTACTTATTCGAGTTACTCATGAGATTCCTTCGCCACCGTAGGAAAATAAACTCGCGTCCACAGGGCTTTGTCACCAAAATTAGGGTCCCAGAAATGCGGTCCTGAAACTGCAGCCTCCTCTAATGCAGGAACATAGTCCTCGACGAGACCCGAAAGAAATGCCATCTGAACTTGCCTCTGTGACTAATTATCTAGCCAGAAACCGCAGGAGCCAGAGGCTGAATATCAATACCTTGTCATCGTTCACTCCTCTCCATCATTATAACCGAGAAGCCAGTTTATAGGACGTGCCTGTTCACATCTTCTACATCCAAGAGCTCTTATTTCAATATATCAGCAGTGCCGCAATACGCTTGAGTAGCTATCTTATCATCATCGGTCGCTATTGTATACTCACAGATCTAGCTACATTTTGGGGACACTAAAATAAACTGATCGTGCCGGAGTTTGCAATAGTAAAGCGAGTATGTAATGATGTGGTTTCCCGACTATGTTTCCACTGGGTCCTACGGCTGCCTATTAAATCAGTGTAAAGGCCCATGTCGAGCTGCCCCACATATAGCTGACAAACTGGCCTAGTTAGCAACGGTTAGCAATACAGTTGTACACAAAAACGACACACGAGTGAGTGAATTACGGGCGGACTTTTGGTCGTACGAATACAAATAGGTGACCATGCGTGTATTTCTTAGTTGTTTTTTTTTGCATATGGCGAGACTCGTGTGTGGAGGAAAAGGGAGTTTGACCTAGATACCGCTGGCAGGCTGTGCCGAACAGAGCCCAGCCTGGCCGATGTGTGCCACGCCATGTATTGTTTACATTACATGCGACATCATTTTTTTTTGACAGCGAAGGAAAGTATCCACAAAACGAGAGGAACCATACGAATAAATGACACGTGTCTGGTCACTGGGGTCCGTCAGTCCGAACAATGTGTACTGCTTGATGGGGCGTCTTTGCAAACTCACTCACAGGCGAGCATTAGCTTGCTAGTGGTCCTTAGCTTTGGAGACTTGGAATGACGTTAGCTTCGCGGATAGCTGCTGCTGGGGACGCTGGTGTCAGCAGATAGCTTAGTAGCTACTGGCCGTCAACGTTACCTGCTTTATTATCGCACGGCCCTTTTATTTGAGGTCTCTGCACAACACATGCTAGCCGTTGCAACCGTTCCCCATTTCTCAACCCATATGAGACCCATTGTTATTCATTCTGTTTCCTACAACGGCTATAAAGTGCCCTTTCCCTTGTACAAACACGAACACCATTCTCCCGAGTTACTACGGGAAGTCAACACGTATGGGAACAATGTGTCGCCGGGCGGGGGCAGCTCCGGATGAACACTCTTTTTCGGCTTACCATTTTTGAAGAAAGCCGCTATATCGGCAGCGTCTTTTGACGTCTCGTCTCCTCCTTCCCCCGAGCTCATGGCTGCCAATTTGAACAGGAGCTAAAAATCCCGAGTAGAAGCCCCGTTCTTTCCAGGGTATCAAGCTGTCCAAATCACTCTGGTCTTCCGAAAAGCGCTAGTAAAGGGAAGCGGCCGGCTACGAGGACGTTTACATATCATTCATGCTATCTGCAAACCTCCATCTTAAGTACGGCCATTAGACTGCTATCGCCGTACTACCAGGGGATCCTTCCTCGGAGTGGAACCGAGGGGAGAGTCACTGTCGGTGGGAGGAGGGGGCAATGGGCCACAGGAGGGGCTGGGTCGCTTTTCGGTGAATCTCCGTAAGCTTTCGGAAACGAGGAAGCAATGGGTGATCAATGATGGGCAAAAGGCTCCACACCTCATCCCGCATATAATCTATCCCTTGTTGCTGTGAATGTACTGTATTGTGTCCGGACTCCGTATGCCAATTTCCTGTTGGATAAGGTGATTCAAATAATAGGAATTCAGATGAGTGATTCTTTGGATGAGACGTGTCTGTGTTTAGTTATAATATAAATGTTTAGTTATTTCCGAGATGAAAACTAAATAAAAATAAATTCATCCTTTTAATTTAGGTTTCCTCCACTCCGACGGTTTGGATATTTTTAACAGCCTTATCTCTCCCACCACCTATCGGCTAAACATGCAAGTGCGTACAGTAGGTGTTTTTCAAAATGATCCTGCTTCATTTGTGGTGACAGTTTTAATTGTACTTAAGTGCGGCCCTTACCAAAACCAATATAAACCTAATACTTCTAGTATCTCAAGGACAATTAACCCAGTTGAATAGACTTAATGTTCAAACCATATTTATATGTGGGGTGAATTTGACTACTGATGAATAATTACTGTAGTGTCTCAGGTGGCATGGAGGGAGCGTGCAAGTTGGCTGAGGTTTATAAAAAAAAATCACAAACTAGTTGTTTCGACCTTCCTGTTCCGTTTCCACCACTCTGTTGTTGGTATTGTACCTATAAATAAGACGAGGAGATTCGACGCGTGTTTTCTTGTTGGCGTCTCATTTAAAAAAACTCAGGTTTCTGCCACTTTGGATTTAATCAAAACGTACACGGAGCAGAATTTATATTTAAGCATAAAAAAATATATGAATAAATAAACATGTAGCCTAATAGTACGTAGCATTCGGTAAGTGGTTAGTTGGTCAAACAACAGAGTATATAAAACTACTATTCTAAGAATTGTGTAGCCTTAAGGTCGCAATTCAATTGTTTGTCAATGTATGGAGTATAGGCATTTTAATTAGATTTAATCTTATTCAGAACTGTAGAAGAGAACGGTTCAAATCGTGTTTTTTTTTTGTTTTTTTTACCTGTGGGTCCCCTCTATAAATCACAGAATAATCTTTTCGTTTTTATTTATATTCCTTTTCTGTAAATTAAGAAAATTGAACATTCAAATGAATGTCCAGCAGGTCAAGCCACAAGCTGTCAAGTGATTACTGCCAGGTAGCTTCCAGATGGAAAACAACTACTGTTACAACTGACTCCTATGTCATTTTCATCCGAGAGAAAGACTGTGGAGTAGAAAGACACCCCCCTCCCCCCCGGTCCCCACCCTCGGTCCCCCGGTCCCCATTCTCGGCCCCGGTCCCCACACTCGATCCCCCGGTTCCCACCCCCGGTCCCCGCCGAGTGGCGGCTCACAACCCCCGTGGTGCCCCGCTGAGCAGCCGCTCGGGATGATGATGGGATCCGAGAATAACTTGGAAGAGGAGACAAATAAACACACACACACACACACACACACACACACACACACACACACACACACGCACACACACACACACACACACACACACACACACACACACACACACACACACACACACACACACAGTTAAGACATTCAGATCTTCTATGGTTTCAACCCTTCACAGATGTCTAATACTGAAAGTCTTGTTGTCTCCACTCTGCAGGCAGGCTGGACAAGAGACGGACCGGATACCAGAGGGCAGTTGGTTTCCTTAGCAACTGTAGACGCCAAACGGGTGACTCGGTGGCCGATCGAAGCCCATCGAGGGACCGAAGAGTCCACTGAAGAGTGTCGTCGACGCTCCAGCTCATTGATGAAGCATTCTTTGTTTTGATGACCTGTTTGGTTTACGATGGATGCATTATTGGAGTCTCAGACCAGGCCGCTCGCCACTCTGTCGGTGTTCAGTTACATCCCACACCGCAGAAAGGAAGACAAACAGGTCACTTTCGTTAACAGTGACTCCAAGGTATCTTTTTTATTATTACCTTGGACCACTGGTGACAGTTTTAATAATCCCTGATCTGTGTTGTGGGTTGTGCTATAGGTCTGAGAGGGCGTATGACGGCTGATGGCAGCACGATTATTTTGCTTATGGGCGCATTATATTCTCACTTTGCTCCGTCTTGACTTCAGTCTAGGCTTTAAAGACCCAATAAGTTACTTTTAATGCTGTACTATATACAATTTTAATGTTGATATTATTCCCGCAGGCGCCGGAGCTGTGTTTGTATGACCGTATAGTTCACCAGACAGAAGGTTACGATAACAAGGTACACCGGGACGACAGAGCGCACCACAAGGGCAGAGGCCTGGACATTTATTCAGAGGTATGCAGGTGCCTTAATATCTAAAGGTCAGTTGTCTTGTTAATCTCATTGCCCAATTAATTTAAAAACACTATGGACAATCCATTCCCAAAGACTTGGCACAGGACTTCAATTGAGTCGCTAAATACATTTGCAAAATGTTCCGATTGTTTTTCGATCTGTGTTACATATTGTGTCCACAGGGGGGCGTAGCCCCCTTTAATTTAACGAAAATGCGCATCACGTCGCAATCGAGGTCAAGTCAACGTGCCGTTATATCTTCTCCATAGATCACATGTAGGCCTATGTAAAAAATAGTAAGGCATACTCATTTAAATAAGCATTTGAAATGGGATTTCAAATGCATTGATTAGCAGGTGTACAAGTAAGCAGGTGTACAAGTAAAAATAACTGTTGAACTGTATATGTGTTTAAAACAAATGAGATGATGCAGAACAGAAGAGACTCAACGATAACGGATGTGTATGACTCCATCCTTCTCTTCTCCTAGGAGAAGGCCCGGGTGGTGCCAGTGCGGATGTCCTCTGAGTACGGGCGTCGCCCACCACCTCTGCTTTACGAACCCGGGAAGCAGTTCGTCCACGTGCTACACATGAAGAAAGAATTCTTCCGGAAGAATGGAATCACCTGGAATGTTGCAGAGGGATACGGAGATGTGGTCCCTGTTTGAAAAACAGTGACGAGAGCACTTAAAGTATTATTGTGTGTCAGTGTTGTGGTATATTGACTGTAAGGGAAATAAGGGTTTCCATGGGTGATATCAAATAAATAGTGTGGAAAAGCTCAGTAAGCCATCGCAGTTTTGGGTTAGGGTTAGAACAAGGAACAATTGAAAAATTTCCATTAATCCTGGGTCATTTAAATAGGTCAGTAGGTTAACAAAGCCTGTCTGTAGTACATATGTTTTACTTAGTTTGTATCAGGTACTTTAATCTATATTCCGTTACTGGAAAGTAAAAGTAGGCCTAAAAAGCCCAACTATGTATCAATAAGAAAAATGAGATGGAAGGAAGCTGGGCGATGATCTATTCACAAAAGCTTAGTCAAAAGTACATAGCTTCAAGGATTCTTTACTGATCCAAGCCAGAAACCAATATAAACAGCCTTTATTTTCATAAAGTCTTTATATCTATTCTACCTTTATGTGTAATTCCAGGAACACGTGAGACATGAGAAGTTTTTAAAACATGAGAAGTTTTAAAGGGAATAATTACAAATTCATGAAAAACATACATCAAATTGATTGAAAGTTATTGGTGTAATTTTGCGTTACTCTTATTTTCATAAGACTTGAACAAAGGCTCAAACTGAAAATAGCAACTTATTTACAAATATTTAATGTATTACAAAATGACAGCAGTGAAAATGCACTAAAATTGCAGTAGCTGTTGGTCTCTCCTGCTAAACTCCCATCTCCATGGCTAGAATTACGTACTCACCCAGCACACTGGATAATGCTGGCTTTGAATGCGAAACACTGAACATTGCGTTGCCCATTTAGAGGTAAATCCACCAGATGGAGGGGCCACGGGGCCACCCATGCTGCACAACCCTAGAGCAGTAGGGCTTTGGAGCGCTGCAGGCATCCCATGCCCTTTTCACCCACCACCTTACAGGTGGTGTGATGGGCCACACCACACAAACACAAACACACACACACACACACACACACAAAAGCAAAGCAATGTCCTCCAGGCAGATCAACTGGCCTATGGTTCCTCTTTGCTTCAGCTTTTTAGTTTTTCAGCAAAAAATGGATGATCTAAAACAGTTTGACTGCCCACAGTACCGCTGAGTTCTAAGTACAATCTTTGCAAATGCTAAAAATCACCTGTGCGTTTCTGTGTTTGTGAGTGAGCAATGACCCTTTTAAGTGTGCAAACAAGTATGCCTGTGTACGTGTGAGTGTGTGTATGTGTGTGTGTTGTTGTTTGTTCGTATGTGTGTGTGTATGTGTGTACTGTATGTGTTTGAGTGAGTGACCGTGTGAGTGGGTTTGTATGTTTTTGAGTGTGTGTTTGTGTGTGAGTGTGTGTGTGAATGCATGTGTGTGTGGGTCTGTATGTGTTTGAGTGCGTGTGTGTGGGTGTGTGTATGATGCATTCAAGGCATCACGGTCCCTTGCGACAGAGAGCGGCTCATCTCGGTGTGAACAAAGTAGGTCTTCAGCTCGCCCTTCCCCTTCACGCTGATGACGCCCCGACAGGAACACACGTACCCCAGCGCACCCAGGACCCGGCTCGTCTCCTCCGTCACCTGGCGTTGGGGTTACCATGGCGACCGCGAGTGGCCATTGAGTAACCCAGGTGACAAAAAAGAGGGTACAAGTTAGACCGGATCCAGTCCAGCACCACTAC
>NC_136946.1:15748635-15758635 GCF_949987615.1 Pollachius pollachius | reverse complement strand
TTGTATGTTGAGCCCTTATGGGCTGATTATGGTTCCACGTTCACACCACGCAATGACCACGCAGACGCTTCGACGCAGTCCTGAACGTTTGTGGTTCTGCGTCGGGTTTTAGTGAGCGGACCAATCACAGCCCTTGCTGCTGGGTCGTCTCGACAGAAGGTTACGATTTTTTGGGAGGCGCACGTCCGGCCCTTTGCGGTGGACGCAAAGGAGGGTCCGCAAGGACGTGAGGGGTCCGTAACTCCCTTGCGTTGCGTAAACGTGGGACCATAATTTGCCCTTTAACCCCATCGATGTAGACACATGTGCACGTCAACGGTATCGCTCACAGGCAGATAGAACTTGTGGTCCCCCTCGTTGTGGGCTGGGCCTTGGGACTGGCTGTCATTGGTGAGATTCACAGACATGGATGGCGTCTGCATTTGGTCTTCCAAGAAGAACTGGCCAGTGTTGATGGAAGGGCGCGGGGGGGGGGGATAAAGAACAAACACCGTTTGACTTGGATTCATATTTCACTTTCACAGTTCACTTCAGTGAGCTAGTTGCTTCCAATGTCAAGACACATCAACATTGTGCACTAACAAAGGAGCACCTCACCATGTTGAAGACGGACATGACCAGGATGAGGGCCATCGTGGTCATGGTGAGGACCAACCGCAGCCAGGGTTGGTTGGCGATGATGGTGGCCGAGGAGGAGGGCAGCCAGGAGAAGGAGGCCTTGCCCGCTCCCTGCTGAGCATACAGACAAATAGACCTCAGACAGACAGGCCTAAGAGGGTCAGACAGGCGGATGACATATATCAGAGAGACAGACAGAACTCAGAGAGAGAGGGACAGGTGGATGGTGGATGCAAAAGAGACACTCTTCATACGCTGAATTCATTGTGTTGCTGGTCGTGGTACTGTGTGTCTGGAGCCTGTTTTAGAATGCCCCTGGGCTCCACCTCTCCGTTTGGGGCCACAGTGCACCTACCTGCCCTGGCACTTGAACAACATGGGGTAAAACAACATTTGCAATTCAGCCTTTGGTAACATCATCTATATTGCCATCCTCTTAACGCAAACGCTGGTCTGCACCATAGAAAATCTATGGTACAGGCATCTCTGAAATTTTTCTCCAGGAAACAGAGAGAGACAGTGTTTTTTTTATTTTATCAAACTGAACTGGACGACTTACGAAAAGGATTCTTCTTCTGAGTATTATTGGAAACATATTTTTAAGAGTGCTTGATGGTAAAAACAACAACAACAAAAAAAATAGTATTTGCATTCGAAACTCGCAGATGTGGATTCATAGACTTGTAATCAATTAGTTGTGTGTAGTATTTGTAATGTATTCAACTAAAGACTGCATAATCACGATAATAGTTGCATTGTTGACCATGTTTTGTGCAAGTTTGCGGTTGTTTGTGTATTTATTCTTAAAGAAATGCATAGATGTCTGAATAACCACATAGATTTACACATCGTCTCTGCGAATCGGAATAATACAAGTAGTTTTTTTGAGTGAGAAAAATTCTGCCAACACTTACAATACATTGAAAGACATTTATGTGTGTGTTAGATCAGGCAACCCACCCGAATGTGGCCAGCAAAGCATATCCCCAGGATCAATGCCAACAGCAGGAATGCCAGCCCAAAGGATATCCCTAGAACAGCAGTTCTGGTAGAGACAGATGAACAAATGCACACTCACACAAACAAATACACACACGCACACACAGACAAACATACACATACACACACACACACACACACACACACACAACCGCATAAACACACACACACACACAACATCACACACACACACACCCCCCCCCCAGACACACACACACACACACACACACACACATTACATTGTGGTGTTTCAATGGTGATTTGTGTTGGATTTTTCCATTCAATCCATGAGAGATATACAGTAACTGCTTTTTATTTAAATTGCTAGGCAACAGTTTATTCAAGTCCTGGGCCAAAGGTGTGATAATGTCACAATAATGGTGTTTAAATTGTTGAAAAATATTGTGGAAAAATTACATTTCTAAATAGCACTTTACAACAGTCTTTGTTCAAAGCTGTGGCCATCCAAGTTGAATTGGATAATTTAGTTAGATGAAGATATTGACCATAGATGATGTATCCAAGAAGATTTTCACCACAATATAAAACCCTATTGCCTGATTTAAGCATTGTTAAAAAATCAAGGACGGTTGTTCTAGGTAGCAAATGGGTTAATCTCGAGGAGGGACACAGGGTTGGAGGATACGTTCATTTTTTATTTTCAGTTGATTGCTATAGCGAGCCCCTTTTGGCAATCAGTGCAAAACTTGAGCCTTGGTCTAGTGTTCAGTGAGCCTCTTCCAGTGTGGAATCTTGATGGTTAAGGTCGTACAAGAGAAAGTGGCAGAATAACAATTTCAAAACGCCTTGTTATTAAGTTGGCTCGGATAGAATAATCATCTAAATGAATACAACTCGTAAATGTAACTATTGAAGGCAAACCTTCAACCAAGTACAGCAGGCCTACTTACTTGGGCAGCACCAAGACCTGCACTACGAAGATGCAGCAGAAGATGAGGCAGGCGCAGGTGATGTAATACTTGAAGGCCGGCAGCGTCGTGGACCTGTACTGTTCAGACCAGAGCAGAAGATACAATAAGAAGGGTGTAATAGGAATAATAATATAGTTCTCCAAGTTCCCCCAAGAACTCATTTCGTATATTTCATTCAAATTACTTTTTTTAAACTTTATTTGATATATACCGTTTTGCATTGCCTTTTCTTTTGCACTGCTTGTTTTATTTTACGTAATTTGATCCTTTTCTCGTTATTGCTACATCGGTCGGCGATAAAACGTAATTTCAATTCCTCTATTTTTCTGCCACATATTTTGTGTTTAATAAAGCTGACTTTGCCTTTGACTAAGGGGGCTGAGGGCTGATGCCTACCTCATTCTCCAGGGCCTTGTTGTGGAAGAACAGAGAGATCCTCTGGATGTCCTCTGACTTCAGCCACTGTCTGCAGAGAGAGAGAGGAGGGGGAGGGCGTTTACACGTGGTGGATAGAGACAAAACGCATGAAAGCACACACACGCACGCACGCACGCACGCACGCACGCACACACACACACACACACACACACACACACATTTCACAACTTCAAGGAACTCTTTTTATTGTTTGCAACATACAAAACTCTCGTACGCAAAACACTGTTTTAGTTAACTGTAATTGATGGTTACACTGTTTTCTAATTGAAAAACCTAATGAGAGCTTAATAATAGTGTGGTTGGATTATAGGCTTATCAGTCTTTTCCTTTACATTTGACAACATGCTTTCTAAAAGTGTGGGATGTCCAACTGACTTCTGGGAGTTGATGCCGTCAATGGTGCGAATCATCCTCTCATTGAGTTCCTCCTCAAACCTTCTCCTCTGGGACTTAGACCTACAACAATATAAAAACAGGTTAGCCCACGGGATTAGCACACAGGTTAGCAACCTGTGTTATCATTACCTTGACATTCATTCACAGCCATCATCGCTTGCTGTCTCACCTCTCCTGTCTCTGGAAGTGGTACTGGCCCATCGGAACATCCTGCAACAAGTGTCACCGACACAGGGAACGCAAAACAAGATCATTACCACTGTGTGTGTGTGTGTGTGTGTGTGTGTGTGTGTGTGTGTATGTGTGTGTGAGTGTTTGACTGTGTTGAACAGGTGTGCCTTTGTGCGGTGTGAGTGTGTGTGTGACTGTGTCCTATGCATGTGTGAGTGATCGTGTCACCGCAGTGTGTGTGACCGGGTGGTGTCATCGCAGTGTGTGTGACCGGGTGGTGTCACCGCAGTGTGTGTGACCGGGTGGTGTCACCGCAGTGTGTGTGACCGGGTGGTGTCATCGCAGTGTGTGTGACCGGGTGGTGTCACCGCAGTGTGTGTGACCGGGTGGTGTCACCGCAGTGTGTGTGACCGGGTGGTGTCGTCGTGTGTTTGACCGGGTGGTGTCGTCGTGTGTGTGACCGGGTGGTGTCGTCGTGTGTGTGACCGGGTGGTGTCGTCGTGTGTTTGACCGGGTGGTGTCGTCGTGTGTGTGACCGGGTGGTGTCGTCGTGTGTGTGACCGGGTGGTGTCGTCGTGTGTTTGACCGGGTGGTGTCGTCGTGTGTGTGACCGGGTGGTGTCGTCGTGTGTGTGACCGGGTGGTGTCGTCGTGTGTTTGACCGGGTGGTGTCGTCGTGTGTGTGACCGGGTGGTGTCGTCGTGTGTTTGACCGGGTGGTGTCGTCGTGTGTGTGACCGGGTGGTGTCGTCGTGTGTGTGACCGGGTGGTGTCGGCGTGGGTCCTCACAGTGGTCTTGATCTTGCCGTTGTCGTTGGTCATACTGCCCCGGTGGTGGAGGTTGGCGAAGGGCTTGGCGGCCCCCCAGGACTCCAGGTAGCGGGTCATCCGGACAGACGCCCTCGTCTTCCCCCCGTCCAGGGAGGGCCGTGACCGCACCCCCAGGCTGGGGCTGTGGCGGTCCGTCTGGGGGGGGAGGAGGAGCCAGGGAGGGCCGGGGAGGTGGAGGAGAAGATGAGGAGCCAGGGATGTATAGGGAGGTGAAGCAGAGGAGGTGGAGCGGAGGAGGAGGAGGGGAGGAGGAGGAGGAGGAGGAAGAGAGGAGGAGGAGGAGGAGGAGGAGGAGAGGAGGAGCAGAGGAGGAGGAGGAGGAGGAGGAGGAGAGGAGGAGGAGGAGCAGAGGAGGAGGAGGAGGAGGGGAGGAGGAGCAGAGGAGGAGGAGGAGAGGAGGAGGAGAAGAGGAGGAGGAGCCAGGGAGGACCAGGGAGGAGAAGGAGGGGAGAAGGAGCATGTGAGGAGGAGCAGGTGAGGAGGAGGTGCAGCAGAGGAGGAGCAGAACACGTCAGTACGAAGGGTTTAAGGGTTTAAGAAACAGAACTTCTGCGACAGCGCTATTATTCTTTTATTTTTTGATATCCATGTAACCGGCTGCCCACTAGAGCCTGTTATGTTGTGTAAACAGGAAGAGCAAAGGTCACCTGACGAGTGGCTACTAAACGCAGCGGTGTGTGAAGTGGTGATCCAAAGATCAACAGCCAATTGACCTCCCTTACCCTGGTGAGCCGATGCTCCGGCTAGCGTACGTATACCTTTGTACTCGCACGACAATGGCAGTGCTCTTGTTTATTATCGGAAAGGATTATTATCACTACAAAATGTTCCCCCTGTCGCATAATCTTTCTATTTTTTGCAAAATTGAAAGAATAGAAAAGGGTAGGGATAACCTTTATCATTTGTATGTATTTCTATGTAGCAATGTAATATTTATGAATGCCTATGTATTCATCCAAATATGTTTTTAAAGGTGCAACATCCACGATTTGGCCAAATTAGTCGTCCACACGCCAACAAATACTAAATATTACCAAAAGGTTGTGATGTCCACCCCTATTGTATTATAACTGCTCTGAACTTCATTTCAACAAACAGCTGACTTTACACTTTATCACTATAAATATATACAATTAGCTTCCTTTATAAGCTAATGCCACTTAACCAACGTAAACAGTTGTTTACCTGCCAGTCTAGAAGAAACATTCCGAGTTCAGCATCAACCTATTCCTTTACCTGCCAACTGCTGTCTCCAGTGGTGAAAAGCTATGCAATGTTAACTCCTGTTTTGCTTTTATTTCTATCATTTATTATCTTTACAGTGATAGACAAAAGGTGAGAATACGCTCTTAGGGAAGCTCTCCTTATTCATTCTGTAATGTTTGCCTCAGGGCAGTCTGGTCGCTGTCATGGCGGTACAAACTACAAAGTGATGTTACCAGATGGCACGGGCCAGGGCCAGGAAAATACCATGTATGCGCAATGCTTGGAAAACATTGCATAAGCTAAAATCTAAATTACAAGAAATGTAAATTGAATAGAGACTGGTTGCTTAGGGTTGGGCAATTTTCATTGTTAATTAGCATTTCTTAGTGTTATAGCTGAAATCTGGCAGGGCTTGACACTAGTTTGTGCTGGTGTAAGGGGGGGGGGGGGGTCCCCTCAGCATGCCTGGTTTCACCAAGTCACCTCTCAACACTTCTGTAAATGTGAAGAAAGAAACCAACTGGTCTCCTAGCAGTTGGTTTCTTTGAAAGAAACCAACTGCGTACATGCTAAGCTGCGAGCTAGACACATAACGTCCATAACGTCCTATGCAGACAGGCCAATAGGCTGACATCAGTAGAGGGCGGGTCTGTCTGCTGACCTTTGGGTTGACCACCAGGTAGGTGACTACGCCATGCTCCTTCAGGTAGGAGTCTCTGATTGGTCCATCCCCAGGCTCCACCTTATAAGAGCCGTCCAGATGCTCCAAGGTCACCTCTGAGATGTGCACTCTCCTTTGCAGGGGGAAGAGAGGAGAGGAGAAGCAAGGAAGGGAAGGAGGAGAAAGGAGGGTATTGATTGGCTCACTTCTGCAGATTATATCTTCCAAAGTGACTCTAATACAGGACAGGTACAGGACAGTAAATTGCTCCTGACATTTACAGCATTTTTATTGGCTAGGACTAACCCTGGCACACCCCCTGCTTCCATATGATTGGCCAGTGTGACGTCATGTGACCAGACATCATACTGCCACTTTTGTAGTCCAATGACACCGCACAGCACGTTCCCGGAGTGCACGCCCACACGCATGTTGATGTCAACCCCAGTGGCATCTCGGACCTTCCTGTTGGTTTACGTAAGCAATGAGTAGAATCATTTGGTAGAATAATGATCAAAACTCTTCATGGGAATAATTCATACAGTTTAATAATGCAATATAAATATTATATTATACATGCAGTCATAATGTGTGTGTGTGTGTGTGTGTGTGTGTGTGTGTGTGCAGCAGAGGGGTTAGGTGTTTTACTTTATAGCCTCACACATGTCCAGGCCCATCTTGACGCAGTTCCTGGCGTGGTGGGGGAGGGACTCAGGCAGCCCAGAAACACAGTAGTAGCAATCCCCCAGGATCTTGATACGCATGCACTCGTTCTCCTGCATCACAGAGAGAGAGAGAGAGAGAGAGAGACAGAGAGAGACAGAGAGAGACAGAGAGAGAGAGAGAGAGAGAGAGAGAGAGACAGAGAGAGAGAGAGACAGAGAGAGAGAGAGACAGAGAGAGACAGAGAGAGACAGAGAGAGAGAGAGAGAGAGACAGAGAGAGACAGAGAGAGAGAGAGAGACAGAGAGACAGAGAGAGAGA
Source organism: Pollachius pollachius (assembly GCF_949987615.1). NCBI lineage: Eukaryota > Metazoa > Chordata > Actinopteri > Gadiformes > Gadidae > Pollachius > Pollachius pollachius. Next base: position 15,751,401 of record NC_136946.1, on the reverse strand, counting down.
GAGAGACAGAGAGAGAGAGAGAGAGAGAGAGGAATGAGAGTGAGGCAGATGGAATGTAAGTCATATGAAGGGGGAGAGTTGAAATAGAGCCCTCCTCCCCCATCAAACTCATCTTACCACGACACACACACACACACACACACACACACACACACACACACACACACACACACACACACACACACACACACACACACACACACACACACACACACACACACACACACACACACACACACACACACACACACACACACACACACACACACACACACACACACCCCTTCCCTAACCCTAACCCTTAACCCACCTGCCCTAACCCTTACCTTAACCCACCTGCCCTAACCCTTACCTTAACCCACCTTCCCTAACCCCTACCCACCTGCCCTAACCCTTACCTTAACCCACCTGCCCAAACCCTAACCCAACTGCCCTAACCCTTACCTTAACTCACCTGTCCTAACCCTTAACCCACCTGCCCTAACCCTTAACCCACCGGCCCTTACCTTAAACAACCTGCCCCAACCCTAGCCCTTACACACCTGCCCTAACCCTTAACCCACCTGCCCTAACCCTTAACCCACCGGCCCTTACCTTAAACCACCTGCCCCAACCCTAGCCCTTACACACCTGCCCTAACCCTTAACCCACCTGCCCTAACCCTTAACCCACCGGCCCTTACCTTAAACCACCTGCCCCAACCCTAGCCCTTACACACCTGCCCTAACCCTTAACCCACCTGCCCTAACCCTCACCATAACCCATCTGCCTTACCCTTACCTTAAACCACCTGCCCTAACCCTAGCCCTACCCGACCCTAACCTTAACCGAGCTGCACTCACAGTAACCCAAACCCACATTCCCTCCCCCTTATCCCCCTGCAGGCTGCTGGTGCTTCAGTGCCGTCTGGACCAGAGCTAACTCTGGCTGAAGGCCTGCCGCTCGGACAGAGGGGGGGGTGGTGGGTGAGGACGGGTGGGGGGGGTGATGAGGTGGGGGGGGGGCTGAGGCCAAGGAACCCAGGAGGTTGAGCATGACTCAGATGTCCAAATCATAACAACAGCAAGCCCTGGAGAGCTGTGGACAACCACACACTCCAACCTGCAGCAGTCAACGGAACATGGTTTGGTCTGTGTGTGTGTGTCTGTGTGTGTGTGTGTGTGTGTGTGTGTGTGTGTGTGTGTGTGTGTGTGTGTGTGTGTGTGTGTGTGTGTGTGTGTGTGTGTGTGTGTGTGTGTGTGTGTGTGTGTGTGTGTGTGTGTGTGTGCGTGCGTGCGTGCGTGCGTGCGTGCGTGCGCGCGCGTGCGTGCGTGTGTGTGTGTGTGTGTTGTAGGTGGTATGTTTGTGTGCATGTCCGGAGCCCTAGGTGAATGAATATTCTCGCTGGTGCGTTACCTTGGCAATCTGGTCAAACTTCCCAAAGAGTTCGTTGAGCATGTGGACCAGTTCGCCCGGGGAGCAGTCGCTGGCGAGCCGTGTGAATCCCACGATGTCTGCGTACAGGATACTGCAGGGGGAACACAAACACCAACAAACACGTCCGTCTATTCCTGTCTGGATCTGCGCCCACAAGGTCCCACATCGTTATTCAAATGCTGAATACATAATTATTCTTTATTAATGCCTTGAGTTTTATTTATTCATTTTTTTACATTTTGTTTTAATTACTAATTAATTGTATTTTTGGAAGTAAATCTTCCCAGAGAAGAAATGGGGTAGGTTGGTCCAGTAGCTGGGCTGTTTGACTCAGTGAAATGTTCCGGGTTCGATGCCAAATGTCCAAACGTACCTGTGGGCATCCAGGGGCAAAAGGCTGACCCCTACCTGCTCCTCCATTAGTATAGGAATTTGGATTTGGATTAAAAAAATGTATCTGCTAAATTAGTGAAAAGTTATTAGATATGCTCCCAATACGTTTTCACTTTTCACCGCCTGAGCAACCTTGGGTCGGCCAAGGGTTGGTTTGATTTCATAGCATTAAGCTGGGCATTATGAATTGCGGGTTTTCCTTAAAACGTTAATGGAATATTTGTCAATGAATGTATGACTAAAGTGCCATCAGAGGCTAACCTTAATAATGTTGAGCTTTGTTGAGTAATTAATCAACATCACAAACTGCCGAGGCATTGGAGAGGGATGGATTATGCGTCTTGGTCCTGGGTGATGGTGTGGTCAACGTTGTTGATGGCTGAGCCACCAGAGAGCTGGTTGAGTGTGCAGCTTATCCCTGGTGGAATAGTGATAGTCAACCTCATATGTAACCAAGCCATCGGGGGATTTCGATTGAGTTTGTGGTTTACAAATATATATTGGTGAATATTAATATTAATTATCGTAATTATCGTCTGAACTAACCAGGGAGCGGCCTGACCGCCTGTTGACACCTGTTGGTGAAGCCCTGACCGCCTGTTGACCAGCTGGTGGTGAAGCCCTGACCGCCTGTTGGTGAAGCCCTGACCGCCTGTTGGTGAAGCCCTGACCGCCTGTTGACCGCCTGTTGGTGAAGCCCTGACCGCCTGTTGGTGAAGCCCTGACTGCCTGTTGACCAGCTGGTGGTGAAGCCCTGACCACCTGTTGGTGAAGCCCTGACCGCCTGTTGGTGAAGCCCTGACCGCCTGTTGGTGAAGCCCTGACCACCTGTTGACCACGTGTTGGTGAAGCTTATCTAACGGGCCACATACTGGATGAGAGAAGACCACTCACCAAGTCAATGGAAAATGTTTGGGATGGGATTTTTCCATTGTGTAATTCTCATAACACAAAGTG
>NC_136946.1:15736135-15746135 GCF_949987615.1 Pollachius pollachius | reverse complement strand
CAGGAGCCACCAAAGCCAGCGGCGGGGGCCCACAGAGCACACGGTGTTCAGAGGGAGGACCGGAGCACGTTCAGTAATGGATGCATGTTGTCATGTTCCATTTGTCCAAACTGTGTTTGTGTGTGTATGTACCTTACGTGTTTGTGTGTGTGTGTGTATGTGTGTGTGTGTGTGTGTGTGCGTGTGCGTGTGTGTGTGTGACTTCAAACCTACTTGTGGTTATGTTTTCGTCTGTGTGTGATTGGGTGTGTGTACCTACCGTGTGTGTGCGTGTGACCTTACACCTACTTTTGGTTGAGTGTTTGTGTGTTTGTGATTGCGTCTGTACTCGTGTTTGTGTGTGTCTATGTCGTGTGTGTTTGTGTGTTTGTTTGCGGGAGAGCTTGTGCGTGTTGGTGTGTATGAAGGCCTGCATGTGTGTGCGACGGCACAACACTGCCTGCAGGGCTGAGACTGATAAATGCAGCTCCGGGCAGAGAGGGTCATTATGTTGTTCTCTATCACCGCGGGCTCATTTCCTAAAATACAGCGGACATTTAAGTACAGAGGCAATGGGGGGGCGGGGTGGTGAAGGCAGCACTGGTCTAAATATAGAGTACTCCCTCACCATTCTATATTTCTCGACCTTTCCCTGAATCTATATTTGCGTTTTCACTCTGAACACTTTGCGGGGCCAAGATGAAGGATTTATTTTACTAAAGTAGAATAAGATATTCATTATGAATGAGCCAAATTATTCAATGTGCAAAGCATCGGCTTCGTCCAAATGCTGTGTACCCGTTGACACAGTTACACGTGCACATGTCTTCGGAGCACATTTTGACCGACTTTTCTCCGCAGCCAAGACGTCGCGCATAGACATAAAACGTGAAACGTTGTCGTGACCTTCCACCTGCAAATCAAATTGAATTGGCTGTCTATTCAGATAATATATAATCCTTTTCACTGGAGGTGAGGTAACTTGTGTATATGTCCAACGCAATATAAAAGGCTGTGGACCAGTAGGTCGATAATGAGGACTCCACAGTGGGTTTCCTGGTGTGCTGTATGCCTACCTGTTGGTGCTTTTGGAACTCCAGCTTGATGGGGGACTTGATGCAGTTGCATGTGTCCTGGTAGGTCTGCTTCAGGGCCAGGTCCATCAGGTGTTTGTGGTACGCCCCCGCCAGGTTCCCACACGTGAAGATGATGACGTTGGCCAGGATCTGACCCACAAACACACGCGCACACACGAATACACACACACACATACACACACACACACACACACACACACACACACACACGCGCGCACACACAGCTCCGGCCTCAGTGTTCAGTTCTGACCGTGTTTGATCACGGTAGATTTTCCATCCCAGGACACCAGGAAATAGATTGGAGTATAAGTCAACACAATTTGTGTTAGATTTCTATTTGCAAACATATATATATATATATATTATTATATATATTAGATCTTGTGTAAAGATTGTATTGGAATCAAATGTTAAGCATTCACAATATTCAAGAGCTATAGCATAGCATTTCTATAATCCTTCTTCCTAAAATTCAATCCCTGTGTTTCTAGTCCGTTCCTCCTGCTGTCTGAGAAGGTGCCACTCTCAAGTCCTGCTCAATGTTGAACGTAGATCTGTCCTTTTTTTCAGTCAGGCAATAGAATAAATATCTCACAGAGACACGATGCGGCGAAGGGAAGAGGAATGCCGGTAGCCCTGTGCCCTATAAGTGGATGCTCCCTCGCCAAACCAAGCAAGAATTCACCCAGTGTCTGAGCTTTAAACCTCAGCCTCATGGTGGAGTCAGATGTCATCTCGATGAACTGGTCCCCTTCAGCAGAGCCGAAGACGGCAGGTGTGCTGCATTGAATGGATCTCTCCCCCACCCACGTCATACTGAGCACTGTTGTTTGTCAAGTGAAGAATCCTTTCAGGGAAGAGATGTGTGCCTTAAGACATGGAACCACTGTTGATGATGATCACTGGTTTCCGCAAATTCACCAAGATTCTCAAAGGAATCAGTATTTCCTTGATCAGGTCGTCTGCCCCACATTTCAGGCTTTCTAGATAATGCGCCGATCTTGTCTGCCAGGTGAGGTAGGTGCTTGTCTCTTCCCTGAAGCTGAAGATTTAATTAATTCAGCTTTCCAAATATATTGAGAGAGCCAAGCTTCAACAGAGATTAATTCTTCACCAAACTTTCTTGGAACTTTCATACGCTCTTCCTCCAAGAACACAGAATTTCTTCTCAAAGACTCAAAACAACACCTGGCAAGAGCCAGCTAGCCTCACTGTGTAACAACAGAGCTGAACGTTTAGCTCCAATCTCCTCACAAAGTGTGGAGAAAAGCTGTGCCTTCAGTGACTTGTTTTAATTAAATTGATCACGCTTACGACATAGATAATTTTTGTTTAGCTCAGGGCTAATCTGCCTTGATGCTAGCGCTTCTCTGTGCATGACACAGTGTGCCAAATCCGTATTTGGCGAGACCCTCTGAATTATTGTCTGGAATCCCTCCCTTTTCCCTGCCATGGTCTCATCATCCGTGCAAATGCACAAAAATGTTCCAATATTTCAGCCCATGTTCTGTCAGGTAAGCTCATCAGCTGTCGCTCGACTTGGCACGTACTTGCAAAACTGCAAATCCTCCCAAAGTGAGTGATGTGACAAAGAGATCCTAAGCAATGAATACATCAATATAATAAAGTCTTTATTTCTGTCTGTGGCCTCGTCCACTTACGAAAGCTTTTAAGTTTTCTTTAATATAATTTGGAATGTCACATATACATCTTGCAACTGAATCATTTGATCAAGGGATAGCCTTCAATTTGCAGTGCTTGACTCATCAACCATAGCTGCCATCTTATCTAGATATGCGGTGAGTAGAGCTCTGCCATCGTGTGTGGTTTCTTGCAGTGGGCAATTCTGTATGCGACTGTAGGATGCGATTCCAGCTTTTTTGTTCACTGATGCATTTGTAACAAAGTGATGTTCCTGCTGACCATATTCACCAACTTTTCCCTGAAATAACTCGCTTATTGACGGGACTGGGGTTAAATGTCTCTAAGCGTCTAACACCCCCCCCCCGGTCACACCCACTCCCCAAACAGTATCACATACTTTTTCACCCCAAAAAAGCACCAACAAAAAGAATACCCAAGTACTAGTAATGATTTAGACTCTGAATTCGATTTTTGTTTTTTGGGTATTTCTGGCATCCCTCATACTCATAATCAATTTGTGAACTGTGGATTGATTTATTACTGAGTTCCCCCAGCCGTCTTCTCTGCAGGAAGAAGCCAACAGCCATCCTTCATGATCATTATGTTTTGATCCAGATTGGAGAACAGGGGCTATTCACAGACGGCCCGCTGTCAATGTGGTTGCAAGAGAGAGAGAGTGAGGCAATGTGTTGCTCTACAATGAAATAAGCATATTTGAAACATTTAAAAATATATATCAATGTATGGGAAACTATCGATCGCGGCTGCTGTTGTGCTCTCAGACATATAATAAATAGTATATATAAACAGTATGAATTTCATTCATAGATGCAGTTTGAGAAGAGGATGGTAATTTCTCAAAGAAAGATGTCATTATAATGAGAATTTATACTGATATACTGATAACAAGAAAGCTTTCGTGTTTATGAGTTCTACAAAACCAGATGAGGATTTATCGCCTTAATAGTGCACTTCAGTCATTTAAATTACTAAACTGCACTATTATAAACAAGTTATAATAGTCTTTCACTCCAAAACACACCACATCTGATGCCATAACGACATTAGGTGTGCTGAGCTGAGCTGCCATAAATTGTATCAGTTTTTTGTGTTACCGCTGGCCAGGTGATACACATATTCTAAGGTGCCTTTTGAAGCTAAACCTCAGTCAACAACCTCCGAAAACACCACATTTTTTAAATGTGTACTGCCAAGCAAATCAAAGGTGATTCAAACCAACAGAGCAGAGTGAAGCTCTATCCCAACAGTGATAAAGGCTCAATAGATCAATATTTAATAGGGGTTTGTAATCCCCTTACCGAGTTTCACGTCACAAAATTAAAGTAAAAGGATACTTCGGTCCTGGTCAACCTTAATACATGTGTATATTTCTATATACTTATTAGCTGGTATTGTGACTAATATATAATGCGTCGCTCTGCGTCAGTGTGATTGATGAAAGGTGGCCATTGTTTCCGTGAGTTTGGGCCCTTTGCTGCCTTGCTACGCACTGTTGACACACTTTTGGAGCCTTTTCATCTGAAGTGCCTTTTCCAGTTGTTCTCTCACACAATGTGTGATGGGACTTAACTTAACCTGTGGTGTGTTGTGTTGAATGCACACGCATACACACAGGTGATCACAGAGCCGAGCATGCACAAACACACCCTTTGTTGAGTTAATATTTCCCAGTGTAAATGTTGCGTGGGCGTGGGGGTGTGCAGCCACCACTACAGAGCCGGTCATCTTCCACCTGTGTCTGATGGAGGTTACGCTGGTTTAAAATGAATGGGATGAACACAGATAAACAATGGAGCAGGTCAACTGTGGCTGTATGGCGACAGGTTTTCCTTTATCTTGGTACAACGGCAATATCTATTTGCAATATTATCCTTACGTTATTGTTGTATTATGCTATAATATTCCGAAAAAGCCTCAACATTCTCATCCTATGCAACAACCTTACAAGCGAATGAGAGAGACACAATAAAAGGGCAAGGCGAAGATGATTCAATATTCATATTCTTTCAATATTGTGTCAATGTTTATACCTCTATCCTCAGTCCAGCCTTTACGTGAGTGACAGACACTACTCTCCCAAGTTCTTCTAAGTCTGATAGGTAAACAGACAGATGTTTTTAAAGAACCACACACAACGTCCAAAGATGATTATGTGCACATGTATGTAGTAATTGTACTGCAGTATTTGTGTAGCATGAATATTTCTACTGCTAGAGCTGCTGCCCCCGCGACCCGGCCCTCGATAAGCGGTTTTGAAGATGAGAATGAGGAGTATTTGCACGTGAGGGTCTTACTTACACATTGTACATGTTTGTTTGAGTCAGTGTGCCGAGTGGGCGTGTGTGTGTGTGTGTGTGTGTGTGTGTGTGTGTGTGTGTGTGTGTGTGTGTGTGTGTGGGTGTGTGGGTGTGTGTGTGTGTGTGTGTGTGTGTGTGTGTGTGTGTGTGTGTGTGTGTGTGTGTGTGTGTGTGTCTGTGTGTGCGAGCGCCTCACCTGCCAGCGCAGCGAGCCCTGGTCCTGGATGCTGGACGCCAGGCAGACGCAGAGCGTGACGGTGTGGGAAGAGCAGGTGAGGACGCTCGCCATCACGGCCCCCCGCATCGAGAAGGGCAGCATGGTGTACACCACAAACACGATGAACAGGAAGAAGGACACCTGCACACAGGCACGGCACACTGCTCTTTATTTTCGCTCAATTTTCCACTAGTGATGAAAGCTCATTTTAATCCTCTGTCTTCATGGTTGCGGGGCTAAGCGTGACTCAGAGGGCGGTAAAGGTTCAACACGTGGTTTATTCTGAGAAACAAGGTAAACGGACGAGCACTCTGGAGGTGGCTCATGAAGCATCTGCTGAGCCCAGGTATAAATCAGTCTGTACTGGTGTGGGAGGAGTGGTAAACAAGCCATGCCAATAGAGGGTCTGACTTATCTCAGACCAATTCAACTTGATATGGTGTTGTCTTGACCACTCAATGTGTACCAGTAGAAACTAGTCAAAACCGGTGTTAGCAATACAAAGATGTGATAACATAAAGGTAGCTTTAATATTGTGTGGTCTATAAGAGATAGAAGAATGAATTTACATCGCTAGTTCATCGACGGTGGACGCAGTGGGCTTGAGGTCAGGTTTGAATCCCTATTCATGAGCAAATTCTGAAAATGCCTAGTTCATCGTCCGGTATGACATAGAGAGGATTGACTTGACGTGAGTCATCCCCGAGGCAACTGTAGTGTCCTTCAATGAAGCTATTCCTGTGTGGTGAGGGTAATAGTCCATTAGCATCACATAGTCGTCATGCTGCTCGTAAAGCTGGTTTGGCTCTGAACTATCATAATCTCTGGGTACAGTGTCTGCAAGTAGCAGCTCTTTTCCTGGGCGATACCCTTCCTGGCTATATTGACGAAAGGATTTGGAATTCAGCAAAGGTGAAGGCAAGATTAAATCCATTCGCCCCTTTAAATTCTTTCTGGTGGTTACTATTCGAACACTTCTCTGTTGTTTTCTTGCCCTCTTGTATTTGCCCGCTAAGCTGGTTGAGACTGTATCTGTGATTAAGGGCTATGCAAAAAAAAAAATTGAATTGAAATTCATAATAAGCTTATCATCTGAGTTGTGTGTCCTGCTGGATGAGGTACAAATGTGCATACAGAGTTGACCATACCTAGAAGCCACCTATTTCTTTGGGTGGCCACTTGTTCTTAATGGCACTCTGGTCTATCTGCAGCCCTGGAAATTATTGTTTCTCAGCCAACATTGTGAACTCTGTCTTTCTAAATGTATTCATCAGCATTGAGTTTCATCCTGGCTGCTTGTTACAGTCTACAGGCCTTTCCCACATGAACTCCAGATCACTCCGGAGTTGCCTTTTCACGCATGCAACACACAGCCGGAGATAAGCAATATGAGACGTATTCACACATATCGGAGACGTGTAGTCAATCCATAATTCAACAATGATTGCAAAATGATGTCACACTGCCAGCATTAAAGTTTTGATTCCCACTGCTTGGCTTTAATACTGCCAGGGTTATAGGTTGATGATAAAATGATCCACCAAACAGCCTTTATTATACTGGCAGAAAGGCACACAGACAGGCAGGCCCAAAGACAGACCATATACCGATATCAAAAGTAAGATTCACATTTCATCATTGAACAAGATTAATACATAAAGACTGAGGAGGATGACAGGTGTCTTGTGAGAGAAAGGAAGGAAGGAAGAAGGGAGGGTCCTAACGGGGGGGGGGGGGGGGGGGGGGGGGGGGGGGGGGGGGGGGCGTAGGAAGTGTGAAGGGAGAGGGTGCTAGGAGGAAGAAGGGAGAAGGAGGAGGCTGTAAGAGGAGCAGGAGAAGATGGAGAGAGGGTGACTTGGGCTTTGATAAATTGGTGAAGACAAGGCACTAGCACCGGTAAATAGGATTCCTGTCTGCAGCGGGAATCCTTGAGACAGAATCTGGGTCTGTTGCATGAGGCTGGCACAATGTCAGGTGTCCCTCGGAGCCTGACTAATGGTCATCCCCACACACACACACACACACACACACACACACACACACACACACACACACACACACACACACACACACACACACACATACCTGGTCCCAGGGACACAGTATCCCTCCGGAGAACATGAAGAGGTAACCCATGGTAACCAGACACGCCCAGATGAGGAGGGAGAAGAGCCGCAGCATCCTCTTGAAGACCGACTCGATGCATACCAGGATGAAGATGGAGAGGAAGAGGAGGAGTGTGGTGGGCACTGTGATCAGGAACACCAGGTGGTCCTTGTAGTCCTGTGCCAGAGGAGAGAGGGACACACCGACCGAATAAGAGGCAGAGATTTCTTAATGAAGAGAACTGTATTAAATCCTATGCCAAGTATTTTCTTTCAAACAACTCTCCCTCATTCAGCAGATTACGCAACACAACTGTGGGGTTGTAAAGGTAAGGAGACTATTGCCCAACTCCTCCCCCCCCAGCAGCAGCAACCAGCCTAGATGGACCCCCGTCCTACGTCTCATCGCTCAAAGCAGTCCCAAGCTAATTCCCTCCCAAGCAAAAGAACTTGACCACCTCCACAAACGTGGACAGAAGAGATGATGTCATCTCCCTCCAACCGTTGGCAGATCCACGCGGACCGTACAGGAAGAGCATGAACCTCCCACCTCCTGCCTCCTGAAGAGCAGGCTGACTGATATGCCCTGCAGGGTGTAAGGTTTCTTGTAAAACCGTGGCTCCTCAAACAGCCCCATGCCGGACACAACTGAAGGTTCCTGCTGATGTACACAATCTTCCATGCTTGAAGGAGTGACTTATAGAAATGTGTTACCCCACCCCCCCATAAATCGTCTGCCGACTCGGGAGAGAGGGGGGGGGTAATGGGGGCTGAGCGCGGCTCTGTTGTGATTTGTTCAAGGTCTCAAGACACAGGACTATACCAACCGCTGTACAGCCGGGAGGGCAACGTTTTTTTATCATGCCGGACATGAGTATGTGTGTAGGGGGGAGGAGGGGGCGGAATAAACGAACACGCCTCAGGACCTTAGATCGCCCTGAATGTGTTTGTGGACATTTCCTCGTAACATATGACTCTAAAATGTAGTACATTACGAGGAAATGAGACATCAATTCATTATTTTCTTCATTTCAAACGGCTATAGCAATGCCCAAGCTTCAATCCACTTAAATGGTTTCCACTCTCCGCCCAGGGGACTTTAAAGGTTCCTCCAGACAGGAGGACGCAGGGTGGGGGTGTTGGAAGACAAAGGTAAAGGAGGATAGAGATCCCTGCTGCCATGTACGAGATCTACTCTAGCGTGTGTTGGGAGGGCTGGTTTAACCTGTTGCATATTGATTCCTCAATGTGCAAAAGGTGTGCAGCCTCACCGAGCCCAATCGGTCTGACACGGGCCCAAAACTGCTATCAACCACACACACTCCACAATGACATAAACCGCTGCTTGACTATTTAGCTGAGAACTAAGTCCTTCTGCCTAACAAAAACGCAGGGTTTGAAAAATTTGTTCCAGTAGAAATGACGGTTCCGATCCTTAGAGAAGTGTTGATTAATCCAGTTGCTATTATGCAATATAAATATCGTTCATATCGTTCCTGTCTACGTGGGATCTGGCAACTTTGGCAGACCAAGACAGTACTAAAGATGTTTGTAAAACTCTGTTGAGAGTCCATCAATGCCCGTGGCCAGACCTAAGGGCAACTGATCGGTAACAAAAGTAAGCTCCTCCAGCGTTAGTCCACTATCCATATCAGCTCTGTGAGGGAGCTCCCCTGACTAGAGGCCAGAAGAAGCTCTGCAGGGCACAGGGGATCACGCTCCTCCGCTCCATGGTGGGCTGTTGGAAATCAACTGCACACGCCCTCATCTGGGTCGTTGGTGACCCTTCGATCAGGAAGCTCAAGACTTTGAGGTTCTTTGAGCAGCATTCGTTTGAAATGAGTTTTGGCGCATCCATATCTTTTATAGTAAGAAAGCTGGACCAAGCTGTGGCTCCTATAACCCTCTCCTGCGAGTTCTGCTACTTTCTCTTATGTTGGAGCATATCGACTGGACCCTTTTTGATGGTGCGGTTTCCTATATAAAGTAACTACAAACAGTGTATTTCAAAGCCACCAATGTTACAAAGAACCAAGTAAAAATGCCGGTAGGATTTAACTCTTAGAGCATCAGAAATCAAATGCAATAAGATGATGGTCTAAAAACTGCAGAGGATGCCAACCCCCCCCCCCTCCCCCTTCCCGCTCGCTTTATAAAATAATTACTCCCATGTTACCTACCGGGCGCCGTACATAGTGCTAATTATAAAAAATATTAAACAGAATCATACCACCACTAGTAACAGCACCGTACAGCACACACACTAAAACACACAAGTAAACAGACACAACCCCCTCCCCCCCACACACACACACACATACAAAACGCACACAGACACAAGGACATGTACGTGCACGGGCAAAGGCACACACCACCACCAGACGGCAGTCTGACAGTCTGAGCCAAGGGAATGTGCAATAGTGACAATTCTGTTCTCACAAGTCAGCATTTAGAAACCCTCCCACCACACACACACACACACACACACACACACACACACACACACACACACACACACACACACACGCGCGCGCACACGCACACATACACACACATACATATATACATATAAATATATATATATATATACACACCATACACAGACATATACACACATACTACCTCTAATGATGGAGCGAA
>NC_136946.1:15668635-15731135 GCF_949987615.1 Pollachius pollachius | reverse complement strand
AGAAAAGAGGACAAAGGAAGCATGAGACAGAAGAGAGCAGAAAAGACAGAGAGAAGAGAGAACCATGGACCAAGACGAGAGAGAGCGAGAGCGAGAGAGAGAGAGAGAGTGAGATAGAAAGATAGAGAGAGAGAGATAGACAGATTGAGAGAGAGAGAGAGAGAGAGAGAGAGAGAGAGAGAGAGAAAACAGCATGAGGTTGTGAGGTAAAAATAAATTCAATAAAAAGGTTTAAGCAGACACTTTTGTCCAAAGTGACTTACAGTAATTGCATTGGACAATGAAGATATAAATCAAAAAGTGCAAGAATAATTCATTAGCACACTGTATATCAACCCATGATCTCCAGACCATCACTGCTAGAGCGTTGTTTGACTTTAGCGTCAGTACTTCTGCTCCTCCTTTGTGTTGGGTCATTAGTTAGAGTGTTCTGTCGCTCACGCTAACAATTGTCACCCTGTGCTCAAGCTGCCTGCCCGCCTATGGGCGAACCCTTGCCTGTTTGACTACCCGCCTGTGACTGACTACCCGCCTGTGGGCGAACCCTCGCCTGTTTGACTACCCGCCTGTTACTGACTACCCGCCTGTGGGCGAACCCTCGCTTGTTTGACTACCCGCCTGTTACTGACTGCCCGCCTGTTACTGACCCTCGCCTGTTTGACTACCCGCCTGTTACTGCGAACCCGCCTGTTACTGACCCTCGCCTGTCTGACTACCCGCCTGTTACTGACTCTCACCTGTCTGACTACCCGCCTGTTACTGACTACCCGCCTGTTATTGACCTCCGCCAGTCTGACTACCCGCCTGTTGCTGAACCCTCTCCTGCCCGCCTGTTCCCCGCCTTAACTTATTTGTTGCCCCCAGTGAATCCCTTTATTATTGACTCTGGCCCGTGTCTCTCGGCGTGGGGGTCGCCTCGCTCTATACCCCAGGACAGGACGGGGAAATGAACAGCAAATGTCATCTATCATTTTGACAAAGAAGTTAACAAAATCCCTTTGTAGTTGGAGGGAGACGGGGGAGGGTGGGTATTGGAGGAGGATGTCATTTGACATTGAAAAAATGTACTGTTAGCTGCAGATAGGGATGCAGAAAGAGAGAAGAAGGTCATCAGTGCTTGGATGTCCACCGCTCGTGGGGGGGGGGGGGGCTGTCGGCCTGCACTGAGTCAGACCCCCACCGCGCCTAAGGCTCAGAGAGGCCTGTCGATGGCTGAGAGGACAGAGAGGGTCCGTCACACACACACACACACACACACACACACACACACACACACACACACACACACACACACACACACACACACAACCTAAGCTAACACAGATATTTTGGTTGGTTTTGATTTAAATCACGGCCGTCTTTGGGATTGGGTAACACAGCTACAGCGTTTAAAAAAAATATAAAAAATAACAATTAAGCCTGACAGCACAATAAAGGAACGCTTTCAGCAATTTGGGGCCACCCCACTTACGCAAATTATATTAAAAAAGCATTTAATATAAGGTTTGACAAAGGCAAAACGCTAATATATTAGTTTTACAAATGGAAAATAAAGAAAGAAACTAGGTTTATGCCAAAGTCAATAAATGAATCTGAGGGTAGACGGCGACGCACAGTAACAAATTTGGCTGTTAAAATAATATTTTCGGGTTATCTTGATTGGTTTATGAAATGCAGTGGATAAAATTAAGCTTGAGAAGCGTGTTCCATGGACCTTTGCAATTCTTGAACCGTTAAACAAACACAGGCAAATTATTAGCTGTGCACAGCACACATACGTCGAGGACAGCTACAATTCTTTCAAACTAAATTATTTTCCAAGTTTTTTTTTAATCATAGAAATAGGTCTGGTAAGCTAGTAAATTAGAGCAAAGGCTAAAAGAGAAGATACTGCAGTGTTGGATTTTAAGAATTCCCGTCGCGCCTGAACAGTGAGCGGACGGACCTCTTGGAGAGTGATCCGGTGATCAGCGACCAGCAGTATATGGCTCCACCCAGTGGTCGGATTTGACTGGTATTTTACTTTCAGCCCGGATTCACGGTTTCAATACAGATCTGACTATAGATTCAGTGGGACTTCTGGGTCCGGGATTGCGATTTCAATTAAAACACATGAATAATGTGACGTGATTGCTCATGAAGAGTTGTTTTTTTAATCTCTAAAATATTCGAGTTGGAACCGATGTGAGCTTTGACGCCGATGACCAAACCCCTTTCATACATTTGATCCCATTCTGATATGCTGTTGCGGTCTACTTATTAATGGGTCACACTTTGCAGGCAAGGTATGGTTTGAATGTTTTTTCACATTATCCTGAATAGGAAAACGAAACCACTGAGTTTAAGTTTGTGCATAGATTGTAAAAACGTTTGTGCAATTGATTACTGAATTTAGCATAAATAAAGTTATTTCAAAGTTAAATAGTGAAGAATAGAGAGCAAAAGCAGTTATTGGCAGTTTTAAAGTGTTTATTTAAAAAATAAAATACAAAAAAATATACCAGTACATAAAAATGTTGAAAACATAAGCCCAACAGATGGACCCAAGACCACCACCAGCTGAGGGGCCATCTTGAGGCCCGCTGCTCACATGAAAGAGGCCAGGATGTAGAGCGGCTACCGCTGTCGTCTCCAACGGTAGCCGCCAGGTTTAAAACCCCTCATTGTTTTGCAACGGAGTGGTGGAATACACTTGCATTTGCATGTTCTATGTGTGTACATCCAAATCTCAGCAGTTGTCAGGTGTAAAACTCTGCATTCGGTTTCTTTTCACTCCAGAACATGTCATCAAAATGGATAGAAAACCAAAGGAACAGAGAGGCAGGAGGGGTGGGGGGGGGCAGCTCTGCGCTAGACGGTCCTACCCTCATCATGTTGGAGCAACGTAGAAAAAGGCCCACCGAGAGGGTGGAAACAGACTTCACAGTCTCCTGTCAACACATGGCTGACAGCTCAAAGCCAGTCTGTGGGTCTCCTTGGTGGACTTCCTTCCTTTAATAAATGCTGGTAGTATTATCCAAAGGAAAAAGCCGCCATGGGCGTTTGAGTTTGTGTAGGTCAAGCATGTACTGTGACTTCAACCACCCATGGGTAGAAGGAGCATTGTACCCAGTAGAATGAGAAATGGTTTCATGGTTGATTTAAAATGGCCTCACGGCCGATATGAAAACAGTGTCTGACCATAACAGATGGACTGTGTCTTTGACTGGAATGAGTCCTGACCGCATATGGAGAAAAGTCACAGGTCTATCATTTGACCTGTGAATATGAACTAAAAATGTATTCTGGCTCATTATTTATGGTACCTCTTCCTATAGTTTGTCTTTTCCAACCTTTATGATAACATGATGGGGCCTGAACATGATCAGGGGACAAAAGCACCACCTAAAACTCCAACTTCAGCCCAGAGTGCAAGGCGCTCTCTGAGTGGAGCACGGCGGCTAGAGCGAGTCTCTCCAACCAGTCACTGAATAGAATGAAAATTAAAAGCGATGCTGAAGGTTGACTCTCACAGCTGCTGTGAAGAAAATAGCTAAACGCGGACAGGCCAGACCAATCTGATTCATATCAGTTTACTTCCATTACAATACTGTAATGGAAAAAAAAAACATGTACAGAGGGGGCATTGAATCTCAATTTTGAAATGTGGCCTATTTTGATCAGAGGACAGAATTTACCCTGGACAGTCACATGACCCATTGTTCTACAAGCAGTGGTAGTAACATGTAGGCGGGCGGGGGAAATCTAAGAAAATGTGACAATAATTAGGGGACTCCACTTGCATAGTAATGACATTAAGCATTGCAAAAAACAATTAGCGGAAGTACCTGGCAATCAAATATACACGAGACTCCCGAAAGGAACCAGAATAGATTTCCCTTTCACTAGTCCTTGATCAGGAAGATCCCCTCCCCATTTGTACTCATCCGCACTGATTTGCACCAAAAGAGTGGACACCTGAACAGGTTCCGTAGCATCAAAGCCCTGTCCCCTTCCACAAATCTAAGGGAAAGGGGGTGAGGTCATGGTCTGACCCCCAGGCAACTCTTCATCAACTTGAGGTCAGGTCCGGTCAAGAGAGCCGTTTATTTAACGAGGCTTCGACCCGATCCTGCGATCACTTCCTGCGGTCCATAAAAATACGACAACCACGGCCATTTTTTAAAAAACACACAGGGGGGGTGGGGTTGACCAACACGGAGCTGCGACACTTCTGCTGTGAGAAGGAAGAGACGCCAAAGAGAACACCAGCTACTGCTAGCCTTCCCTCTCGAACTGTACAGTCCAATGATGACACACACACACACACACACACACACACACACACACCTATATATATGCATATATGAACACAATCTGACGCATGCAGGCTTCGAGAGCCAAATGCCATCCAGAGTACTCTAATGGACAGGTAGAATGGCGTTCTCTTCTCTAGGTTCTGCCTTCCCATCTCAATCTACGCTGAACCAAGCGGGTCAGAACCCCTCTTTCAGACCAGTGCTCGTAGTCACAAGTGATGGCCAACACAACCTTTCGCCTTCGTTGATCGTACCTCCCTCTGACACTCAGTGCATTTGAAGACGACTTGGTGGACGTGGAGGGGGGGGGGGTAAGGGGTGTGTGAAGCAGGGTGTGCTTTGAACTGGGTTCCATGTCAACCTCCCCACACACACACAGACGCACGCACGCGCACACACACACACACACAAACGGACCATCACACTATACAACTCTCCATATATCTATAGATCTTACCGAGGGAAAGGTTCTGTAAACACTCTTCAAATTAAAATGTTCTATAAAAAATAACATTAAAAAATGCCTTTACATATACACAGACCAAATTTAAATAAACATTTACTTTGAAAGAGAAAAATGAATTATTGCACGACTTACAAAACCGCTCATATGTGTGTTTACTAGAAAAAAAAAAAAAAAAAAGGAAATTAAATCTGCGAGTAGAAAACAGGCAGCTTGGCTGCGACGAGACAGAGGCAACTGTAAGCTAAAGGCCTCTCCCGCTGAGGCCGCTCCCAGCAGACCATGACATCAACGCCGCTCTGAGGCCCTTTACCCACAGGGGGGAGAGATTCAACCAAATCAGAGGGGGAGAAAAATAAAGGCAAACACATCTCTGTCCCAGGCAGCCCGATCCTATCCGGACAGGTGGGTGGGGGTCGCTGCTGAGTTCTTGGGCCAAGAGTGCTGGGGGGGGCCTGGTCTGGTTTGGGGCCCTTGCTCCGAATAGTCTTTCGGTAGGCAGGCGGGAGGAGAACAGAACTGCAGAAAGAACGACGAGGGAGGACCGAGATGGGGGGAAGGGGGGCGTTTAGAGCTGGCCAAAGAGGCGGGGCTGATGGGTCACTTAGCGTGGGTGCTGCCCACTAAAAACAGTTAGCTGCTCTGGCTGTCAGTCTGTCCGAGTACCTGCCTGCCCGCCGGTGGCTGTCTGTCCGTTAGTCCTTCAAGACGAAGCTCGGGGCGGCGGGACAGATCAGAGGAGGGGCGGGGGGGAGGGATGAATGGCGGCCTCTATCTGCTGAGGCTGACGGGGAGGCCGTCCCGTTTCCTGCGCCGCCAGGAGGTACGGTGGTACTGCGTGTGTGTGTGGGCGTGCGTGTGTCCACGCGTGGTCAGGACGGGACTGCTGACCAGTGCTGGGTTGTGGAAGCCTTTGACGTTGAATTTTGTCGTGTTCTGAAAAAATGATAATGATACGGTTAGGAATACGGACATGTAACGATAACACTATGAGCATCCAGAAGAATACAATCATTTACCATAAACTATTTATTGTTACTTTGATAATGGTGTAGAAATGGTGAAAATCAGAACTTCAACATCTAAATGGTTAAGGGAACGGTTCCCAACTTTAACATCTAAATGGTTAAGGGGACGGCATAGTACACGTGTGTGTGGAACACGTGTGTGTGGTACACGTGTGTTTGGAACGTGTGTGTGTGGTACACGTGTGTGGTACACGCGTGTGTGGAAGGCGTGTGCGTGGTACACGTGTATGCGTGTGGAGGGGGGCGGCTCCGGTGCCTACCTTGTGCGTGTGGTTGGAGTGGGGGCTGGCCGGCGGCTGGGGGCTGCTGGGGGTGGAGACATTGGCGTGGGCTGGGGGGGGCATGTGGAAGAAGGTGGGCAGGTTGCTGGCGTTGATACACACCTGGCGACCAGGTATGGAGTGCATGGAGAGACCCCCGGGCAGCGAGACGTGCGCCTGACACACAGATGAGATGGGGGAGGAAGGAGGAGACAACACCAGTGTAAAGGGAGAGCCTCCTCAGAAGGATGATCACATCAACAGAGAATCACCAGCGCTTTCTGAATACCCCAGAATGATTCCTGGTCTACCCTACAGGGGGGACTATTGTGAAAATATTGTGGCTCTGTCTTGACTGGATGAGGGAGCCATGGCTAACAGAGACCCTTCGGATGACTGCGGAGCGAGTGAGAGTCATCAAAGAGAACAGGCTCAACATTTATCTCCAAAACTTACGCCAACAAAAGCCAATCTCGCCCTTCACGCCTTGGCCTACCCACGTGTGAAAACTAAATGCTTTCCTCACGTCAGGGCTGATGAACAACAAAGTCTACACACGCGTTAAAAATTATTTATATTGCGCCGGTGAGAAGACTGATGGAATACCTAAACTATTTAGCAAGTATAGAATTATACAGGATTTTTGGTCTTTGATGCAAGTGTTAGATAGTGAAACCGGTTAATCGCCGCTTCCCTATCTGAAACCCCATCTTCCGCCGCAGGCTGAAACCTCATCCATCAAGACTGACTTGGAGAATGGAAAACAAGATATTGTTTCAATATTATCCCACTTCAAAGCAGTCGCTTTGCTTATTTTATGAATTTGTATGTCCGTTATTCTTGTTCTTTCTGGGTTATAACTTCATTGTTGAACACCAAGTGCAAGACGCTTTGGACAGAAGCATCTTTTAAATAAATATAAAGCGATGTTACGCAATGGATTGAAAGGACCTGGCCAGCTAGAATGGTAGCACCAGGCTTCTTAAAAGCCACCATGAAATGGTGGGTTCACGGTGAGCTGCAGCCCTGCCGGGGACCCCGCGGTGTACCTGGGATCCAGCAGGCATGAGGAGGCGGCAGGGCTTGCCCAGCGGCAGGCCCGGCGGCAGGCCCAGGCTGGGGGGGAGGGCGAGGCCCAGCGACTGGAAGGAGGCGTAGGGGTGCAGGGCGGGCGCGGGCGCCGGGCACGACGGTGCAGAGTCAGAGTCCTGGCAGAGGGAGGAGACGCCTCATTATACACCCAGATACATGAAGCTCGACGGAGAAGAACCCAAACTACGCATCAGAACTCTGGCCAGCTGGGGTGCGCTTACGTTGTCCGACCCGGAGAGGGAGGACACCGAGGAGGCAGACGAGTGCTGCCGGGGGCTGGACATGGACATGGGGGAGTCGGCGCTATGGGGGGAGCTGGAGTCCCTCTGCTGCTCCTCCGCCGCTGCCCCGCCACCGCCGGGCTCCGGCTCCGCCTCGGACGCCGCCTCCTTGGGGAGACAGCCTGGGGGAGAGGGAGACGTTGGTGAGGCGGGAACGTTCCCGACAGACGGCCCGCGGAGCCCCAAAGAGATTTGCGTTTGTCTTCAAAGTCGGCGATTCAAATGGCAGTTTCAAACAGCAGGGACCAAATACATCTCAGATTAGCTTTAATCGGTGCCAAGTAGGACACAACAGCACCCATTTGAGCCATAAAGAGCACCTATTCACGAGCCAATGTGCTGCCGGTGCCGTTGGGATGTGTTTATGTTTGCATTAGCCTTGAAATGTTCCTCACCACGGCTCTCGGTTCGTGCCAGGTGCCTGCCCCCCCACTTCTTGATGATCCACTCCCGGTAGTCGATCACCTCCTGGGTCAGCCGGAGGATCCTCCCCAGAGTGCTGCAGGACAGAATGAGGAGCTTAAGAAGAGGGTTTGGCCCAAAGGACCCTTTTGTGGTCGTCCGGGTTCTTTTCACTTTGTTCCAAGATCAATTGGAGGTGGGAGTCAATTAAAGTAAATTGTATCACATGAGGAACACATGTCAACGGGTCATCCCACCTGCCACAGTCTTTGTTGGGGTACGACCGCGCCAGGGGTGGCACGGCGTGGCTGAGGACCGTGTATGCGTAGTCAAACACGTCCTTCACGTTCATGGCGCCATATGAACTCCTGCCAACGTCGTTGCCTGATTTAGAATTGGAGTGAAAGATTATACACTTTTAGTTCACTGATGTCATGAAATATAAAGAACACAATGCATAGCACGATACTAGGGATGGAGTGGTTCAGGAAAGAGATCTGACAGATTTATATCAGATGTGTATTACCTGTGCAAGCAGGGCTCAAGACTAACATTTAAAAAACAACAACATTTTTCTCATTTGCTGGCACCAAATGTCCCTGTATCTGTGGACATTAAATAAACAATTCACTAACTTTAAATTACCCACTATTTTTTTTTACAGGCACTTATGTCATCCTCTGCTTTTAAAAAACATACCATACCGAACTAAAAACCGTGATGTTAACCAAAAAAAAATCATTAAAGAACACGGGGAATAACTAGGACAGCCGTTTGAGCCCACAGATGAACATTTCTGGTGCCCTTTGCAACTTTTGTGGGCTCTTCAATGGGGCCCTTCCTGTGGGTGAAGGGCCACACACCTGGGAGCAGGGGGTCCTCTATGCAGAGCATGGACGGCCTGCAGCCGGCGTTCATGGCCTTCATCAGCTCCTCCTTGGCCATGTAGGCGCCTCCGTTCTTGATGCGGATGCCCGTCTTCAGGTAGTTGAAGTGGCGGCCGTAGAGCTCGAAGAACTCGATGAGCAGCACGCCCAGGTTCTCACTGGGGTTGCGGGCGTCGATGCGTGGGTGGAGCTGGAGGGGGTGGAGGCACCGGGGGTTATTGCGCTGGCCTGAGAACGTTTGTCTTAGGAGCTGCGGGGAACCAATGCTTGGAATTTATTCGACTTGAACTCGATCGTCGAAACTAAGATGGTGATAGCCGTTGGGCATGTGCCAAAAGCACGCCCCTGGTTTAGTCTTAATGGGTTAGGGTTACTTGTCTGAGCGA
The DNA here is from genome assembly GCF_949987615.1 of Pollachius pollachius. Lineage (NCBI taxonomy): Eukaryota > Metazoa > Chordata > Actinopteri > Gadiformes > Gadidae > Pollachius > Pollachius pollachius. The sequence goes on along the minus strand of NC_136946.1, from coordinate 15,722,038 downwards.
GCATCCACACAGTTTGAGGATCTACAACCTAGGAAGCCTGGCTCCACAATATTGTCACAGACGATTAGATGTTCATGAAGAAAACAGGATGGAGATGAACTCTCGTACTATTTTGTCCACAAACGTGGCCACACACACCTTCGTCTTATTGTATTCTTCCTGATGTCAAACCTCATTTATGTAGAAAGACAGGCAGGTGAACACACCTGGAGGAAGCTGATGATCATAAGGATGAGGCTGTAGGAGCTGATGCCCCCGGTGAAGACCTCGTTGAGATCCCGCTGCAGGAGGAACTGCTTCAGCACAAAGATGAGATAAGGCAGCATTGGATACTTCTGTAAGGAGATAGGAGCGATAGGCAGGGAGATGCATAGGGAGAGAGAGAGATACGGGTCAACAACAACGTATTGATTTCATGTACGTCTTGTAGTCAGGACAGAAAGACACACTGGACAGACGATGTGGAAATGGAACAGGGTTATTCAAATGATGCTCTGACGTCTGAATAGAAAACTGCACAGAAAAGACGACGACGATGTTGACCAAAAACAGGTTCTTTGTTGAGGGTGCCTTACAATTTTGTCACAACAAAAGGAAAGTAATTTATTTTTCCATTTAATTTGGCACCATAAAGCTCTGTATAACGAGAAAAGAAATCACCCCAATCATTAAACAATGTTGTTTTGTCATATGCAATACGTATGTAGGAATAGAAATATCTTGATACGATTTTTTCCAAACATCGTGCAGCCCAATGTATAGTTTGACAAAGGCTTGCACTAACTAGCAAAAATAGCACAGGAGTAGCAGAATGGATGTGCACGATTCAAATATGTGTCAACACGAACATTCAGTTTCATGCCTCTTCAAAGTGATTGACGACGTGTGATGTTGAGCTTAAGGTGTGGTCTGCTTGGCAGCAGGTCTGACCTTAACATAGTCTTTGATGAAGCGTGCGGCCTTGACGCCAGTCTCCACATTAAAGCTGATGTCCACCTTGACCTCCGTCTCCTGGTCGGTCAGCTTGATGATTGGCACCTGCGAGGAAAGGTGTTGATTAGAGGCTGTCAGTGGGTTTTAGTTCCTGAACATTAAGATCTGGTTGGATTGATTAAGATTTAGTTAAGATATGGAAAAGTGCTAAATGTGACCAGGGTGGTCACATTTAGCGACAGTAGTTTTTAAAATGAAATTACTTTATAAATACTTGACTAAAGTAATTGTAAATCATTCCAACATTATATTCTGAATAATTAATTGAATTGATTTGCATCTCAGGAAAAATAGCTAATAGTAAATATGTCGGCAAGAATACATCTAGGGTTGACGTGCCATGTGATAATCTTGTGAAACAAATTGCTCTTCCCCGATAAATGGCCGTTGCTTTCGGCTGAAGCACTACTCAACACGACGGCGTATGAGGAGATCTTCAATGGGCCGGGAGCGGTTATGGGTGGCGGTCTACACCGGTGAACCGCTACTCACCGTCGCCTTGTCCAGCACTTTGATGGAGAAGGGCTCGGCCACGTTGTGTTTCCGCAGGGCCTGCTCCAGCTCTTGGAGAGGGAGGCGGTCCCACTTCCCAAACACCACCAGGTCAATGTCACTGAGGGCCAAGAGGAAATTACAACATGGAATGCAAAATCAGAACTGCATTGTACCATGCTCTGAAGGTTTTTTGACCATGGCTATTGGGGCTTACCTTGTCGGGAGATAGAGTCCTGTGCTAAAGCTGCCAAATATCTGGACCTAAGAAAGATAAAGATGTGAAAATTTAACGATACATGAGAATAAACTTGTGAAAATTGAAGATTTGTAAATGCAAAAAAGTGCAGTACAAACAATACATACAGTATGTGTACATGTTTGACCATTTGTAGTGAGACGCGATTCTTGCATTTTCACGAAAATGTTTCTGAAATCATGCAAGGTAAAGCGAGGTGTGGTTCCAACTATGGGACAGCACCTAGCATTGATTGATTGGTGTCCACTTCAAGGTTTGATTTAGTAAACCATCGTGGAGTAACGTTCGGCGTGGAAACGGGTCAAGTCAAGTTCCATACAATTATAATTGTGAGGAAGGCAGAGGTGAGCTTTGGGCTTGTCTGAATTATACATTCTGTCATGTCTACTCTATTAGCCCTTTCCCGTATGAACTGCAAGCAGGACAGTCTCCTGATACAGCAAATTCTAAAATGTTAACTTTTATCAATGCTGGCAACTAGGGATTTGAACGTGTACTCGTCAAGCCAATCCTAATGATAACTTTGCGCATTGTTGTATAGAGACTATCAATAGGTTTGGTCACCAACGTTAAGTGGCTCGCCCGGTCAGGCAGAGCTCCCCAAGCATTCCACAAGTTGTACAATAATGACCGCTTGCCAGGAACATCAAAACTGAAGTGTATAGCAGTATAGCACTGCTGTGGGGGTGTATAAAATAAATAATCACACATCTCAGTGTCAAAATCTCTCTCTCTCTATTATTCACCGTCATCCACTTCCACCATGCATTTCCTTATCAAAATACCCAGCAGTGTTTCCCCTAAAAAAAAAAAAAAATTCAGGCCTGGTGGTACGCACAAAAAAACTCTAACAGGGACGAGGTGTGCAGGATGGCTTATTGGGGCGGTGGGCTTCGGTCAGATATAAATACAGACCACCAGCAGGTGGTCTGTATTTAATGTTTACGTTCAATTGTTTGTTCATTTGGTATATTAAGACTCAAAACACAGGATCACAAGGAGAGGATAACTGAAATAAAGTGCATTTAAAGAAAAAATAATCAGGAAAAAAGAGCACAGTTGATACTTAAAGGACAAATACGGTGTAAAATGGATCTGGGATATGTTTAGTATGATATGATAACGAGTTTGAATGTTCATTTGGGAGCAAAAATGCACGCATACAGACTTGGCTGTTTTTAGCCGATTCTTCCAAAACGCTATAAACTTGGAACGATGGGGGCATGTGTCATGGTAAAAACAGAATCGTTATTTTAAACCACTTAAAAGGCTAGAAGTAGCCCGACTCTTCTTTGGTAGTATAATAAGGGTCTTAACATATAAAACGAGGCATTGAGAACTTTGCAAGTGTACAGATTGTTTATTAAAAAGGACATTTTATACACACAATACCATCAGTAGTTCACCCGTCGACTCCATCTTGTCAATTCTGTCTTGTCAATGTCTTATCAATGCCTCGTTTTATATGTTAAGACCCTTATTATACTACCAAAGAAGAGCCTGGCTACTTCTGGCATTTAAGTGGTTTAAAATAACGATTTAGTTTAATCATAACACATGCCCCCATCTTTCTAAGTTTATAGCGTTTTGGTAGAATCGGTTAAAAACAGCCAACTTAAGAATGTGTCTATACGCGCTTTTCTCCAACTCGTTATCATGCTAAACATATCCCAGATCCATTTTACACCAGATGTGCCCTTTAATGCTCAAAAATATGCCTACCATGTACTTTTACACTGTATACACAGTTTATGCAATGCCAATGCCACTATTAAACGTTCTGCCCCCTCGAGGGCATTCTACCATTAAACATCTTTCTTGCAAAATAAATATCAGGCACAAAAGGATATTACATTTTTGTAACACTTTTGTTAACCAACTTTCTATGAAAAGGGGATAGCCTATTTTAGTAATTGAACAGGGAAACTAAGTGCTCCAAAACACACTCACTTATCAAAATCCCCTCATCCGCGAACAGCCAAATGGATTAAAGAAAGAACTCCAGTATACTTGAATCATCTAAATTCATGAGATATTTTGGTGAAGGGACGGAGCATATGCTTGTAGGTCGAGTATACCATCTGTCTTTTCGCCGGCATGATAATTATACGAAAATGTTGCATATTCGCGTTGCAGCTTATCTAAATCATTTTTACCGTGCATGTAGACTTTATTGTGCATCAGCCGTGACGTGAGAAAAACTATTTGTTTTCACGTATAGGCAGGCCAGAAGGGCGATATCTGCTTATCGTTCATTTTTTTAATGCATTTTTTGGACTGTACAATTAAAGGGGAAAAACTGCATCTGAATAGCATTAAATTACAAATTTGAATTATTATCGCTGTTTAATTAGAAAGATAGTAGACATTCAATTGATAGTCACGCTCTGAAATGGTGATTTGATGGCATGAACTAAAGATGCACTCACCTATATGTTTCCCTTGTGTCTAGCAGTGTATGCCTGCAAAGGGGCTTCTAACCAAGCCGTCTGGCAATAGCAATCCTCTCTATAGAGCCATATCTGGTCAATAGTTCTATAAAATAGGTCAATCACATGGAAGGTACGCTGCCCTAAACAACATGTCACTTTATAAAATTTCCCTCGATTCCTGAACGAATCAGAGATTGATTGGTCAGAAATAAGGCAGGGGTGGTCTAAACCAAGTGGTCTCCTATAGCACAGCCAACTGGGAAGAGACCGGCCACTGTTTGATTTCATAGATTATACTAAATAGCCTAGCATTTATTCAATTATACGCCATAGGCCAAATCCTCAACGTAGGCCTTGGTCTATTTACAGTCGACAACAGCTGGCCAGGTTTGTGTGCGCAAATTACACACTCACATATCCCAGCAACATGATTGGTTGGTTGAAACGTATGAAAGGAAAGAACGTGAAAAAACCCCGCCCCCCCAGGTTTGAGCGGGTTTGCCTTCAGATGTTAGTTTTTCATTCAAGGTCTGATTTGTACGACCAAGTTGTGAGTATTGATGAGTGCCTTACCTCAGCATTGGGCCACAGCTCCTTGATGACCGTCTCTATCCTGTTGACCACCTCCTTCCTCATGGCCGCCTCCTCCGGTCGAGGAGACATGAAGTTGTAGAAGTCCACAACCTCCTCATGGAGGCTGGACAGAGAGAAAACCAGCTCAGGGACAGTTTTGGAAAATAAAAATTTATATTGACTTCACCCAAAAAGCAGTATGTTTTTGACCAACATTATATTGTCTTTGATAGTTTAGTCGATTTTTTGGGCAAACACTTTCATCCAATGAGACTTACAGTCCCTTTAATTTACAGGCCTACATGTCCCAAGTTGCTGCCAGCTGGACATCGAACACCCAATCATTACAACATGCCGCCCTATCCTTCCCAGTTAGAAAAGGGCCTCTTTTAGCCATTCCATAACCACATAAACTTCTCAACAACCACTGACATCCTCATTGAATCGAAAAGGGTATTTCTGAGTTTCTATCAGAACTAATTAAATGACATGGAACCTAGCCTGTGAGGAACCAAGGATATAATGGGATTATTGTACTAATTCCCCCTTGATGTTGCACATACAATCAGAGGATTAGGAATAAGTTAGATATTCCATTTTACAAGTATAAATGTTTGGCCAGACAAAACACTTCTAAACAGTCGATCACTGTTCAGGGTCCTTCAGCTTTTCCCCTGCAGGAATGTCCACCATCAGAATGTCCACCGTGATGTCAGAAAGAAATACAGGATGGGGCTGTCACACTCAATAACTAGCAGCCTCAAGGAGTTGCGCTCTGCCCGCCGTGCACCCGCTTGACGGTTAATATGGTGCCTGCCACCGAATAAGAGGGCAGAGTAGTCAATGAATGACAGCAAATCATAAGGGGCCATCCGTATTAGGCTGCCAACCCAACAGGACACTACAGCTGCTATTGTTGAAGCAAACCATTTAAGTTAAAAGGTAACACTTTACAATAAAGGTAAATTATTTTCCATTAATCACATTAGTTTATGCAATAAGAATCAGTTAACTAAAGATGTTGATATGTTTTGCTAATGGTGTTCATGTTAACTAAGGTAATAGTGTTCAAGATATTCCAAGTTATCATATTAGGATAGGGTCAGGGTTGGGGTTAGCCATTACCCACTACCCTCAATCAAAATTCCTATGCTAATACTATATAATAATGTTTATTCCGGTTTTAACTCATATTAATTGATGTACCCTTATTGTGTTTTACATTTAACTATGTAATATACTTGATAAGGCGACTTCAGTGTGTCATGTCTTTAATATAACTATATTTACAGAAAATAGGGCAGGTACAAATATATAAATAAATATATATATATAAAAATAAATAAATAAATCTACGAAAATTACTCAATTCCGTTTAGAAACTACAAAGCCAAAACCTTTTTGCGTAATCCATTGATTAGTGTAGAGTTTAATTGTATTCTTTATTTGAAAAACACGCTGCCATACAGCCACACAATATGCTAATAGTGATTAAACTAAACATGTTTAATTCTTTAACGAGTATGAATGTAGGACTATGTGGTGGTAGTAGCCCTTCAGTCTATATGGTGCCGAATTTCCAATAATAAAGTAATTTACGTCACCCATTCACGAATTCACATTGTTACCAGGTGGGTAACAATTGTAGCTACATTTGCATTTACTGCAAAGACTTCGGTATTATAAACTATGACAGTGTCAATCCTAGTATATATTGAAAATGTTAATGTCTGTCAATGAAATGTGATCATCTCAATTAGTGATGCCGTATTGGTTTCCCTGATCTTGGAGTTACAAAGATATAAAGAAGACGTAAAAACTCACCAGAAATAAAAAAATATATGTATATTTTTAGATGGGCATGTTATGTTCTAGAAAACATGTCTTAAGTAAGCTATGCAATGTGCAATTAGACAAACATTGTACACACCACCAAATCTGTAGTAGTTATATATACGGTATAACAGAAATATACTGGATTCGTTGTAGTAACCTTTCATTTAATGGCTGATTACTTGATATATATCTATATCTATATATTACCAGCCAACCCTCATGTAATAAAGCCGTTTTAACAAAGATTATCTGGAGTTGTATAAACAGCTATTTTTGTCGGTTACTTAATGCAACATTCCACAAGTTCACGGTTACCCAACTCTCGGATAGAGCACCCCGGTGTGCTAAGCTACATGCTATCGTCCCCGCCCACAGCACTGAAAGGGCTAGCAGCCGGGGCTAGCGTTAGCTCACCCGCTATCCGGGCGAAATCCATGGTGAGAACTGAATTGGTGCGTACATGGTAGCGTTATCAAATATATAAAAAAATCACGAAACTAAATTCGTAGTAACAATTGTTGTATTAATATCAAAGGATTTATATAGAGTGATTTATTTTTTAAGATACCGGAATTCTCCATAATTAAACGATATCGTTTTAACAGCCATTCTCTTACCCAAGAAGTCCTGGGTTGTATTTCCTCGTGTTCCATGGCATCCAGGTAATAGCATAATTACCATTAGTGCAGTTTGAAAGCAAGTAATTCATCCCATAAGTGCTCGCCTTGTTGTCACTTTTCCTTCGGCCTGGATGGTGATTGTGGTGATTTAGAGGTATGGAAGGGGGAATCTGGTGCCCCTTTACACAAATTTGTTGCAAATTGAAAGGTGGATGCTCCTGAAGGTGGCGATGGTATTGGTTAACATTATTGTGCATGCGGTCACTGAAGTTAAAGATAAAATTGGCACCGCCAGCGTTTTTATTTATATTCCCCGTTCCGTTTGCACTAAAAGTCCGGTCTAATGAGCACTTGGAAGAGAGACGGTCCGTTCCTGATTCCTGCAAAGAGGAGGAAACAGACCCCGTCGTTTGGGACATCTTCCCCTCACCTAAATCCACCGTCACACCGTTGCCATTCGCGTTGGCCGGCGGGGTCAAAGAGTTCTGTACGTTCCCATTCGATATCGCCATGCCGAGGGAAGAAATTGCAGTGCCATTAATACTAGTGCCGTTCATGATGCTACGATGGCTGCTGCTCATTCCAGCAGTCACGTTACCGTTGCTGCTGCAAAAGCTATTACTTGACACCACGGCCGCGACATTTTTAAAAACGTCCAACGTAGGGTAGTTCAAACACGGGCTGTGTTTCTGATTGTGATGCCGGCCGGAGAGGTCCCGTACTCCCTGAGAAGTCTCCCAGACGTGCATCCATAAGGCGTTCGCAGGTCCTTTCTGTTCGGGCTGAATCCAAGCTACCCTCGGATCCATTCAACTTCTTGTAGGTGGCCCCTCTGAGTGTGTGAAAAAGCACTGCCCGTTACAATGACGCGACGTCCAGGTCCGGGGAAGGGTTAAGATACCTAGCTCACGAAAATAGGAGGACTAAACATGAAACCGTTTAGAGACCATTGATAAATTGGTCCTTTACACCGCTAGCTGAAATAAGGCTAGTGGATTCCTAAGTGAATCCAATATGGCGTAGTCTCTTCAAATCGACGCGCATGCGTACTGAGTAGACAGTTTGAATGATCTCCGTGAACACACCCCCGTCCGCCGCCGCCCCCTCCTCGCCCACCTTTCATCACTGAAGCTCTCGGCTGGATAACACATTCATTACATGATATATCATGGATGTTCCATGTGCAATTATTTTTGACATTCCTAATTTTTGCTCGTTACCTTGTAACCAAAATTACTTAAATCTTAAAAATGATAGTATGGTGGCGCCAAATACATGGACAAGACTTGAATTGATTTCTTAAACCCGGATTACGTTAAAGAAAACATTGGTTGTCCGCTCCTGTAAGGCAAGAAAGGTTAATATCTAGCTACAATGTTAATATAATTTCATGCACTTTCCCTGTTTTTTAATTTTTTAATGTAGGTTACTCTTTAGGTTAGGTTCGATTATGTTAGGCCATCTGTTCTATAGCAAAAGTCAAAGGTAATTGTTTGCAACGATTACACGATCAACTTTAAAATACAAATTAACATACAGCAAGCTTTCTTTGAAGAATACAAAAAGGTGAGGTGCCGTGTTATGCACACATTTCCCTGTCGTGAAATGTTTTCCCTCACGATTATGTGTGATGGGAATAGAAGAGAACAGCATGATCGGTTATTCAACACAAAATCCTTAAAAAACGTAATTCTTAACGGATAATAACTGACGGAAATCACTACCCTTCATATTAAATTCAGTGAAAATATACCCAAGCTATAATTACAAACGCCTTGCTTTTCTTACAGATAGGTGATAGGTCACCCACAATCAGTGACGGGTCTTCAGAGATCTTGATCACGGAGGCCAGTGGATCTCAAACATTAGGTCTGAGACATTACCAGAAAGGGCAAAAAAAACACTACCGGCATCACTAGAGGAAAAATAGTTTCACCGAGAAGTGCTTTATTGATTGACTTTGGATAATATCAACCATATACACCTCGATAATACCGATACCATTCACACAATAATTTAAATTAATGTTGTTTCAATGTTCCTTTCCGACTTTATGGACATGTTAACTTATCTCAAATATTGTTGGCCTTGTTATCTTGTCATAAAAAAAAATACTTTATTGACTGATTGACCTTAGACATTTATTTTTGGCCATTTCACGACAGGGTTAATATGCACAACACCTGTTCGCCTGTTAACACCGGCGTTAACCTTAGCTTCAGCGGCTCTGGTTAGCTTGTGGAGAGATAAAGTTAAAGTATCACAGTTTTACGACGAACTGCAATACAAATAAATACTTAATTTTTATTTTGTTAATGCTCTTGGAATTGACACATGTGTAATTCATGGCCCAGTTCACATGGTCCCTTGATGTTGTCTTCCGTACATATTATTTTTCAAAATAAGGTCCACCAGTGACTTAAGCTTTGCTGTCATATGCTAATGTAAGGATTCCTTCTTCTTTACTGTGCAAGGTTCGCGTAACAGCACATAATGTAGTAATATTCCGGCCAATATACGCCATACCGGTCGGTAACCTATGACTTCAGAATGCTTCCAACCAAGACATCGTACCTCCGCTCCAATAATTTCATAATGGAGGCAGTAATTGCGATGTGACGTCACAACGTAAAAACAATTAAGCTGTCCAGCCACAACCTTCCGTTGTGTGTATCCGTGTGGGATTCTTTTCACGCATAAATAATACCCACAATACCCACGCCAAACCCCCACTCACGTGAGGCACGTGAGTCAAGGAACCCCCCCACCCTAGTCCAGTGCGTCAGTGAGCATGTCACTCTCACATTACATCCAGGCCACCCGAGGCACTCCCAGCGTATAAACGTAAAGGAGAACATCCTCTCTCAAGCTAAGATCCCCAATTGAATAGATACTTGCTGTCGTTTACAGTAAATCAGTGTTTACATAGCCCTGCATTCTTGCACCCGGCCACTGTTTCATGTGTGGTACACCTCTGTTATAGGCACATTAATCTTGACTGAATGTGCACGCACACACTCACACTCACGAAGACGGGGGATAGCGAGACAGAAATAGAGGCTCTATACTGAGTAAAATATACAATGTCAACATAACAGTCAGGTCTGGAATAAAAAGAGCCTCATAATTTAGAAGGGAGCCGTGTGCGACCAGTTGTGGTGAAATAGTAATTAGGCTGATGGTGCAGCATCCTCCAAATATTTACCTCCTATTTGGAGGGAATCTGCATTCACACTGCACTATCAACTTCTACTTAGCCTGTGGGCGTATTACATGCAGTGACACGTCACTTAGAATTAGATTTGAGCCGACGGTATGGATGAGTAAATTGTTCTAGCCCTGCAATATACTGAGGTCGCAGACAGAAATGAAAGAGGTTCATGCTCTCTCTGCTACAGTGATGAGAAACAGGTTTGCTAGAAAGATGAATACAGATCCCCACGTTTTAATGAAATTCATAGGGTACATCTTATAAGAGGCATTTAAATGTTTGAGAGATAGCAAACACTTTTCATTCAGAGATTAATTAATTGTGTTAGTTGCATATTGAGTTTGAGTTACTTAAACTCGGTCCATTTGAGCACCTAACAAATTGAGAAATCAAATAAAATTAACTGAGTATGGTACATCCCTTTTGACAATAAGATGAAACAACTATTTCACAAAAAGCCTGAGAATTCCTTTAAATCTTTGAAGTGAGCATATCTCAGTAATACTGCAACAAATCAAATCTACCATCTTCAAGTTTAGTATCTCTTTTTGCCCAAAGTACCACTCAACTTGTTTTCAGATGGCCCCTCCCACCTCAAGGGAGTTCCTTATGTGACTACAGCCCCCTCCAACGTCACCATCACCTCATCCACTTTAGTTTATTTCTGTCTTTATTTCTCTTTGCTTCATTTGTTCCACTGGGAGTGTGAGGCACAAACCATCCTTTTCATTTCAGGCCTGAAGGTGGAAGAATGTGTTCCATTGCTGGTTCATTCCTCTCCTTTTGTGGCCCATCCCTGACGTGTCGGGTAGGAATCGCTTGATCAGTTTCCCCTCTGACAGGTACCTGCTTTCACTTCTACAGGGAACACAAATGACTGTTAGTTATACTATTTAGGGGGGGGACTTTACTGACCATAATGGGCACATGGTTCATTTAAAGCCAAGTCATCCAAGTGATGCCTAGAACCTAAAAAGGGTATGGCCTGAATCGATATACTGCTCCTTCCATTGCAATTCAATAGCAACCCGGTCTGGTTCATTATGGACATTATCACTTCTGTAATGGCTATCCTTAAAATGTAATATAGTATTCCACTGTGTTATATGTCCTTGGAGAGACCTGCTGTGAGTTTCCCTTACCTGTTTGTTTAGAACACAAAGGGTATCAGGGCCTTCCTAGATTCAGGGTAGTCTTCAAATTTATTGAGATACCACCTAAGAAAGAAGAGAGAAAGGTGTTTTGAGATTATTTAATACAATGACTAAATTAAAAAAGAACATCAAACATTTTGGTTAAGTGCTTTAGGGTTAATCTCTGGTGTCTTGTCTCACCTGTGGTGGGCCACAGCTCTGCTAGCGAGGACCACCAGGGTAAAGATGGAAAAGGCTGTACTGTGCACCGAATGGCCAGCCAGAGCAAAGCCTGCCCACTCCATTATCTCGCCTAGGAAGTTTGCTCCGGAGACGTACTCGAACAAACCACCTACGGATGAAGATCAAACAATAAAAAGGGCCTGCAACTGATCGGTTCTCTACACTTGATTGAATTGGACACCTCCAAAGAAGTGACTGTTGTGTCGACATTGTATATATTACTCATTATGGAGCCTCTATTTCTGTCTGGTTCTGTCTCACTATCCCCCGTCTTTGTGAGTGTGTGCATGCACATTCAGTCAAGATTAATGTGCCTATAAAAGAGGTGTACCGCTGCTGTGAACGCATGAAACGGTGGCCGGATGGAAGAATGCAGGGCTATGTAAACACTGATTTACTGTAAACGAAAGCAAGAAGCTGTTTAATTGGGGTTCTTAGCTTGAGAGAGGCTGTTTCCCTTTATATTTATACAGTGGGGGTGCCCCGGGCCTCCTGGATTTAATGAAAGAGTGAGAGTGAAACGCTCACTGACGCACTGGACTAGGGTGGGGGGTTCCTTGACTCACATGTGTCACGTGACATATTTAGTGAGTATGCAGCAATTTGAAATGCAAAAACAGATTTAACAATGAACTGAATTTCATGACTATTATTGCTTGTCCTCCATTTACCAATAGCTCTCATAAATTTGCCCTAGACTCGCACTAAAAGGCAATCTTCATAAAAACATAGACATATAGCATGTTTCACTAATCTCGGTTATAGGATAATAACGAAAATGAATCTCACTGGAAAACCGGCTTAACTCTCCCTGTGTGTCTGTGTTTTCTTTTTATTTAGGTTCACAAAAAAAGTAATCCTACACTAGAATTAGTCATACATCCATGGTAGTATCTTAAACCACAAAGAACAAGGTTACTAATTGTGTCTTGTGATGGGATGTGGGAAGTATATCTTCTGTCGCAGCAGTGGGTCTTTTCATGTCTTTCCAATCATCATTTTAACGTTATATGTCAATAAAAAATATCACCATAAGAAACTGTCACTTGATTGACAAGTAACAGTTGTAAATCCGAAACACGTGAGACTTGCAGCCTTCAAAGGTATGATATGAATTTCCTGCCGCTAGGGGTGTCTCAATCAAAACTATTATATCAGTCGTAGTTTGACGACGTTGGGAAGTGATATGGGATCATGGGAGTTTACACATTTATGTTTGTAGAGGTGAAGACGCATACATTGTCTTCACCACCATTGCCGGTGAAAATCTATCGGACGTGAGTCAGTTCACGTAAGAGTTAATGTATTAATGTTTTAGGTTACGTCAATTCATGTCATTGTAACAAGTAACACAACTTTAACTTGCTTCCTCAACATTTGTTGAGTCTACTACCCAAACCGCTGGAATGTTATGTCTGGGAATTAAACCTCGGAGAAGCCCAGTGCTGTTATCCTTGGCCCAAACGAATCATAATAAAACAACTTTGGGAGCATGTTGAAAGTTGTTGTAACTTTATAACGCTATCATACACGCTAAAGTGTTGCAAAAAACTATTAGATTCTACTTGATGGGGAGATAATGATGGGGTTTTTGGTTGCATTTTTAAGTTGGAAAGACCCTGAAAAGTTAATGCATCTCTAGAGGTATACTTAAGTCCTATAATGCACATGAAACTGCTATGAACAGAATCTAGGCTATATTTTTATAAAATAATTTTAAATAATGTATTACATTATAAAATGATCATGATTATTTTCCATAATAATGTACTAAGATTTATAAAAGGGTCTGCATGGCAGCACTGGGTTTATAAACTAGTGGAAAAAACTAAAATTATAGCCAACAACGGCAATCGGTATCTGCTTGCTATTTGAAACGTCTCCCATCTCCATTTGCCCAGCCTAGATGTCTCACCTCTGGGGATCTTGTATCCCGTCTCTCCCGGCTTTCTTAAATTCCGTAGGATGTGGTCAGAGTGAAGATTCACCAGCCAGCCAACCAACCACAGAGCACATCCTGAAAACCAAGAAATGAATTGATGAGATGGTGGAGGATGTAAACTGGACTCATCTTTGACACAAGCTCCTCAGAGTTAGACTGGGTAGCCCCGCCCATTCTGCCGGCGATTTGAGTTCGCCCTGCACAAGGGTCTGGAGAAGTGCAATACATTTCTTTCTAGTTTCGATACGTTTCTGGGGCCAATCACCAAACTGGCTTTTCCCCCTGACGCGCTATAGGCTGGTTTAACACAATGACAACAGGGAAGCGACGGCAAGCAGCCAATCGTGTACAGAGTCATTTGAACAGAGTCATTTGCCCATTGATCACGGGAAGCTGCTGTCAGAAAATGACAGCAGCTTCCCCAGACCAACGTGCAATCTACGATTGAGCTTGGTCTGGCAATAGCATGGCAACCTCAGAGTACTAACAACATCAACGTTGCGTATTGTTTACAATCTTTAATAGATAAAGTGCTCATCCTGTTGTCCAGGCCTCCAAAATGTTTGGTGCCAATTCTCCCATAGGGGGCGCCATGATACTTGGTGTTAGGGACGCATGATTCCAATTTTTACAGACCAAGTACATGTACAAGTACTTACATTTAGGTACTTCCCGATATTGAGTACTTAAAGGTGACATATTATACCACCAGGTATGGACACGCCCACAAGTGGGTGTGTCCACCTAGATGTATGCTGGATAGATCAGTCTAGCAGCCTACCAAATGGACTATAGCAAACGTTGCTCATCTAGCCGTCGTACATCTAGGTGGACACGCCCACTTGTGATGTCAGAAGAGGCCAATTTTCAAAATGGCTTTAAAGGCTTATCACACTCACACCTGGTGGTATAATATTTCACCTTTAATAATAACAATAGTGTTCAAGAGCCAGGGAAGCCACTATTTCAGTGGGAATTCAAACACTGAGATCTTAAAAAAAATTGAGGTGCTGAGAGTTCTAGGAAAGAAGCTCTCAGACGCCACAATCCACCACTGCCCACACAGAGCTCCACACAAAGGGCCTCAAGCAGAGTAGAACGATCACAAAGTGTTTTGAGAAGTGGCAAAAACCTAGGATTTTACCCCCTTTGTTCTCTTAATTGTATATAAGAGAAATCACCACGCTCACTGGCTCTACAACATAACGTCACATTGCATAAGGAGGTATCGGGTGATTGTATCTGGGAAGTTTTAAGAGTACAGTATCAGGCCTGGGTCTGAGTATAGGTGTACATGCTTTATTTGACATGCTGAACATGTTTGCCTCTTGCACCCATTATGTCCGTCTGGATAGGTTTCCTGTACAGTGACATTTTCGGGAAAAATGTCTTCTAAATAAACAACAAATGGTACACATGGTCTATGGTCTGATCTTAAGAAATATGCTAGTAAGCCAACATTATTCTGCTACCAAATGGTGGCAGGAACTGGAAACTTGCCATTCACATAGAGGGCCCCTCCCCTAACATATGTGTAACGTTTTGCATCGATATCTCATTCCATGGCCTCACAGATTTAATTACATTAATTACTCTTATGCATAGCACCATTTCGCCTGTGTGTGTGTGTGTGTGTGCGCGTTAAAGGGGGCGGTCGCTGGGGTCGTGGGCTTTGAATACCTTTCGTAACTGCTACATCATTATCATTACTCAATCGCAGGGGATGCAGCTGTCACCTTTAACCTACCTATGATGAAGCAGGGGTGTGTCACCCATCCTTCTGGGTATTCGGCATAATGGCTCAAATATCGTATCTGCATGTAGCCATTAACGATGCAGAACACAACGGCTAGGACGAACGAGACCACAGGTGTAGGTTTACCTCCTCGAATTAAAAATGGATAAACAAGGGACCTGGAATGGAGAGTAGAACATGTTATACAACATTCTTGTCAGGCGTGTCTGTAATATTGCATTAGATGTACATGGTCCAAGTTAATAAGTGTATCACGGAAAATAGAAAAGGCTGAAGGTGAAAATGTCATAACTCGACAAATATTACCTTAGCCGGGAGAATGTAGTTTATGTTGTTTTTAAACCAAAGGCATGTCAATACAAAAAGGATGACCCGAGCTCCCCGCAGATCCGAAAATTGGTGAGCTTATCGACATAAAGTCCAATCTGATAAGAATATTTTCTGAATAGGAAAAACCACGGAGGGAATTGCGAGTGGAAGTATTAACTTACCCACCTTTGAACATAGTGGCAAAAATACATTGCTATCAACAGTCCATTCGGTAGCTGTGAAGTTTTTGCAGAAGGCGTCCACAGAACGAGGTAGAGAGGCACCATGAATGCAGGTAACTCTTGGACGAACCAGGCAAATTTGACGTTGATTGGAAATCCATATTTACCCGAAGCATATCGACCATAGGGCACGTTTTCAAAGAGCAATGTAAAGAAAGTGCATACAGCCATGAATATGAAGAAATAGCCCATGCAGTCTAAATAATACATCTCCTCCTGCTCAGAGGAGAACATCATTGCTGGAAGGGTGTCCATAATAAATAGACACGCTCACTATTTAGCAGAAGTTGTAGTTCACAGCTTAATTTGATATTTAACAAAACTACTACACTATGCAACACTACTGCTCTGCATTATGGTTGGTTCCGCCTTCTATCATCTGCTCGCTTCAGGTCAACCAATCATCAACATGGTGTGTCGGGCTCGTCAAACCAACAAACCAATCAGCCACGTGGTGGGTCGGTCTGGCAAAAAATGGACGAGACTCTTTAAAATGTATGATTTATTAATTTATTATTTATTATAATTGTTTATATTCAGATGCACTAATCAAACGAAATCAGATAGATAGACTGGAAAACAAGAATATATTGTCTTTACTGATAGCTTCTGTAATTCTGGCATAATTTGTGGCCACCCATGAGGTCTTGACTCACTACGCTGCGCCGACAGACTGCGCGGTAGAGGCAACACGTTTCAGGGACCCCACAACACTAACTAGGCGCATGTTAAAATCTACATAGCTATTGCTCGCCTAACGTTTTGCAAGCTATTCTGCAGGGTTGTCTTCAATTCCAACATGGGGAAAAGAAGCAGACAGAGACAGAAAAACCAGTCTTCGGGAGTGGGACGAGACAACAGAGACAATGGTGTAGGTTGAGTGGATTTCTCTAACTCTTGCTATTGTAGCTGTTCATGTCTTTCGTACATTCAGTAATTGAAGAGTTTCTTCCAATGTCTAAATATGATGTATACTTTATGTCAGGCAGCAATTTAAAGAAACTGTTGGGATTTGGGGGTTAATATTCCTCTCTTTATGTTGTATCAGGGTCCTATATTACCTAGGATTATGTAGCACATAATGAGAACATGACAAATGTTTCCTCGGTATACGAATCTTCTCTCACAGGATCCTATGTTACCCATTTCTGTATTTGCTATCTATAAAATGTTATATTGTGGGAACTTTTTAAAGCACTGCCGTCTGGCTCTCAATATGGCCTACACGTGAAGGAACTTATCATAGAATCACATAGCTTAATTCTTCATTAGAGGCTAGCCAAGTATACATGTTTATGAATCTTAACTCTCACACTACTGTTTCATTACTGTTAAAAAAATAAGTATCTAATTTCATCCAGATTGTTTATGTCTCTAAGATTTTTTTTCTGAATTTATCTATGATTTTGAACCCTTTTTCAACAGAGACCAGAGAGATTAAAATAAATAAATTATAATGACGGTTAATGTGTGTAAACAGAATATTGAACTGCCAAGTGGACACACCAGATGCATGCATGTGTAGGCTCACATGGAGACTTTAATAAAACATGTATGTGTTCCAGAGCTGGGGAGCTGGCTATGCTGATATTGTTAAGGAGAACCAACTCTTTGAAGACTACTACAAGGAGCTGGGTTTGGTGCCGGAAGGGGAGTTTGAACAGTTTATGGATGCCATGAGGGAACCTTTGCCTGCAACCATTCGCATCACTGGATACAAGAGGTGAATGGTTATATTTGCCCATTTCCTACGTCTCCCGTCATTCATGGAAAGAGGGGAAACTTACATTTTGATTCTATCAGTTAAAAGTGAGGATAATTAAATTAAAGAGCATGCAGAGAAATCTGAGAATTCAACCATGCTGAGCTTAGCAACATGGCAAAAGCAGTTTACCACATCAAAGCTATGTTTTTGATTAAATAAACGTCTAAGTAAGCTGCTACTTGCAGAAACGCTAATAGAGGAGACACTTCCTGCATGAAGCACTACTATTGCCTTACACTGCACATTAAGGTTTTCAACTAAGTGCTAGTTCTCTAGCACCTAGTATAATAATCAGCATAATCTGCTGAATGATTCTCTTGGTCTTTATCGTTCCTTGTTCTTCAAGGCCCACATATGCTGATGGATTATTGCTTATAGCAATCAAAACTCTACTGTGTGTTCTGAAGTTCCGATTTACTCTCCTGCTGCAGCCATGCCAAAGAGATTCTTCATTGTCTGAAGGAGAAGTACTTCAAGGAGATCCAGGAAGTGGAGATTGATGGCGTGAAGCTAGAGGCTCCCACGCCTCTCAGTTGGTAGGTCTGGTTTGGTTCAGCCAATGAATGCTCTTAGACATGGTGTGGTTTTGGTGTGGTTCACTAAGGTTTGTTGTTTTGTGATAAGGTACCCAGACGAGCTGGCATGGCAAACCAACATGAGCAGGAAGATCATCAGGAAGTCTCCACTGCTGGAGAAGTTTCACCAGTTCCTGGTCAGCGAGACAGAGTCGGTGGGTTCACCGTCAGAACATTCCCAAAGACCGGAATTTCATTTGGTATTGATGCGCTGCATGTAACGGCTATGAAACAACCTTTTCTGACTTCTATAACTGTTCTTTTATTTCCAGGGTAACATCAGTCGTCAGGAAGCGGTCAGCATGATTCCTCCTCTCCTGATGAAAATCGAATCACACCACAAGGTCAGAAGAAATACCCCACACAAAAAAAGTACCTGTGTGCTTCATCAATATGTCACACATTCCTGGTTCCGAGCGTTGTATTCTATCCCATTATCTTCCATCAAAGAATCTTGTTTAAAGAAGGAGCTAGATTTAAAAATAAATCCTAAAATATCCATTATATTTTGTCAGAGATTTAGGAAACATGCTAAATGGAGATACTAGCTTCTCCAACAACAATGCAAAAGCCAGTATGTTCTCCTTTACATCCCGGGTTTAAACATTGGTTTTTGTTTTGGCCTGTATGTTATGATTCACTATACTGTAATGTATTCACTATAATGTATTTGCTAAGAAAACATCTGAGTAGAAACATGATGGGATGTTTACCTGAATTGGCATATAATGGCCGCCTATTCAATAGCAGTGTAACGTCCTAACAGCTGGCCTGGTGCTGTGTGTTCCTCTCTCCTGTGCAGATCCTGGACATGTGTGCCGCCCCAGGCTCCAAGACCGCCCAGCTGATTGAGATGCTGCACGCCGACATGGACGTGCCTTTCCCAGGTCTGTCCCACGTTCAGTTGAACCCCCTCTTCTACTGCCTCTCTGCTCAGCACTAATAGCAGGGTACACGGCTTAGGCATTGGACTGACAGACATAAGGTACTGAAAAGGATAATCCAAGATGTTGGTTTATCAATGAGTAGTTTAATACCAAATTGATCATTTTCCATCCAGAATTTGAGTTTGCTGGGTTGAGCGTTTGCTTTCCATTAGCTGTTTCCATTTACTTGCAGAGTTAGTGAAGCATACCTCCTATTCATTTGAGAGGAATACACTTTTAATCGCTTTTCAAAGATTTCCAATGTGAATAGTCCCTCCTTTAAAATGAGGGCCAGTAACAGCGCAACAAGATTGTAGTTTTTCTACTAACACACAGATAATTGTGTAATATCTTGGTAAGATATTGCCAGATCTTACCAATATCACCCCTTGTTTAAGGGCCCATATTGGTAAGGCTCTCGAGTTACCCCCCAGAATCTTTGGAAACCATGATCTAAATGTTCATGTTTTGATGTAATGTTCAGTTGGACTAATGGGATGGAGCGGCCCGGTGGTGTTGAGAAAATGTACACCAGCGTTCACGCTTTTGTAAATGTCTCTGACCTCCCTCAGGCAGAAATAATGCTCAAACTAGTTAATGTTTAATGTTTTATTCATGTTAGGTTTAGTTGAGTTATGTTATCGAATTCAAGTGAAATTGCCATGGTAGGGATATAATTGATGTTGCAATGTTTTGAGGCCAATTTAATTAGAATTGAGGGAACTATTGAAAAAACAAGCGACCATATGCACCATATTCACACCATTCCTAAAATGGCCTCTAGGTGGCGGTCCCTCCTTGCGCTGGCGCTGGAACCCATTCCGATTTCTCTCTTGTAAAATATAGCTTTATCAAATGTGAAGGCCTAGCCTACTAAAATAAGTTGGCCCAAGTTATCTTGAATTTAGTGACAAAGCGAAACTGGTTGCATAAGATGCTTCTAAATCTTTTTTCCATGAAATATATATTAAGTGGATCACTCTTTACATCCCGCCCGAGGCTATTAACCAGACACCACAAAGGTGAAACTACAGCTTCTGTCCTGTTACTTTAGCAGCGGCAAAGAGCTTTAAATGAAAGGCCTTTCTTAGTTAAAGAAGCGTGGGAAATTAATTGCTTTAAGAAAAGCAATGAGTAAATGAATATTGAAAACGACTAGGGGATTATTTATACGTCCGTTATAAAAGAGTCTTAGAAGACCTTTTATTAATCTGCTAATTTAACCAGCATCAAATGCATAATTTAATAACGTTTTTAAAATGGCCCCTTTTTAAAAAGTACATTTATAGTTTATTTTACAGAACCATTATTAAACGTATTGTCTTTTAATGCATTTTCCCCTAATCTGTTTAATTTAAAGTTCAAAATAAAAGCATTTTTTTGACAGTTGAATGCATCCACGTACGATCTTTAAATGATTAATGACTCGTATCTCTATCTGGCCAAGCTTGGTTTGGATGGGGTCTCTGTGGACCTCAGTTCTCAGCTTCACCACCGTGGGCACACGCCTTCGGGGATGTTACATCTCTTAAACCTCAGATGGGGACAGCCTCTCTGTATCCAGCCAGCATTGGAGCTCACGTTCGTTGAGAGTTGTTGGTCACATAGTTGCCCTATGTGACCAACAACTCTCAGCAGAAAGGGGTATGGAGGGAGATATGGGTCTTTTTAAAGGGGTGATGTCAAGCTATTTCGACTTTTCCCTTTGCTGTAGACTGTTATATGATGTATGTATGCATGTTGTACATCTGCTAAGCTAGAAAAATCGAAGTCTGAGCCAGGGGGAGTATTCGCGCCCACCGAGAACGCCCCTCAATAAGTGTGTGAAACAGCTTGTGTGCGCTCAAACTTTCCCTTCCCTAACAGTGTGACGTCAGACTGGGCAGTGGGCAGTGCCTCCCTGCTACCCGCAATGTTTACAACTTCTCGGGGGTTTACATTTATTCTTATGGGGTATGAACCATAGATTGGGGAGGCGTGCCTTCTAATCCTTCAGAAGGTTGGATGCGATATCGGGACCGAGCCCGTTGGAACATGCGGTTCTGAACGTGTGCGGAACGCCTCGCCCTGCTCACGCGGAACTCGCAGGCCGTGTCGTTTTCATCTGTCCTCCTGTCCCCCGCAGAGGGCTTCGTGATCGCCAACGACGTGGACAACAAGCGGTGCTACCTGCTGGTGCACCAGGCCAAGCGCCTCAACAGCCCCTGCATCATGGTGATCAACCACGACGCCTCCTGCATCCCGTCCCTGCACGTGGCCACCGACGGCTGGAGGGACGCGCTCTTCTACGACCGCATCCTCTGCGACGTGCCCTGCAGGTGAGACCGGCCTGCTGCCGCTCCACACAGCCAGGAGTGCCTTTGTTCTAGGGACGGGACGGGGACGGGGACGGGGACGGAGTGGTCACTCACGGGGGGGGGGGGGGGGGGGGGGGGGGTATGGAACCAGTATGAAGGGGGGACAGATGGTGACGCGGGACGTGGTTTCGTTTTGTGTGTTTGATGATCGGATGAGATGATTGGCAGGCGACGTTGCGATTGAAAGTGAATATCAGTACACGCCCCCACGTGCGTGCGCGGGGGGTTATATTTGTAGGTATTTTAAAGTGGAGCTCCTGGCTCTGAACACCGCTGCCAAACACAACACTCCAGGAGGAAGTAGAGGAAGGTGGCGATGGTCCTGAACAGTTGGTGCCTCTGCAGCCGTGTTCAAAAGGAACGTTGGTTTTCAGAAGTACCGGCTGTGTCCGAGCCAGGCTCACCGTTATATTGGTCCGCTCTGTTTTTTTCCTGTCCTCAGCGGAGATGGCACAATGAGGAAGAACATAGACGTGTGGAAGAAGTGGACCACGGCGAACAGTCTGCACCTCCACGGGTGGGTGAGACGCGCCTGGCTTGGGGAGAGCACATTGTAGTGGCTCATGCCTGTGGAGGCCCACCGAGCCTGCAGTGTTGAACTGTAGTCCATCCTGTGTGTGTGTGTGTGTGTGTGCGGTCTCCAGGCTGCAGCTGCGTATCGCGATTCGCGGCGTGGAACAACTGGCTGTGGGCGGGCGGATGGTGTACTCCACCTGCTCTCTCAACCCCATAGAGGACGAGGCGGTGATCGCCGCCCTGCTGGAGAAGAGTGAAGGTACAACAACACGCACACAAAGCAAATACATGGAACACAGCCGTGTGTGTGTGTGTGTGTGTGTGTGTGTGTGAGAACTATTTTAACCGGTGTCATCTGCTACCCGAGCAGCCTAACACCACCACGTGGTGCCGTGTTTTCCAGGAGCTCTGGAGCTGGCCGATTGTTCTGCTGACCTGCCCGGTCTCAAGACGATGCCCGGCGTCTCCAGCTGGAAGGTAACCCCCCTCCGCCCCCCCTGATGAGTCCAGGCCTCTCTCCTCTTAGGGTTTTTTCCAACAAGAACTTTTGGCCGTGCTGACTTTGCTTGCAAAACAAAGTGGTTTGTTTAAATAGGACAGATTTCCTTCAGACTAGTTGCGGTCCTAAGAGTGGGCATTGGACAATATGAATGCTGTTGGAGTGCTGGAATTGATATTGAACGTGCTTATTTTGGCACTTGGGTAAGTGTGTGTGATACAGAGAACAATCTTCTGAGATGATGAAGCAGAAGAGGGCCACTATTGAATGTTATCGCGGTCATCCTTGCGTGTGTTCAGTCTGAAACAACCCAAATATAGTAAACGTCTCTTAAAATAATCAATACAATTTTGCTGTAGGCTCAAACATCAAACGACTCCGCTACAATAAGTGTGTGTTGTGGCATGGACTCGAGACAAGAGCGTCATCCGGTAAAGACGGGCCAAGCCCCAGCTGAGCTTGGCTGACGCCCTCTGCTTCCCCCCCCCCCCCCCCCCGCTGCAGCTTATGACCAAAGAGGGCCAGTGGTTCAACGACTTCTCTGAGGTCCCCTCCAGCCGACACACCCAGATCCGCCCCACCATGTTCCCGCACACAGACAAAGACAAACTGGCCAGCTTCCACCTGGACAGATGGTAGGTCTCAGGCCGTCTCGCGCACCTACACAAACATGCAGCCAGCCAACGTGGTTGTTGGTGAACCCCTGCACCAGAGCATTGGGGTACAAATGCCGTAAATAAACGCATCTCAATCTAAGTGGCTGATGAGGGACTGTAGGGTTGGAACGGGATCTTTTTTTTCCTGCGGGCCAGCAGAGAGGGCTGTTTAGCTAAATTGTGTGCGTGTGTGTGTGTGTGTGTGTGTCAGCATGAGGGTCCTGCCTCATCACCAGAACACTGGGGGGTTCTTCCTCGCTGCCTTGGTGAAGACGGCTCCCATGCCATGGAACAAAAGAGCCCCCAAGGTAAACACACACCGCCTGTGGATCACTCTCTGACCCCCCCACCCTACCCTCAAGTAGAACCGGGACCATACCAGTCGCTTCCTCCTCTTAATCTCTCCCCCCCCGCCCCCACATCCTCTCCGTCAGCAGGCGAGGAAGGAGCCCTCCGCAGCTCCCGCCCCAGCGGAGGGCGCCCCGCCCACAGAAGAGGTCCCCCCCGTGGGAGGGGAGGACGCCCCCCAGGGTGACCAGCCCCCCCCGGCCCGGGAGCCCGCGTGTGGGTGAGTGCCGTCGGGGGGGGGAGCCGTTGGCATTAAGGGTTAGAGCGAGAGACGGCGGGGCTGTTGATGTGTGTGTGTCTCAACTGGTTCCCTTTGCACCACCCAGGCCTCCACCTCACAAGAGGAAAAAGATGTTTGGCTTCAAAGAAGATCCCTTTGTGTTCCTCAGTGAAGACGACCCGGTCTTAGCTCCTATTCAGTGAGTGTGTGTGTGTGTGTGTTTGTAATGAGCCAAGTCCTCCTACACAGCATTTGTGCATTTCTGTTTGGTATTTTCTACTCAGTTTTTCAACACTATTTTAGTGTTATTTTTCATTAATTTTACTAGTTCCTTCCTGCTGCTAATTCTGTGTGTGTGTGTGTGTTTGTGTGTGTGTGTCAGGTCCTTCTATGACCTGTCCCCAGACTTCCCCAAGCTCAATGTCCTCACTCGGTCCCACGAGGGCAAGAAGAGACACCTCTACATGGTGTCTAAAGAGCTACGCAACGTCATGCTCAACAACAGCGAGCGCATGAAGGTGTGTTTACATTGAGTCTCCGTATTGATTCCTGAACCTGCGTCACTGCAGCTCTGCTGCAAAGTGTTCTAAGACAGATGGGGCTCTACCCAGGTGGCTGTGTTGGTATATGCGCATTTCTTTTGTGGCAACTTATTCGCACTTAAAAAAAAGACGCCCTAGCTTGTTCTTAAAGGTGACCTATTATACCACGTCGACCTAGATGTATGACGGATAGATGAGCAACGTTTGCTACAGTCCACTGCGTAGGCTGGTAGACTGATCTATCCAGCACACGTCTGGGCAGAACTGTGCACCTCCATCATGTTATTATTTTCCGATTGTCGATTTACAATGAATGCACAAATATTTAAATGTACAAAGTGCCGTCCCGGTGCCTCTAAATCATGGGTCTGATAATATAACCTTTATATCTAGGGGTCTTTTAATTCATTGCACGGATGAAGTCAGTATTCTGGCCAGGTCTCAGTCCTAAATGATGAAGTTTCCTTCAATGGACTAGACCGAGCGCAGCGAGTTCTGCAGGCTGGTGGATGTGTTCTTCTGTTGTCCCATACCCTACTTAGAGTCATCCTTGCATATCTAATCTGCATTCAGTGAGACCAGTCATTTACATATGTTCCCTTTGCTACTCTTAGGTGATCAACACTGGAGTGAAGGTCTGGTCCCGCAACAGCGACGGGGAGCAGTTTGGCTGTGCCTTCCGCCTGGCGCAGGAGGTAAACACGCAGCGCCCGGCTCCTCACAAATACTGCATGATGTGGAGGATGGAAAATCGTTGGTTGTGTGTGCAATCATATTTTATATTATATTGATTGTTTTTGGCAAAGTTTTGGAGCAGGATTTATCAATAAGTTTGCTAAATATAGCCTACGCTGTTATGTCCCGAAGGCACAAAACCCAACATCCAAATCATCTCATTATAGCACTACTGGGATTGTGAATTCAAAAAAGATCACACAACTCCTTAATGGCTTACGCAGTTTGAAGGTCTTTTAAGTTAGAAAGATAGTGGGTATTCAACCAATAACTGTGGTCCGACATGGCAACTAAAGAACCTTTGCAGGATAGACAGATCGGAACTGTGTGTTTGATTTAAATGTTGGTATTTGTTGCATCCTAGACACGCACACCAATCCTCCAAGGACAATCCACGTGTTATTTTGAGCCTTGTTGAGCGGTCGGCAATGACCACATCCATCATCCTCCCCCAGGGCATCTACACGCTGTACCCATACATCCGCTCCAGGATGGTCACGGTCAGCGTGGAGGACATCAAGATCCTGCTCACCCAGGAGAACCCCTTCCTCAGCAAGCTGCAGAGCAAAGCCCACGCCCAGGCCAAGAGCCTAGGTGGGCCGTCTGGAGAACCACTGTGGCCCTCGATGCACATGCACACATGGAGCTACCGGGTTTTGAGTTTGTATCGTCTGTATTTCTTTCTGACACTGATTGCAAAAAAAATTTTTTTTCCCCAGGCATGGGCAGTATCGTGCTGAGGTACCAGCCCAACCCAGAGTGAGTGCACAAAGTGTTTCCGCCAGTCTTAATGAGGTTATTCTGGGAGTGGTGGTTTGCTGACCCCTGTTCCTCCCCTGGTTCCGGCAGAGAGCCGTTGGAGCCCCAGTGCCCCATCGAGCTGTGCGGCTGGAGGGGGAAGACGTCCATCCGCGCCTTCGTCCCGCGCAACGAGCGCTTCCACTACCTGCGCATGCTGGGAGTGGAGGTGTTCCGCGACAAGTCGGGCCAGGGCGGAGCACCGAGGGAGGACGGAGAGGAGCCGGGGGAGGACGGAGAGGAGGTGGAGTCCAAGGAGACGAAGCAGGACACGGAGATGGCCACTGGGGACATCGTGGGGGACTCTGATGGGAAGATGGAATCGGACCAACCCTGACTTGGCCAGGGCGGCGGATGCCAGGGCGGGGTGCCAGGTGCCCTCGGGCAATCCCAAATGTCTAAAGGAAATTATAATGAACGATAATAGCGGGATGCTCCCAATAAAGGATTGGACTACGTAATGCTTGATCCCTCAAATGAGCTGGGCGTTCTATTCCATACCGCGCCGTTTGTTTTATTATTTTTATTTTTTAGGAGAAACTTACCACTTTTAAAGTGGCCGAAATGTTTCAGTTTGTGTTGTATACGGTTAAAGAATGGTTTCTTTTCTGCCGTTTTACTTTTCTATGCCTGTAACTGTTGAAGAACACGAGGTGTTGATTAACAAGACGAAACATTAAAATCCTTACATTTCGTCACTTCATAGCCTTTTGTATTTCTCCACGTCAAACATGCCAAAGATGAAGCAGAATATGATTGTGCAGAGATCAAATTTAGACAATATAATTTTGTCCCCCGAAATGCTTTTGTGCATGGACCAACTTTTCAATCTATTAAAAAGGCGTTATTCAACTTGGGACTGCTTTCAAGTCCGCACAATGATCTACAAAGAAAACAACCTTATTGATGACCGTTCAATGACAACAGGGGTTTGAAGCTGACTGTCCAAAGTGAACAGAATTGTAAGTTCATAATCAACTGGTTGTTAATGTCAGTGATAATGGCATAGACTGTACTGAA
Source organism: Pollachius pollachius (assembly GCF_949987615.1). Taxonomy (NCBI): domain Eukaryota; kingdom Metazoa; phylum Chordata; class Actinopteri; order Gadiformes; family Gadidae; genus Pollachius; species Pollachius pollachius. The sequence continues at coordinate 15,695,040 of NC_136946.1, read as the reverse complement.
CATATACTTTGCATCACAATCTAAATTTGATATGATGGCTTGCCTATGTACGCGCTGAGCGGTTGCCATGGCAGCATCCCTGTTTGGACCGCAGCGCTCTGATAGACAGGTGTTCCATCTCTACTTGTGTTTGTTATCTAGCCTTGCTGCCATGACAACAGCGGCCGCTCTATAGCGGCGTCACACAGACTGTAGGAGCGGAGATGGAGAGGCTGGTCGCCATCTCCTGCTCTCTGTTTCCACTGATACTTCCTTCTTTCGTCTAATGTCCTCCGACATGTTCCAGTGACTTCTGTGTGAATCGGTTCCATAAGTGCGACCGTTCACCTGCCACGTTGACGGTCCCCATGGCAGCGTTGTCAGGAGAGCGGTGAATCCCTGAGCTGTGAGCCAATAGGATGGATCGAGAGAGTCAGGCTAATGGCCAGATGTAAAGGTAGAAAGAGGATGAATAAGTTATAGATGGCTAAACAGAAGGATTAAGGACAAATGGAAGAAAATAAATGTGTTACACTGGCTGTACTCCAGCTCACCTGTTATGTGTGTGTTGTGTCGTCCCCCGTCTGAGTGATGCCATTCAGCCTTTTTAGCTGCAGTTTGTGCTGCCAAGTTGCTAATACTAATAATGACATCCTTTCCAGTTGGAGAAACTCAGGCACTCTCACACATGCCTCCATCCAATCTCTCCCCCTCTCTGTCTCCCCCCTTCCAGCTCTTCATCTCTCTCACCTTCTTTTTCCGTGTACCTCCTCTAGTCCGCCCACTCACTCCCGCTCACTGCCCCCCCCCCCCCCCGTGGCCAGGGGCTCTTTAAGATGAGATCCCTCCTGTTCAAATCGCAAATGCTTGGCTTCTCAATAGAGCTGTATGTGGAGTTTATTGTTCACTGTTGTTCACCCGTCTCACCTGCCTACGCGCTTAAAGGAGAGTGCAGTTGAGTTGCACTGATCTCTTGTTTTTATTCCATCCTGTAATATAACTTATCCTTGCATGAGCTTTTTAATTGTATTATTTTGAATACCTGAAATCAACTCTTCATACAACTGTACATGCTTACTGCTGTGACTGGGACCTCATCTGGTCATTCATTGGACGGTTCCAATGCTACGTCAAATGAAAAGCCCTTTCATCCTCTCTTCACCTCAACACCTGGACGTCCACATGCAGAATAGAGATGAATGTATGTTTCGGGATTATATCGAACCATTATGTAACACAGAGACAGAAAACATATTTGCCTGCACCCACACAAACACACGCACACACACACACACCCACACACACCCACACACACACACACACACACACACACACACACACACACACACACACACACACAAACACACACACACAGATGGATGGGGATACTGTTAAAGCTCTTGTTTCATGTTTGGATTGAACCAAATCACACATACTTTTACTTTGAAGACATGCATGTGTCCAAGTACTTTGTGTGCAGTTCTTTTTCAAAGTCGGTCAGTGAATCTTTTGTTATGGATGTTTGTGTTTCTGAGTCATTGTGTGTGTGTTTGTGTTGGACGTGAGGGCAAAATACACAAGCAGATTTCCAGAACACGACACTTATTCACTTCCAATTCATTCCTCATCCCCCCCATTTTATTTAGTGCAGTCAGTGGTTGTCCTGAGGCCTTTACTTTGAGTTCAACCCAAACCCTTTGCATTCACTTTGATGCTAGTGGGTAGCTTACCTTGCCCCCCCCCCCCCCCCACACACACACACACACACACACACACACACACACAAAGTTATTTTATTCATACCTGGTCAGAGATGAAGAAATCTGATTACAGATGTGGGGAGAGGGAGAGAGGGAAGGGAGAGGGAGAGAGGAAGGGAGAGAGGGAGGGAGAGGGAGAGATAGAATGGAGAGGGAGAGATGTGGGGAGAGGGAAAGAGGGAAGGGAGAGGGAGAGATGGAAGGAAGAGGGAGAGATGTGGGGAGAGGGAAGGGGGAGGGAGAGAGGAAGGGAGAGGGAGAGATCGAAGGGAGAGGGAGAGAGGGAAGGAAGAGGGAGAGAGGAAGGGAGAGGGAGAGATGGAAGGGAAAGGGAGAGAGGGAAGGAAGAGGGAGAGAGGAAGGGAGACTGAGAGATGGAAGGGAGAGGGAGAGAGGAAGGGAGAAGGAGAGAGGAAGGGAGAAGGAGAGAGGCAAGGGAGGGATGGAAGGGAGAGGGAGAGAGGAAGGGAGAGGGAGAGAGGAAGGGAGAGGGAGAGAGGAAGGGAGAGGGAGAGAGGCAAGGGAGGGATGGAAGGGAGGGGGAGCGGTAGAGACGGAAAGTTATAAGGGAGCCATGGACATGGAGAGGGAGGCCGGAGGAGATGGTCATATGTCAGAGTGACAGATTGGGGTTGGCGCTTTACCCCTTCATCCCTTCTGCCTCTCACCTTGTGTCTCTGTCAGCGTTCCCCTGCCCCGTCTCCGATGACGACCATTCTCATCTTCAGATCAACACGGCTTCAGAGAGTGGGGAGGGGGAGGGGCTAAGCCATTTGAAGGAAGGTGGCAGACACCTGTCCTTATCCCCCCCCCTTCTTCCCACATGTACACTTGGCCACAAGAGCCCATCTCACCTCCCTCATATGTACTGTTGAGAGGGACATTAGTAGAAGGACTGCTGCTCTATCTCCTTGCCTGGATGGGGGTCAGGGAGGGTTAGCCTTGCAGTGCTTAATCCCCCCCCCCCCCCCCCCCCTCTGCCTGCCTGCCCCACCCTAACCAGGGGGAGAGAAATAGAGATAGAGGGGATGAGAATAGATTGAGTGAGAGATGGTGAAAAGGACTAGAGGGCAAAGGGCAAAGAAAGAGCTGGAGGGATGGAGGGAGGGGAGACGATGGAGAAAAGGAAGAATAAAATGAAAGTTGTTTGGAGAATGTGAAGGACGGAGGGTGTGGGCTTTATCTGGTGCATGCCTGCAGGTGTTGCCTAGTAACAGAGACGAAATAGATTGAGGCCCAGGAGCCAGACTCTACTGTTCCCTTTATCTTGTTTCTCATTGATCATGGCCAGTGCATGCACAAACACGCACACCGAGCATAATGTCAACAACTGCAGAATCACGCACATTACACACACTGACACAGCACGCAACCAAATAAACAAACAGGCCATGACATGTTTTGGATCATAGAATTGTAGGCCTTAATTGTGTGTGTGTGTGTGTGTGTGCGTGTGTGTGTGTGTGTGTGTGTATCTATCTCTCTTACGTTTCAAGAGGAAACGTAAGAGAGATAGATAGGCTGAGCAAATGTTTTAAGCCTGACTTGTTGCCATAACATTTTCTGCGCTCTGACATATTCTCTGCTGCTGTTACAATATCCACAGCAAGAGGGCCTGCTGCAAGAAGCTGCATTCCCCAGTTCAATTTGTTTGTTAAGTCAGAATTCAGGGAATTCTTCCTAAAAGGGATTTATCGTACATTGGAAGGAGAATGGCAGACAAGGCAGGAGATGGAAAGACCCTGGCGGAGGAGAGAGCTGAGCTGAGCAGGATGGTGGACGAAGGAAATGAGCAGGCAGACAAACAAGGAGGCAGGCTGGCAGGCAGGCAGGCAGGCAGGCAGGCAGGCAGGCAGACAGACAGGTAGGTAGGTAGATAGCTAGGTAGATGGTTGGTGATCCTGAGAAAAGGTTGACAAAGTTAAACTTAAGTATCAAGGTAGATAAAATGTATTTTAATACACAATTCAAGGAGCCGGTACAATGACTCAAAGCACTGTGGTTGAAAGAAAGATCTGGCGATGAGAGAAAGATCTGGTGCTGAGCGACGTGGATAACAGTAATCAGGGAGCCGGGAGAATGAATGCATTTCCATACAACAATGCCCACTGGAAAGGGCGCTTTACATGTGTTTTACTGTTTTACATGCTGTTTTAGCTTGCCAAGAATTTAGTCTTTTGACAGGCTGGAAAATAATCTCATGATGTTACTTATATTGGCATTACCAATGAAACAAAAAAGAAACTGTCTTGATGTGAGCGTCAAAGCAGTACTTAACTGTACATTGGTCTGCAAGATGTAATGGCAATTCCTTGCCAAAAAGAAGAAAAGCTGTAAGCAGCGAGGAAAGGACACAGCATGGCAACTAGACGGCTACAGTAAACGTACGTCACAGCCATAGTCCAATGTGCTGAGTGTAAGGTTAAGTTTCTCACCACAACCTTGCACTGTGAACTTGAAATAGGAGGACAGAAGCAGTAACGCAATACACTCACCATGTCAGCTGTGTGAGTGGGGAGAGCGATCAAGTAGATCAAGTAAACAGAACCTCTTAAATGAACAAACATGTTGTTCTCTCCTTTCTATTCCTCTACATTTCCCACCCCCTCCCTTCGTCTCTCAGCCTTCCCCTGATTCATTTTAAGAACTTATTTTCAAATGATGCTGACTTGACATGCATCTCAAAACAATAGTCAAAGGCCTTTGCCGTTGTGCAGTCATGTATTGTTGTTGAGAGGCGGTCTGCGTCCTGATCACGTGACCTCCCACTTGTGATCAGGATGCAGATGTGCTCTACATGGGAGGCACGTATAGAAAGACATGTATAGATATATTTTTATTTTTTCTCTTATGAATTGTCTGATTTCCACCCCCGGACTGATTCCTGGTCACCTTTGCCACTTCATTAAAGACAAATCTGGAAATGCCCATCTCACAATATTTTATAATATTTAGTTTTTTCTGCTACATTTGCTACCTCATGTTTTTGATTCACTTGAGAAACAAATTAATGTTTTAATTCTCCGGTATCGTGTTTGCGGGGCTAGGTAGGCTATGATCTGGCGAGTAGCAAAGGTTCAACACATGGTTTATTCAGAGACACAGGGTAAACAGACGAGCACTCTGGAGGTGGCTCATGAAGCATCTGCTGAGTCCAGGTATAATTCAGTCCATTTTGGTGTGGGCGTCGTGGTAAATAAGCCTCACATGGTGTTGTGTTGACCACTCTATTTGTAGCAGATGCTATCAGAATTGTTGTTATCACTACAACTATGTGGTCCAATGAGATACTAAGGTTAGCGTTAATACCATGTGGTCAAAATAAGGCATAGAATAATAAAAAGAACTTCACAGACTAAATTTTGTTGGAGAACACACCTCACACACCACCCACATTTTAATTCTGAAAACGTATTTATTTATCATAGCATTGTTATGCATTTTACCCCAGTTGTATTGGGTTGGGAATTGGCCACGTACATTTGTTTGGGAAAGGCTGCGAATACGAGAATACGAGACGAATACGAGTTTGGGGTTTATGGACATGCATTGTTCTAATGTTTGTATTTTGATGCCATTAAATGTAGTGTATTGGTTAAAACATTTGTTTTTTTATTGTTTGTTAAAGTTTCTGTAATTGAATAGTCCAATATGGAAATATGAACAGATTTCAATGTGCCTTCTGCAAAGGGCCTGTGTGCCTGCTTCCATGACGACAATTATAGTGATATTCCACCTTTCTGAACTATAATAGTGTGCAAAAAAGGTGAAGTGGAGAATGTCAACTAGCACTACTCTTTTCATGTACACACTGGAACACAATGTTTGAGAAAGATATAAGAATAAAATGGATATCTATATTTGAATCAATCTCTAATTGTTTTTATTTATATCATGATAGTAACAATATACCACTATCAAATCAGTATACATCGTTTTTAACCTTTTACTGCAGACCTGGTACTACATCAGAGATCTCATGAAGGAGTTCAGAAGCACAACGAAAACTAATTGAAAATCGTCTTTCGCTAGGGTGAGCGTATGCTTTTAGTTTCCAAATCACTATACTTAGGATGGGTTGAACCCATCCTAAGTAAACCAAAACAGAGAATAATTTTAACCTTGCTATCATCATATCGTTAAACCATTAGGCCTCACCATACCATCAACCTCCAAGAAACGCATCTTAACCTATATCCTGTCTATGTATATCCAGTGTACACTTCCTGCCATCCATCCTTTCTTCAATCCAATGGTGTGACATCATCTAAGAACTATATATATATATATATATATATATATATATATATATATATATATATATATATATATACAAGGGCTGGGGGAAGCCCTGTTGCCATGGCCACATGAGTCATGCGTATATTGTTCGCCCATTATCTTGACCAACTGTATTCATTTGGACCGAAAACGGCCAGCTTATCAATATGTTATGCTTATAAACTAATATAGCTTATAGGGTAGAGTTTGAATAAATAATGTTATTATATGTTGTATAATATTTTCTATACCTTTTAGTTATAGGAACGGCATATTCGGCGCCTCATAAGTATAACCCTGAGCCAGAAGTCGGGCACAGCGATTGATGTACCGATACCGGTCGAGGACCAGCACGTATGCGAACACATGCAGTCCACAGAGGTGAAACTGTGTCCACGAGGTTATCGATGAGGCACCTTTATCTGCAAAGGTTTGTAATTGAAGTAATCGCTGATTCGTCGTTCAGGGAATGGATGCATGGCTTTGTTTTGCTGGGCCTGAGAATAAAATGAATGCACCAAGCTAAATTAAAACGCTTTTATTAAAAAAAAAAAATGTAGGTAACATCATTCTCAAATGGGTCTATTACATGTTTTAACATAATTCCAATGTAGCGCCCTCATAATACTATTTCCGGATTGGCTTGTGGGTAGGTCTGAAGTGCTTTAAAGGCCCCTTGTGTACACGTCAAAGTGACCCGGAGGATTCCCTGAAGGTCGCTCTGCCAAGATCTAAATCGTGTGGCATTAGCTGCGCCGATCAGGCATTGGATAACATCTAAATATACGGCAACTGTAGATGTACAACTGTAGGTAAAACCCCCTTCTTAAAGCTCCATCCACTCACTCAAATACGTAGACTGCTGGCTCCAAGATTACTCCAATACATCAATTCATTACCTTGCATACTGCACTTTATAAATATGGTTTTGTTTTACATATGATTGTGCGTGGGTGTTTGTACGTGTGCCTGTGGCCATAGAGGCCCAGTGAAGGTGAGCCCATTGAATAAAATACAATTACGTTGTCTAACAATAGAAGACATCAGGTGGTAATGTACTATGTCCCCTCATGGGTTTAATAAACACTCCATCCCGGCCTCGTGGTGACAGCTTGGGATTGACCCACTTACCTGAGATTAGTAGCTGGTTTCCCGCGCAGGCTCTGTGCTGCTTCCCCTCAGACACAGGCTGCTGAATCGACACAGACACAAAGGTGATCAACCATATCAACTAGAAACTAAACCTTCCTCCCTTTAAAAACAGCATGAATTTGACTCAAAACTGTAATTAAGCCTTTGCCTATTATCTCCAAGCCCTGGCTGTCGGTTAATGGACGCCTTATGCCCATAAGGGTTTTACAGTACGTGTGTGTGTGTGTGCGTGAGGTGGGTGGGACTTTGTTGATCCAACAACAAACAAAAACAACCACAACAGGGGTGGGTGAACCAGAGATCACAATGGTTCTCTGGCCTCCCACCTCTTTCTGCACACAAACCACCCTGACCCCTACATCAACCCTCCCCTGTGGCCCTCTGTCTGTCTGTCTGTCTGATTGTCAGTCTGTCTGTCTCCGTCCACCTGGCTTTCTGCGAGTAGCGGAGAGACAGATACAGAGCGAGAGATTGAGAGCGTACCTTGATAAGGATGACTAATCTTACCTCGTTCAACACACATAAAACAGAGACACAAGGTTGTTTTATTAAAGACCTTTTTGTTGAGTCTTCTGGATCTGTCCCCCCTTGTTGCCAGCACCCTGTCCTGACAACACCACCAGGGCTATAGTGAATCATCTTCCCCAATGATTTTAACCACAGCCTTAAGGGGCATTATCCATACACTGTCCCCTGCCTTTAGATAGACCAGGACCATCCTGAGGCATCTCCAACACACCTGCATTTAGATCCCCCCTTAAGGTACCATTGAACTCACTGTTTCAGCTGGAATTCGAACAGCATGGGATTTTATGAAAAGAGTTCTAGGAAGGAAGGGGGTGTTTAAAGGCCCAAGGCAACTTTTGTGATACTTTTTTAGTACCGTCGTTGTGAATGAGCGTTATAATGAGCAATGTTGTGTATAAAATGTGACACACACCGAAGCGTTATACTATAGATGGCCAAGAAGCCTAAGCCTCTCTCTGGCGCACTCATTAAAATCACCAACTGTCCAGAACAAGCTCCCCCCACACACACACACACACACACAGACCTTGGAGATGTACTGTAAGTGTCAGAGACGGGTAACGCTCTCTCTCTGACGCCGCAGTCAACAGCTGCCCAGAGACAGAGCTCTACACGTCCACACACGACTCCCAGCCTGTGTTCCCTGGTCATGACGCATACTAGTTGACTAACAGGCACTTTGACGTCACGGAGAGACGGTCACATGCGTTTCAAGCAGATGGGAACCGTCGCCTATTTTTTTGCGGAGACCTGCAAAAACATAGGATTTTGCACATTTTTTTCACTAAAATACGGTATTATTTGTGTCAAAATGTCATAGATCACTATGCTGATGATCATTTAAGACATATTACCATTTTTTAAAACCAAAGAAGCCGTTTTGGGTTCCCTGAGTCTTGGTAGAGTGGAGCACTATATTGAGCAGCTTGGCTAAGGACAGAGAAGTGCACATCCATCCCATTTCCTGGCATATTAAGACATTTTTGACAATCCATAAGCAGGTGGTTGACCTATTGCCCGACTGGGGTCATCCATATATTTTCATATCGCTGTATGATGATGGCTAGGTGGCTAGGCTAATCGCCAGAAAAGGTTTGCTGAAAATTGATTCCTCAATAAAAAACGCATAGCTTTTCTGGGGTTTGATGGAACTTTGAACTTGATAGGCTTTAGGGACATCTTTTATAAAGTTTTTATTCCACTTTAGAGTTCTGCTTTGTGGGTCTTTAATGCCTCTGTGAATCCATTCCATTACTACATCCAAAGTTACTTTGAGCATGTGCTCAGTGTCAGCTGCTCCATCCTGGGATGATACACCCAATGGAATGGGGTATTCTCACTTGAGAAAATCAACTGTGCTCTTGTCTTTCTGAATTAGGGTTAGCTCAGAATTCTGTAGGGTTAGCTCAAATAACTCTGAACTGTTTTTCTGAATGAATAGGATTCCTCCAAATAGCCTGATAAACTCCCTCCTGAAGGGTGAGTAAGGTGGATGCTGCCCATCAGCCAAACCCTCCACAGGGGATTACAGGTAGAGGGGTTGATATAAGATATCTAAGGTATTAGTAACCATGTCAAATGATGTAATCAAACTGTTCGCTTGATCACATGTAACAGAAGAGATTGGATTTCAGATGCATCCTCTTATGTTCGTGAAGCCATATGGGTTCAACTGATCCTGGAGAAACGCCACGATGTCAAACATATCAGGACGGGCTTTCCGTCTGGACAACCCCAAAGCCCTGAGGTGCCTGCACAAAAGGGACAGACGAATAACAATACCATCCATCCATATTATTGGTGGACACCAGTATATCCGAACGACGGTACCAAACCTCTTAAACCAAAATAAATTCAACCAACAGGCGGGACATGTTTGCTTCTATGAAAAAGAGCTTTCAAGTAAAAGATCACTTCTCTTGGTATATGATGGATTCCGAAAAAAAAATATGCCCTTGTTTTTCAGAATCAATGAAATATTATTTCCGATATAATTTTTTCGGAAATAATGAGATACTGTTTCCGAAAAACAAGAGCACATTTATTTTCTGATGCTGTTTGCTACACAACACAACGTACTACTTTAAGAAATGATTGGAAATCCCATTCTCAACGAACACACACACACACACACACACACACACACACACACACACAGACACACACACACACACACACACACACACACACACACACACACACAAGTTCACACTTCACTCCCACGCCTCCACACACACCACTTCCCCTGCTCCATGGATCTCAGAAAGAGGGAATGCATAATTTAATGGCATGGTGAGGCAATGGAAAACCAGCCATGCATTATGTATGGAGTCCATACAATAATAAATAACCAATATCCATAGGATAATAAATAAACTAAATTCCCATCCCGCCTGTTCTGCTTGAAATTTCCCATTGCCTGTAGCTCCCTCTCCACACCCCCTCCTCATCCCTCCCTGCCCTGCAAAGCAAGAAAGGTCCCTACTTATACACTGTGTGCGCATGTGACACAGTGCGCAAACATCCTTGGCCCTTGACATTGCTGATGCATTCTGGGAGATATCAGCATTGTGGCTGTGTGTGTATGTGAGTATGTGTGTGTGTGTGTGTGTGTGTGTGTGTGTGTGTGTGTGTGTGTGTGTGTGTGTGTGTGTGTGTGCGTGTGTGTGTGCGTGTGTGTGTGCGTGTGTGTGTGTGTGTGTGTGTGTGTGTGTGTGTGTGTTAGGCAAATAGAAGAGTGTGGAGTTTAAAAAAAACTAATGTTATCTGATGAATGTAATGGCACGGTGGGATGTTCTCCTGGTCAGAAATAGAAAGCGCTAATCCAGCTTGTGTCCCAACAGACATCCATACTGTGAGGTATTTTGTTTTGAAGTTGTTCTCAATGGCCTCAATAAGGTTGTGCTGCCTTGCTTCTTTGTTTTTTTGCATTAATGTATGCCTTACATTGTGCTTTTGGCCTTAATTCTACTAGGATGAGGAATGGACCAGTGGATACTATGCTAGTGTCCTCTAGCTCTATTGATCCTCCTCCTCTGTGTGTGTGTGTTTTGGTGAGTCAGTGTCCAGGTAACCTTTGGGGAATCACATTCTGTTGTCTGGCAGCTTAATAATGAATGTTTTGGGCTGTTTAGCTTTCTCTGGCATTTCAAGTGTCAGCGTGCACAAACATTCACGTACATTTCTGTGTGTGCTTTCTCTGAGGTTGGCTTCTTGGACTCCTCAGGAAATTAAAAAAAAAAATCCTAAATGTCTACAGGTTATTAAGCGTGGCGTTATCCAATCCTCCCATCTGTCACTCTCTTTCGCTGTGTCCTACTCTCTGTCTCTGTCTCTCATGTCATTTTTTGCGATCCACACTCCGTCTCTTTCTTCATGAGCGGTACTATTGTCAGGTCAGCGTCTCATTCCAAGATGTCTGGCGTGAGCGTATGCTTAATCCAATGTGTGTGCATGTGTCCAGTCTCTGCACTGTACAGCTAGTCTCATTCATGCATTATTCACCATGAAGAAACGGGTTTGTCCGTTTTAAAGGTATTGTTTAGTGCAGTGGAGGCAGACAGCTTTGATACGCTGGCTGGATTCTAACGACCCTACGATCCGATACGGTTTAGTGCATCAGCGGCCTTTAGGCTCCTCTTTAATGCCCAGAGAGAGAGCGGGGTGAGAGATAGCGTTTAGGAAAGAGAGATAGTGGGGAAGAGAGCGACAGAGAGGGGAACATAATAACCTTGACAATGCTACCCTTCAAATGTTTTTTTGGTTTGCCGTTGAATATCGGCCTCTTTATCTGTCCCATTTGCCCGTGCATCAACACACTCTATACTTCTTTAAAGCACAAGCACACGCACACACACACATTGCACACACTCATACACACATATTTACACACACACACACAAATACCAGGTACAATGTCAGGGGCGAAAGGAACACAGGAACAGTGTGTTCCAGCTTAGCCACTCTGTGATAAAGACCTATTAGTGAAGAGGCCAGGGGATTAGACTGCTCACCAAGGATGCTTGGGTCAACTAGAGGAGCACAGACAGACAGGCCGCACAGACAGCATCACAAGAGTATGTTTGACCATTAACATGGATAGCATTCAAATGTATTACATCCACTGAGAGATATAGTTACCCAGGTGTGTGATATTCAGTGTCTGCAAAGTGTCAACAAAAAAAACACAACTTCCAAATCTGCAGGGTTTGAATAAGCTGTAGCTTTTATTGCACATTCCTGTTTGGTCTTGCAACGACCTCTCGTCTTTTTATTTTCTTTGAAATCCATGATCTTGGTCTTGTCCGAAACCCTTTGTGTTGTTATCTGGAGGGGGCGGGGGGGGGGCTAGGGCCTGTGTGGGGGGGTGATAGGAACCGATAAAACCAGGTCACAGGTCAGACCCCTGTGGGTGTAATTAAAGCAACACAGAGGTTGTACTGGGACTGAGATCATGAGACCAGTAAGGGGCGGGGCACACCTCCGCTTTCAGCCCAATGGAGGGTGATGATGTCAATCAGGGGACATATTTCTGGAACAATTTCCTAATCCTACTATTGTGTCTATTATGTGTTGCTTTCCATATTCAATAGACAGCAACCTTAATAGAAAGCTTGGTGTGTGTAGTCCCCAAGATGTGGACACAACTCCCTGCCAGAACACTGACGCCTGGGCTATCATTCATAGTTTTGTTTCCTTTTTTTTCGTTTCTATTTCTTCTGCGGTGACAATCCCTGCGACATGCTTTGAAAATCTTCATTTTGGCAAACCACAAATAAATTAAAACACAAACATTCATAAAACACAAGGTGACATATTCAGGACACTTAGAAAGGAGAAAAGAAGGTACGTACAGAACAGATAAAAGAAGAGAGAAGAAGAAGAGAAGCGTTTGCTGTTGAATTTTGTTTGTCCGTTTTTTCTTGCTTTTCTTGAAAAAAAGATCTAGCTAGCTACTACACTCACATATCACATGCAGATATATTACAACATAACCTGTTTAGTGTCTTTAAACTACCCATCTAAACTAGATCACAAAATGATTCTCTTGAGACCAGCAACACACTCAAGTTTTTCAGATATTTTGTCATATAATAATTCATTTTTAAATGGTCTCCTTTCGCTCGTAGGCCAAGAGAACACAATACAACCAACCCTGAAATGAAGAGCCAAGTTAATAGAGGACAAACACACATGACCACATACCAGATGGTGCTATGTTTTCTCTTTTCATTTTTTTAACAAAGAGGGCGTGTACCACACACACACACACACACACACACACACACACACACACATACACACACACACACACACACACACATACAGGCATTTTGGACAGTTCTGGCTTTGGATTGACTAATGTTAAAAACTGATAGCAGCCAAAGCCAATCAGGAAGTGCCATGGGAACAGCGTGTTTGTTTCAGGGGGCATACAGCGATGTAGGGGGCCTCTGTGGTGATTCAGTCGCTCCCCTGCTGACATGGGAGAGGGGAGTGACAAATGTCACTCTTCCCTCTCCCTCTTCTTCCTCGAATGGAGCTCTGCAGAAATGTCAGGCCAATTAGCAGCTTCCCCTTTGACATTTGACTGACATGCAGTAGAAGCTGAGGTAAACAACACACACACACACACACACACACACACACGCGCGCACACACGCGCACACAGATGGGGGAGCAGGAGGGTTCTGCACATGCCGTGCCGTTACTGGGACGGAACAGATTGATAGCGGTGCTTAATGGCTGTGGATGTAAAATCAACCGACACCACAGCCACATTGATTAAGCACCGCGCCCCGTCCCCCCCTGTCTGGAGACCCCTGAAGCCGGTCTCCTGGGGTACTCCTGCGTGCACGTGGGCCTCTGCTGGTGCATCGGTGCCTCCAGCAGGTGCACCGTGTGCGATCAGTGACGCGACCCGCTGAGCATTGCGTGTTTGTGTGGTATATCCCCATATGTGTGTGGGTGTGTCTATGGTGGGCATCCCTGTTTGTGTGTGTTCATCTATGCGCGTCGGTGCGTGTATGTGTGTTTGTCTGTGGTTGTTAGCCCGAGACGCACAGACATGACATAACAAGACAGAAAAACAGCCATTTCTGCAAGCACTTGTCATCCAGGGTAAATAATCTTTTCTTTTTGTTAAAGGGTTGTCTCCCTAGCTGTCTGACACACACACACACACACACACACACACACACACACACACACACACACAGCCACACACAAACACACACACAAACATGCGTACACAAACACGGGCGCTGAAGCCTGGCCATCAGCTGTACCATCTGGTATATAAATCATGGGAATAACATTTCTCCTTCCTCTCCTACACACACATTAATATGAGAGGAAAGAGAGAATATGAAATAGAGAGAGAGAGAGAGAGAGAGAGAGAGAGAGAGCGGGGATTGACAGACATTCTCTGCATATAGCAATGTGTGACTCTTTCTCAATGAGAAATCGATATTTAACTACCAAACAGTGAGCTCTAAATATAGCCACAAAAAGAGATGGAGCGCAACGAAACGAGAGAGAGAGAGAGAGAGAGAGAGAGAGAGAGCACAGCTCCATAGGAATTACAATCATCATGTTGCATTGAAGTGTGAACAACGGCCCGGTCAAAATGAAGTAGAGAAAGGAGGGGGAGAGGGGGGGGGGTCAGATGAGTGCGTAAAATCACTAGTGCACTTGCCCATCTATTAAATACTAACAACTTTATTTATATGCAAATGTGACCAGAACAAGTAGCACGACGACAGGAAGTGATGTCGCCTGAGTGCTCTGTGCATTGTGGGTTGGGGGGGGGGGGGGAGAGAGGGGGTGAGAAAAAGATGGCGGAGCAATTTCCTTCATTCAATTGTCTTTCGGGTCACCAGCTGGTGAGGTCACATGGGTCCTGCTGGGTTCCTGTTTGTCGGCAAAAAATAAAATAAAATAATACTAATAAATAGCCAATGATGAGACGGTCCTTGGGTCACCTGACCCAAAGCAGAGGAGCAGCCGGAGGAGGAACGAGGCTTCGTCCGGTGCTCCTAGGTTCTTCCGTCGTCGTTCTTTGCAAAAATGAGTCCCGAGGAAAACGATATAAACCGCAGAAAAGACATCCAAATCCCCCCCCCCCCCCCCCCATCGAGATTTTTTTTATATGATGAAAGAGTGGCGTTGAGTTAGCATGATGATGTCATCGTTAAGGTGTCGATGAGGTCTTGTATCCCCGGGGCAGGAGGGGGTGAGGAGGTGGATGGGGGGCGGCGACGGGTGCTGGAGGTCACAAGGGGGGCCGGGGCAGTGCAGAAGCCTCAGCCGTCGGACACGGGAGGGGAGACCCAGCCGTACTTCTCGTGGGTCTTCACCAGGGACTTAAAGGTGGCCTCCGCCTCCTTGCGGCTGAAGGCCTTCTTGGACTTCCCCGCTTTCCTGCAGATACGTCCCTACGGAGAGAGACGGGGGGGAGGGGGGTGGTGGGGAGGGCGGCACACAGACAGATGGGCAGAGGACGAGGGATTGAGGCAGCCATTTTGGTAAGCGAGTCAGCAAACATCAGTGAATGAATCAAGCAATGGCTAACGGCCTACGTCAAAACCACATCGCCGCTGTTTGTTGGCATCGTCGCCGGACCTCTGATCGCTCACGTGCGTTTCTGGACGAGACCACAGAGACACCTTTCGGAATAGCTGTGCTCCCACTGACGACGGGGAACGGCTGACACACACACACACACGTTCTCAACGTGGACATTTGACCATATCACGCTCAATCACAACGGAGACTATGTCCTTACAACCCCCCCATTCCCCACCCCCACCCCGAGCCCTCCCAGTCCGGGGGAGTGTGGAACACTAGGTTATCACGTGAGACGGAGACTGGAGAGGACCAGACCCCCAGTGTCGGGCGGTCGGTCCGCTTGGATGTTCAGGTAGACAGAGGATGAGGAAAAAACAAAGAGCAAAGGTGTGGGCTTTTGCCTGTGACAAATTCAACAGAGGATTGGAGGTATGGCTGCCATGGTGACGGTGGCTTAAAATGAAAAACGTTCATGCACCCGCCATGACACAGGCATGAGAGCGTTGCAGGCTTTATCCTTCCGTATTACGTGCTTTGAGAGGGTATTACACAGAGGTTAAGGGACGTACAGCTATGCATCTGTGTGCGTCGAGCACACCAGGAATAGTTCTGGCCCTGGTCCCCCTCGTTGTGCTCATCTTAACAGGAGATGGAAGCGTGTTAAAGTGAGGCCTGGCGCTACTTGAAGCAAAGTGTGTTGTTTGTTAACAAATATTTGCTGTACTTTGTTGCTGGCCTCAGTTTCACACTGATCTCTTTCCAAATGCGCTATTGTCTTCTGGGCTCAATTGGACAGCAGAAGACACAAACACAAGAAGTGTTGGGCTCCCTTTCTCTCTGGCGCTTTGTCTCTCTCTCTCTCTGTCTTCTTATCAACACTTCTCTTTCCCTCCTGCTTTCTTCTACTTCTACCAAAACTGTTCCTCCCCTTCCTTCAGTCTTTCCACACACACACACACACACACACACACACACACACACACACACACACACACACACACACACACACACACACACACACACACACACACACACACACACATACAAACACAGACACACAAAAAGCGGATACACCCAGATCTAAAATAAACAATTGTCTATGTGTGGTACTAATAGATAAATGCTAATACATCTTTACTACATTACTTTTACATGCTGCCATCTTTTGGACTGGCAGAGCTGAATTGTATTGCACTGTACTGAAAATGTGCTTTAATCGCTTCAATACAATTTTAAAGGAGATGTCGAGATTTAGATCATATATTACCCTACCCTAGAATGTGTGTTTTTGTGTGTGTGCTGTTACTTGCTCAAAATGGTCGGTCTCAGCTCTTTGATATTACTATGGCGATTCCCAGCTGGTGGTGAATTGTGATTGCCATGGTGATGAGTGACATGGCGATATTGTCGTGTATTTGCTGGAGGTCTCTGACGGCATTAGGAGCTGTAGCCTTGGAGTATGCGAGTGATTGGTTGAATCCCTGTGTATATGAGAGCGAGAGCGATGGGGAGATGGAGAGAGAGAGAGAAGAGAGAGAGAGAGAGAGAGAGAGAGAAAAAAAACACGAGTATGTGCCGATCTGAGAGAAAAGCAGAATGCAGACATTAAAGGAGAGTATTAGGCTTCAATTAGCACTGATGTGCTCAGAGTGCTAAGGGGAGCAGCTCCATGTTCAAAGGTGGCCTAGAAGACACAACGTGTGTGTGTGTGTGTGTGTGTGTGTGTGTGTGTGTGTGTGTGTGTGTGTGTGTATGCGTGTGTGTGTGTGTTTTTGTTTGAGTTCGTAAAAGTGAAAAAGATGATGACTTGAGGAGAGATGAAAAAAGGGAAAAAGAAACAGAAATTAACAAATTCAATATTTATATATATTTGTGTGTGTGTGTGTGTGTGTGTGTGTGTGTGTGTGTGTGTGTGTGTGTGTGTGTGTGTGTGTGTGTGTGTGTGTGTTTATCTATGTTAGTGCTCTGGCCCACCACGATTGCCCTGTGAGTTAATTTTGCAAATAAATATCAGCCAATGGTATATCACAACTCCATTGGGACTGCTGGCTTTCTACGATGTAGATATGAATTAATATTTTCTGGAGAACACATTAATGGTGTTAGACTAGAACTTCACACCACACCTTCAAATTAATGCTTTGGATTTAAAAGCTCATAAACATTTTGTTTTAAGCATTTCCCACTGGTTGTCAGCTATCGATGAAGGATGGTGGTGATAGTCACTTCAGCTAACACGATTCTATGTTTTCAATCCAAGGTCAATGGGCTCTATATAAGGCTCGACTGTGACTGAGAGGGGCTGAATGCAGAGCTAATATCATCGCTATCAAATGCGTATGCTCTTGTGCCCACATACATCAGAAAATGGATGGCCTAATGATGCCTTACCTGGATCAATATACTAATAATGCATATGTAGGATTTCCAGAGTTGGCAAATCATCATCTTATCTTAACCTGCTCTCAGCCGTGAGTTTTAAATCTTAAATCTCCCTGTGTGTGAGAGTGTGTCTGTGTTTGTGTTTGTACACATCAGCAGCTGCTTAGCTTTATTGACTTATGGATCACCCCTCTGTCATAGCCGGCTCCCCCTCATGTATAAATATAGCTGGCGGGGGAGGACACTTTGGTATATTCATACCAAAGGCCAATATTTATCATGTATTTAAAGGGTGAGTTTCCGTTTGTGTTTGTGTACTTGTGTGTTTGTGTTGGCGTGCGTGGAGGGAGGGGGGGGGGGGCGGTTATGATGCAGGTGTGTATGTGTTTGTGAGAGCCATCGCTCTCTTATGAACACACACACACACATACACACACACACACACACACACACACACACACAAAAACACACACCCCATAGAAGCGCAATAAATCAATATTGTTTGTTTCCATCAACAATCAGGAGATGGAGGACATTGCAACGGAACACTGCAGATCAGCTAGCAAGAAAACAGCCTTCATTCGTAGAGGCTATTCATTTATTTTTAATGATCTATACTATATTAAAACCTACCAAGTGACAAAAGCTTCAATCATTCACGTTCCCTAACCCTAATGTTTAACACACGTTCATTACTCCAATGTCCAGGTAATGGTGTGGAATAATCAACTGGGGTTTCCAGTGCCAGGCCTGCATAAGCTCTCCTGTCATAATGCTGTCATGACAACGCTGTGACATACCGGCAGAACACTGATACACTGATATTTATTCATAGAATGATAACAAAACGATTTTTTCTGGGAATGCTACAAATAACCCCGAGTCGCATTGGAAATGCTACCATGCCCATACTGCAGTGCAATATAAAACTGGTGTGTGTGTGTATGTGTGTGTGTGTGTGTGTGTGTGTGTGTCTGTGTCTGTGTCTGTGTGTGTGTGTGTGTGTGTGTGTGTGTGTGTGCGTTTGTGTGTGTGTGTGTGTGGGGGGGGGGGGGGGGGGGGGGGAACCAGGATTACATAATCTTCCCAGCTTCGGTCACCAACTGGTCTTAATACGATGGTCTGTGACGATAACATATTTAATGTCACCATGACCGTCAACAGTCTACATAAACATAGCCTTTATTTAAAACCTATTTTACAATCCAATTGACATTTAAATGCATGAAACATCTGACCAAATCGGCAGACGTTTTGGCTCTATTTATTGAACAGAATGGGAAACGCGGGGAGGCGAGAGGACGAGACGCTGGGAACACATCGCAGAGGAGATGATGCTGCTGAGACTGCGATTCGTGAAATGGCCGCCGCTTGACATATGAATAATATTCCAGAGAGCCTCACCAAACCATCTCCTCTACGACAGAGCGACCCGAGACATCGGATCATGCTTTGAAAAAACGCACTAGGAAGATTGTGACTATAATCGTGCCTTTTACGCATTAATTACGCACGAAACAAGAGTGGACACAAATCATCTTTCATTACGAATTGTCCAAAACGAATTATAAACGCTTAGCCGTGAATGTGATGTTCAGCATATCTACATAATGACCCCTCACCTGTCCTTTTACAAGGCTTGCGGCAAACTGCCTCATAACGGCTTCCACGGTGTAGGCGCTGGACCAGCCGCGGGGTGTGAGCAGCTCCATGCATATCGCGCCCCCGTCCAGCACGTAGCCGTTCTCCAGGCGGGGGGTGAGCACCCGCATGAACGGCGGCGAGAAGGGGAAATTGTCGGGGAAAGTGACATTCAGTAGGATGAACTCGGTGTTC
Organism: Pollachius pollachius; assembly: GCF_949987615.1. Taxonomy (NCBI): domain Eukaryota; kingdom Metazoa; phylum Chordata; class Actinopteri; order Gadiformes; family Gadidae; genus Pollachius; species Pollachius pollachius. The sequence goes on along the minus strand of NC_136946.1, from coordinate 15,675,556 downwards.
GTCTCCTTCATGTCCTGCCACAGCGCAGAGTCTTTGTCCACCTGGTGCAACTTGACATTCCAGTCGAAGAGGTTGTCGTCCACCAGTTCTACCGTGATAAAGTTGTCCCCTAACCGCCGGATCTCCTGCAGCTCCTTCATGAGCCGCCGCGTCCGGACCTGGGTGCAGTGCTGCCGGTGCGGGGGTATCGAGGCGCCGCCGAGGACCCCTCCTCCTCCCGCCGTCTGCTGCTGCTGCTGCTGCTGTTGCTGCTGCTGCTTCTCCTTCCCGGGACGTTCCTTGTCCTTGCTGTGCAGGTCCAGCTTCTTGGCCTTGATCTCGGGGGTACTCAGGATGTTGGTCTCGTTGGTGGTCTGACAGTGCTTGGCGTTGTTTTTCTGGTGGCCCTTCGTCCCTTTTAGAGATCCCTGGTGGTGTTTGGGGTCCTCGGTGTCTCGGTCGTGTAGACGAATGAGACCGATCTTCCGCAGTAGAGTGGCCATTATATTGTCGCCGAGTACAGGGCGAGATAGCACCGTTCTCCCGGTCCCGGTAATAAAAGGCGACGAAAGCCCGATGAGCGACGACCAACGAATGCGGCAATCCCTCTAATCACTGCAGGCGGAGGTGAAGACAAACTGTGGGCTGTGGGCTTTTTTTCCTCAGTGCATCATCTTGAAGTGGATCGACTGAAAACAATACAAATCACACTCAATAAATAGGCGTTGGGCTTGCGTCGCTCGTGCGTAACTCATACATTTCCCTAAATAACAATCACACACACACGTATTTAAACGTCGTCCAAACCTATGGTAGGCTATCCCATCACCGTTTTTTTTTCTCACAAATCAATCACCGTAACGATGTGGGCTATGCTATCCCGTCTGACTGCGTTAATAACATGCGCCCTATGCGCCGTAATATGCTTACCACATACGGCTGGAATCCAGAACCGCTCCGAATGCGCCAAAAGACGGGATTCCGGTGTATTGAGTGAGGTTCACATTCACAAAGCTCCCGTCGGTCTGACCTGCAGCACGAATGAGAGCCTTTGATACGCGCGCAGCTGCTGCAACACGAGCCCCAATGTTGCTAAGGACGACGATCCAAACCGCGGGTAATCCGTACCATGGAGGCGCGCGCCCGCTCCCTCCTTCGTATACAGCGCTCGAGCTCGCACGCTCCCGCCGGGCGTCGAAGGCTTCCGATGTATGCGTATACCGGCGGGGGTGAATGAGTAATGACAGCGGAGATAGATGCGAGGATGTGGACTCAAAATTGATCATTTACGCCGAAAGACATAGACCTCATTAATATTAATTTGAAAAAAAAAAAGATAGGCCCTATTGCGTAACGCAAAGCGTGTGGGGGAAACTGATTTCTCTGAACATGATGGGAATACATGCACGTTAATCAGAAGCCTACTGTTGATAAAATGAAATATTCTCCTGATGTCCTTAATTGTTTTCATATTCGTATGAACTGGCTGCAACATCACAGCAGAATAGATAATCGACACACAAAACCGTCATATTTTATTTGATATTTTTTAATTAAATATGACTGGATATGCGTTCGTGCGGAAAGGATGATGCGAGCTGTAACAGACCCTCATCGGCTTTTCGTGCATTAACTTTATTAAGATAATGCACTTTATTAAAAAAAAATGAATAGGGCTATAATATCATTAGCAGTATCTTAATAGCAGCCATATTTTTCATGGACTGTATATTATTCTTCAACATAACATATATAGAGTACACTATTCATGGACTGTATATTATTCTTCAACATAACATATATAGAGTACACTATACTCTATACTCAGGTTGTAGAGGAGAAGGTTTGCATGTGGGTTCATTAGGATGCTGCGACCGACGTGCAGGTTACATAAATGGTGGGAGTAGAGAATAGGCCAGCCACATTCTTATACAACCCATTCATTGATATACCTTCAGTGAAATGCATAATGTCGCCGCAAACGCTATCTGACAACTCAGGGGAGAAGGGTGCTACCAAGTACTTAAAAAAGCAGGCGTCGTTTAGGTTTGTGGATGTACTTATGATGAGACTGCCCTGGTACAATCCTATAGGTCCATGGGTACAATGAAGCAGGTCCCTAACGACGTTTTACGACTTTTGCAATCGAAATACGACAAACCATGATTGGTTATATCCAAGGTAGCTGAGCATTCTCATCAGCCATTGGCTCTCACACTGCCGGAAACAGGTTGATAACATCTCATCCAGAGGAAGCTAGGCTATGAATTGTCAAATTATTGCTGTAATCTAATGATACATATATTGTGTTGTCAGTCATTAGAGTCATTTAAAAATGGCGGAACGGTTTGACAATCTAGAAGAGCATCTCGAGAAGTTTGTGGAGAATATTCGGCAACTCGGGATCATCGTGAGCGACTTCCAGCCCAGCAGCCAGACAGGACTGAATCAGAAACTGTAAGTCACGTTATGCACACAAACTGAAATTATGTATATCATTTTTATATATATATAAAGCGTGGTTAAGGTGTTGTTAGATAAGCTCTGTAATTCGACGTTTTATGTTGCAGAAATTTCATGATATCTGGACTACAAGATATCGATAAGTGTCGTCAACAGCTCCATGAGATCAACGTTCCTCTGGAGGCGTTTGAGTGAGTCTCTCTTCATCGATCTCATGTTAACCATGCATGCAATTGTAGCATGTTTGCGATCTTTGATAAAACCCTTGAATACACTCTTATATAATATATCGTACTCTATCGTGTGTGTGTGTGTGTGTGTGTGTGCGTGCGTGCGTGCGTGCGTGTGCGTGCGTGTGCGTGTGGTTATGTGTTGTACTGACCTAACACTTTCCTTTTAATTTTCCTGAACATCAATATTCATATATATATTTTTACATACAGCAGAACATGGGAGCACTATTTTGATATATCAAGAATGATCTATCATCAAATGATCCTGCGTGGTAGCCTAGATCCTATAAGTAGCATTTCAAACAAGGGCAGTCTTAACCAGTGTGGCCGCTTGCTCCCTCAGATACATCGACCAAGGACGGAACCCACAACTCTACACCAAGGAGTGTCTGGAAAGAGCCTTAGCCAAAAACGAACAAGTGAAGGGGAAAATCGATACTATGACGGTAAGAAAAGACAACAGACCTCTCTGGGTCTTTGCTTTATAGTCCTCCTTTGTCAGAAATATACACCTCCATAGGGTAGTCACTCTCCTTCTATTACTGATTGTTTGAGCTTCGGCCTGTCATTACTATTTAGTAATTTAGCACATTGTCACCAACCGATAAATAAATCGATCAGTAGCTAATGAATGGTAGAGGGTTATGCATCTTGTTCAATGATACTGATGGGTAGAATGCAGATGTTGGGGGCTGAAGCCAGAACCTTCCAACAGTAGACCTTCTTGGTATTTTCCACTAGAGTGCACGCACCAGCGCTGAACAACCCCCAACACCGCTAATCCTTGCTGATCCATACATTCTAGTTTTCATTTTTTGTGATTTATATTTGACCTTTTTTATAAGAATATGAGACAAATCAATATATATGAGGGCTAAAATACTAATAAATTACCACATAAATAACTGTGGGTTGTGTTTGTAAATGAGGTTCTGTCTCTGCAATCTCAGCAGAGTTTGTAAATGAAGGCTATGGTTAATGTTTTGACGTATTCACTGCCATCTTCAACATGAACCCTGTCACGTGGTCGTCAATGTAGTCTGAATTACATCTGTGATGTCTTAACTCTGGAATACATTCAATGACAGCCTTTGTCCTGTTGGTGATCGCACACAGACCTTGATCAGTGTCTGCTAAAAGTGATTACACAAAAGAGCAAACAAGTATTCTAATGCATTACTGTTCTCTGAGGATAGCGTAATAACACGTCATTTTCAATGACTTATTTTCACACGTTCCGTTCCGCAACACTGCTTGTGGTCATTGCCTTGCCAATTTGATAGATTATCTGGACTATTTCACGTGCCATTTGTTTCACTCGTCTCCAGACTATGAATGTATTAAAAGCTTCCCATATCTGTAATGTGTCTCACTTTAAAAATTCATTCATAATGGGAGAATGTAACGACCACAGTCACATAACACAACTGATAAGTCATTCATGATCAAGAAAAGGTTCATTCAAATGTATCACAGACATCAGGAGAATCACCTACACACATGTTTCAGATATAATCATTGGATTAGCTGTATTGAAGATCACTATCCACTATTTAATGTTGCGCTGGTCAAAATGTTATTAACAACCATGACAGTAACCTATCTCTGGGTATCAGTAGTCTTATCTGCATGTATGTGTATTTTTATATATAATATATTATATGTATTTATAATAGATATAAAAACGTTTTTCTCTTTTGAAATTGCAGAAATTCAAGAGCCTTCTTATTTCTGAGCTGGGCAAGGTGTTTCCAGAGGAGATGGCCCAGTATAAGGCCATACATGGGGAAGACCATCACTCCTAGTGCATTCCCTACCCCAAGCACACGGTGCACCTCCAGGACACAGTCAGACTAGACCTCAATGTCTCCAGCAGCCTCTGAATACAAGCAGGCTACAATGACCATCAATGACATAACTAACTCCACTTCACCCAGAGCTCTGTTCGGTATACCACAGTGTACTGCAGTGGCTCGTGAGCATGGTGCTGATGAGCCACTTCTGTTTGTTTTCCACAATATCCCTCTGCCTCACTAAAGGGCCTTTTTTACAAAGCTGAGGTCAGACTGCCGCAACGTGGGCTTCCATCTTCCTAAAGCCAGTCTACATATTCAGGGTTGTTGATGGCCAAATGTAACCAGTGCATTGAGGGGGAGTCTGCGTAGGTGGAGTCGGTTTGATTGTATTATTGTTATTAATGTTATCATTGTTATTATTTATTTTGCTGGATCGTAGTTGTGGTGTTGCCACAGAGGGTCACCAATGCTGGAGACAAGAAAGACACATTTCTATGTTTTTACAGAGGACCGGTGCAGGAGGGAAAATGTACACAAAAATAAATGATTTTGGATATGTATTTTGCGATTCTGCATTGGGAAAGTCAACTGACACCGGTTGTAAATAGGTTCTTACTCCTTTTCCTCCCCCTGTTTTTGTAAGGATTTGTAATCAGTGTGCACCACGGTGAATTTGTACTGCGATTGATAGTTTTGAATCCCGCAAACCCCTTTGTGTTTCGATTTTTATGTTTGATACGCCAGGGCTTAGTTTATTCTTTCTTTGTATTGCCATTTTTGTTAATAAATAAGCCACTTAATCGACGAGTGTTTGTTAGAAATCAATCCATTTAGTTCCAACTATAGATCAAATTTCATTACATATTGATTTTCTCCTTGCATGGTGTTGACAGAGTGTGGTCCTTTTAGTAGAGCTGTATAAATCATCACAACATTTAGCTCATTGGGTTCACACCTTAGAGATCTGGTTTCTGGTTATTCAGAAGTGTTGGTGGGACCAATACAGTTGGCTCCATACTGCCTGCATGACGTTCATTGTATGTATGAACGTGTATGTATCCCGAGCAACCAAGCTAACACACAGTGTAACCCAACAGCGCGTGGGTCCTCACTTTGTGAAGGAACACAAGCTATGGACGCTGGGACCCCCCCGCCCCACAACGGCTGTCTCCTGTCTCCTGTCTGGGTAACACCCCGCTGGAGACAGATCCCTGGGGTGGGAAACAAGTTACTGGTTATTATTGGTTTATTAAGGTGTGTACTATATGCTGTTGTGGAACTTAAACACACACTCCATGAGAAGGGCTTTAATATTCCTCTCACCGTGTCTCTGGAGCACAGATGGTTATTCAGATGGCTTTCGGTGCCATCCTCTTTGACCTGAGGGAGAAGGAGGAGGACCCCCCCAAACAGTAGTGGTCTTTGAACAGACACAGGTTGGGGGAGGGGTATTCTGAGCAGGTCTAGAATTTCTGCCCAGCACAGAATGCTGAGTTTCAGCCGAGCGGCATCAACTGTCTCTCTCTCTGGTCTAACCAATGCAATTTAGTTTGACTTGATTGATGACTCCTTACATCCTGGTTTAGTATGCCTGGTCATTCCTAAAGAGCAAGCATTCTATCTGAATAGTGATGCTTTCCAGTGGTTTACTGCATTTGTATACACTCTGAGTTTGGTACATTTTCACACTTACATGTGGCAGAAATAGTTGATCACAATTTGTTGGGCCAATCATTATTTCCTAAAGCTTTTTCTTAAGAACACACAATTCTCCTAGTATGTCTGATGGTCCCTTATTGGTGTAGATACCAATATAGAGTTTCAATTGGTTTCCTATTATTAAAATATATATTGTTTTTTATAATTTGTTTAATATTAGTTATTCTCGATCTAGCAGAGGACAGAACAAGAAACTTTTGTCATTGCTTAATTGAAGACTGTTAAGCAATACTTGTTTTTATTTACACACAACCAATCTCTCTGCATCTCTCTTTGGCTTTAATGGAAAACGGTGTAACCCTCTCCTTCAGAGGACATGATGTCTAATTTCTGGGACATATTTTTTTATTCTCAAATGGTGTCTTAATGCAAACATTCCAGGGAAAAGATACGCACATACAAGATTCTTTGGGTGTGGGAATATGTGTGTAGGCATATGTAGTGACACTTGTAGTTTGTAGTGACTCACCGGAAAAAATGACAGAGAGGAGGAGGATGTTATGTTACTGAAAATCCTGGTGTATCAATGAGGTGACCAACACTGCAGATGACTCATCCAAGGTGGGTCTCTCTCTTTCTCTCCTTCCTCCTTCCTCCTTCCTCCTCAAGCCTGCCTCCTCCTCCTCCTCCTCCTCCTTACGTGCACTCCTGCACAACGGACTCCGGAGCGAACATCCCTAACCGTAACCTTGGTTACTGTCATTTGCTATTTTTGTGAAGGTCTCTCTCTC
>NC_136946.1:15633635-15663635 GCF_949987615.1 Pollachius pollachius | reverse complement strand
ACTCGAATCGGCCCATGACACACACACACACACACACACACACAACAAGGCACACACACACACAGAGGAACTTGTTGACGATTGAAGAATGTAGAGTGAACCCAGGTGACCTCCTTAGACAGGGCCTGCAGACAGACAGGTGTGTCACTGTCTTAACCGGGGGCTAAGCCCCGTGTTTTTAGACCGGGTTAGCCAGCGACCAGCAGCTTAACGTCCCATCATCCCCAGCTGGCACATGCGCAGTGCCCTATCCTCTCTCTCTCTCTCTCTCTCTCTCTCTCTCTCTCTCTCTCTCTCTCTCTCTCTCTCTCTCTCTCTCTATCTCTGGGAGTTACGTAACGCCACAAAGGCGACACAAATGTAGAATGGGAGGCTGGCTGTTCTCTGTGACTCCACTGGTAGAGGAGCAGCTGGTCCTGTGTCCTCAGTCCCAGTGCCATACATCTCTGGTATTACAGAAAATCCACATATAGCGTTATATACAGGCCCCTTTAGCTATATACACACACACACACACACACATATATATATATATATATATATATATATATATATATATATATATATATATGAACACAATAACCAGGATTGATTTTCATTAACCTTTAACTCTCCAGGGTAGGCTGTCTGGGTTTTCAGTGGTGTGCTTCAGCAGCACTATGCAAAACATACAGCAACATACATGTCTTTGGAGGAAACCATAGTGGTTACGTTTCATTATGTTGTTGTGTGTCTGTGTCTGTCTGTGTGTGTGTGTGTGTGTGTGTGTGTGTGTGTGTTTGCGTGTGCTTGTCTGTGTGTGTGTGTGCGCGTGTGCGTGGGTGTTTCTGTGTGTGTTTCTGTGTGTGTGTGTGTACGTGTGTGTTTCCCTTTGGGTGGGTGGCTGGATGGCTGGGTGTGTGGGTGGCAGTCCGTTGTGTGGTAGCTAATGCCAGATTCCAGGCATCGACCAGAGCTCAGGACAAATTTAAAATCGGCAGGCAAAGAAACGCTGACTTAAGTTTTCTCCGTATCAGCGATCAGCGTTTTCGTCTTTTCAGGGCAGAGGCGAATGCCAAAAGAAAACCTTGGAAGAAACAGAGGAGGAGTAAGAGGAGGAGGAGAAGGGAGAGGAGGAGGAGGAGGAGAAGGAAGAGGAGGAGGAGGAGGAGAAGGGAGAGGAGGAGGAGGAGCAGGAGGAGGAGGAGAAGGAAGAGGAGGAGGAGGAGGAGGTGGAGGAGGAGGAGGAGGAGGAGGAGGAGGAGGAAGAGGAGGAAGAGGAGGAGGAGGAGGAGGAAGAGGAGGAGGAGTAGGAGGAGGAAGAGGAAGAGGAGGAGGAGGAGGAGAAGGAAGAAGAGGAGGAGGAGGAAGAGGAGGAGGAGAAGGAAGAGGAGGAGGAGGAGAAGGAAGAGGAGGAGGAGGAGGAGGAGGATGGGTGAGTAGGTGACTGCGGTGTTTGAAGCAAACGAACACCCCCCAAAGGCGAGAGACCATCGTGTTCTTCCACCAAACTAACAACCAAAGGTCATGACCTTTGCCAGTGTCGTAACCTTGTCAGTCTCACAAAGTCCTTATCGGTATGCCTTAAGGGAAAGGCCATTTCCACATTTAATCCACATTGTTCTTTTTATCTCCAGATGTTTCAACGTATGGCGTCACACATCTTAAAACTCGTTAAAAGCTTTTCTGCATCTCTAAACCACTATTTGCACCACCTGTGTTTCAATCTAAGAATCAGATATGTGCTTTATCTTTTTAGAGTGATAAAGAAATCTTTACATTGCGGTGGGTATGTGACATCATAAACAGATTTTAAAAAATGTGGGCTAGTGTTATGTGTCAGATTTTACCAAAGCCTGGTAAAAATTATGATTCTAATTCATTTATTTTCTATTATAGTATTTATTGCATGAAGTCATCTAATCTCGTGAAAAGAAAGGATTATCTTTCACCAAGAAAGGGGTTAAAGAAAGGTTTGAAATTGATGCATAACCACAAAAGTATTTAAGGGCTGCTTTTGCCAGGCTACTAAGTTGTCTGGTGGTCAAATAAGCCGCAAATAGGCCTGGTGCATCTCAATAAATAGGCCTATTCATCATCAAAAAGATAGGAATCAAAGTAATATGAGCAAATGTTAGGATCTGCAAAACAGTAACCAACACATATTTGGTGCCTGAAGAATTCCTGTTTATACATAATCAAATGTATGCACTGTTGATGCAAGTTGATGTCAGTAAAATGTGCTGATCTACTGGGGGCTAAAATCAATACTACATTAAATTGCTTAAAAAAATTGCTTAATAAAATCAGCAATTTCTTTAGGGTATGATACTTTACTTTAAAAGTCCTATTATTAAATAGGTACTACCTTAAATTAACAAATGAATATGTTAATTTAATAAGGAATTAAATGAACATATGTCTGTGTGTGATTTGCAGATATTCTTTAATGCATACACAATCACACACACACACACACACCAATGCACACACACACACACACACACACACACACACACACACACGTCTCTTATATGCTCAGGTTGTCAAAACAGATGAGGACGCCTCATTGCTCATCTCATGTATGTTTTGCCATTGAGCCGGAAAAAATACACTGTGTCTTTGACCAGATGTTTGTGAAATCAATATCCTCCCACACACTCCCACACGCACACACATGCACACACACACACACACACACACTCACACACACAAGGAAAAAAAACCCCTGTCATGACCAGCAAAGTGTCGTCAGAGGGAGAGGCGGTGAGTCAGGAGTTAACTCGATTACCCAGGCAGTGAGGACAGAAACAGCCATGACAGGATGTGTGTGTGTGTGTGTGTGTGTGTGTGTGTGTGTGTGTGTGTATGTGTGTGTGTGTGTGTGTGTGTGTGTGTGTGTGTGTGTGCGTGTGTGTGAGCAGACACAAGGCATCCTCTCTGCAGTCTTTATTTAGCTATGCAGGTCATCCCTACAGACCACGCTCTCCACAGCCTCCCGGAGAGAGGGAGAATACACGGGGCTCAATGGATCACGACAAACGGGAGAGAGGCTTTCAGCGGATATGTTTCCCCCCTCTCCGAGAACCCTTCACTGAAAATGAATAAATAAATGAATGAATGAATGAATACGTGACCGGGATTCATGAATTCATGAATTAATTAATTTATTCATGAAATAATGGCAAGCCACGTCAGTCTCTGTCTTAATTCTCTGTCTCCGGGTTCTATTTTGAGCTGATCTTTATCATCTTGTGAGCTGTAGATATGCTGTGGCATCACAAATCAAAGTGTATCGAGTCAAAGGGTTAATTCAGGGTTTCCTATATAAACGCTTTGTGATTGAACTGCAGCTTGGAGAGGGAGAGATGATGTGTGATGTACTATCAAAGAGCCGTAGCCCACCAAACCAAGCGAAACAGTAGGAGGAAAGAGAAGACAAAGACAAAGAAAGCCTTATAGAACACAAGCCGTAACGCTATTTGATACTGAGAGATAAAAGAGATGCAGCGTAGCGCTCTGTATCAGCGTGGGCTGGACCAGAAACCTCTCTCCTGGGCCACGCGAGACCACCTGCCCCACCGTATGGGAGCCAGCACCTCAGCACACCCGCTCTACCATTGGCTGGCTGTTTGTGGGGTTTTGTGCATGCGTGTGTGTTTGTGTTTGTGTCTGGGCCTGTTTTGGAGCGGTTGTGCGAGAGAACGCTCAAATTGCATTTTTCAAAAGAAACAATATCCCCAATCTGAGAATTTCACAGCTGGGATTTCTCCTAGTAAGGGCGTTCAAAGTGTAACCCCCCACACACACATGGACTCCCCCGCTTAGATGTGCTCTTCTGTTTGCCACAGTTGTGATGATGAAAAGCCTGAGCACCACTCGACTGCAATCTCCACGCATGTGTGTGTGTGTGTGTTCGTATGTGTGTATGCGTGCACCGTTCAGAGAAATCCTTCACCAGCGTGTTGTGTGTGTCACGGTGTGCTGATTGATGGGCCTGTGTGAACCTGCCTGCTGTTAATTGTTAATTAATACTTACCAATTGAATCCTCCCTCAGCCATCACGTTCCATCTGAACTGTGTCTGTGCGCACACTGCCATATCGTTAGACTCGTAGAGCAACTTCCTAAGCCATATTTTGGCCAAATTGCGATGTCTAACTAACTCTATTCTCCGAACGCTGGTGTGGCTCAATGGCTATATCCTAAGCCAATCAGAGTGCTTTGGCCCACCACGCTAAATACAAGATGAACCTTAAAATATGACTACGGCAATAATGCCAGGAGGCTAACGATATCCAACATACACACCATGAACACACATTATCATACAGAATATACACTCTTAGACACACCCCTATTTGTGTGTGTGTGAGTGTGTGTGTGTGTGTGTGTGTGTACACACACACACACACACACACACACACACACACACGCACACGCGCACACACACACACACACACACACACACACAGACAAACTTGATCTCCAACCTAAAAAACCGAATCGGTTGTTTGTCTAGGTCGTCCTAAACAACCCATTTGATGATTTAAGCCTCCTATCGACTGTTCGAAGACAATGCGTCACGCATGTCCAGGCTCTGTCTGCCAACAAATCAGTTACATAAAATACACTTAACACAACAGCTCAGATGACTACACTGCGCAGAGACATTGATTCAGACAAGATGCAAGCGGAGTGATATCAGGGATAGCGGCGTCCATATGTATCACCGTGGCAACAAAATAAAAATGTTGCATTAAAAAACATACAAAACATCATATACAATCACATTCAGAATAATAGTCACATTTATTGCTAGAAATGTTATCAAAAAACATTTAATGTTGTAGTGGAAACTACGACTTAAAATGTCGTAGTTGAGAATATAACGAAAGTCATCCATTTTGTTTCAGCAGACAGAACCTTGATGTGATATGTTGCTATCGTCAATAGGGGGCTGAAACGTTCATATGGGTAGTTTTGGACGACCAATACAGACAACCTATTCTGTCAGGTTAGAGGACAGGCTACACACACACACACACACACACACACACACGCACACACACACACACACACACACACACACACACACACACACACACACACACACACACACACACACACACACTCACAAACACACACACGCACAAACGCACACAGTGATTGTGGTCACTATACAGATCCATGTGCTTATGTAAGCACCTGTGTACAGGAATAACCTACCAAGGGGATTAGATGTACGCTAACACCAACCCCCACACACACACACACACACACACGCGCGCACACACGCACACACACACACACACACACACACACACACCCACACACACACAGTCTGATAATACACAAGCACAGTGGATAGATTATTCAGTATGTTTCACTTGCTTTTCCTTATCCATATTTTAGGTTGTCAATAATTCCTCTGAGAGCCTTTCTCCAAAGATGTCTTGATAGCACTGAACTAAAAATAAACTACAAGCCATTACATGCAGTGCACATGTTCAAATTCAACCCTACGCTGTACATACTACTATCATATCCTTACCATGACGTTACCCCTTTCTGTATGTCAGCCCCTCTGGCTGTCTGTCTGTCTGTACATTCCACCTCCCTCACTCCTCACTGTAGAAACCTGAACTTTGAATTGGTATTTCTCTCACAAGACCATAGGCTCGTTGTCTTTAGTCACCACTAACACAAAATAACACCCCGATACAGAAAAAACACCCCAAAACAACAAACTAAACTCGTCCAAAGTAAGCTTTCTTTGTTCTTTGTCAAATAAAACATCCCCAAAATATCATCATTCAAGGGCTAAGTGCTAAGGGCTGGGGACGTGTGGGTGAGGAGACGGGGAGAGCTTAGGGCTTAGAAGACTGCTCTCAACTCAGTTTGGTTCCTTTAGGCAACACTTGAAATAAGGTGCACTCCTTAAAGTGTTGAGCATTTGTCTGTGCAAAGCAAAAGTGAGGCTTTGGCTGAAAGGAGTAGTGTAGGGGAGGATAGCGTTAATTGAAGTGTGAACATGAACAGCTGTCAGTTCCACCAGGCCCGTGACAAGCAATCCTAACCTGCCTACTCAAGCCCACCAAATAGAGAATGGTTGTATTCCCCCCCCCCCCCTCTTTCCAGCCCATCCTCTTTCTCCCTTCCCCATAATCTCTATCTCCCTCCACCCACCCACTCTCTCCAGCCCTCCCCCCCTTACACAGCGATTGAAGTGGTGAGGGAAAAGTCCTCAAAAAAGGTGGGATGAAGGGATGAGGATGACTGATAGTGAGAGAGAGAGAGAGAGAGAGAGAGCGAGAGCGAGAGAGAGAGAGAGAGAGAGCGAGAGCGAGAGAGAGAGAGAGAGAGAGAGAGAGAGAGAGACGGTTTGTAGGTAAGGTCCGACACAGCCTCAGAAATGTTCAATGAAGTCACCATCGATCCCTGGAGCGTTCCAACAGCCAACACTACGCTCCTCCAAAGGACATGTTCCTCATTCCCCCTGGTCGGTGGTCACGCAGACTCTTCCGCATGCCTCTTTCAACATTAAAGAAGGATGTAAATGTATTTTCATCCCAGATGGAAATGTCACCGAAGGACAAGATCAGATCCTTCAGATCTCGGCTGTGTTTGACTCATGCTCTCCTTCCATCTCCACCCTTCCCAAAAAGCAGCAACCTTTTACAGAAAAGGCTTGTAATTAATTCATTAAAGGTAGTTCTACTTTTCAGCTGATGAGGTTTGAAAAACGACTGAATCCGTATGTAAACGCAACGAGATTCCATCGAGAGACGAAAAATAATAAACTGTTGAAGCAATAATTCAAAACAGGTTTGATAGAAGGAACACAGTGTTGCTTTTGGATGTGACTGAGTCACCCACACTTTGTGTAGTTGCCGGCTACTTATTGTTATTCAGAGCTTTATTCGAACCAACTTCACTCTGTTCTATGCCCTGTTCTTTGGGTTCTGTTGCCTGACACTCTTCATGGACACATCTTCCTCTTATCATCGCTATCATTACCAAATGGGAATATACCATGTAAAATACATCTTTGTATTCTACTTTAAAAGACAGAGCTAGCAATTATATAAACATAAACACCTGTGTGATTGAATGTGTTTGAGCCACAGAGAGAGGGTGCAGTTCGAAACTAAAAGTCAAAAGAAATGTCCTTTCCCTCCCTGCTCCTTCTCTGCTTCCTACGTTTCTCTGCAATTGAGAAGTACTTCATTTCACGCACCTGTGAATGGCAGGCAAGATGTACACACAATCATGGAAGAGTTGCCCTCAATGGTCAGAAATTAGTAAAAAATTAAAATGGGCTCATACAGAGGCCGGCCCAGTATATCTGAAATGGACATTATCACAGCACATTCCATTCAGAAAAAAGACACTCTAATAACTTCTGGTAAATCTTACCTTCAGCACATTTAACTAACATGACAACCGCTTTGTTCATCCCGGATTAAGAGGATGGATGTTAGAGCTGTCCCATCCTCATCTCAGGCTCTAGAGCTGTCTGTCCTCACCTCAGGCCTCTAGAGCTGTCTGTCCTCATCTCAGGCTCTAGAGCTGTCCCATCCTCACCTCAGGCCTCTAGAGCTGTCTGTCCTCACCTCAGGCTCAAGAGCTGTCTGTCCTCACCTCAAGCCTCTAGAGCTGTCTGTCCTCACCTCAGGATCTAGAGCTGTCTGTCCTCACCTCAGGCCTCTAAAGCTGTCTGTCCTCATCTCAGGCTCTAGAGCTGTCCCATCCTCACCTCAGGCCTCTAGAGCTGTCTGTCCTCACCTCAGGCCTCTAGAGCTGTCTGTCCTCACCTCAGGCCTCTAGAGCTGTCTGTCCTCACCTCAGGATCTAGAGCTGTCTGTCCTCACCTCAGGCCTCTAAAGCTGTCTGTCCTCATCTCAGGCTCTAGAGCTGTCCCATCCTCACCTCAGGCCTCTAGAGCTGTCTGTCCTCACCTCAGGCTCTAGAGCTGTCTGTCCTCATCTCAGGCTCTAGAGCTGTCTGTCCTCATCTCAGGCTCTAGAGTTGTCTGTCCTCACCTCAGCCTCTAGAGCTGTCTGTCCTCACCTCAGGCCTCTAGAGCTGTCTGTCCTCACCTCAGGCTCTAGAGCTGTCCTGTCTCCAGCTCATCCTACAGAACAGCTCCCCACGTCTAGTCGGCCCGCTGCCCATCCACCAGAGCAGCTCTGCCTGTCTGCTCTTCTTTTCGTTCGTCCTCCATAGGCGCTCAGTCAGCAAATAGGCCATCAACCAAAGCTGGTCCTCTGGGCGGTCCTCCGGCCTGGTGCCTGAGGTCCCCTGCTCCGTCCCTGTCCAGCACCCAGGGTTAGAGAGCTCTGTTAAACGAATGAATGTTAATCTAAGTAGAAATAATAGTCATGGGTGGTTACAGTTATTTCTCTGGGCACCTATACACAAATACATTATTGCATGCTGCTTTTGCATAGAAAGAGTTATACGTTCCCAAATGCAGAAAATACCAACTTTCCAATAAAATAATTTGTTCATACACAAAATCCATTAACTCCCCATCGTGGCACATGACATTCATGGGTCACACATTAACTCTGTATCAGAGCGAAGTTACCACATGTGACAAAGAAAGTGAGTTGCATACAAAGGTCTGGAATATAGCATGAGTAATACCAGATATGTATTATTCATGTCATACAAGCTGAATATTTCATGCTTTCTGTGTAGACCCTGCCCCAGGATTCTTTCTGAGTCTTGGTTGAAACTTGTTCCAACTGTCAAACAGACGGCCTAAATAAATCCTATTGTACATTTCTTTCTGCTTTTAAATCCAAACCGGTGAGCAGGGGAATCTGGGGAAGAGTGAATCCATGTGGCTCTCAGGCTCTTGAGCAAGACATCTCTCCCTGACTTCTCCCGTTGAACTGGTTTTGTATGGTTAACACCACCGTAAGTGTATATAAAAACGGTTGCTAAGGTTCTTAAGGATAGTGAACAATCGAAAAAGCATAACATGAACCCTTTCTGAAGTAGAATGTGCATTGTACAGAGTTCCTGTGTCTGTTGCTGTCTCTCGTCGGTCTGGTTTCCCCAGTACCAGCACTGAGTGGCTGTGAACCTGGCTCATACGGAAAAGCACTATCTGGGGGAAGAGAGAGACTGTCTATTGAGCTGTCTGTGTCCAGCATTGGCACTACATTTCACTAACAATCACTGCAATTTCAGCTCCTTCTTATAGAGCCACAGCAGATGGAGAGTTTGTGATCGGTGAAGGGGAGAAAAAAGAGGGGAAAAATCGGAGTAAGGATAAGTAGAGGCGCAAAAGAGATAATTCCAACCAATCACATGAGGCTGCTGAGCTGACAGGAGCCAAGCTCAAAACCTGTGCGGCCACATGGGTGAGGAACGGACTTGTCCTCCTTATGCTGTTGTCTTGTTGTCTGAGTGGCAGGCACTACAGAGCGGTTAATACTGATAGAGAGCTCATGGATGGAAGATGGCTTGGCCGTGGAAGCTCAGTCTCGTCCAGATTGAGTTTCAGGTGTTGAGTTCGACAACCACGGCGAACTGTTGGCCAGACCGAATATGAGTGGCGTCGTCTGCATCGCTGTAATAGGATGTGAGTGAATGACAGAAGCCAGTGACTTGGAGCACAGAGAGAAGAGGACGGAGAACAGAGGAGAACCCTCGGGGACCCCAGTACTGAGACCAGGAGGTTCAGGACAACACACCAACAGAACCTCTGAGTGGCAGCTCATTGGTTTGAACAGCTGATTTGGGGGTTTTCGGCATAAAATCTATTCCTGTGCCCATTTCGCCATTAGCGAAGCACACCACAGCACAGCCGATAAATATGACAGGCACAATACTACCCCGTGATTAATGCCTCAACCTACTACACACACACTGTGTGTTTTGATCTTTGTGTGTGTGTGTCTGCGCTGATGCCATTTACCGATTTATAAATGGGCATTGATACTTCAACCTGTCTGTCTTCCCCATTACGTGCATCAACGGTGAAAAAAACAACAAATGGGCTGTCAGACGAGAGAGAGAGACCGTGAGATAGAGGGGAAAGATAGAGAGAGAAAGACAGACAGACAGAGATTGCGAGTGACTGTGTGTGTGTGTGTGTGTGTGTGTGTGTGTGTGTGTAACCCCTAGTTGGAGGAGCTACAGCGTGGTGTGGGTGAGGAGAGGGAACCCTCCCTTTTACCCTGCCCATTGTCTCCCCATGCTGGGCCAACCATATGTCTCTCTCTCTCGTTCCATCTCTCTCTCTCTCTCTCTCTCTCTCTCTCTCTCTCTCTCTCTCTCGTTCCATCTCTCTCATTCCATCTCTCTCTCTCTCTTTCTCTCTCTCTCTCTCTCTCTCGCTCTCTCTCTCTCTCCCTCTCTCTCTCTCTCTCCCCCCCACCACTCTCTCTCTCTCTCGCTCTCTCTCTCCCTCTTTCTCTCTCACTCCCCCCACCACTCTCTCTCTCTCTCTCTCTCTCTCTCTCTCTCTCTCTCTCTCTCTCTCTCTCTCAAACAAAGACACACTTGGATACCCACACAAATACACACATATCCAACGTCAAGGTAACAGGGCTTTCTCTCTTCCCATTGCCAAGGCAACCTAACAGGATAACCAGGCAGTGTTGTGAGAAAGGTAGAGGTACCGCCCCCCACCCCCCCCCCCCCCCTCAACACACACACACACACACACACACACACACACACACACACACACACACACACACACTCTCTCTCTCTCTCTCTGGATGGAGCAAGCAAGGACACAGGGAATACAGTAATCTCACACCTAGTTTCCAAGTTGGGAAATCTTAACAGGACGGGCAGAACCGAGGGAAAAAGGGGTGGGTTGATAGAGAGAGGGATAGTTATCGTGAGAAATCTCTTCTCTCTGTTGTCTCCCCTGGCTTTTGTCAGCTCGAGCCAATGGAGGAAATTAAATCTGTGCCAGGCCTGCTGGGATGTTGTCAAGACCCAAAGACTGGTGATCGCACTGACAAACACACATTTCCTTTTACATTGTTCAGTGGTCTTCTCAATGCATTATTAAAAACTGCTCAGACATTAATTGTGAAAATCCCTGATACAATATAAACCTGACAATACAGCCAAGTACTTTACCTGGTCAAATTCATATGAAGGTACTTTCCACTTCAGATATACATGACTCCAATTTGGAACAGCGGGATGGAGATGGTGTTGTACCAGCAGAAACCAAAACCAATGTGACGTCGCCGCTGGCTTTACCTCAAGGCTAAGGTACCGCCATTATACTTTAGGGAGATTTAGGTACAGCACAAAGGTACGCCCAAAGTGCTCTGTGTTGCTCTATAAATAGTACATTCAGGGGATTCTGTGCTAGAGTTCCCTGTCTCAAATACCTTAGCTGCACACACTGGGGCATAGTGGATGCGGCTTGGAGTGAACCGGTTTAACCCTCTGGGCTGTGTAGTCCTCCTTGGCGTCTCCATGGACACAGTAAAGAGTAACTACGCCACAAGAGTCGGCTGACGGCTGTGGCTGGGAGGGGGGGGGGGGGGGGGGGGGGGGGGGGGGCTCATAGGCAACACTGCATCACCAGTCTGTCAATACTGGAGGACTGGCCCCGCCCGCATGAGCCATCTCCGGTCGGTTCACCACCTGGGCCACCGTCTTCAGGTCTTGACCCGTCCTCTGGGCCTTCCACGAGAACGGGGCCAGGATGATACCCCGGGTCAGCCAACGGCCCCTGTGGATGCTGGTCCACCTGGAGCTTCTCTTGGAAGGTTCTAGAAAGCCCTCTACTGTAAAACGTCATCACACACGCACACACACATGCAGGCACGCACACACACACACACACACACACACACACACACACACACACTCGCGCACGCACATACACACACAAACACACTGATCCTTCATCCTGGTCTTCTGTGAGGATGCTGGTTTTGGTGGTCCGTCTCTCCCTCTGTGGCGCCGATCTGGTCCCCAGGTGAGGGGGGCGTCTGTCTGCGTCTCATCACTCTGCCCGATCATCCGAGAGGCGGACCCTCTGTCTATCTGGTTACCCAGATCTGAACCCAGGCCTGGCCCTGGAGTTGCCAGATCTGGCGCAGGGTTGCCAGATCTCATGCAGCGTTGCCAGATCTGGCAAAGGGTTGCCAGATCTGGCCCTGGAGCTCCAGCTTCAAGCAGGTTGAGCCTCCGGTCATTGTTACTGATGATACGTTCATCTGCCCTTATCCCTAATGGGTCAGAAGTGTTTTTTAAAGTCAGTCATTTTCATTGTGTTCATGTGTTACATGCTGTTTCAATAATATCAGCAATGAATAGAGAATGCGTATGAGAACAAAATTGAAGTCATTAGTGCACTTTGAGTCTTCACAAACAAAGAAGTCCTTTAAATAAGGAAACAAACGGACATTAGATGGTCAACAAACGTATCTCACCTGTCTAGACTGAAGCGATGCCAATCTCGTTTGAGGTGATCAATTGGGTTTTTAGCTATTGTCCTCAGCTATTGTCCTCCTTCATGTACTGGTGATGAACAATACAACCAACGACAAAAAGGAAACAGTAAAGGGGATCTTTAGCTGAATGTGAAGAGTTTTATTTTTTGTTGTCTTTCATTTCTTCATCTTTTAAGGACCTCTTAGGTTGCCTCACACTGATAAGGATTCTCTACGCTGAGACTGTTGCCATAGTGAAGCTC
This sequence comes from Pollachius pollachius, assembly GCF_949987615.1. Classification (NCBI taxonomy): domain Eukaryota; kingdom Metazoa; phylum Chordata; class Actinopteri; order Gadiformes; family Gadidae; genus Pollachius; species Pollachius pollachius. The sequence goes on along the minus strand of NC_136946.1, from coordinate 15,650,966 downwards.
ACATCGATTCAAGTCATAAACGGCAAAGAGTCAGACAGAGAGACAGAATGGGAGAAAGAGAGAGAGAGAGAGAGAGAGAGAGAGAGAGAGAGAGAGAGAAGGGATGGGAGACAGAAACAAAGTAGCGAGAGATTGAGGGAGAGGAGGACGAGAAAACAATTTCAAGTACATTGGCATTGCTCATTGTGTGTGTGTGTGTGTGTGTGTGTGTGTGTGTGTGTGTGTCTGTGTGTGTGTGTGTGTGTGTGTGTGTGTGTGTGTGTGTGTGTGTGTGTGCAGAGTGTACAGATGGAGAGAGCCCAATAAACAATCTATTTACAACCTTTGTTGTAAAAACATTTCACTAAAGTGATCCATCAAAGATAGGTGATCCTTGACAACACATTCTTAAGCGTGTTTCTCTGCCTTTGTTCAGCACAGACAATTTCTCAAAAGCTCAAAATATCTTTCTCTCTTTTCCGTGAAGACGAAGGAGGGCCAAGCGTCTGAGTGACCAGAGAAAGAGAGAACAAGGAGGGGGAGAGAGAGAAAGAGAGAGAGAGAGTATTAAAGAAACAACCATTCTACGACATACATGCATGCATGCATCCATCCATCTGTCAATTCATCAATCCATCTATCTATCTATTCATCCTTCCATCCTTCTATTCATCCATCCATCCATCTATTCATCCATCCATCCTCTATCCATTCATCCTCTTTCCATCCATCCTCTATCCATCCATATTCATCCATCCATCCTCTATACATCATTCTATTCAACACCAACAACCTGACAGTTCAGAAAGACATGATGTGAGTGTGTGTGTGCACGCTGCATCTGTACACACACACACACACACACACACACACACACACACACACACACACACACACACAGACTCATGCTCACACACACCCACGCACAAACACACATTCTCTCCTCTCTTCTTCCTATCTCCCCTCACCCTATGCTGTTTCTCTCTCCACTATATTTTGATCAACAGTTAAAAGCATTGCCATCCATAGACAACATCATACACACCCTTAAACTAGTGCACAGTACATCAAAGGAGAACATGTTTTTCCATGTAGTTATGTTCCAGCTCTGCATGGAAAGCATGCCTTTCCATGCACTTCCTTTTTGCCTCTCAGTGTGTCCTGCTGCCACTGAACTTGTATCTTGCCTTTATAATATGTATGTATATCTTACTATGTATCTCAAGCGATCATCCAAGTTTTGGATCCATCTTTTACTTTTATTTATATATATATTTTTTTTTTTTTGTGTGACAATGTTTCCATGTGAAGCACTTTGATTCTGCCTCGTGTGTGAAAGGTGTTATATAAATAAAGTTGCCTTGCCTTGCCTTATATCTAACTCCTACTCCGGATTGATGACCCAGGGTCAGGGGGTAAATCCATCTGAAGGTGGGCCTCATTCCCAAACTTTGACAAAGCACTATTCAAATGTGGCTTACTCGACTTTATTAAGTTACAGGGGCAAGTGGAATAAAATGTAAATTATATCGTATTGCAAAATTATGAAATAATTCGTATTATTCATATTTGTAAAACAAGACATCCGACATACTTGCTCCCATTAAGAAGGGAGCACCACACACATACACATGCAAACTAACACACACAGACACACAGCAACACAAACACAAATACACATACAACATAAGCACAAAAGTACCCACTCAGACACACTTACATAAAAACACAAATTCCAACATACCTTAACATATTTAAATGCAAATCGAGGGTCAATTACACACACAGCCCAGTGCATTCAGCCTTGTGTCATAGTCCACAGCAGCCATCTCTTTATAAAATCTGGCTCTATAACCTGCACTACTAAACCCCCCATAAATAACCCCTGCCATACCTTTAAAGAGGTCTATATCCATGTGGCGATGCGTGTGTATCAGTGTGTGTCTGTTTGCGTCTGTATGTGTATACAAATGTGTGTAGGAAAAATGTAATTGTTCACCTCTCTCTGTATCTCTCTATCTCTCTTGGTCTTTCTCTCACTCTCTCGCTTTCTCTCTCTCACGCTCTCTCTCTCTCTCTCACGCTCTCTCTCTCTCTCTCTCTCTCTCTCTCTCTGTATCTCTCTCACTCTCTCTGTATCTCAATCTCTCTCTCTCTCTCTCAAGCTCTCTCTCTCTCTCTCTCTCTCTCTCTCTCTCTCTCTCTCTCTCTCTCTCTCTCTCTCTCGCTCTCTCTGTCTCGGTCTGACTTTGCAGATCCTCTGAAGGTTACAGTTGTGTTCCCACCACCTCATTTCTCAACATCAAGCCACCCAAGGGATTTATGACGCTGACCACATCTTTGCACACGCACACCTGCAATAAAACATACATAGCTCTCTAAGAACAGGAATATATATATTCCCTTAACCTGTGTGGGAGTTGGTCTGCATTTATGGTATACATTTGAATGCAATTATATTATACGGCCGTATATTCTACATCTATATTTAGACCAGTAAAAATAGGGATGTCAACAATGGCTGGCAGTTGAAAATACTAAATGTATGCGTTGAGATAGTTAGTCTGTGAAGTTGATGAAGGTCAGGAAATATGTCCTTGAATCATATCCTCCCCTGTTCTCTCTTAGATCTCTTCACCACTCTCTCTCTTGACTCTAGGTGTCTCGTGCCCTCTATCGTTTTCTTCTTCTACCTCTTCCTCTATCCATCTGTCTTTTTCACTGTTGAGTCGTGGTCTTGTTAGGTGTGCACCAGGGGTTGCCTTGATTGGCAAGAGGCAGTGGCCAGAGATCCGGAAAGGAGCACAAACATCTTGCTAGTCTCGTCTTCCAACCCAGTCTCACACCAAAATGTAGCATAGCTGCGTTTTCCTACAACGGAAAACAAATTAGTTTCACAATAACGGCTCTAAAATTGGTATTCTAGTCCCTCCAAACCCCAAATAAACATAAAACGCCACGAGCAGTTTAACAGATTAACTAAACATCATATCCAATCACTGAACGAAGAGCATGACAATAAAAAGCACATTTCTAACTAGAACAGTTATCAAAACCCATTTTAATGCAGAATCTACAGTATATCAAACGATTGCCTTTTCCATTGAGAATATGTCAGCCGTCTTGTTTGTTTCCACGACACGTGAGGTGTTCATTGATCTATTCAACGCCAACAACCTGACAGTTTAGAAAGACATGATGTGAGTGTGTGTGTGCACGCTGCATCTGTACACACACACACACACACACACCACACACACACACACGCACGCACGCACGCACACACACACACACACACACACACACACACACACACACACACACTTGCCTTGCCTTATATCTAACTCATACTCCGGATTGATGACCCAGGGTCAGGGGGTAAATCCATCTGAAGGTGGGCCTCATTCCCAAACTTTGACAAAGCACTATTCAAACTTGGCTTACTCGACTTTTTTAAGTTACAGGTGGGATAAAATGTAAATAATATCGTATTGCAAAATTATGAATTATAAAGGATATATAGGATGCCAGTGGTCACCATTGGAATCAGACGGGAATCGCACAAACCACATGCTCAAACCCCATATGCAACACACAAAGTGTTTCGTTACCTACTACAGTTAACTAACATGCTATTGAATTCATTATATGTGGATAGGGAGCAAGCTTGCCCTGATGCTGGGGAAGTACTTAACCGGAGTTCATCACCATGGGACTCAAACTCTGGTCCCCTTTCCTTCCACCAGCATTCGTCCCAGCAGCTTAGCCTACTCGAATAAAGGGAAAAGTATATTATATTTGTGCATTGTGATTCTTATTCGGCTGATTGCAACAATGAGAGGGGAGGGAGGGAAGAGGGGAGAGAGGGATGGAAGATGTGAGTGCAGGCTGGAGAGTAGGAGAGAGGAAGGAAGATGATGAAAACCGATGGGGATGGGGTGGGGGGGTGTCTAGAAAGAGGAGGAGAAGAGGGTGGAGGGGGTGGCTGATCCATCTTCTGCAAACTGACACCAGATCAATAGGTACGACGCCAAAACCTCTCTTTTAACCCTCCCTTCCTCTCATCTCTCTTGCATCATCTCTCCATCTCTAGTGTGCCTCCCTTTCTACCATCTCTATTTCATCCTCTCTCTATCTCTCTTATTCCTCCCTTCCTCTCATCTCTTTTATCCTCTCTCTATCTCTGTTATCTCTCCCTTCCACCCATCTCAGTATAATTATTTCATTAGTGCATTGCTATTCATCATCCAAATTTGATAAAGAAAGGATGTTATTTAGTGTGATAAAATCAGAGTTTCTCCAGGAACTACTGGATTTAACTCTACGGGGTCCAACTGAGTGCAACGCTTGGCATGCTAGTGTCAACTGGGACCCTGTAAAATTCATAATATGTATTCAACTATCTCCATTAGTTAAATTCATATTATCACTAACTTGTATTACAATTAACCAACTTTTTTACAATTAATTACAATTTGGTGGGTGACATGTCACTGTCGAGACAGATCGACGGCAAAAGAGAAAAGGATTTTCAGAGAGAGTTAGTGAGTTGAAAATGTATGAGATATAGATTGTGAGTCACTGACTCCTTGTGCCAAAACTGTGATCAAATTTGGATCAAAATGAACTGCCATCATCCAAAAGGAAATCAATATGTTCAGCTCTGCAGTCGCCACATCGATGCATCGTTGTTTGGCTTGTTTGATTACGCCTGTCTGATGGCATTAGAACACGGATAGATGTGAGGCAGGAGATAATATTCTGTCATGTATTTTGCTGTTGAGCTAATCTGCCTTCCTCATTTGCATGGTTAGATAGGATCCCAGCCTTGGATTCATTGATATTTAACGGGAGTTGCCAGGTTATTTTCATTCTTGAAGATCAGATTTTCATCATACGTATATTGAATTACAGTATACAGCTGTTGGTAAAGGTTGTAATCTTATGCCTCCATTAGGTTCACAATTTCCGATTACTTTGGAAAAGTTATCCACTTCTCTCCAAGTGTAACCTGTCAAGGTTTGTAATAATCACTGTGGCCTTCTATTTAATATCAAACACAAAAACTATTGCGGATCGGGTATCTCAGGGTAACAAACAGGGCTCAGTGTAATAAAACAGTTATTTTTGCGGTATGGGAGTTTTCTTTTAACAGCAGAAAAACTATATCAACGTATAGATGGGGGGCCAAGAGGTTAGAGGTTAACAAGAATAAGAGGATGTTGGCCTGAAGGGCAGAGGCAGAGAGCTGCCAACATTTACTATCGATATTAATATCATTTATTAATCTTAATTGCATAGGGGCGCAAAACAAAACAAATGATAATACCGATATACATAATACTGTAAATGCAATATAGATAACACATTTGTAAATACAAGGTACAGATATACACACATATTTCAAATGCTTTCTTATATGGTCAATTACAGTATGTGTATTTTGAAACAAAAGAAAAAATGATTTTATATAAAAAATCAACAGAAAAAGATTGAAGAGGTAGGAGTCCGAGGGAGAGAGAGAGAGAGAGAGAGAGAGAGAGAGAGAGAGAGACAGACGGGGGGGGGGGGGGGGAGAGAGAGAGCATAGGTGAAAGGTGGCTTCAGTAATGGAAAATATCTATCCTAGTCTAGGGAGTGAGAGGGTCTAAAGGCAGGGAAGGAAAGGGAAGATTGAAGGGGGGGAGATATGTGTTCAGTGAGAGGGGAAATGGCAGAGGTCATAGTCACAATGTGATCCGTCGACATTCCTCCCACCTCCCCTCTCTACTGTTATCCTATTGGACCACAGGACAGACTTCTGGAAGGAAGGGAAGACAGCTCTTCCTAACCATTAGTGTCTGAGTATATTTAATTAGATGACCATCACGTGAAGGCCCTCACACAACATCCATACTAAGCATTCCCTGCCCCTGATTAAACGGCAGGAAACCCCTAATATTCGATGGCTTGGACATCAAGGATAAAAGATTAGGATGATACTAAAATGCTTATAATAATATATTTAGATACCGGCACATTTACCTTTCAAGAAGTTTTGTGTTAAACAACACTCATTTATTTGATATTTCAACCCAAGAGTTATGGATCAGCATCAGCCTACACAAACACACACACACAGACACGCACACACACACACACACACATAGACACACAAACACAGACACGCACACACACACACACACACACACAGACACGCACACACACATACAGACACGCACACACACACACACACACAAAAATACACACACAAACACAGACACGCACATACACATACACACACACACGCACACACACACACACACACACACACACACACACACACACACACACACACACACACACGCACACACACTGGCTCTATCGTCAAATATTTTTGTGATTAATATATGAGCAGTTGGCTGGCCTGTTGCTCTGACAGATGCTCTCAGTTGTCACTCATCCAGTGATAGAACACACACACATACACACACACACACGCACACACACACACACACACAGACACACACACACACACACACACACACGCACACACACACACACACACACACACACACACATACACACACACTTCCTGTGTCGGGGGTTTGCCTGTAGTTCAACAAGGGCAGAGCCCAGGCAGTGCTCAATTTGTGTCCATGAGCAAGGACAGGGAGCACTGCAGTTTAATTTTACAGCGATGGTGGTGGCGGTGTCTCCACATGTTCTGATACCCATGCCCCTGTTTACTCATGGAGACGCGTTAGGGAGAGGACTTCAGGCTGGTAATCAGAGCCACTTGCATTAAGAGAAAAAAACAAAGAAGGAAAGAAAGACCAACAAAATTAAGAAAGAAAGGATGTGATGGATTACAATAAGGGTAAACCATTCACAAAATAAGCAATCTCAGCAATAAGCAATAGTATAGTATAGAAATAGGGCTTCCGCTACGTACACACAGCCTGTGTATGTAATGCAGGGGTGTCAAACATACGGCCCGCGGGAGATGATTTGATCAGGCCCGCGACTTGTAGGGCAGAGTAAGTCTCTAGCCCATTCCGGTGATGAGTTATGATTTTTTAAAGAACTAACCAAAATGCTCACTCCAGCCGCTAGGGGGCAGCCAAAATAAAAAAGGAAGGAATTCCACACTTGTCCTTGTTTCACCACAATTAAGAAGTTATCAAGGGTGACATCCCCATTACCAAAATGTCTTTGTCAAGAAGAAGAAAAGTGGACACAGAGTGCGGGGTTTTCCAGGAAAAATGGACTGAGAATTATTTATTCACAGAGGTGAATACAAAAGCAGTGTGCTTGGTATGTAATTTGCAAGTTTCAGTGCTCAAAGAATATAATATTCGGCGCCACTATGAGACTCATCATAAAGAAAAATATCACCATTTGAAAGGACAACTAAGAAAAGAGGACATAGACAAATTGTTAGCTGATCTGAAGAAACAGCAGTCTACTTTTACATTCAGCCGCGAGATCAGTGACGCAGCAGCGAAAGCCAGCTACCTTATTGCTCACGAGATAGTGCAAGCATCCAAGCCATTTTCTGATGGTGAGTTCGTGGGAACATGCATGCTGAAGGCTGCAGTGTTCCCTGAAAAGCGATCTGCCTTTGCCACCATTAGTCTGTCGAGGAACACTGTCACAGACAGGGTGACAGACCTCTCAGGAGACTTTGGCAGCCAAATTAATGACAAAATCAAGTCATTTTTGCTTTTTTTCGGTTGCAATTGATGAGAGCACTGATGTTACAAAGCTAACAAAAGCTAGCGGAACTCATCTCCAGCCTGTTAACGGGCAGTTGGATGCCATTGACCCACACAGACCGGCGGCTGGTCTACATCAAGCAGGGCCAACAGTCATGAGGACTCCTTCAGTGCTGCTCTCATTGTGGAAAGACATGGCTGGATAACCAGTTCCATCTAGTCTATTTATATTAGCCGTTCATTTCCTCCAAAAAAAAATCGAACATCGGCGGGAAACAAAATATTAGCCTGTCACTGAGTTTTAAATCGCTATGATTGGACATCATATCATTTTATATAAAATGCACGCAGTGGATTTGAATCGATGTAAATCCAACACATGCATCGACTGCTTTGGCTCGCAACACCAGAGATAATGGGAACTTCTGGCGCAACGACGCAGTGATGCAGGCGTTGTGTGCGAGGCATTGGGTCATGGTTAAGGGTCTCTCTCTCTCTCTTAGAGTGATAGAGCGCCAGAGGGAGGAAGACCGGGAGCAGGGTGGGGGGAGGGGGGGGGGGGGGGGGGGGGGGGAGGGGGGGGGGAGGGAGGAAGGAGGGGGAGATGAAGCGCAGGATGAGTGTGAGGCAGCAGACGGCGGACCGACGAGGAAGGAGGAACATTAAATATGAATACGAGAGCGAGGCCAGGGCGGGGTCCGGAGCAGAGGGGGAGGGGAGAGAGACAAAAATACCCCTCAGCACAAAAGAGGGTATGATGACGTGAACACAGTGAGGCGGGAGGGGGGAGAGGCCAAGGTGGCTTCAGGTTAACCTGATGACGTCTCGGACAGACTCCCAGGAGGCTGGGTTCCCGGTGAGAGAGAGAGAGAGAGACGGTCGGGTTGGGTCGACCAGCCCTCCATGTCCAAACCCCCTCTCTCTTGATGTCTCTCTCTATGTCTCTCTCCCCCCTTCTCATTATAGCTCTCTCTCTATGTCTCTCTCCCCCCTTCTCATTATAGCTCTCTCTCTATGTCTATCTCCCCTTCTCTCTCGATGCCTCTCACCCCTTTGTGCTCTAGGTCTCTCTCCCTCTGTCTCTCTCCCCCTCTCCTTACAGCTCTCTCTCTTCATCTCTCTACCTTCTCCTTAGAGGCCTCTCTCTCTGTCTCTCTCCCCATCACTCTATGTCTCCCACCCCTTTGCGCTCTGGGTTTCTCTCAATGTCTCTCTCTATGTCTCTCCCCTTCTCTCTCAATGTCTCCCACTCCTTCGCGCTCTAGGTCTCTCTCTCTGTCTCTCTTCTCTTATCCTTATAGCTCTCTCTCTCTCTCTCTCTCGCTCCTCTTCTCCTTATAGCTCTCTCTCTCTCGCTCCTCTTATCCTTATAGCTCTCTCTCTATGTCTATCTCCCCTTCTCTCTCTCTCTCCCCCCTTCTCCTCATAGCTCTCTCTCTCTCTATGTCTATCTCCCCTTCTCTCTCTCTGTCTCCCTCTTCTTCTCCTTATAGCTCTCTCTCAGTCTCTCTCCCCTTCTCCTTATAGCTCTCTCTCTCCCCTTCTCCTTATAGCTCTCTCTCTCTATATGTCTCTCTCCCCTTCTCTCTCTCAGTCTCCCTCCCCTTCTCCTTATAGCTCTCTCTCTCTCTCTATGTCTATATCCCCTTCTCTCTCTCTCCCCTTCTCCTTATAGCTCTCTCTCTATGTCTCTCTCCCCTTCTCTCTCTCAGTCTCCCTCCCCTTCTCCTTATAGCTCTCTCTCTCTCTATGTCTCTCTCCCCTTCTCTCTCTCAGTCTCCCTCCTCTTCTCCTTATAGCTCTCTCTCTGTCTCCCCTTCTCCTTATAGCTCTCTCTCTATGTCTATATCCCCTTCTCTCTCTGTCTCTCTCCCCTTCTCCTTATTGCTCTCTCTCTATGACTCTCTCCCCTTCTCTCTCTCTCTCTCTCTCTCTCTCTCTCTCTCTCTCTCTCTCTCTCTCTCTCTCTCTCTCTATGTCTCTCTCCCCTTCTCTCTCTCAGTCTCTCACCCCTTCATGCTCTTGGTCTAAGTCTGTCTGGTTCTCTGGCGGTGGCTCGCTCAACCAGGTCACCTTCCCAGCAGCAGCGGCTCCATAATGAATGTGACAACAGTCTCCAAGGCGACAACAGTGTGGGATGTAGCCTCCGTTATTCATGGTGTGAAACGCAAGGGCACATGAGTCACCCTCCCTGCCCGGGCCCTCAGGGGCCCCGCGGGGACCCAGGAGGTAGAGGGGTGACCAAGGTGCCTCTCTCTCTCTCTCTCTCTCTCTCTCTCTCTCTCTCTCTCCCATACCTCGAGTGCCATGCCCAATGGCAGGTCTAGAATAAAGGAGCAGGATTCTGTCGTCACCTCGTCCATGCACATTACGCATCCTCGCAGCCGTCTGCGCGCAGCTTCCTCTTGAGAAAATCCTTCTACGTCATCATCCCACTCCAGCTTGGCACCTAATGCACACGCATACGCACACACGCACGCACGCACACACACACACACACACACACACACACACACACACACACACACTTCTACTTACTGTTTAATTAGCATTGACTTTTCTGTCGTGAGGCAATATATAATGTCGCGAGAGTAGTGCGTGTGCATGTGCGTGCGCGTGGCGGGCGAGGAGAGGAGAGATGGGAGAGGCGCGAGGGAACTGCACGTCCTGTTGCATTTCTATTAGCCCTGTAGTCGCCATGGAGACCAATGCACAGTACAGCCAGGGTTTCAACCAGCAAGGACATGTCAACCTATTTTTTCTTATCTCCCTCTTTCTGAACGTCATAGTATAGTAACAGTTTTTTACACGTTGCCGCCATGTTACTTTGCAGCATACAGTTATAATGGCAAAATTACAAAGGACCCAAATGTGTAAGTTAACGTTAACACGAGGCTCGAGGACGTTGCATCCAATTTGTTATAATATTGTACCTTCAATTTCCAAAAATAAATCTAAATAAAGAAAAGCGTAATGAATGCATTTAATGCTGCTTCAATGCCCATGGTCCTGAATATCAATACTGAGTTGTTTCTAATTATGGTTGGACAGTGCCTCCCGGTGTTGCAATTTAATATCGTTTTCACAAACACCTTTCAGTAACCCATTGGGACGACAGGGGGCGCTAATATAGTTTGAGATCACATGCAATTGTCTTTGTGGTTGCTTTATCGTAGGCTACCTGTGAGAAACAACAGAAATACATGCAACTCAAATACAAATAACCGGTCTTAGGTCCAAGCCAACTGTTTTTCATGGATTGAAATGGCATGTTGTTTTTTTACCATACGCATTTTATAGGTTTTCTCAGATAAAATGCACCCCTCCCTCAAATCACTGTAGAGCCTGTACTGTAAAGTCTGTCAGAGAGAGAGAGAGAGGGAGAGAGGGAGAGAGAGAGAGAGAGAGAGAGAGAAGAGAGAGAGAGAGAGAGAATGAGAGAGAGAGAGAGAGAGAGAGAGAGAGAGAGAGAGTTATTGGCATTGACCAATAGGGGGCAGCAGAGACCAATCACTGGGCAGCAGTTCTGGCTCACATTTCAGTGGACGTAATTAACGGTAATTACCGTAGAGTCGTCAAACCCGCCCCATCACCCCAGCAGCCTGCAGATTGTCTATTATCTGGAGATCAATATGGACACAAGATGCGTGTGCGCTCTTCCGTTGGGCACGTGCATCTGTGATGATAAGCGGTGTTGACTGCAAGCAATAATACGCAATTATTACACACACACGCAACCACACGCATGCATACACACACAAGCACTCCACTTCAATAAATATTTTGGCCTATTAGAAAGGAAATGATTAACCTTCCCTCACTGCAGTCCTTTTTAATCAACGTAATGGTTTAACCAAAGCTTGCCTCACAACCACAACTTGCAGTTTATTTTCATTAGACTGATTCATAAATCTGTTGGCCGTATGTAATCCATGGAAATCCGAGCCACACAGGAGCCAGGCAACCTTTCCTTGGGTTAGGTACACATTGCAGATCTCACGTTTAGATTAACATATACTGGCAGGTGGAAGTGCCAACTCACCCAAGCCCCGCCCCCCCCCCCCCCCCCCCCCCCCATCCATCCACCCACCACCACATACACACACACACACACACACACACACACACACACACACACACACACACACACACACACACACACACACACGCGCACACACACGCACACGCACACACACACCTGTGTAGACTACTAGATTACTAGCTCTCTCAGCCATCCCATAGTCAGCCGTTTGATGTACTGAGTCACTGGCCCTGCTACCACTGTCTCTGGTTTGTGTGGGTGTGTGCATATGTGTGTGAGTGAGACAGTGTGTCCATGTGTGTCAGTGTGTGTGTGTGTGTGTGTGTGTGTGTGTGTGTAAGTTGAAGGTGTCAAGGTGAACAGGGCACCTCCATCTCCATATAGGCTGTAGGCTACAGCTGCTCCTGGGAGATTGGCACTTCAAACACACAGATAGTCCCTCAGATGTCCCTCTGAGTGTGTGTGCATTTGCACATGTGCACGTGTGTGTGTGTGTGTCTGTGTGTGTGTGTGTGTGTGTGTGTGTGTGGGTGTGAGTGTGTGTGGGTGTGAGTGTTTGTATCCGTTTGTGTTCGAATGTGACGGATGTGTGTGTGTGTGTGTGTGTGTGTGTGTGTGTGTGTGTGTGTGTGTGTGTGTGTGTGTGTGTGTGTGTGTGTTTGCTAGTGTGTCTGTGTGTGTGAATGTGTGCTTGTGAGAGAGATAAGGTCCATGAGATGGCTCTGTTTTGTAAGGTGTGGAAGTTATTCCATCATCTCTGCAGTGTTAAATACAAAAACAGCGGAAGCGTAACCTGCATTTAGCGACGCTAAACCAGCCTCTAACCAGCGTGCAGTAGGGTCACTAAACCAGCCTCTAACCAGCGTGCAGTGTGGTCACTTAACCAGCCTCTATCCAGCGTGCAGTGTGGTCACTAAACCAGCCTCTAACCAGCCTGTAACCAGCGTGCAGTGTGGTCACTAAACCAGCCTGTAACCAGCGTGCAGTGTGGTCACTAAACCAGCCTCTAACCAGCGTGCAGTGTGGTCACTAAACCAGCCTGTAACCAGCGTGCAGTGTGGTCACTAAACCAGCCTGTAACCAGCGTGCAGTGTGGTCACTAAACCAGCCTCTAACCAGCGTGCAGTGTGGTCACTTAACCAGCCTCTATCCAGCGTGCAGTGTGGTCACTAAACCAGCCTCTAACCAGCCTGTAACCAGCGTGCAGTGTGGTCACTAAACCAGCCTCTAACCAGCGTGCAGTGTGGTCACTAAACCAGCCTGTAACCAGCGTGCAGTGTGGTCACTAAACCAGCCTGTAACCAGCGTGCAGTAGGGTCACTAAACCAGCCTGTAACCAGCGTGCAGTGTGGTCACTAAACCAGCCTCTAACCAGCGTGCAGTGTGGTCACTAAACCAGCCTGTAACCAGCGTGCAGTGTGGTCACTAAACCAGCCTCTAACCCCACAGCACTGCTGAACAGCTGGCAACATCAGGACTGCAAGTTGTGTGTTACAGACTAGGAAACCCAAGAGTATTTAATGCTATTGATCTAACATCCCCCCCAAAATGTTCAGTATTATACAATGTTCTATTTTTTTCTTTTTTCTTTTTATTTCTTTATCCTAACTATTTTATTTGTTCTGTCTATCACCAGTCAAGCGCCTTGGGTCCTGATGATTGGCATTCCAAGAATCTAAACATATTCGTCTTCTGTTTCTTCTTATTATTATCATTCTTCTTATTGTCTTAAGACCAATGATTACGACACCACCACCAACAACACCACCACCACACCCACCACATTACTTAATTGGCAGGACAACATTGTTAGCTCACAATGTTGTTCTGCCAATTAAGTAATGTTAATGCCCACATATGCCATCGCAACACTGTGTAAAAGGGATAAATCAATACTGTATGGGGGTCTCTTACTACCTTGTGGGCCAAGTTCACTCTAGATCTGATTTGGTTTAAATCAGGTACCTTAAATGAAATGGATTATACACCAGTTTGTGCAAAACAATTGTTTGAGAAATGCAAAACATCATTAAATACAATAGTACTATTCACATTACATTGAACATGTTAACGTTTTAATGTACAAACATCCTAACTCATATTTACCAATAAGGCAGTAAGCAAAAAGCTGGCTCCTTTTATTCTGGACATTTATGAACACATGCACAGTAATATTGAAAGAAAGGAAAAAAAACACCTCAATACACATATTAAGATTAAGGCTGGATGATAAATCAATATTAATATCTGTTGCGATACCACCATCACAATGTTGATATGTTTCTTAAATACATTTCTCATATTTCTTTATACATATAAAAGCATGGATCACTGACTGGGCGCAGGGCCCGGATTCAGTGCAATGCGTTCAGGCAGAGTACAACAGTCTCAACAGTCAGTGCATGTCAACGTACAAGCACGCAGCGCACCACAGACACACAGATGGAAACCACAGTTGATCAGGTAGTTCTGTTGGCAAAATGAGGCGAAACAGAGTGCGAGGAAACTGTCACCAAAGAAGAAGAACTTGTACCTAACAATGGTCATACCGATCAGCTTAGTTGGAAATGGTTCGGCTACCTGAAGTCTGACCGAGCTCAGACTAGCATGAGGTGCAAAACATGTCAAGCGACCAGTCCTCAGCAGAACCGGAAACCCCACCAAACTCTTCCTCCATTTCACAAATAGCCAACCCAAAGAGCACTCTGGAAGCTTGAGTATGTTATCATGCTAGATTCAGCCTCCCCCAAGTAGTAGCCATCAGTGCAGCCCTCAAGCCCCCGCAACCAACAAATGTGCCATCACCCCATAGGAAAAGAAACCGAAGCGATTCAAAGAAATAACCAGCACAATTCCGTATTGTATCGCAAAAAATGACCTTATCTCATGATTCGGTTCAATATCGATATGAGGTGTGCGATTGGGTATCACCACGATTCAATATCCAAATATAACAAATGTAAACAGGTTCAGTGACAAAGTATGAATATGCACAATTTATATTTTAACATTTTCAGCAATTCAAAATACTGAATAAAATCTAATCTGAATAATTTTCTCTACTACATAGCAAGGAGATCAAAGTGACAGGATGTTTGTCTTATTCATATCCATTTACATAACATAAGCTTGCAGGGACCTCAGCTTGAACAAAATTAGCACCTTTGGCTACATAATGTGTAAACGATATGGAAACACGACAGAACACTGAAAACAGCAGAGAAAAGGGTTAGAAGTCCAGCAGTCCCACAGAAGCAGAATTTTGCTAGAAACTCATTCCCATACACTGCTTGAGGACAAAAAAAAGCTTTAAAATGTGACTACATGTAGAGGCAGCTTTACTTCACACTCCTGGCATTGGGCATCATTTTGGTGAGAGAAAAATGAATAATCCACATTTTCTGGAGGCAACGAGACCTTTGGGAGCTAACAATTTCACCTGCGCTTTAGAGATGCGCTAGCTAGGCACAGATGTTGCAGGGATGGAAGGGTAGTGTTTGGCCATAGAGGCCAGCACAGGAATGGTGTGCGCATTGTCTTTCCACCACTCCAGCGGACTGGCACTGAGGGGAATGGATGGCATGTTCCTGCATGAGTCCATTTGTTTGGTTGGTCTTGTTTACTGGATCCACAGCAGCCAATTACTTCCAGCTCGGTCTTCTTTGCAGGCGGCTGGGTGTTCAGGTCTCTTCTTTAGTGCCGGGCTCTGCTGCTGCTGCTCTGGATACTTCACTAGATACCTCCAGTGTGACGCTGGTCAAAAATTGATACATTAGCAAACAGGGTCCTTTCAGTTGATTTCCCTCTTTCACATGCACGCCCTTACACAGTGAAGCAACCAGTTTACGTACATGCATATGTATGTGTTCATACATTTACATACCCTGGCAGAATTTGTGAAAAATTGACCCTTATTTTGAGCGGGGGAACCATTTCGTCATTTTCTTTATTGCTAATTTTGTTTTAATGGTTGTGCTATTCTGTAAGGCCTTATAGTTTAATTTAAATCCTATCAAAAAATATAAAATATGTTGCCTTGCCATGTTTTCTTCAAATAAGGGTAGCCTACATCTAACCAGGTTATGCAGACCTTTAATCAAGGCTATGCATGCCGATACAGTGTGATACAGTGTGAGTGTGAGATTACAATTGAGCAACCCTGATTCATCTGGTGAAGAACAGCTTCAGCTTTCTTCCATATGAGGGCCTAGACAGTCTCTCTTTGGTTCTCTTCTAGTTAGGGAAGACTCTTGAATCAAGGGTCTAGGGCAGTGCTCACCAGAAGAATATCTTTAAAGTACCAACCGGAGATCTTTCAGAATGGCGCTCATCAAACTCGCTAGGATGGGGCAATCCCCCTGATCGGATGACATGCTCTCCTCAATCATGCACACAATCAGAGCCTTCAATACTTATTTAAAGTGGTTTGGCCCAATAGCAATTTGCTTATATCTTTGGTCTTCTCCTTCTGTAAAATAGGACTGTAGCGACCAAGACATTCATTTCTGAAACAGCCTTTTTGGTTAAAACACACTTTATTGTAATAACGGTTTCGAAAGGGAAAACTGTAATACCACGTAAGTGCTGTGTGGAGGAAGTCAGTGTCTTTGGGATCCACTCTTGGTCTGAGTGTGACTCGGTCACAGCAGAGCTTCAATGTGAAGCGGGTCGCCCACTAGGCGAGCCACGGAGTGCTGCGTCGGGCAGCGTCGTCTTTAGGTCTTGTTCTGTGTTGAATATAATGAGCTTTGAGCAGGGCTGGGAGTTCAAGCGTGGCTGTATGGCGGCGCCGGTGTTCAAGCTCTCATTGGAATCACGACCCACTCAAGTTCCAATGAAGACACACTGCTTTGAATGTACGGGGGTACTTCAAGCTACAAAGGTGGTTTGTATATTCTGTAAAGTTTCAATTAAATTGTGCCGCGGCACCAACACTATTCAAGACCATGCCAAGAATGCAATATTGTAGATGATGGAACAGCAAATATGAAAACAATGGACTTATTTTCCATAAGTATGGTACATCTGTACATCTGTAATTGCATAATTGGCTATTGACAGGGTAAACAAACATGGCCAGCACTAGTTAGCTGTAAAAAAAAAAAAGCGTCATGCAAATGGGTGTCTCATCGATAGCATTTCTGAACGAAACAGGAAACAATGCATAACTCTGCCACTTTAAGTCTCTGATTTCCGGGCCAGACTGTGCCGTCTCCTCTCAAAAGTTAACCTAAAGCATAGCAGGACTCCTGGAACCAAGATTAACGTCATCTATAGGCACACTAGGGTTCACGTTTCTAACATGAAACAACTCACTGGAAATTTACGGGTAGGGGACTATGAATTATAATCAAATGATAATTTTGAAAATATGAATAATAACTAGGACTGCTAGCATTCACGAGAGGTATTTCACGCTCCGCCGACCCGACCGCCCTTTTCAAGCGATTCAAGGGGCACGTCATCACTCACCAACGCAACTATGCCTCTGACAGGGGTGGGTCTTTGTGGTTCGACACTGGGTCTTTTTATGCTCACGAAATCCCAGGAACACACACAGACTCAGACACACAGAAAGAAGCACACACACATTCACACAGACACGCACACATA
>NC_136946.1:15616135-15628635 GCF_949987615.1 Pollachius pollachius | reverse complement strand
CGGTCTGGTGGCCGGGCGGACACACTATCCTGGTCACCCCACTGGTCACTCCCCTGGTCACTTCCCTGGTCACCCCCCTGGTCACCCCCCTGGTCACCCCCCTGGTCACTCATCACCCCCCTGGTTACCCCCCTGGTCACCCCCCTGGTCACCCCCCTGGTCACCCCCCTGGTTACCCCCCTGGTCACCCCCCTGGTCACTCATCACCCCCCTGGTCACCCCCCTGGTCACCCCCCTGGTCACTCATCACCCCCCTGGTCACCCCCCTGGTCACTCATCACCCCCCTGGTCACCCCCCTGGTCACCCCCCTGGTCACCCCCCTGGTCACTCCCCTGGTCACCCCCCTGGTCACCCCCCTGGTCACTCATCACCCCCCTGGTCACCCCCCTGGTCACTCCCCTGGTCACCCCCCTGGTCACCCCCCTGGTCACCCCCCTGGTCACTCATCACCCCCCTGGTCACCCCCCTGGTCACTCCCCTGGTCACCCCCCTGGTCACCCCCCTGGTCACCCCCCTGGTCACCCCCCTGGGAGCAGGCTCCTCCCGGGGCGTCATGGTGACAGCATGTCGGTAGTACTAGTAGTATGCTTAATGTGCACCGGCGCCCAGACTTCAAACTTGGCTCGTGGAAACCTCATGATGACAACAAGTAGACAGGATTTGTGCACTTAGGATCTTGTATTGTTGTGAAATGAAGATGATGAAACCTGATCACCATCCAACATTTTAAAGATTAATAAAAAAATGTAAAGATAATATACTGCCTGGTTAACTTAAAATAAATTAGTTTAGGGACACATCGTCAACACTGAATGGATGTCTATTAGAAGGTTTGGGCAATTATTTAATTTTTATAATATGCATGTGACATGGTAAACACAGCCCCCACAAACAATCCCGCTATTTGAAAGGTTTTCCATTCAGTGTTTCTTTTTTCCTGGCTGGTGTCTAGGCAGACTCTTAAAGCACAGAGAAGATACCTTTCATATTTTGGCCAAATTGTGATATCTTCCTAACTCTACTCTCCTAACGCTGTTGGTTCACTGTTCCTCATTGCATACATCTATATATTGGCTACATATGGTCAAACTTACTGTTACAGTATAAAAGAAAAAATCCTATATGTCTATTCTAAAATTCCTTTCTTCTGTTTTTCTGAAAACCTTAAAATATGAATGAGGCAATGAGGCTGGAAAAAATGAACTAAACAAAGGTGGCGCAAAACAATAAAATGCAACTGTTACTCACACAGCAAGGTATAGGGAGTAGAACCCTGTCACACACGCCTGCACACACACACACACACACACACACAACACACACACACACACACACACACATGCATACATACATTGAAACAGATATATACACATATTTGGAAATTTGGGCTTTGCATCAAGAATCGGAATGGTACATTCGAGGAGTAGGGGAGAGAAGGAGAGAGGAGTGTTAGAGAGTGAGTGTGTGTGTGTTTTTTATATGTGTATGTGTGTGTGTTTATGGTGTAGGGGGGGGGGGGATCGGGGGAGTATTCTACCGTTGTTATTCTGGTCCACAAGCCTCGGCATCTGTGTCAGCTAATGAGAGAAAACTCAGCTCTGTTTCATCTACTCTCCCTGGACCCAGAATTACCATCTCCAAAGACAGACACAGTGAGAGGGACAGAAGGGGAGAGAGAGCATGAGAATGGCTGGGGGAGCAAGAGAGAGAGAGGGAGCTAGGAGGAGATAGGAGTGGGAGAGAGAGAGAGAGAGGAAAAATGATGTGATCGACAGCGAGGAGAGAGAGGAGCCATGCTAGCTGCCAGACAGGGAGGAGAATATAAACATAAACTCCCTCTCTTCCTCTCCCTCATTCTCCTTCTCTCTGTCTCTCCCTCTCTCTCTCTCTCAGCCTCTCCCTCTCCCTCTCTCTCTCTCTCTCTCTGTATCTCTCTCTGCCTCTCACCCTGCCTCGCTCTCCCCCCGCCCCCACCCTGCGCGCATGCGGCGGTGTATTGACAGGCAGCGCTAAGTAGAGTGGCGGGGTGGGAGACGGCCCCTAATAGGTCCCTCATGGACCCCGAGATGAGAGGCCACTCAACACAGACGCTGCGGAGAGAGGGGAGGGGGCTGCCGGGTCAGGGGTCAGCCAATCATTATCCCCCTCCCCTCCACTTGACTGCGGAGCGGCCCTAATGATTATTAACACGTTAAAACACTTAAGGGGCCTGGAAAGCCCAGCAGGAGAGAGAGAGAGAGAGAGAGAGAGAGAGAGAGAGAGAGGGAGAGAGAGAGAGAGGGAGAGAGAGGGAGAGAGAGAGAGAGGGAGAGAGAGAGAGAGACAGAGAGAGAGAGAGAGAGAGATAGTTGAAGAGAAGTATGGTAATGATGTGCAGCAACGACTATGCCGATATCACTAATCAGCTGGTCCCTATGGTGAGAAGCTGGGGGACAATGTGCACACACACACACACGCACACACACACACACACACACACACACACACACACACACACACACACACACACACATACTCACATGCTCCCAGACACACACAGACACACACACAGTCATATCGATATTGACTACAGTTTTACACACAGGAAGGAGAGTCAAACTAATAAATATTTCTCTTTTGCATATAATAAATATTTCCTCTCCAAAGAACAAAGACATGCTTGTGTGCATGAAGGCGTGCATCTGTGTGTGTGTTGTGTGGATAAATAAATAAGCATCCAAAGCAGATTAGGAACATCCTCAATGTCTGTTGTCGGCTGTGCTGGTGTGTGGAAGAATATTATGGAATGAAATAAAATGGCACAAGCATACACAAAGTGTGGTGAAATCATAAACAGACTTATAGACATTTACACATTTTAGTAACACTTTATATTAGTGTCAATTACAGTAATTACTGAGTAATAATCACTATAACTACATTATGTCATTAACATGTTATTTCGTGATGGAACAACTTGTGACCGTGTAATTACAGATGTTTAATAGGAAAATATTGTTACACATGTGTAATAAGATAATGATAATGATAATGTGGTAACATTATCATTACATTTAGAAAAAGGGAATCTTGTTAGATAGCTTAACAAACCTGTGTCACAAATGTGTGAAACAACTCATGTTTCATGACCAAGTCCTTTTCCATGGGTGTCTCACATTTGGGAACTACTTTAACAAACGTGCGCCACAAATAACCAACAATTGAAATACCTCATGATCCCTCTTTCACGACAGTGAACTCTTGTTACATCAGCCTGTGTCTTTCTTATTAAATGCTAATACATAGGTGCATTGTAACACATTAATAAAGGTGAATAAGAGCCATAAAGTGAAGTTTAACACAACAGTTACAGCAGGTGTGACTACCTCCGTGTCCCTCCATTTCATCCAGCCGTGGGCGAGTTGGAGGATCTGTCGGTGTGACGAAGAGGCGAGCAGGACTTCAATGGCGTCACCACCCAAGCGTTGGTAACGATGTACTCGGCATGAATTGTGTGTGTCGTTAAAAGTTATATTCTTTAACGACATGTGTATCATCACCGTGGTAATAGAAAGGTCCGGACCAGGAAGCAGACGCCATCGCACAGGTAAATCACCACAGTGAAACAGAGTGTGGTGATCATTGTTTATTGATTTAAGGCACCACACAATTCATAGATGAAGTCTACGAGTTACATTATGTATCCTGTGTATTCCAGCATTTCCCCTTGTAGCATTAAACAACCTGTGGAAGTATACTCACCAGTGTGATTGTCTCAAGGGCTTATGCACTCATTTCATGTTATTATTTATATATTGATGTACTGGATGAAATGGGTTTCAAGTGTATTGTGGCTGTGTGAGTTTCATTGATGTACATCTGGTAGAATAGTATGTGGGCGGGGCTAGCTGAAGGTTGAGCCTTTATATCCCAGCAGTGTGAGGCAATTCTCAGTCAAGATTATGCTACCTGCTTGATGGTCTTAATACTCTAAAATGTCTAAGCAGGGGGACCTTTTGTTGATGTTTTTGTGTAACACCTTAGTCTTTTTATTGTCTAGGATTGTTGTTGTTGTTGTTGCAAATTGCAACCTTAAATAAATAGCTTATAGGCTCATTACCTTTGATCCAAGCTTGATCTCTTTTGGTCCTGTTCCGGTCTACATTACAACATTTTCATGTTAATACGTTGGACTCATAATTTCACAAACTATTTGTTAATGGGAATAAGCTCTATTGAGTGTAACACCATTGAACAGATTGATTAAATGTATGAACATTCATATAAGCTATATCACAAATTATCTCAACTAATTACATTCAACAAAACAATATTTTAATATCAAAAAGAAATACATTTGACATTGCAAGATGACTAACAAACATGTATGAGCTTGCGAAGGTATTTACGATGTCTCTGAATGAATTCAAGTGCGTCCCACCCAGAGCTATTTAGAGAGAGAGTTACAACAACGGAAGTTCAAATTGCTCGATCACCACGTGGTTCATTGAGAATTCAGATTGTTCCCGGAAGTGTTTGGTGGGCCATTGGAACCTGATTAGAAAGCGTAAAAAGAGACAGAACTGTGCGAGCCAATGCGTTGATTTACAATATTTATATAGCAACGACTCGTGTATGTAGTGACGTCAATATGTTTTTTTTTCGTCTATATGTTTTACCATGACATGGTTATAGAGCATTGCTCTTTAATGCTTTGAATTATTTCATTTTTTATTATGTTCCTTAACGTGTATGATAGTCAAGCGCAATCAAATCCTGATTCACATATTAAGGGGGAAGGGAAGAAAGGTTTCAAAGTACAGGTTACATTTATTTTCTACCATTTCTTTAATTCATGGTGGCTTCAGTAATCCCGTGTAATCTAATCTCTTTACCACTCTCAGATAGGAGCGAGGAAACCGACAGGTGACAATCAACACTTCGCCAACTGTATGATGGTGTTGAGTGTTGTTTATGGAAGTCAAATGGAAATAAATGTATTGAAATGCATCTTTCTGGTTACTGAGTCACAATTAAAATGCACCCTGCACTTATTCATTTATACATTCATACATATTTCTATTCAAATTCAAAACAACTTTATCGGCAACTTTGCGCTTGCAAAGGGCAGAAACAACTATTTGACATGGGCATAAATCTGCTACTCAAAAGGGTATCAAATCAAAGACAGAACACATTTAAATATATATATATATATATATATATATATTTATATGTCATGTTAATTACATGTTAATTAAAAACATGTCAAGCAGCATGTCCTCTGTGTTGTCCTATCGTCTCCACCAGGACTTTCTGTGCTGCATGGGGAAGCTCCGATCGCTCGGAGAAAGGCGTACAGAAGGACTCCTCTCCACCCACGACGGTAAGAGAAACCTATGGCTGGCTCAAATCGGCAGGAGAAATCCAACTAATCGAAGTTTACAACGACCAAAAAATATTGGAGATAATCATCTTCAAATACTGTAATTGCATTTTTCACAAATAAAGACCGCACCAATGGGAAGCTTAATGTTTGATTTATTAAAGGAACAAAAAAATAGAAAAAACTGATTTGGGTGTGGGAATTAAACTGCCAATCCAAACAGATGAAGAGGAACGTCAGGAGCCAAGCTTCAACATCCGGCCACTCCTAATCAGCTCAGAAAGGGCTTTAAACACATTCATTGTTGGAGTGGAAACTTTTGGACAAACCATTGCTCCTGCCAAAATCACTTCTCCACCTGCCAGCACATATATTCTATATGATTACTATAGAAATATATATACATAGTAACTGATGTAGTAAAACAAACATATTCATGTAAAAACATACATTATGTTTTCAATCTGTCCATGGTCCACTCCTTACCCTGTCATCACTACTCCGCCGCACAGCAACCCGTGCTGTCGGATACTAATACACACTAACAAGATGATTTTTGAGTTTAAAGTCTTAAATAGGCACTTTTATCAATAGCAATGAATGAGAAAGATAGCTCTCGTCCTTATTGTGTAAAGTTTTTTCACTTCACTTCACTCATTTCACTACATCCATCCTCCACACACAGAATGTAACATTTAAATAATAAATAAGGAAGTCCACAGGTAAAATGGCCTTGAGGGAACAGATTTTACAATTAAAAGCCGTCTATTGGTTAACGTGTTGCCAAACTTTACGGTAGCCGAATCGGTTACCTGTTGACGTTCCCTTAATCTACTCATTTAGTGAGGATAATTCCCTTACATGCTTTAATGTTCATGTTTATTTGATTCAGATGTGCTGAAAATATACAATATGACTATTTATATGTCTCACCTTTCAAAAGTCAGACTTTATTGTGCTGCAACTCCAATGCAATGCTATTGGGAGCTGCTAACTTCTGGGAACTTTTGAGAGGCTCAACGATCCGCCATTGCCAAGAAAATGGTCCATTGGAGCAGATGGAGTTGTCGTCAAAGCAAGGAGTTTGTCAAAGTTTAGTTTTGACATTCAGTGGGAAAGCTTGCCATCTTGATATGAATCCCACCGAAGAAATAGCACATTCAACTACTATTGAAATGAATCCATTTGATGAAAAAGCCGGTGTCTTACTACAGTTTCCTCAGCAACCTGAGCACAATTATTGCGCTACCCGGCGGGAGCTGCCGGCTGTGGGACGAGCCCGTCGCCTTTCCACCCTTACCTCTATGGTCAACCATTCCTGCTCAGGACCGACCATGCTCCACCTGAGCTGGCTCCTCAACTTCCAAGAGCCAGAGGGTCAGCTGGCCCAGTGGCTCGAGACTCTCCAAGGACACCAGGCTGGCTGACTCCACGGTAGTGCTGATGCTCTGTCCCGTCAGCCATGTGATGTTGAGTTGAGTGCCGTCACTGCCAGCAACATGCGGTGACGAGTAGCGGTGACGTGCCGTAGTGGCGGGGCTCGATGTCACTGGACCTCCGGATGGCAACAGGCACGGCAATACCATATCTGCAGCTCCCAACGCTCCTTCAGGTTACCCCTGCTTGACCTGCTGATCCAGGGGAGGACGCCCATGAGACCATCCATCTTTAGCCGCTTGGCGGGAACAAGAGGGTGATGGGGCTGTAAATGTAAATGGGACGGGGTGTCAGCAAGCCAGCAACCAGAGTTGCCTACCGTTTCAGCGTTGGACAAAGAGAGCAATGCCTATTACTCACAGTGGGCTAACCTCTCCCTGCTAGAGGGCCTGCTATCCCACAGTTTATAAGCACATAGGGGCGTCCATCAGGTTCGACAACTCCTGGTACCCCTCAACCTTTGCTCTAGGGTGCTCCAGCTGGTTCAATGGGGATGGGGGTGGCCACTTTGGGGTCTCAATGACTGAAGCGAGCGTGGCCTCTTCTACTGGCCGAACTGCCGCCAGGATGTCGAGCCGTTCGTCCACACGTGTGCAAAGCTGCAGCGTCCCACACAACGGTTACCTGCTTCACTACAGCAGTGCCAGGTAGGGGCCCCATGGAGTGTGTGTGAGTCGACACCCTTGGTTCTATTCCCATCACTGTCAACAGCAACCACTATGTTCTCGTGGCTATGGAGTATTTCACAAAATGGCCAGAGGCGTATGCGGTGCCAGATCAGACCTCGGCCACAACAATTGAGAAACTAGTGCAGGAAATATTCCGCCGGTTCGGTGCACCAGAGGAGCTCCATAGCGACCGGGGCCATTACTTCCGAGGCCCAGGTATTCCAGGAGGTCTGTCGTCGCCTTGGAGTAAAGGAGAGTCGGACCACCACATTGCATCCACAGAGCGATGGGCTGGTGTCACGATTCAATCGTGCCCTGGCCACCAAGCTTGCTATCCTCTCCAGCCGGCGACAAAGCAATGCCCACACAGTCCATACACTGCTCCCCGGACTCTCTGATGTTTGGACGGGGGCTGCGGACCAGTGGACCTGGCTTTGGGCCTCACCCGGGACCAGGACCAGGCAGTGGGCCAGGCCTGGACTATTGATCATGGCTACGACAGCAGCTCAAAGACACCTGGGAGTCCGCCAAAAGCAGGCTTAGGACTCCCGCTGCACGGGATGGGATTTTGTCCCGGGGGCCCAAGTGTGGGTATACACTCCCAAAAGGAGGAAGGGGGTCACCAAAGCTCAGGACTGGACTGGACCATGCCCAGCGCTGGCCAAACTGAGAGACGTTGTTTACTGGGTGCAGCTGATGAGAGGCCGCGGGCGGTCCTCCACAGTGACCGGTGGCGCCCTACCAGCCCCGCGTCAGGGCTGATGAGACACCAGCTGGTGCTGAGCCCGTCCCTGGATTGGACACTTCACCTGTCATGATAGCTTAGCACAAAGTGCCACCGGGGCGCCTTCCTTGGCCTTTCTCTGCCCCTCCATTGGTATTGGGTACTGGGGACAGCTGAATCCCTCAGGTGGGGGCTCTGTAATGTCCCCATTGCTGAAGATTGTTTAACTGATGCATGCTCAAAGCATGCATCCGTTAAATATTCTTTAAGTTCTGTTGTAGATACTAAAAGGCTTGTTTTGTGCTCATTGGTTTGGTGTTCGATTGTGGAACAGGTAGTGGGGGACTCATTTTGGGGGCGACCACCCGTTTTTTTACCGGTAATAAATACCTTCCGTTCGTTCTACAGTCACCCAGTGTCTTCCATTTATTAAAACAGCCTCAGATACTAACAATATTGTGCTGGCGGTATGTACCATTTTTAGGGGGATGTTTATCTGTTGTTTGGTTGAATGTGCATTTGGCTATTTTTAAGGGTTTGCTTTTATTGATGAGTGGAATATAATGCATCGTCTATTTTATTACTATAATACTAACAATTAATAGTTGAGGTATTTTTTCCCTATTTACATTTATGTTCTTTATTTCAATTGAGACTGGATTAATAGGAGGATCCGGACAATAAAAGGAGCTCATTCAAGCCAGTCGACGTGAGGGGAGTGAGGGAATGTCTAGTTACAGCCCCCAGTGTCACTGTGTGGATTGGGAGGGGTATAGCCGGCCACAGTATGGCCTTATTCTGTTTGTTTTGTACATTTTTGTTTTCCTTTTTTCACCGACATAAATAAAATGTCAGAAGCCTGTTTCTACCAATCCCGCTTCCCTGCTGAGTAAATGCCTTGTCGCAAGTTCATCTGTAACAGTGATAAACTATTAAGTACAAAATGTTGTAGCATTGATTATAATTACACATTTACATAGAATTATGAAGAAGAAGTGTCTTTTTAACAGTTATAAGAGACAAAATACGCTAAAAATGTTTAAAGGACCAAAAGATTTGAAACACAAAATTACACTTGGTTTAAATACTCATTTGAAAGTGATTTATTGTAGGTTGCATGTGGAAAAAATATGACATACATATTGGAAAGTAAAATCACACTCTTATATTTAACAAAAGTTAAATTCACAAATAGATTTGAATGCTGTGGAGCTGAGTGCGCGTCATCACCACTATGGGTTGGTTATCTCGAATGATTAGTGCGTGTGTCTCTACGTATGCATGCAACCATTTGTGCGAGTTTGTCCATGCGTGCGTGCCTTCGGGCGTGTGTGCTTGAGTTTGCCCCAGGGGGGTATTGTGTCAGAGTGGGGTGAGCAGAGGGCAGCAGCCACGGGAGGACACAGTAGAGAAGTGGTCAAGCTCCCCCAGATGGGTTTTTAATAGCCTTTAATCCAGCAGGTCACTGTACTGCAGGCGGACGCAGCCACCACCGCCGTAACCTATACCCACACCCCATCCCTCCCCTCCCTCCCTCTCTCCCTCATCCATTCTTCCCCCATAACCTATCCTAACACCGCTCTCCCTCCTCTCTGTCTATCTCTCCTCCCTTCCTCAGCACGGTCCTATGAAGCCTGCAGTTCCCTCTCCGTCTGCCTCCTCTCATTCCCTTTCAACTCCCCTCTGCTTATCTATCCACCCCCCCCCCTCTCCCTCCCTCTGTCCCCGCTCACCGCCAACCCCCCCCTCGCTCCTTCTCTCTCTCTCTCTCTCCCTCTCTCTCCCTCTCTCTCTCTCCCTCTCTCTCCCTCTCTCTCCCTCTCTCTCTCTCCCTCTCTCTCTCCCTCTCTCTCTCTCTCTCTCTCTCTCTCTCTCTCTCTCTCTCTCTCTCTCTCTCTCCCTCTCTCTCTCTCTCTCTCTCTCTCTCTCTCTCTCTCCGTATGCCTCTCTGAAAAGCAGCAAGAAGCTAATGAGGCCTGGCTGGCGTTTATCCAGCTCTCAATCCCCCTGTGTGGGGGGGAGTGCATGCACGTGAACATGTGTGTTATTAGCCTATTGCTCGCAGGGGAAAACGGGATTCAACAGTGAAATATCTCGTGGTTATACCGTTCCAGAGATATGTGTGGCTGCATATGAGGACGTATCTATAGAAAATATATTTTATATATCGAGTCAAAATTTAAAGATTGGTGAAATGAGACGAGGAAGAGAAAACGAGTCCATAGAGTGCAGGTAGAGCCCCGGTCGGGGGAACCGGGGAACCGGGGGATCTGGGGATTTATTGGGCGGAAGGCGGGTTTTCCGCTCGATTAGTGGGATCCCAGTGAAGGGATCGAGGCTCTCCTCCAGGAATGAGACGGTTCCGTTATCTCTCTACAGAACGGACAGATGGGAATATATTCCCGCTCTGACCTCTGACCATGAAGCACCTGCCTGTCTTCAGATATGGACGCACGGAGATACATGCACAAACAAGCAGCTCCATCTCCTAAAAGGCAAATAAAAGATAATCTCTATGGCATATCTTTTGTATTGATGTCGAAATCTGTATATTTTCCACAGGATGGTGAATATTTTATCACCTCATTAATTCGCAATGTAGGAATTCACAGAAGCATTACCGTCATGGACCTCTTGTTATTATTTTTTTTATCTTTAAACCAACGCAAATTAACGGTTTGACGGGCGACTCCGCAGTCACTTTTTCCCTCTACACTGAATATAATTTCAGTAGAGTTTAACAATGAGTCAATTGCATTAACGCACGCGGCGCCACCATGGCGCCAAGCACAGCCGCCGGGGAAGAGACACCTGTCACGAGCTCCCCGCCAACGCGGCAGCACCGTCGTTATTAGTGCTAAGTGACAGTATCCCCCGCCTCTCCGTCAGTTTGAGGAGAGAAATAGAGAGAGACAGTGGCAGAGGAGGCAAGACAGCGGGAAGTATATCCCAACAACAGGTTGACTCCGCACACCCGGCGTATGTGACAATGTTAATATTTCAGGATTGCGCGGAGGAGAAGTGATGACCCGCGCAGGTGAAGGGACTAATTAACCACTGTTTGACCCGACCATGAATACATAAGACAGTCCCTCTCTCTCTCTCTCTCTCTCTCTCTCTCTCTCTCTCTCTCTCTCTCTCTCTCTCTCTCTCTCTCTCTCTCTCTCTCTCTCTCTCTCTCCCTCTCTGTCTTCTCCACTTTTCCTTGCTCACTCTTGTTCTCTGCGTGTGCACGTGAGCGCGTGCCAGAAGTTCATCTTGGTGAGGGGCTAATTTGAGAATCGCTGGGGCAAAGGAGCCACCCCTGCTTAATAAGGGCCGTCTGCTGCATCCATGCAGATAAGTGTGAGCACAGGTGTGCGCGTGCGTCTACTGATAGGGACATTAGCATATGAATGAGAGAGCTATTCAACATTACAGATACCCATCACCTCGCAGTATATATACTGTAATATCATACTATAATACAATATAAAATAGACCATGAGACTCATTGTGTTGCACTGTAAATTGCTTGTAATTTTATATATTTATATGTAATCAGTCAAGTGGGACTTCTGAAATGTATGCCTATCCTGTACGTGGTGTATTCAAACATTTATTTCATTTAAGAGGTTTTATTTCTCTGAACAACAAAATATGTATATATATTATAAAAAAATAATTATTTCATGAAGCGACCAGATAATTGAGTACATACAACAGTGTGTGGTAGTGTTGATAAGTGGAAATAAAAACTAAAGAATGTTTTTATTTTGTATTTTGTTGCATGTCAGTATCCATTTAAAAGGATTTACAAATCCTTATAATTGGGATTTTGAGGCATGATATATTGTTTACGTCGGCTGACACAGTATTTCACCTGAGGTTCCTGAAGATTTTCCGTTGCATGATTGGAGCCTGAGGGATTTAACAATTTTTGTGTGATAATTGTTTTACTAAATATCAAAATATATTTTCTTGCATTCCTGAAATTCTTTGCACCCTTTAATCTTCTGCCAATAATTTTTTACTTGAAAGTTTCACTTTTTGACAACTCTAAAATAAAAGGTACTCTAAAATAGCCTCCTTAAAAACACAAACATATACACACACACGCACACACACACACACACACAAACACACACGCTAAAACGTATATTCGTACCATTATTCTGTTATCATTGTCAAGATTATCTTTTTATTATTTATGTGTAGTATTCAGTGTTGTTGTGATGATAGATGGTCAACTAATTATGTTTATGTCTGTGTGTGTTTAATACACGTTCAGGAATCCAAGTCCTTAATCAGCAAAAACATTACCAG
>NC_136946.1:15608635-15611135 GCF_949987615.1 Pollachius pollachius | reverse complement strand
GTCCGTTTAATCAACCCCCACCTTTCCTTATTTACTCTGTTCATCCGTCCAAAATGAGGGCAGTATGGATTACGGTCACTGCATGGACATCCTGAGCAATTACAAAAAAACACAAGTAGGAGAGGTGCGTTTCTAACAGGACAAGCGGTGACCTAAAGAGAAGGTTTGAGCCTCAAACCGGCGCTGCGTTCTCTGCCCACTTTCCCACCCATTATAAAGCACACCATCACATGCAGGCTATGGAACCGGACAAGCGTCGTGCGACAGTGCTCTCCATTTCTCTTCAGTTAAAAGAGCAGTTCTAAAAACCCACTCTGCCTTTTAAAACCTCCTCTTTTTCTTCCTGTCGCGGCGGTGGCCCTCCCCCCACGGGGCCCTTCTCCCTCAGTAGTAGTTAATAGGTGATTAGGCCTGGTGCTGCAGCCATAGGGAGGCCGATTGATCTGACCCTTGACCTCCAGCTCCGCTAGAGGAGTGGATGGAAGTCTGCTCTGAAAGGTATACGCTCTTCATCCTGACCCCCCCCCTCCCCCTCCCTCAAAGCCACCCAGGCATGATCCCCAGAGGTCTCCACCACCACCCTGCCCCTCATTCATGCGGCCCCTATAGCCAAAGTGCAAACAGCCCAGGGCCTTTTGGTGGCAGCCGCTGCTTTGACCAAGCTCATAGAAGCAAATCAGGTATCTTTGATTTTCCCCAGGGGTAACTTAGACCCCCACAGATAAGAACAATAAAGGAACCCATAGATCCAGAGAAAGGGGGAGAACTAAAAAGAGATATAGGAGAAGCATTAAATAATTAAGAGAAACGTCAATTCGGCCAGTGCCTCGAACCTTGGTGCTGTCCTCCTAGAACCTCGGTGCTGCCTTCCTAGATCCTTGGTTCTGCCCTCCAAGAACCTCAGTGCTGCCTTTCTAGAACCTTGCTACTCACTGCTGCCTTCCTGGAACCTCGTGCTGCCTTCCTAGAACCTCGGTGCTGCCTTCCTAGAACCTCGGTGCTGCCCTTCCTAGAACCTTGGTGCTGTGTTCCTAGAACCTCGGTGCTGCCTTCCTAGAACCTTGGTGCTGTGTTCCTAGAACCTTGGTGTGCACTGCTGCCTTCCGGGAACCTTGGTTCTGCCTTCCTAGAACCTTGGTTCTGCCCTCCTCTGGCTGCCCCTGTCAGAGGTCCAGACGCTGCCAGGTTGGGGCGTCTTGAAGGGGGAGTGAGGGGTAAAATGCACAACACCACAGATCTCCTTGAGCTCTTCATTGAAGTCAGCACCATTGCATTAAGCTTCTAGATGTCTTCCAGAGGGCACAGTTTCCTTGCATCTCTCTCACACACACACACACACACACACACGCAAGCCTTTCCTCCCATCCCACTTTAAAGTGAAGGGTTATTGTCTTTAACAGCATTATAACGGTATCATTTCCCACCTACTGTGTACAACAAAGGTAAAAAGCTAATGCCCAGAGCACAGCAATCAGTGTGTGTGGGTGTGCGTGGTGGTGTGTGTGTGGGTGTGTGTGTGTGTGTGTGTGTGTGTCTGTGTGTGTGTGTGTGTGTGTGTGTGTGTGTGTGTGTGTAAAGCAATGCTAATAGGCCCTAAGCAGCATTAAAGGGACCCCAACTGCAACAAAAGAGTTAATAATCCGTTTAGAAAACAATCAGATCCCTGACCACGAGAAAAGCCCCCCACTAAGCCTTTCTGCAAAGAGGAGGAGGTTCGAATTCCTACTTTTTTTCAGTCAGCGATCTTGTCGAACATCGTCAGTTTCACCTCTCTCTCTAAAGGGAATGATGGAACTGTAATTAATGGCCAAGGCGGCAGAACGCTTATCCACAATAAGCACCGTCAGAAAGAGAGAATTGATGTTGCTGCTACTGGTGACTTATCTGGACACAGCGGCGATCTTGTGCCACTCCTGTGACCCCGATGCTTGGGGTTGAGAAGGTTAGGGTTATGTGGTGGTTGTGGTGGGGAGTGGGGAGGGGTGTGATGGCTGTAGGGTGTTGGCAGTGTGGGGGAGGGGGGGCGCGAGGGGAGATGTTTTTATCAGCCCCAACCCACAGTCAATTGGGTCTCATTTCACTTCTAAAGGAATCTATTGCAAACAAACTTTGACACACCCGATAATTGCTAATGATAGGTTGCGAGTGTGACGCTTCTCCACGCGGTTTCAAAGCGTCGACCGGACAGAGGTCCATCAGCGCCGGAATGAAGGACAGGTGGCTGTTTTATCTGATGCTGCCATGATGCATGTGAATGAACCGTGCTCTGTGTCAGATGCAAGCAGTGATAAAACGCTGTTTCATCGTTCACCCAGCAGAGAGATGGGGGGGCAGAATGGGCCAGAATAACTGGTGACTGACTCCCAATCAGGCGGACATTGGAACCATACACTCTATCAGTAACTCAAGCCATGCCGATACAGAAAAGACTTGCAACTTCTGGGTTTCAATGTTGAGAGGTTTAATGAGAGACGGAGAGAATGGCAGAAAGAAAAGTTAT
>NC_136946.1:15531817-15608435 GCF_949987615.1 Pollachius pollachius | reverse complement strand
ACTGTTCTACATGTCGAATAATAAGGAGATCGAATACTAATTCAACAGCTTAGGATCATCAAAGTAAAAAAAAAAGGTTTTAACAGGAGTTATATGGGATGTCACATATATACTCTTAACAAATGCTATAATTAAGGGGTTTATTTTTTTTATATTGCGTAACTGTTTAACCCGCATTGGAAATTGACACAATTTCCCTTTTCGGCACGGGCAGGGCATGTGTCTGTGTTATCCGGGATAACCTCTCTCTTACACACTTATCTCCTATCTAAAATATGCTCCACTGACTTCCGTCGATTATCGCGGGCATTCCGCGCGTATCTGGCCGGTGTAGGCTATCGATGCCTCCCATCTGGTCGCCATTAAGGCCGCTTATCCTTAGATCAGGTTGGCCATTTTTTCACACCCAGAAAAATTAAGATGGGAATATATTTTTACATGAATTGCATAATAATTATCAGGTGTCAAGCAACGTAGATACAGGCAAATTATATCTATATATTTTTATTTGTGTTCTTGTTAGTCATTATTATTATTATTATTATTATTATTATTATTATTATTATTATTATTATTATTATTATTATTATTGTTGTTATGTTTATGCTATACAGATGCATAAACTGTGTTAATTGAAAGGCCATCCAGCCGTGACCAAATCTAGGATTACGCCTTTCGTGGTCTGTAATTTAAAGAACAGATTGCGATTATAAATTATGAATACAATCATATACTCATATAAATAAATGCTTGAAAAATAGTTCAGGAGCACAGTCACAAATACACACAAGCACACGCACGCACAAAATCACAGGCACAAATATACACACACGCGCACACACACACACAAACACACACACACACACACACACGCACACACGTGCGCACACGCACAAACGCAGCCACAAAAACACAGGCACAAATATACACGCAAACGCACACACATCCATATCCACTAACTCACACGACCTAACCAATGCACTAATCGCCTGCCCCGGGCATAGGAGGAGCTTGGTGTTTAAGTAGCCTGCCAATCACACAGTGAGCTCCACAGTGCGAGGGTGTCCTGCGGCTACAGCGAGGCATCACTGTGTACTCAAGTGCCAAACTCGTCGGAAGCGAAGGACTACGCGTCGAGAAAGTGGAGTTGACAGACTGGCTGTCGTGATTTAGAAACCCTCTTCGTCTTTCTGGGAATTTTTGTTTGGGTTTCTTCCCGTGTTCCCCCTTGTGATTTTTAGGCGAGGAGATTTATTGCGAGCCTGTGGAGATGTCCTTCCCTCAGCTGGGGTTCACGCAGTTTCTGAACCCGCCGCACGAGGTGTACGCGGGCGAGCGGCCGGGCTCCGCGCGGGAAGGAAGCGCGGACAGCGGGGCGAGCCCCTCCGCCTGCACCGCCGCGGCGGTGAGCTCCATGCTCGGGATGTACGGGAACCCGTGGGCCCACAACTACAGCGCGTTTCTGCCGTACGGCGGAGCCACAGACCTCGCCCTCATATCCCAGATGGTGAGACACAAGCTTTAAAAAGTTCATATTTGTTTGCATGAAGATGATTTTGTAGTATCATTCTGAGATATAAATAAATGATGGTTCTTTGATGTGATTTAAAGAATGCATTTTCCCTTCTTCATTTGATTTAAAAATGTATAGCCTTTCATACCACGCGATACTATTAGGCCTATTTATATTATTCCTAAATGAGTCTTTACCCGAGGTAAAGACTACATGCTTAACAACATTTACATTTAGGCTATTTAGCAGAGGCTTTTATCCAAAGCGACTTACAATTAGTACATATAATACATGTATATATATTTAAGAACTTGGTTATAACTTTCAAAATTATAATAGGAATAAACTTCTTAATGAATGAATTAATATATAATTACAAATAGGCTTAAGTAATTCCACTATACCCTCAAACACCCCTATTGTGTAACTTCAAAATAAATAAAAAGAAAATAACAAAAATATATAAATAAAAAAATGTTTGAAATGGAGACAATATTTCCTCTCGTTTTGTGAAAAATGAGAAATGTTAAGTTATAAAAATATTTAGAAAAATATGATTTCATTCTGATTTACTGATGGGTGGCTTTTGAGAAAACTTCTAGCTCTTCCAAATATTTTATTTGGAAATACAGATATTTAGTTTTTTTAAGCTCATTACTCAATCATCAAATGTACTCCTATAATTGAGTTTACTTGGCAATTAAAAATGTGCGACACATTGAAAAGGCCTGTTTTCATCCTGGCCTTAAACTCATCCTCCCCTTTAACCCAGGGCCCCCAGTTCGACCTGAAGGAGAGTCCCGGGGCCCGGCCGGCCGCCCTGCCGGTCCACGCCGCCCAGGGCTTCTACCCATACGGCCAGTACCCTTACGGAGACCCGTCCAGGGCCAAAGCAGCCACCCGGGAGACCACCAGCACGCTGAAGGCCTGGCTGCAGGAGCACCAGAAGAATCCCTACCCCACCAAGGGGGAGAAGATCATGCTGGCCATCATCACCAAGATGACCCTGACGCAGGTGGGCCTCATCACGCAGCAGTGCACTTGTGATATGAAAGATCGATATTAAACGATCGTCCTATAACGTGGTGTTATTATTTATTCGTGCAGGTGTCCACGTGGTTCGCCAACGCGCGCCGGCGGTTGAAGAAGGAGAACAAGGTGACGTGGGGGCGCAGCGCCGAGGACCGCGACGGACGGATCTTCAGCAGCGACAACGAGGAGGACACCGCGAAGAACGGCAGCGACGACGAGGACGAGGAGGAGGAGATCGACCTAGAAACGATCGATATCGAGAGGCCAGAGGAGGACCGCGGGGATTTGGGTTGCGAGAAGGGTGAAGCGGGAGCGAGAGAGGGCTCTGAGTTGAAGACTTCGGAGGCCAGCAGCAGGGGGCTCTCAGAGGACGGCCTGAGAGCAGCGGAGCGGCCTGTCGCTCTCATTAAGGCGCCTGGAGGAAAAATAGCGATGGATAATTCCCCGATTAGACAGGAGTGTCAGAGAGCATCGCAGAGCAAGCCTAAAATCTGGTCTTTGGCAGAGATCGCCACGAGCCCCGATAACGCCCAACACAAACTTTCTTCCGTACCACAATATACGCAACACCCCGCGTTATCGTCCGCGGGCCATCCGGCCTTAATGCCGGGACATGGGATATACACGTGTCAGA
Organism: Pollachius pollachius; assembly: GCF_949987615.1. NCBI lineage: Eukaryota > Metazoa > Chordata > Actinopteri > Gadiformes > Gadidae > Pollachius > Pollachius pollachius. The sequence goes on along the minus strand of NC_136946.1, from coordinate 15,605,256 downwards.
TCGGAAAGCTGCACAACTGGACCAACGCAGCTTTCCTGAACGCCACGTCTCTTGTAAACATGAAGCTCCTGGGGGTGGGTCCGAAGGGCCAATTACCTCTCCAGGCGCGTCATGACGCACGGCAGGGGAATGTGTCCGCAGCCTCGGGGACAGAGGACGACAGCGAGGGGGAGTCCTCAGACGGTTTCAGTCCAAAACACGACGGTAAGAGACACCTGGCCGAGGCCCTAACAAAGTTAACTTCAAAGTTTGGTTCTTTTATTTGACATTATGTCTTTATATTATGTTAAATGTATGTTAAATTGATCCATGATTAGATGTTCAACATTATTTTAAATGTAACAAGCCATCGATTAAAGAACAACATATTTATAGGTCCTGTCCTTTTTTGTTTCTTTAGGGGAGGAGAGCGACCACAGACCTAACTCTCCTAAATCTTCTTTTCAGCTGATCACTGACAGGTAATGATGCGTTTACACATGGCTTGACATTTTAACATCACCTCCACATTTTCTATCACCTCGCTGCTAAATAACGCTCTAGGCGGAGGTAAACATTGTCACACCTGAGCGCATGTTGGCGATTTCTTTGCTCATAAATCATTTGAAGACTAAAGTGATTGAATAAGCACTTTGCCGCCTCACGGGGCACCGTGTAATATGGGGGATGCGACTCAGTTATCAACAATCCACAATGTATCCTACCGCAACCCACACACACACACACACCACCACCACGCACATCCTCACATCGGATGATTCACAGACGTCAGGTGCACACACATTACAATCTAGATTGCGATATTATTTGATTAGATAGGCTACCGTTTTCTTTATTATGTTTATTTGATCTCTGACCAATTTAGTCCTATTTTTCTGTTTCTCTCAAACCTATAGATCACATCACGGAAAAGCAGCACAACGAATTCTGACAACGACATTATGAGGAGAAGGCAAATGAAAATGTTACAGAATAATTATATTAAATGAAGAACATTTTAGTAAGGGTACTATTTTTGACAAGGAAATCTGTCGTCACGTGTTAGGCCTGCAGTTTAGCTACATGCGAAAGACATGTTTTGGTCACACATTTTCTTGTATCCCTTTCCATGTATGTATGTTTTTTTCTTTCCTCTTATATTGTGAATGAAAACTTAATGAAATTTGTAAATATAGGAAATGAATTTGTCTTTAAAGAATATATTTTTCGGGAAATAAATACATGTAGCCTAACCATAGTAAAGTTTTTTGTGGGAATATTTCCAATCAATTCCTTTTCTAACACTATCAGGCATACTACATCAATTGGTTAAAAGGCCTGATGCGTATGGATCAGGATACTGGGTATAGCCATGGCAATGAGGCCCACTATTATGTGCCATCATAAATAGGCCTACATTAGACCAATTTGACAGAAAGTACTTAACTGAATTCAGCACTTTCGCCTTGCGGGCCTCACATAGTACATAGCACTACATCGCTGGAGTGCAGACACCGCAGAAATCGAAATGGAGGATTTCAAACTCCAGTAAAGTGAACCTTGTGAACCTATACCTGTGCTTTCAGGAGGCTCTCTTCGCTTTAATGTTGGATTAGCCCTTTCAGGCCTCCGCGGCTGCCTCTGAAATGCGGATCAGACAGTAGGAAAGGCCAGCAGCTGGTATGGGGGCTGCAGGGCGGGGCAGCGGGGAGTCGGGGTAAAGAGAGGTAAAGGGAGGTCAGGGGAGCGAGGTCACAGTCACACCCAGCAATCCTCACTCTGTCCTCAGAGAGGCAGGGGGAGGGCGTCTATAGATGCTGCTCCTCTAAAGAAGCTATAGGTGGGATGGCGAGCACAAAACTGCTTGAAGCAGAAGATCAGACATCTATACCGTGCTGGAAACCCTGCTCAATAGTGACACCTCTCGGTGTATATAAGTTACACCCAGAACCTCTGCACTTGAATGGATTTGAACGGCATTGTCCGCCTGTTGTAAGTTGTCTTTTGTTTGGACGTAAAATCCATCCTTCTGGACATGATCAGTCCGTCTAACTTTAGCTCAATCCTTCCATACATCCTTTCTTTCTATCAATCGATGTGTCAATCTGTCACGATAGGCAATATAGCTGGAGGGATACAGAGAGAGAGAGAGAGGGAAAGAGGGAACATGGCAGCGTGTGCAGTGGGAGCTGCCATTGATGTAGAGAGAGCACAATGATTGTGAGCCAGGCACTCAAGGCCATTTGCTCCTGTTTCCGTCGGTGTTGACGGACTGCCAGTAGGACACACTTCCTCCAACACACTCGATCCAGACTCCCGGAAACCCACCGTGCTGCCAACTTTTTCCATAAAAGCGAAAACAAAACAATATGCTCTTGTCAACTGAGCAGCCATGGGAGTGATCATAGCACGATATCCGTTCCTCAAACACATCCGCAGAGTGTCCTGTCATTTTCCAGGCACTTCAGCCACAAACCAAAAAAGATGAAGCAGACAATTGCATCCAAAATGAGGAGGCAGCGCCGTGCCAATACTTTGTTTATTTCATCAGCTTTGTTTTGTAAAGTGAAGATTAGACAAGTAAAGTTTTAGATTAGTTTGCACATGAAGTTGTTCATCCTGTCACACAAACAGAACTGGTGCACGGTTGTCACGATACACCAAAGGAAGGGACTCATGTCGTGATGAAGTCACAGCCTTTAGCCTCCTCCCAGGTTAACAGCCATGAGTTTGAGATACTTTCTCAATGACATAATGATCTCCTCCCCTCCATTGGCTCTGTGTGGAGTTTGTCAAAAACTCGGGGGGCCCCCCTCTTCAGCATCTCAGCATGAATAGAGCCCTCATTGCTGCTTTGGTATTCTGAGATGGGCTCTTTGGTGAGCTCTAATCCCTATTAAAGGCATAGATTATGTAGGGGATTGCCGTTTGATTTACCCCGTCCCACTGCTCTTTTCCTTCACCATCTCCCTCTCACTGACGCTTTTCTCTTTTTGCGGTTTCTCACTCTTTTTCTCTGTTTCTCTATAGGAGGGTTCCACCGGGTCTTCTTCTTGAAAACACACACACACACACACACACACACACGCACACACACACACACAGAGACACACACACACACAGCGACACACACACACCAACATGTGCTGCCGTGTATGAGGGCCCCCGGGTGTCCCTGGATAGATTTGTTAAAGCCACCCAACCCTCCTGCATGGGTGAGAGCGGTTAAGGCCCCTAAGCCCACCACTCCCCTCCTCGCTCTCTCTCTCACACACTCACTCTCACACACGCATCCTCCGATAAAGGGAAAGTAGATGATACCCCCCTAAACCCCACCTCCCCTAACACACTCCTCCTCAATCATGCAGATAATCAGGCTTATGTAAAGACGATGTGCTCTTTTGACAGTCATCAGCTCATCTGTGATCCAATCATACCCAAATCCTTCATTGTTCAAGATGCCCCAAATCCGCTTGAGAGTCCACCCCGCCCCATTATGCTGCCAATCACCGCCTACATTCCTACCCCTGTTGCCATGGCCCCTCGCTGACAGGGTCAGGGGTCATGATAACAGAGAGCGCGAGCTCACTCGAGGGGATGGGAGGTGGCCCCAAGGTGCATGGTGTACCCCTGTTGGCCAGGCTGACACAGGGGGTAAGTGTAGACAAGCTGCAGCTCTATAGACCTGCTGTGAGGTGCCAGTCAGAGTGAGAGAGAGGGAGAGAGAGAGAGAGAGAGAGAGAGAGAGAGAGAGAGAGAGAGAGAGAGAGAGAGAGAGAGAGAGAGAGAGAGAAAGAGAGAGAGAGAGAGGGAGAGAGAGAGAGAGAGAGAGAGAGAGAGAGAGAGAGAGAGAGAGAGAGAGAGAGAGAGAGAGAGAGAGAGAGAGAGAGAGAGAGAGAGAGAGAGAGAGAGAGAGAGAGAGAGAGAAAGATGGGGTGACATAGAAGGCCAGAGAGGAAAAAGGCAGATGGTAGAAGTGGGATATGAAAGTGGAGAGTGGAGATGAGTGTGAAGGGATTTATGACCAAACAAGATTAGGTTAGCTTGGACCTTAAATACATGGTGAAATTGTATTTGTATATATTGTGTGTGTGTGTGTGTGTGTGTGTGTGTGTGTGTGTGTTTGTCTGCATGTGTGTGTCTGTGTCTGTGTGTCTGTGTGTCTGCGTATGTGCGTGTGTCTGTGTGTCTGCGTATGTGCGTGTGTGTGTGTGTGTGCGTGTGTGTGTGTGTGTGTGTGTGTCTGTGTCCGTGTGTGTGTGTGTGTGTGTGTGTGTGTGTGTGTGTGTGTGTGTGTGTCTGTGTCTGTGTTTTATTGTGTGTGTGTGAATAATGCTTCAGCTGAGGTTTAATTTGAAATTCCAATTTATCTCCTAATGAAATTAAAGTAGGACAAGTCATTGTGGGTAATAGGAGCATTTAGATTAAATATTTTGTTCTCATGCTTTGGAAAGAAATAAAATGTGCACCCAATGTAAACATAAGTGAGCAAATGCGTGGCCTAGACAAGATATCATAGGGAATTACCCCATTCACTATTGTATCATAGGGATTAGTTGTGCTAAGCCATCAGCACAAAAGGAAAGTATTAAAACTCATGAGTAATTCAACAAGCAAAACAATACCAAGTTTATCACTTTCTAGCCTACGTTTATTGTTGTTTTGCAGCTGCGAGTATTTTGCTGACAAAAAACGAATTTAGTTAAGACCGTCGACAAATTCAATATACAGGGTAAGGCACACAGAACAAGCAAAATGAATGAAAGACATGTGATTAGTTTCTGCTTTCTCTTCTTCACAGGCCCGTTCAATGCAATCATCCCGGGGTGGACTATATGAAGCAGATTATCGTAGAAAGCGAGAGAGACAGAGAAGGAGTTCATGGTTGAGTGTCTGCATCACTGGCCCTTTTCAGCCATTTTGAGACAATGTTTATCCAACTCTGTTGTAGTGCTGCATTTTATCTTCGCATAGCTTAGCACACCGCTGAGAGTGTCACCAGAGGCTTCGAGACACTCACTGCGTCTTTGTGTAGCGGCCTTTGAACATAACCCAGTGCACTGGGCTGGTTTGAGAAAACGGACAGCTTTCAATGTAATGAAATCGAATAAAATTTTGATTTGGGGTGATTTCATATGCATGTACTGTATATTATGTATATATATTTCTTTCTACAGTGAAATATAAATAGAATAGACATTTAAATGAATTCACTGAGTATTAGATACATTAATACTTTATTGATCCCCAGGGGGAAATTCAAAGTATATAGTTAATTAATAATGAAATACTTTTGTGTGCCAAGCAAAATAACCCACAAACAATGTCTTGCACCAATTCCCCCCCACCCCACTCATTCTAACAGTAAACATATGTACAACAAACATGACGGGTGTCATGGTCTCAAGTGCTATTTATAATTATATATATATATATATATATATATATATATATATACATACATGTTATTAATAGCACCTGAAATAAGTTTGATCAAATTGAATAATGTTTATTTGTACCCTTTGTACATGCTATATATAAACGTTATCCTATTTGACAAAGGGAGCTACACTGAGCGTGCATAGCATTGCATCGTGTAAGGCTGCATTCAAACCAAATCAGGCTGCAAAAAGTTTAAACAGAATAAGCTTTTGGGGAAACGCAACCAGCACGCCATCACGCAAGACAGCTGTCAGACGGGAAGACGACGGCGGGAAGAAGAACCTGGTTTACCATGTAACGTTAGCATTGGTCTGAATCCAGCCAAACTTCTTTTTCAGTTCCGTATTTTCATTTAACCTATTTAAAAAACTAAAAATTATATGTTTTAGTGATCATGCTATTGTTATCACACAAGAGTGTTTTTTTAAGTATTTCAGTATTTTAACAATATTTATTAACAAATTTGAAAAGAGTGCAGCTTTCCCCCTGAGGCAACTACTCAGGCTGTGCTGGAATTTTTAAGAATTGTCTGACCGCTAATCAACAGTTACCGCAAAATAATGTTTTATATCCACTGTAATTAACTGTGTTTCTGAACAGTTTAATTATTTGAATATTGTGTACAGTGTATTACTGTGTAATGGGCCTTTAAACACATCCCAATAATAACAGAACGACTGTATATACATTCACAGTAAATATTATTCTACTGTATAACTTCAGATTTTCTCTAAATTGCCTTAAAATGCCATACATATATTTCTGATCAAATAAGACTTATTATGAACAAGGTGAGTGAAGTTACAGAGCCTGATGAGCAGAATGCATACTATGTGGGGACAGTGAATGCAGACAAGAGAAATGAGCAATGGACAGTGCTTCTCATTGGTGCAACAACTGTGAAATTTAAGATTGACACACGAGCAGATGTTAGCATCATGTGGGAAGATACTTGCTAATTGCTAGATGCTAATTCCAGAGAGAGAACTAAAGAAGACCAGCGTCTCACTATGCAGCCCAGGGGGTCAACTGGAATGTCAAAGACACATTCAAGCGCTACATACGAGGACAAGTCTTACTCATTCCCAATATATGTCATCAGACTAGAGGATGTCAGCAGCTAACTCAGCCCTTCCACTGCAGCAGGGATGGGCCTTGTGAAACGCACCAAGGAGGTCCACAATGCATTTGAAAAAGCATGGCATGCTCAAGACAGAGCCTGTAAAGATTCAGCTGCAGGGTCCCAAAACGCTGATCCAGAAGGTGAAAGAGGAGCCGCCCTGGATGGAGGAGAACGACACCATGGAGGAAAAGGGGAAAGGTGTGTATATGTGTGGATCTAAAGACACTAAATTAAGGGGTTGAGAGAGAGATTTGTCTTACCTTCTCTAGAGGAGATCATAGCCAAGCTGACTGGGGCAACGGTGTTCTCCAGCCTCGACACAGCCTCAGGGTCCTACCAGATTCCCCTGCCTAGCGACAGCACCCGATGGACAACGTTCATCACTCCATTACCTGAGGCATGAACTATCTAGGTAAATATGGGCCGACCTGTACACCGTGGGTTGGCCACTGTACAAGCTGTTAAAGGTCCCATGGCATGCTGCTTCATGGATGCTTTTATATAGTTGTCATAGTATTTGAAGACGTTCAAGAAATTCACCCTTGGTGCAGAATTACAGCCACTACGAGCCAGTCCCACAATGAGCTTTTCACAAATGTGCCGTTTTTTAGAGGTGGGTCAAGGTGGAGGGTGGGGGTGTGGCCCTGAGCAGCTTTGCGGTCACGGTACTATACGCTTGTGTTTACAGTGGATGAATAGCAATAGCTCAGATTCATAACAGAGGCGCACACAACTTTTGGCCGTGTTCTGTAAATATTCTGGAACACTCCGGGTGCTCCGGCGGGAGTCCTGGAGCTCTATATCTAAATAATATCATATTATATAATATCTACATAATATTATATATATAATCACGGCCAAAGGCTGTGTGCACGTCCGGATGATATTATGAATCTCACTTCCACATCAATCTGAAGTACAGACTGAACCAGGACATGGAGGAGAAAGGGATTGTTGCCTTTTGCGGACTCCCGGTTCTTCAACAACAAGACTCGTAGTGGGTTTTATCTCGGCCATGGTAGAGAAGAAATTGGGAAAGGAACTTTTGCTTTGACTCCCTGAAGTCCAGATTGTACCGCAACATGGAGGAGAAAGGGATTGTTACCCGCGGTGTTTGCTCGGGATTGTCTGCTCCATGGCAAGGGTTGTACACTTCTTTGTTATTTGGATAACCGTTCTGCCGTTGGTGTTATGCCGCATAACACGCACCACAATAACGCAAGTAAAGCTCCCATTTGGTGAAACGACTACACTGCGTCGGGTTCTCTGACGTCTCTGGTTCCACAACGAGACTCTTAGTGGGGGTTATCTCAGCCATGGTTGAGAAGGAATTGGGGGGAAAGGAACTTTGGCTTTGACTCCCTGAAGTCCAGATTGAACCGCGACATGGAGGAGAAAGAGATTGTTGCCCACGATTGTCTCCTGCTTGGGCACTGGCGCTGGAGCCCTGCTGCCGAAGAGTCAAGGAGAAGACAATCCCGGGCCACAATCACGGGAAACAATCCCTTTCTCCTCACCCTCTTCCTCCTTCCTACGTCCTACTTCCTGTCTGGGGTGGGGGGGGGGGAAGGGGTTCACAGAGGGGTTTAAGGTCAGTGACCTTGTTCTCGAGTGCTGCGGTAATCTGCTGTAGTCACAGGGTCAGCTGTTTGCCCTGGCCTTCAGGGTCTTCGTCCAGCGACTAGATGATCTGAGGGGAGACATGGGGAAGTTCGCCATGTCAGTTCAGGTTCAACGGCCCCACGTTGTTCGGCTTCTCCCGACAAAGGCCCAAAAGAATTTGGAAGAAAATTTGTTAAAAAACATTCTATTCCGAATTTGTCCGGAGTAAATCATTCTTTTTCGAAATCTCCACATCCAAAATTGACAGGGAGTCCTGAGTGAGGACACACAGCTACATCTGAACTGTCGGCGCACCTCGCTTCGTTAAAACACATGATTCTATTTTGTATTTTGGGTGGCATGACAAATAAGGGAAGACATTCCCGCTCTGTGTGCTTTTGGGCTAAAGGGTGGAACTTTCTAGATTAGGTTACTAGTCTGCACAGTAGTCTGCACTTATTTAATGATATATTGACCACCTGGGTGTTGATAAATATATCCACATGAATACATCTCCTGAGCCTGAGGTCCTTCACCTCTGCTAATAAGTGACACAGCAGGGGCTGGGGGGAGGAACAGACAGACAGGCAGACAGACAGGCAGACAGGCTCCTAGGTGAGTACTTCCCTTGATCCTTTGCACACACTTCAACAGTGCCTGAAATGCCAGCCAATGGGGCTCTGGCGCAGCGTGGAACCCAATCTAAATCAACTCCAGCCAATGGGGCGCTGTGTTTCAGGGAGCCCTCAGCCCGTCTGAGTACCTGCTGGCGTATTGGTGCACCTGGTGCAAGGCCACCTGGGTGTTCAGCTTGTCCCTGTGTTGCTGGAGAGGGGACACACACACACACACACACAAGCGCGATTAGAAATGTGGTATTAACGAACACACACATTTATAGACACACAGGCACACACACACACACACAGGCGCACATACATATACACAGACACACACACGCTTTTAGAAATGTGGTATTCACATACACACACTTCTTGGCCCCACAGTGAGTGTTTATGCAAATGTTTGGATATAAAACGTTTAGACTTGGCTATAACTAACACTAACTAGCTAACAGCTTATGGACTTGGGCGAACCAATTTCAAATGCTGACTGTAAATGTAGGTGTGTTTTTGTCGACTTTTCATGTTAAAGTCAGATTTGTATTTCAGTGGTTTCCATTTGAGCTATTAAAAGGCATGGTCTAAAGAGTGCAATCAAAAAGATCCTGTCGCCTGCGACAACGAGCGGAACCCGGCCGGCCTTTGTGACACCCCCGCCTCTATATAAGGCCCCGCTCCTCAGTCCAGCGCTCAGTGGTGACCAGAGAGCAGCGACAGAGGGGTCATAGCGGTGAGATCCACTATGGTGATGGAAAGTGGAATTGACGGACAGGAGGGAGAACAGGATGCCCTAGGAGGTGACTCCTCCTCGCCCCCGTCAGAACAGCGTCCGGGACAGGTGAGGGAGGACAGGACACGCACACCCACCTGACACGCACACTCTAAGTGTGCAGATGTACATTTGTATTCTTTCAAAAGCTTTCGGTTGTACAGGATTAGATTAAGTTAAGGTCAAACAGGCTTTTCTTTTTAAAGAAGTGCAGACACACACACACACACACAAACACGCACACACATAAACAAGCACGCACGCACGCACACACTCGATTTAACACATTTGATATCAGTACTTTATAAAAAGATATAATATATATGTATATGATATATAAATAGCTTTATACATGTTTTTTCGTTAACTTTTTCTATTCGAAAAACATAAAAATGATTGATTTATGCTTCAGCATATTTTAGCCATTTTAGCCATTTTCATTAGAATGTATACCCAAACATTCCGTCACCGCGACGACGTCCCCGCGGCGACATCACCTGACGCCTCTGGCCAACGGAACCCGGCGGCCCTCTGACATCACAGGGCCGCGCTCCTCTACATCAGTCACCCCAGCTTACCCTGTCTCTGATCCCCAGCTACCTGGGGATCGGGGAGGGGAGCGCTGAGCGTTACCTGGGGATCAGAGAGCGAGCACAGCGGCCACTGAGCCAAGTTAGCCAAGTGAGCGAGCGAACTATGGAGAAGAGTGGGGTGAGGAAACCTTAACGGTGATCATCTCCTCCCGACAGGGGAAAGAGGCCTCCCCCTATCCGCACTCCTCCTCCCCCTCTTCGGACTCCTCCCCCCACTACCCGGCCTCCTCCTCGTCCGATGGGGAAGAACATGTGAGACAGGTGAGGAAGGAGAGGACACGAACACGGAGCGACTGAGACGTCTTTTGGTTTCCTGTCGTGGGTCTTCAGGGTGGGTTCAGGTTTAAGCCGGTGAGTTCCTGACGCTGTGTGTTGTGTCCTAGATGGTGAACAGATGGTTGGAGACAAATGAGGAGGGGGATGACCCGATCTTGGTCGCAGAGTGCGAGCTGTCAGCACCGAACCCGGGCCAGACCCCCCCGGACCGAGGACAGACCCCCCCGGTCCAGACCCCCCCGGTCCCAGGCCAGACCCCCCCGGTCCCAGGCCAGACCCCCCCGGTCCCAGGCCAGACCCCCCATGAACCTGGTGAGCGCACTGCATTGTTGTGTTTACCTGCTTTTGTGTGTGTTTACCTGCCTTTGTGTGTGTTTACCTGCTTTTGTGTGTGTGTGTGTGTGTGAGTGTGTGTGTGTGTGTGTGTTTGTGTGTGTGTGTGTGGTTATCTTTTGAGTTTTATACGTCAGCATAATCACGAAACATTGACTGGCCGACTCTCACATTAACCGTCACTAAAACATAACCCATAGCAGCAACAAACACACAACAGCCACTATGGTCGTCATTAAACACAATTTTGTCGTTCATTTCTGACAGGACCCCAACACCAGGGAGAAGGCTCAGGCCCTTTGGGGGCCTGGCTGCCTCCCAGAGTCTGGCCCCCCAGAAAGGACGTGGCCAAGGCCATGGGGACCATGAGGGTGTGGGCCAGGGGACTCAGAAAGAACAGGGTTGAACCAGCACCCTGGCTGGGTGAGGAGGACGACAAGCCTTTGGGCCGCCCTTCACGCAACCCCTTCCTTGGCCAGAGCGCCCCGGCCCCAGGCCAGAGGGTCCCGGCCCCAGGCCAGAGGGCCCCGGCCCCAGGCCAGAGGGCCCCGGCCCCAGGCCAGAGGGCCCCGGCCCCAGGCCAGAGGGCCCCGGCCCCAGGCCAGAGGGCCCATGAACCTGGTGAGCTCGCTGCAGTGTTGTGTTTACCTGCTTTTGTATGTATGTATGTATGTATGTATGTATGTATGTCTGTGTGTGTGTCTGTGTGTGTGTGCGTGCGTGCGTGCGTGCGTGCGTGCGTGCGTGTGTGCGTGCGTGCGTGCGTTTGTGGTTTGCATTTACCTTCTGATTTTTATATGTCAGCATAATCACGAAACATTGACTGACGGACATCTGTCTCACTGCCTCCGGCAGCAGACAGGCCCCCAAGAAAGGCCCTGGCCCAGGTCATGGGGACCATCAGGGTCTGGGCGAGGGGAACAAGAAGGCAGGGGGTTGAGACAGAGACCACCGCCCTGCCGGATCAGGAGGAGGAGAAGCCTTCGGGCCGCCCTTCACGCCGGAACCCCTTCGGACGCATTAAGATGGCCTGGGCCGAACGCGCCGCCAACGCCCCCCTGAACAGCTGGGACCATCAAGAGCCTGTCAACAAGGCTGAGGAGGAAGGGGAAGCCACACAGCGGGCTGAGGGGAAGGGCTTCAGGCCTCGGATCAACGAGTGGCTGAGCCTCAGGTTGAAGGGGCGCCTGTCAAGCGTGGCTGCCCTGTTCAAGTGTGGGGCGTATGTCCTGTAAAAAATATATATATATATCATGCAAAAAACACAAATAAATATTATGCATATTAAAATGTATTACGGCTGTATTCCGATAGCCTTACGTCCACTTAAACGTAGTACACTATCCGCACTCACTAAGTGCGCTGATTTTCAGATGTCAGTGTCGTTCCAAATCGAAAACTCTGTGGTGCACTAACCGGAAGTTACGATCGCGACTGCCGCCGTGGCTCCTCCCCCACAATAATTATCCCGCTTTGAACGGTGAACTCTTTACGCATAGTAACTATAAAAATCTATAAAAGAAAAAAAACGAGAAAATGACTCCATTAATGCAAGCATGTGGAAAATGCACCGACGCTGGCTCAGCCTGGCCCCGCCCTCTTTCTGCTACATAGCTAAGATGGCTGCCTTTGAGTACGTAAAGTGTGCATTTTCCCACACTCCGAGGTTTGGCCATTTTGAGCACACCATCCGGGTCCTTTCAGTACACTTATTTTCGCCGATCTGAATTGGAACGTCCTACGTACTCAAACTAAGTACAGTGAGTACTGATAGTATGGATATTGGAACACAGCACTGGTGAATTTAAACAAAGTATTGAAACATCTGATGGGACTCAACCAAGTCCTCATCGGTGTTGCATCACACTGAGGTGTGTAATTCTTTGTTTAAATTCACCTTGTCTGGGACAAAGCTGTGGTTTCACTCCAGTGTGATGTCACATCGAAGTGGACTTGGTCTGGACCCATCCGATGTTTGACGTACATTCTTTGTCTGGGCCCAGGTGGATTCAACAAAGTATGTACGTCAAATATCGGATGGGTTCAGACCAAGTCCACATCGATGTGACATCACACAGGAGTGAAACCCCATTTTTGTCTGAGCTTTGGTTGAGTCCCAGCCGATGTTTGACTTACATATTTTGTTTCATTCACCTGGGCTCAAATGCCAATTCATGTAAACACAATTTAAAAAAAAATGGTGCTGTCAGTTTAATGCGTTATTAACGGCGTTAACACAAACCAATTTTAACGGCGTTATTTTTTTTATTTTTGGCAACAACTAGTCACGTTAGAAAAACTACAACACCATACCGGATCTAGCTACAGCGGAAACAAAACAACTAGCACGCCGCACAAACTTGTTGGGGCAAGGATACGGAGCGGGTGAAAAACTCCTTAATAGTGTGTGTGTGTGTTTGTGTGTCACTCTGTTCGAGCCTGCACGAGAGTTCAATGCTGTTACGTCTTTCTGACCAATCGCAGTTCCCACCACTTCGGGAGGGGCCGCTCAGTTACTCCCCTCTAGACAAAATCAACTTGGTTGTGACGTTGACAGTTTGTGAGTGTTGCGCCTGGTGAGTGAGTGAGAGGTTGCGGGCGCACAGCTCAGGCTGCCTGACGGCGCTGCAAGGAACTTTTATAAACGCAATATTGTTATCCCGCAGTAATCAGCCCGACAGCCCCGAAACGTTAACGGCCCACCGGGAATTCTCCACCACCAACCCCCCAGCAGGAGGCTCCCACTGCACCTTAACCCTGCCTCCTCCACCACCAACACCACCACCACCATCTGGGCCTCCGGCAGGACCCCGGGGGAGCAGTGGAAGCTAGCTCCCACATGGGACCAGACTCTCATTCCGTCCCAAATCAAAGATCTTAAAGTCTGTACTGACTGAACGGCAGTACAGACAGTAAGAGTCAGTAAGAGCTTTTCCCTCCAGGCCCCTGCGCCCTGCGTCTGTTGTGCATCATGCTCCCTCGCCCTCCCCAAGGGGACTACACACTTAGGTGGGGACATCCCATTCAGTTCAACCACCATCCCCCACCCAATTTGGGGTTGGTGGAGGCAAGGGTGCCGGACCCCGTTGCAATTGCAGCTCTAGCAGCAGAGGTGGCTCGTCTCTTATGGCCCTGACACACCATTCCGACTGCAGATCGTCGGCAGAAAAGGCAGTCGGGCCGATTTGTTCATGGCCGATTCAACCTGTGCAATCGGCGGAAAAGACCCCAGACGGGTTTGAAAAGATCACCGACGGCTTTGACAACAGACGATCGCACAGCACACACCGCACAGACTCAGGTCACCGAGCTCGCCAGACTGTCCGACGACCGATAATCTAGTTTGTGTGTCAAGGTCTTTAGAGAAGGTGGCCATCATTGTTCTGTTTAACAATGCATGCAGAAGTTTGAAGTGTAAAGTTTTGGTGTGTTCCCCGTTCATATAGGACAAGCAACTGAGCCAATTACAAGCATTACTTGTAATGACACATTCACTATGTATATATATACTTAAACCACATCTGCACTACTTATTGCTAATGCTGCTCATGGTCATATCTTCTTCAGTAAACATCTTAACGTATTCATCACCACTACTCTTCTGTCAATACTGTACGCACAGCAAATATATTATTTATTTCTTTATTCCACTATATATACATACCCTGCTTTTTCCTGCTTTTTTTGCACTTATTTTGAGATGCTGAATTTGATACTTTTTTTTCCATTCACATATATTTATGTCACCAGTTTACTCATATGCATACTACTTTCCATACTGTACATACCTTACTTATAGTGTATTCATATTTCTACTGTCTATACTGCACATATCTTCCATCGTGTATTCATCCTTATACACACCATACCTTAAAGCAATTGTTTGTACTTGCATCTGCGCTATATAAATACACAAAAAATCTCTACTGCCTAATGCTATTGCTGCTCATGTTTATAGTATTCTACTGTATACATCTTAACGTACTCATCATATCTGTTCTATTGTCAATACTGGTCATACTGGATGTATTTTATTGTATATTCCAAGTGTGCATACCCCGCACTTTCCGTTTTTTGAGAATCTGCCCATTAAACTGCATTTTGGATGCATCAATTCTGTGCAATGAAAAGCAAGCAAATTATGTAGCAGACGAAGAATAAGCCAAATGACATAAACATTTTTTTTTTTACCATGTTACCTTTCCAAAACACATTGCATTAATGAGTTACGGGAACTCACCGTGATCCACAGTCGGAACTGGCGCTGCTCCCCTCTGCAAATCCAAATCATGACACAGCAGAGATAAAAGTTGACCTCAGGAGCACTCTACTGGTCAAACTAGGTAAGGACATCTACTAGCAGACTGACATGGCTTTCCCCTTTTCTTTGAATCGCCCATAACAGACTAAAATGCAGATACGAAATAGCTGCAGTAGAGGAAGGGGTATGTGGCTTGGCAGGTCTGGTTTTTCGAAATCTTGCTTTTTTCTGACGTTTTGTTTCACAGTCGGCCCCTTGCTGCCCCAGTCGAGTTGTCAACGTTTTGCGTCGCAGTCGATGTTGTATTTAAACATTGGCAACTTTTTAGATAGAATCGACTGGGCTCCATTATCCAATTGGCAGCCACTGGTACATCCACTCCTATGAGAGCGAGCTCAGCACTGGATGCCTGCACTACGTCTAAAAAAAATCATCTGGTTCCACATCCACTGCGTGCACTTTTTTCTTTGTGTCTTCAGCCGTGCAGCATCTCTCTATCTCAATTTTTTTTCTTTGTATTTTATTTTCTAGTGTGAGGGGCTTCCAGCGCCCACCACAAGGTAGCGTCCGGGAAAAGAAAAATCATCTGTGCGCACGGATTCGGTGCTGGGATTTCCCGTCTGTCAATGTGACGGCAAACCCACATCTGACAGTGAATGACTGAATGTAGGGTTTATCTTTTCGCATTTGACTGCACCGTTGCGTTGGTTTTACAATCATTTTAGAGCTTTCTCATCTCGTGTGTCTAATGGAGTCGCAGTATGAAATAAAGCCGCTCCAACCGCTGTTTTCCAATGATGTCCGTACAACTCATCCGAGAGTAAACCTATATCACTGTGGTTTTCATTAATATTTTATAAAATGTTGATTTTTTTTTTCATTTTTAACGAAATATTGTTATCTCCTAACTATATTGTTGAATATATTGATGCCAATTCTTTGAAATATGAGGGTATTGTAATGTTTGTTCAAAGTTAACTCATCTCTGACTGAAGTACAATGTTTGCCACCTATAAATTCATGCATTAGGCCTGTGTAGTACCAGTAATATTTGCAAACTGCACCTTGATTAAGGTTAATTTTATAATGGAGGTGCACTCTGGCCTACACTATCCGTTGCAAGAGATGGTGTACAAATGAATATACTGCATAGACTACTTACAAGGTGACTCGTTTTTTCATGCGTGGATGGACTAAGGAATAAGGAATAGTTTATTTCAAGCTGATCCGTACTCCCTGAAGTCGAGCAGCAGAAGTTAACGGACAATGTTCAAATACTACTGGCTTATTTTTAGGTGAACTAAATATGCAAGAGTAGTCTTACATGTCAGAAACGTCATGTCAGAAACACCACTCTATGTAACCCTTGATGCCATGCCAGTAGTATCCCCTGACTCATGTGTATTGGTGTTTCTCCTGCATTTATTTTTAATATACTAAAGTATCTTAACACTGCTGATTATATTTATTATTATATTCATAAACTGACTCAATTGCAGTTTGAACTCCTTTAATCAGTAGCTTGAGGTTTTGGTAGTTCTGGGCTCAGTCTGGCTGCAGCTGTGACCTGCCTGTACCTCTGCTTTGTTTTGATGAGTCAAAGCTGAGAAGGTCACTTCACACATATAAGTAGATCCCAAAGGCAAACCTTCATGCAATGCATGCTTTCCCAGCTTAGGATATTCCATGTCAACCAAAGCTCTGCAGATGCCTTTCAGCATGTGCCATCTTATGCCCACCGTCAGAGGAAGAATCTGATTTTCCTGCAGGATTGCTTTTCCATTCATTCACACTGAACGTTCCTCAACCAATCCAGTTTTTCTGACACTGCCTCAATATCAGTGACATACTGGTTGAAAATTTGTCTAGTTTCGACAGATGTGCTTTCACCATTTTACCATAGGACATCTGCCAACATCAGTGATGGCAATTGGTTCGTCAAGCAATGGGAAACAGCTCAAATCTCGAATCCATTCACTTTATAATCCAAGTTCCATTGAACCGTCTGAACAAATAATGGCTAGGGTCGTAACCACTGGGATGACACACCCCCTTTTACCTACAACTCTTAACCCAAAACTAATTTTTTTCAAGCTGACCTTCTGATTCTTGAAAATGATTAATCGATTGGAAATATGATTGCTATATATATTCGCGTTTGTGTGTTGGGACCCCTATTTATATGGCTAGAGGCTGGGTAGGCTGCATATATTGCTACATACCTGGTGTACTCCTGATAAGCTAAATGCTAACAACAATGCTTAAACGATGTTTATCACGTCATGCTATCTACACAAACAATATGCCATATGGAAGCTCCATGGAGCAGATCCGATATAAGCCTCATCATTTTGTGAGCTTATTTTGATAAATTAGATGTGAAAGAATAAGGTCATTAACATACTTTTCCAAGAGACTACCAGAAACACAAACACACACACGCACACACACACACACACACACACACACACACACACACACTCACACACACACACACACACACACACACACATAGACTGTAAAAGCCCCCCCCTTCACCAAAATGTTGAGGACCTTCCCTCAGGCCGGAGATTCAGAGTCCCTTTTTGCAGATACAATAGGACCAAAAACACATTTTTACCTAGGGCAATATCCTTGCTAAATATGCACAATACCGAATTCCAGACTTGACTGTTGTGTGTTGTCTGTGTGTCTTATGTATATTGGTCACTGTTGATGTTTTAATGTATTTCTTGTATGCTTTTACCTACTTTTTTTTACCCTACTACTACTACCACACACACACACACACACACACACGCACACGCACACACACACACACACACACACACACACACACACAGACACACACACACACACACGATCTTACAAACTACCAGAAGGTGGCACCAGAGTTCAAGGAAACAATATACTACAACAATATATATGTATGAATATATATATATATATATATACATGTTTGTGTGTGTGTGTGTGTGTGCGTGTGTTTGTATTCCAATGTGAATACCCATGTAATTTTGATATAGTAATTGATTAAAAGACAAAAATGTAAAGATACCTTTTCATCTTTCTGTATATATATTTATGTATATATAATATATATTGTGTATAAATAGTCTTAATAATATTTGTATTGTGTTTGTATTATAAAGTCATACTCAAAGCAAAAATCAGCAAACCGGCTTTCAAACTTCAAAATAAAAGTAAAATAGAAGAGAACATCTTAAAAATCCTGTCATCTTCAAGCGGCAAAATAATCAAAATTGGTCAGACTAGGAATGATTGACACACAAACGATACAGGGATCGCGTTGGGGGAGCTGAGGCGGTAAAAGGCTGTATCGGTCCCTTTGGACCCAGGCTTCAAGGCTGAATAATGCATGGCCACTCACAGAGTAATGAAGTGGAAGTGATATCTGGGAATACGGCTGGCCTGGAAGGGATCCCCGCTCTGGGTTTGAACAGCTCAATGGATCCCCAGCATGCCCTCTGTCTGTCTGCCTGTCTGTCTGCTCACCTGTCTGTCTGTTGGCCTGTCTGCCCGTCGGTTAGTCTATCTGTATGTTTGCAAATGTTTCATGTTTTATTCACTCTGACATTGTTGGTCTGATAGACCTGTGTCCGTACACACACACACACACACACACACACACACACACACACACACACACAGAGAGACAGACACGTCTGTCATCCTCTAAGCCAGAGAAGAGACTAGAATCACAGAATAATAACTGGGAAAGAAAATGTTTTGTTGATAACTGTGCAAGAACACAGGCAGAAATGGAAAAAGACTATCTCTCAAACAAAGAATCACACACACACACAGCCATGCACATGCACATATAAACATACATACATGCACCACTGCACCCACGCAACCCTTACCGAGGCTAAAAGGGTTAGTGTGTTTCTGTTTCACTTATTCTACATCATTGATGGGAAGAAAATCCACAGCATTATTTGAGTTCTTGGACTCCCATTGTTCAGCAAGGTTCCTATTCGACATGAACAGAGCATGAGACAGTAGACCCAGCTGTGTCTGTGACAGCAACCCTGGTCATATATGTGAATCAAACTAAAATCTGTAGAAATTGAGATTGAAAGAAATATAGATAGATGGATGTGAAATCCATAAACCATCTGATGGAATGAGGATTTTCAAATTGCCTCTTTAAATAGTACATATATTTCTAATCAACACTCTCTTTTCAATATTATATTTTGCAGCGATTATTTTGCCCTCAATTAGGTTTCATATGAAATATTTCCAAGTTGCTAAAAGCCTCTCCTCCCAAAAACACCACAAAACTTCACATCAGCAGCAAACACACACGCACATATCCAATGCTGTCAAACCAGCTCGGAAAACATCTACGAGATAAGTTGAGTGAGCATCTCTTTGTTAAATGTTAAAGTTTTCATACTTTCTGATAGAAAAATAGTTAAATGTGTCTCATTGTGATGAAATAACTTGTGATTGCAGTTATTCAGACTTTTTTGCAAATATATTCCGCAGACTTCAGCCCACTCCCTCTCTGGCCTGCGTTAGCATGCTTCTATTTTTAACTACACTGAAAAAAACGTGGAGGGAAATTTACTAAGAAAAAGCTCACTAACGAATTCCACACAGACATTAGTAGATGTTACAGAGAATATTTCAAGTAAGCTCTACATACAGTTAAGAAGTGTTCCACCAAAAGGTACTCAATTTATCTTTACATTTGCTGTCTTTGTTACTAAACTGTACTCCCTATTCTTTAGCTTTATAATGGCCTATTTTTATTCAAGCAAACAGTGTGACACTTTTAAAAAACAACAATTTTATTATGTTTTGAAACACGATTGCAACATATACGGTCTGGTGCATTAGTAGAAAGCAATAAATTGCCCCAATTTCTTAACAATATTGAGTGAGTCACAAACATTTTTCCAAAAACAAAATGCTGATCCTTCCACTTGCTGATCCTTTTTTTTTTTATCTCAAATGTTGTTGTTTTTTAAACTGCACTAATATTTGAAGAAAACACCAACATCAACTTCAGTACATCTGATATAAAATGTAAAATAAGCACGAGAGAGAGAGAGGAAAGGAACTGGACGACCAGAATCAGGAATCCAAAGTCCCTTGTGAATAGATTCTAGTACTGTGAGCGTCTAGCTAACAGTGTCAAGCATTATTGCATGAGACGAATGCAATACAAAATAACTAAATATCTCACACACTCACAAACACTTCAAAAGACACGCTACAAATGTGTATTTCATCTTTGGTGGGTAACTTAAAAGAGCCAGTGAACCCAAAACCTTTTTATTTTGTTTATTTGGAACATGGTCATTTGTCTTCTATGATCATCTACCTGGTAATATATGCCATTGTTACTGAAATAAGTCCCCATTTAGGGGACAGTGGGGCAAAATCCTCTGTTTGTACCATTCTCCCCAAAACACTGTGAATGGTCCACTCTGCTGAGAACGCACGGTGGCGTTCCTCTCTTGACGTCGGAGGGACTTTTCCGAGGAACTCAAACGTCTGGACCACCAAGGGGGTCTAGTGGCGCGTCTTGTGTGGCCGTGGGGAGGGATGGGCAGCGGTGGACTTCGGCGTCCAAGAGAAAGTCGGGCTGACACTTATGGTTCAACGCCACGGTGTGTGTTGGTGGTGACGCTCCGACTGAGCAGCGGGTTATTTAACGTCTGTCTGAGGCTTCCCAGATATCTATAGTATGACGCTACAGTGTTCAGGACAATCTCAGTCCTCTTGGATGGTTTCCTCGCAGACATCCTGTCAAAACATATGAATTGGTGTCCAGAAGCAATATAATGTAAATGTTTTTGTTTATTTTAAGTTACTGAAAGAGGCACTTCAAGGAGTTAAAGTGGCCATTTAATCCTGTTTAATTTGACACTGATAAAGACAGGGTATTATTTAGCCATTATATCCTCAATTACTTTTTTGGTCGAAGTATGACTTTTGGTATGAAGGCAGCTCAGCTTCATAAAATATTTGCTTTGTGGAGCAGATATTAGGCTTTCGATTTTAGGCAAACGATCCATCTGACTGATAAACTATCAATTCTGATACAACAAACAGATATTGTATCAGAATTAACAAATGAAATAGCGAAATTGGAAAAGATGTGAATAAGTAAATGGTATACAGTAAAATATCGGCTTTTATCCCATCAGATCAATGAAAAGCAAATTCAATTAATCTAAATGTTTTAACTTAATTAAAAGGACATACTTTTTTTCCAAACTCTGACATGTCGGTACTTGCCTGTAGAGATATCCATTTACAATTATTGAAGAACAGACAAAATATGGTTAACATGGACACTACAATCATCAGAAAATGTCATAATTTCTAAGTCTTTGATGAGTATAAGTCTTTGATGAGTTCCTCTGCTGATGCCAACGAACTCCATTAAGCAGTGGATGATGGCCTCTTCTGCATGTTGATGTTTAAACAGACAAGTAAATTATTGAAGAGAACTCTCCATATTTTTTAACTCGCTCATGCATACAGAAAGCGAAAGATTATAAGAGAATGCCTCATCTTTACATTGTAGTCTAAAGTATTCTCAAAATACGAGTTAAGAGGATGGTGAGAGGGAAGCCATAAAAATATTTTGTTTGTCAGAAAACGACTGAGGTGTACAAGACAAGTTCGGCAGTTCAGAATGGAAGTTAAATCACAGGGGGGAGGTGAGAAGAGTTTCAATTACTCTGCAGAGGTTGAAAATGCATCTGGAATGGCCAGATCACTATTGTCACCTATTCTCAGTAAATGTGAGCACTACATCATTTGACATAATTGTATGAACTTTACCTGACTGATGGCGCGTTTCCACCGGTGGGTGCGGGTTCGGTTTGGTATGACTAGGTGCGGAACGGTTGGCGTTTCCACCACCAAAAGTGGGCGGGGTCCAGACTTAGCCGTGATAAGCCGTACTTATCTCTCAGTACTCCTCCGTTGGGGTACCAAGCGGTCTGAGAGGGTGCCAACAAGTTCGAGCTACACATGCCGTCCGTTGATTGGTCGACAGAATCGACAGAATCGTCACCTCCGTGCCACAGGGGGATAACAACAAAAAACACAGTATCCGCAAGGTATTTCTGGACAACGGCGAAAGCTTCGTTTATTGAGGAAATGTTGCGCAAAAGTTTGCTGTCCTTCCTCGACGTCCTACTTTGTTGCTATTTTTATTGTGTTGTGTTCTTCTTTTCATTGGATTTATTAGCAGGCTACAGTGTCTGGCTGCTTAGAGGTGCAAAAAGAAGACCCATGATGGATTCACTCATAGCATGTTTCCCATGAGTGAATCTTGGCTACGTAGCTCCCATGGCTATCGCCATCCGGCCTAAACCCCGCCCTACCATAAGGGTACTGTCGGCGGTGGAAACGCGAGCCGTAACTGAGATGCGTGAATCCGCACCTACACTACCGGACCTGATCGTACTGGGCCTAAGCGCACCCGCCGGTGGAAACGTGCCATGAGTGAATCCATCATGGGTCTTCTTTTTGCATCTGCACCCTTAGCTAGCTAAAATAAAATAATATCGAATACAGCAGACCTGCAGTATATGTTCTTTATGAAGGTTAAAACTTTCAGTTTTTTAGTTGAAACTGTTACAGAGAGGTATTGATTCTGTATGGAATCTATGGTTTGCGGTGCACTTTGCAACGCACTTCTTTTATTTCACCAGAAGACAACGGTTACTGTTACTGCTGCCCATTTAATTATATAAAGTTCAACAGCATTCGAACATGCTTTGATCAGCAACATGTTAGAGCCACCTCCTGCATTAGTGCTGATGAGTATTTGATTTGTCCGGCCGGAGCTAAAACAGCCCAACTCCGCCCAAATAAAAGACATGCCGGTCCCATAGTTTCCATAGACTTTTCGTACTCAACGGCAGCCATCTTAGCTACATAGTGGAAGAGGCGGAGCTTTGATAGCCTTTTATAGCTGCTAGGCGTAAAGGGTTCACCGTTCAAAGCAGGATGTTTATGGCGGGTGACGAGCCGCTGCGGCAGTCGCGATCGTAATTTCTGGATTGTGCACCACTGAGTATTCGATTTGGATCAACACTGAAATCTGAAAATCTGCGCACTTAGTGAGTGCGGATAGTGTACTAGGTTTAAGTGTACTCATGGAAGTCTGGATATCGGAACACAGCACAGGCCACGTTAGCTAGCACGATAACAAGCTAACATTTGCCGGCTAGCCTGACGGACTAATGTTACATGTTACCAAACATGTTACCTCAATTCGTCTGACTCCTGACAAGCTATAGTAAAACAAGTTAACCAAGCACATAGACTTACTCTCATGACGCCACACCCACAAATATTCACTCATGAAGAGTCCTGTTCGGGTCCGTTGAGTTACTGAGAGCACACTCTGCTCTGATGTCTGCCCGAGTGTGCACACGGGTGACTCCAAATAAACTAAGGTTGTACAGTCAATACATTACTTTAGTTCATTTTACTTGATGCTATGGGTAAAATGTACACAGGAAAAATATGACTCAAAAATACACACAAACACCAAGTAACACCAGTGATATTTATAGGGCCAAAAAATGAATGACCACCTCCTCCTGCAAAATGGCACAGGCCAGGTGAAGGGGTGACTAGAAATACGAATATTGTGGCGTAGCTTCATGAATGAATGATGGATAGAAGGCAGGATCCAAACGATATAATCACAGTCTAACAATGCAGTAAGAAATACTGGGGAATGCATTTATAAATATGTAATATAAAAGCAATGCAATATTAACAAAGATGGATAACATATAATCCATGAACCTTTATGCATCCTATTTGTTCTCTCTGATTATATCTGCCAAAGATGATGCCATTTGGAGAAAAAAAAATGAGACCTATATCTAGAAAATATAAAACCTCAGCCTGTAGTGTAGGTATTTTGTTCAGACAGCGTTCCATGGAAGTTGTTTAGATCACAGCGAAAGCAATATTAAAAGCAGTCGTGTTTATTGTCAGTTACTTTACACAACCCTCCACTGTGGAGTGACGCTTGTTTTGGCAAGAGGACATGCGACCCCATCACACTGATGAAATAACTCAATTTCCCAAGCGTTGAGCACAGACCATAGAGAGAGAGACAGTAAGTCCATGTCCAATATCTAAGGATCTTCCATGGGGCAAATGGAATGTCAATCAAGCAGGGGAACATGGATGCGCTGTACCCCGGCGGGCAGAGACGTTTTCTGGTGAGGCGCTTGCCGTTGTTCTGGCCTCACTGGTGTGCTACTTTACGTGTGTCCTTTTAACTTTCCCCGTCCCCTCACACCACTACGTATCTCCTGTCTATTAGCAGTAGATATGCCCCCCCAGCAGAACTCTAAACAAAGTTTAAATCTCTCTTCATCATCTTCAGCTGCATCATTATCTTAAGGCGTGTTCCGCCAAAAACAAAAGCAATTTGCGTTGCTCGCGAGAGTTTCACCGCACGAACCGCAGAACGTTGACGCGCGCGAAGACCGAGGGGCGTATTCGCGTGAAGCCAATGTCTCTTCCCGCCAGCTATGGTCGTTTGCCCGCCGAAAAATGCGTCTTTTCGCCCCTCATCATTTACGCTGTATCTTAAGAGCTTTAGCCTTAGCTTTCCCATCGCCACATCACAGAACCATTCTATTCTGTAGCAGTTTTTTTTGCATTCTGTAACTTTTTAAGGTATTTTTTTTATTTTTTTCCAACCTTTAAAAGCCAACCATGCAGATTGTTCTTATTTTGTCTTCTACATATACAAACATAAAATAAAAGGGCAAATGTCAGCCTCTAACTTATCCTGCCAACCCCTTCTTTGGGCTGGAAAAGGCAAGGCCAAGTATCTTAATAAATAAAAACAAATCAGCATACCGTCCTGTTTCAAACCTTTCCCTTACAGCGCCTGTTTGAATCTGTTATAAATTAACCTCCAACTCTGCATTTCAAGAAGACAAATGGACGCTTTAACCGAGATGAGAAAAAATACCTTCTCGGCTTATAGCGTCATTAAAACATGACAAGCATTCAGCTGCTAAAGGTGCTTATTCCAGGGAATGAAAGAGTGTTTACTCTTTGATTAATTTGCTTCGAGGGAGACCTGCAGTTTCAAGACTCATGAATAAGCGGGTGACAAGTAGATTTCTCCGTGGTGACAAGTTATCTAAGCTACAGGGCAAAACGATTATGCTAATAGCGGCGTGTAGTCATCAATCATCTGATGTCAATGCGGTGTCACCGTGCGCTCGCGACGCGCCTCCGGTCACAGCGCGCGGTGCGCGTGGATGTTAATAGCCTACCTGTCCCTCCGCTCTGCGGACGCGCAATTGCTCTTGCGTAAACTATTTGTATAGGTATAGGAAGTGAAAGGAAACGAGGAGCGGAATTGATGAAGCGAGTTTTCCTGATAAATAAAACTAGTGGGCTACAGTACACACACACACACACACACACACACACACACACACACACACACACACACCGGGGTCCACGTGACAGAGGCACGCATGTTTAAACCGAGAGGGCACGATGAGCTGTATGATTTGATATCATTGTGCGGATTCATTGTCAACCTCCGAAGTGTGCGCGTGTGTGATGCTGGTTCTACAAAAATGGAAAAGATCTTCAAGGATTCGGGTGCTATTTATTTTGAGTTAATGCCCGATCGACGCTTGGCCAAAGTGCAAACCATCGTTTGAAAATTGCGCATAACCCTGCCTTGATAAGTTGGAGGACGTTTAGTTGGATGAAGTTGATTCAGAGCCATATTTCGCTCACCTGTGATCCGGACCATGGCTTATTCACACCTGGGATACTCTTACTCTAGCACGCCGCAGGTAAGCCATGTATAATAACTTATATTGATTGTACTATTTATTTGATCATTCCAATTATAAATATGCCAGATTTTATTCACCATTAGCCGATTGTTGTTTATTTACATTCTGCGATAAATGAATCTCGAATGCGTCTGACGTTAAGAAATACGCAACCTAAAGAATAAAAACACAAACAAAACATTTAATGAAAGATTTGTAATTGATTTGCAGTTTCTAATGACATCGGGCTCCCTGAGCGGCTGTGTGGAGCCCGGCGGACGGGCTCTCATGGACATGAGAACTTCTCCATCCCATCCGGCTCTCAGCTGCCCGCTCTACGAGGGCAGGGTGCTGCGGTCCCCCGCGGCGACGAGCGTCGGTCTCTGCAGCGGTGCCTACCCCAAGGGTCAAGCCTACTATAATACTTGTTCCAGCGATGCATCTGCCATCTACTCCAGGGTGAGTTTCACTTTGAACCCTCAGTTTGTTCTCATTTAATCAGTGAACACTATTTCTATCGTAATGGGTCTGGGGAAATACCTTTCTCTTGATAAGCTGCGGCTTAACCATTAGGGCTGGGAAAAAAAAATCGATTCTCCGATGCATCGCGATTCTCTCTAAAACGATTCGCTCTCGATGCAGTTAACGTTAATAATCGGAATTTTAAAAATTACATTTGTTCGCCTTATGCAACATTTTGTTCGCCTGCTGAAGAACGCTACAGAAAACTCCTTTCTGCATGCCGGTTCTCGTCTATACGCGCCGCACAGTATAGAATGCGCATGCGCACCAACCACGTGCGCGACTGCGAATTGTTTATATACTTTAAGTAGAGACAAAATGGCTGAGAGTAGCAAACCTTTACGACCTGCACCGGCTTCTTTAAAAGCTCCCGTATGGCAGCATTTTGGGTTCTATGAGGTTCTATTTTGGGTTCTTCTCTACTGCAGGGGATATTGTGACTGCCCAGCGGAGCAAACTCAGATGTATATATATATATTTTTGAAAATCACACATGGAAATGTTAAAAAATAATTGTTGCATCGAGATGCATCGATAATCGGTCTAGAATCGAATCATTGACCTATGAATCGGAATCAAATCGAATCGTGAGGTGCCAAGAGATTCCCACCCCTATTAACCATTGTAGAGGTTTATTAATATATGAATGAACCACTTTGTTTCGGTTCGTCCTGGTTCATCAATAGTCATATTTAATATTTTAATGTGTCATACTTTTATTTTGCAGAACCCACTCGATTCCAAAGAAGGGGCCATGCCTGCACAAACTGGGGCATCTCAAGTCCCAGCCTACTATCCTTATGAGTACAGCTTCGGGCAGTACCCTGACCACAGATACGGGTAACCCACGCCATTTCAACATTCTCCATTTCAGTCCAGCTGGATCAGCTGTCATGCAGTCCCCTCTGACTGCCCCCTCTGATGTGTTGAGGGTCCCCAGGCACTCCTGCAGTGATGGAGCGTCGCGCCGTAAGAACGCCACCCGGGAGACCACCAGCACGCTGAAGGCCTGGCTGCAGGAGCACCAGAAGAACCCCTACCCCACCAAGGGGGAGAAGATCATGCTGGCCATCATCACCAGAATGACCCTCACGCAGGTGCACCTGTCCCCCAACCCGTCCCAACAAAGTATAAAGGAGATGGAATGAAGGCTTTTAAATGCTGAATCAATCATTCAATTCAATTCAATTGTATTTGTGTATTCCCTTAACCACAGGTACAGTCTGAAAGAGCTTAACAGGCCATATATTTATGACAGCCCTCTAGCCCTAGCCCCCAAGAGGGCAAGAAAAAATGTCCTTAATTAGCAAGGAAGAATACTTTCATAGGAACATAGAGTGGGATGGGGTGGTCAGAAGTGTAATGGGTGCCATAACTGACATACATACATAAAGACAGGCAAAACATTTTAAAACATCGAAATGGTTGGATGCTATATCCTTCCTTCAGCTCACGGTGTTTACTCCAACCCGTGTATAAAATAAAGTATTTATTTTAGACACATCATTAATGAGCAGGTAGGGCTGACCATCTTGATCAGGGGATGCCTGCATGTTGGCTGCGGACGCCCGATGTCTGTCCTATAACCGGCCTCCTCTACACTATCACGCTCAGGTGTCCACATGGTTCGCCAACGCACGCAGGAGGCTGAAGAAGGAGAACAAGGTGACATGGTCGCCGCGCGCCTGCAAGAGCTCGGAGGACCGGGGCGCTGACGAAGACAGCGACGCAGGGGAAGAGCAAATTAAAAGTGAGCAGGAAGCCTGTGGTGAGTACAATAAGGGATGTTTGGACACACCGCGGCTCCGGATCAGAGGGCACACACGTCTAACTGTAACCGGATTACCTCTCCCAGATCAGAGTTTGGGCGATCTTCAGAGCGACCTGGAGGACTTTGACCGGCTGGAGTCCGACGGATCAGAGAGTGAACCAAAGACAGACTATGTCCCAGACGAAGGCGGAACAGAAACCCCCCTGGCCGAGATCTCGCACAGCAGGCAGCCCATTGCTAGTGACTCGGACACGACGCGCGGGAAACACAGGATTCCCTCGGACTGCCCCGGCCTCACCGCGGCCCAGCACCAGAGCAGCCCCTTCTACCCTCTGGTGGACCTCCCCGTCTCCTCCGAGGCCACGCTGAAGATCTGGTCTATTGCTCGCCGGGCCGCGTCTTTACAGCCGGAGTACTCCCCCTGCATGCTGGCGTATCCCTCCTCCCCGGGGTATCCCGCCAGCATGGGGCTGACTGCCACCGCAGCCACTCCCAGCAGAAGGCATGATTCACCAGTGGCCACACTCAGAGATTGGGTGGACGGCGTGTTCCACGACGGCCTGTTGCAACAGCGAGCCCCCAACCAGGCACTGGCCGAGTCGGAGGGGACGGCAGTGTGGGAGGGGCTTAGTTATGGACAGACGGACAGCAGGGCAGCGGGCCACTCCTATTGAGTTCCGGTGAAAACTGTTTTTTTTTTTCAGAGACTTACAGACTGCCAATGTGTCACTCGAATGTGCACTTTGTTGTTATCTGTTTGAAGCGACATTAAAGTTGAGGGAATGATGTGATAGATACACTTGGATAGGCCCTATCTCTCTTCCTACATAGAAGAGACACACTGCATTATTAATTCTAAAGCACTGCAGATATTGTTCTTACTTTTTGAAGAGTGTTGACGAAGAAAATAAATAGCATTTCACTTGACACTTGCACTATATCTTGCACAAGCACTGAGTCACAAGAATAAAACGTGTATTCGAGAGCAT
Organism: Pollachius pollachius; assembly: GCF_949987615.1. NCBI lineage: Eukaryota > Metazoa > Chordata > Actinopteri > Gadiformes > Gadidae > Pollachius > Pollachius pollachius. The sequence goes on along the minus strand of NC_136946.1, from coordinate 15,576,138 downwards.
GACGTTTTTCGCTCTCTGCCTTCACATGGTAGCCATGGTGCTGGATATGTGCTTCTAATGCATGAGATCCATTCAGATCCTTTAGGTCCAGTTAGAGGAGATTTTGTTGCAGTTGCGGGTATGTGTGTATTTGTTTCTGTGCGGATGTGCAATTGTGTGTGTGTGTGTGTTTGCATGTACATGTGGGGGTATGTTTGTGTTTATATTTGTGCATGTGTGCATGGAGGGGAATGTGTCTGTGTGTGTGGTGTGTGTGTGTGTGTGTGTGTTTGTGTGTGTGTGTGTGTGTGCGTGCGTGCATGCATGTGTGTGTTTATGCATGTAAGAGTGTGTGTGCCCACATGGGGGGGGTGTGTATGTGTGTGTGTTTGTTTTGAGCGAGAGGAAGATGTAAAGAGGCTGTTGTCCAAGCATGAGTAATGGAAACACACAAAGGAGGGTGCTGCTAAATTGTTAAATCAGTTCAGCTTCCCCTCAGCCCCCACATTCAGCTGTAATCAAGCGAGCGTCTGTCATTAGCTGTATTCTGACGATGCCATCCTAGGGCTCTATCGTGCATCCAAACGCCTAAGTTATAAAGACTCGTCAACACCCTCACATTACCTAATATATCTTTAGTTCTCCGGTTCCACTGTCAATTTGCTTTGGATGCGATGAAAATAATCAACCGTCATCTTTTTGAGATACATTTTGTCTTCTTTATCAATGACTAATTATTATAATTATAAATACATGTAGAATTCTTGAGATCTTTCTTGAAGGGAGTAGAGGACAATTCTTCACTCTTCACCTCCCATCTTTCTCGTTTTTTGATTTAGGAAAGTTTATAAAGTATTTATCAGAACAGAGGAGGGATCTGCCAGAGCTTTGTATGGAATTAACCATTTCAGAATAAATAATTCAGGACAAATTCAACCGAGAATTTCATTCTGTTTCTGCCTCATAAATAAGTCAGATTTGAGATGATAAATAATGACATCTTCACTTTTTTTCCCTCTTGAAGTTTACTTTCTCCTGCTCAACACTGGGCAGGCTCCTATTGCCAAAGACTGCAAATCCATTTCTATCTGCTCCCTTTGTACTTACTACTGCTGTATATTTGTTTATTAATGTTTTACCTCAGTTGTATCTTTAAAGAGCTGCTACTGTTTACTCAAAAAAGTCCTAAGGAGGTGTATTGTAAATGTTCAGGGTCAGATGAAGAGCTTGAAACCACTTCACTATGTCAAGGTTAAAGTTCACTGTTCTAGTTTTATCATTAGGGATTGAGTACCTATGGCTCAGTCCTGGAGTACAACAAGCAAACACTAGGGCTTTCCACTCTTGCAAAACTATATCGTAGATAGCAAGGCGAGTAAATCCGGGGAGAGTGTTGGAGTGCAGCAGGACAGTAAACGTACATAAATTAATATACATCAAGAAAAAAAAGATATATAGGCATATATATATAACTAGCTGTATATAAAATTAACTTAAATACAAGACAACTACCAAGCCACCAGAGCAGTCCAGTGCAATTGTTATTGTAGAACAATTAGGATTGTTATCTTTTTGCATTCTGAAATAACCCCTTTACCATGAGCCCACTACTCCTCCTACGCCCCTTGTTTACCAACACAGTCCTCTACAGCTTATTGTCCACATAGCTCACTTCTGACTACTTACGGCAACTCAAAACATTAAACCAGCTAGTCAGCCGTCCCCGCTGGCTCTCTGGCCAAACAATGTCATTCATCCACCGCTGTTTCCCCTCTAGGTTCGGAGTTGTTCGTCCTCTCGGTCTGATCAGCCCTCTAACAGACTCAACATGCTCATGACCCCTACTACTCCCCACTACTACTGCTGTTATCGCACACTTCTTTTTGTTTATCTAGAGGGAAAGTGGGCTAGTGTGCACGACATTACAAGCACTACATCTTAAACGATGTCTGGAAGGCATTAACAGTCAGCGAGAACAACAACAACCATATGAAAAGAGCTGATGGAACAATAAAAGAGTTTTCATTGAATGGTGTTATTTTTGGGTAAATAAAATATACATGCATTGAAAAAAAGGTTTTCACAATCCATACCCTACACCAAAATGTGGTAAACGGTGTGTACATTCAGGTCGGGCACTTGTGCCATATAACTGTCATACAAACACAGTGTCCCCCACACACACATAAACAACGTCCGAGCTCACACTGCTTTGTCTTTACTTTTTAGATCAGACAAAAGAGATCTATTGTGTCTCGTCTATGACGAACACGTCTTTCTGAGGGGGCCGAGGTGCAGACTCTAGCTGCCACCGACAGGCCGTCACATGTCAACATGGAGACGCCTCGCTCCCACGGTTACCGCGCTGACGTCCCCCCCCCCCCCCAGGACAAGAACAAGTCATTATCTACCCAGGTAAAGGTCACAGGCTTTGTCATCCGACTGGGGCTTGGGAACCGGGAAGGGGGCACCCGGAGACGGTGTCTACCTGTCTGCGTCGGGGGCCACGTTAACTCAGTGGAGGCCCGGCTGGGGGTGGGCTGCTACCAGATCCGTCTCCGCTGCAAGCCTCCTCCGGCTGCTCTGACTTCCCACAAGGAAAGGCTCAGATAATTGGCTGCAGTGTGCTCTGTAATGAGGCTCAAGTCCTCTGATATGACACATTTTTAAGGCAGAAGATTTTAATAGGGCAATTAGAACAAGCGAGAATGATGTTTTGAGATCGGGTGATTGTATACTTTTTTTGTTTAATTTGGAGGCGTCCCACAAAGTTTTTGATTCCATTTATACTTATATTCATTATATTGTGTATCTTTATATATATATATATATATATATATATATATATATATATATATATATTTACACTTCATTATCTCTATTTTTGCAAGTAAGAATGGATATTGTCATCGTGATTAAGACAGTATCCAATATCCAGGGCACAGTGCAGGGCTGGTTGTGGCGGTTCTAAATGTATGCAGTAGGTTTATATGCTAATGTCTATCTACAGAAGACAAAGCTCCGATGATCATATCAGCTCATCTGCAAATTGTGGGAAATCTAAATGAGCTCTTGCCTAAATAAAATAAATGTACTTCTGAAATATTGTATCGTTTTATGAATACAGTGTCTTTAAGTAAAATCAATAATTTAACTTTCAGTGCTATTTAATTAAAATAAATTCACAAGCCCATTTTCACCCTAGGAATTTTTGTGCACAGCAATACCCGCAACCCTGAAACTCATCACCCGATTGAGCTTGATCCAGCAAAGCTTACTGAAAGACACCCATTCACGGATCCTCCAATGGTTTAGCGGCTCCCACCTCTACCCCCTTCAACACACAAGACTTGGGGCCCGGCCAAAAAGGATGTTAGGCACAATCTAAACCCGCCAGAAGTCACCAGGGCCAATCATGTGCACCTGAATACACCTTCCGACCTGAGCTCCATGGTGTGGAAGATGCCGTTCCACTGGGGACCAGGACAGCCCCACGCGCATGGAGCCAGGAACGGGCCAATTTGACATGCAAGAGGCCTATGGAGAATAAACCAGATTAAATATATATGGATAGGATATTCTTCAAAAAAAAGTGTATTGTTCTGCACTTCTGTGTCTCAGGCTGGCATCTTCCACTGGCAAAAATATGGTAATGTTGGGTTGGGAGAGGGCCCACATCATTGCAGAGCTCCTGGTGAACTGAACGTTCAATCAAGGAATTTTTAAAAATGTGGTGATCAACGTGGAAATCCCTCAACTGTTGGATAGATTTGCCATTGCACACCTCACACTACAACAAACTATTGTAATCTTTCTAGTGCATCGCCAAATATTGTAATAAATCAAGCTACCTCCGCAAACCACAACATCTGTTTGGCTAATAACATAATAATGTGTGATGATGTTACTGATAATGACTCGTTTATTTTACGTAATCATTTCTACAGCAACCCTTAGTAACTAAGTATATTATTAATGTGGGAGTTTAGTAACGCAGAGCCTGAAACAAATTAAGAGAGCCAGTTAAGCACTTCACATCAAGGGATCTGAGGTGCATTTTCCCTTGCATAATAAAATACAATATCTGTGAAACAGTGCTGCCCTCTGTTGACCACAAAATGAAATGCACCCACAAAATGTACCATGGTCAGGGCTACCTAGGCAAATACTAATAACTATTGCTTTGTGACTTTCATATTGATTTGATTTTCCTTTTTTTAAGTAGTCATAATCGGAAACTAAATGTAAGCAATTTGTAACAAAAAATAACGAATAAAATATATTTATTAATTAACTGACAGACCTCAATTCGTTCACTCAAGTCATGTAGTGACATCGAGAAAACAACAAATCAACTGCAACACATACAGCCTAATAGTCTGTGAACAAGCATGCAAACCATAGCGAAGCACAGGCAGACAGAAGTAGCCTTTTTGTTACTGGTTTATTTAAAGGCTACTCTCCAAATCCACTGTAAATACTATACAAACAATATTAACGAGAAAATATAGAAACCACGTTAGCTTACATAAAACAATAGCATGCACAGCATGTGAGATGACATTTACCAAAGTAATTTCAGACAAGGAAAACAGAATAGCCTACCTTGTTGGCTGCACGCTCCAAAAGAGTGGAAAATAGTAGTTGATCCTTCCAATCATTCACATATTTAAAAGTCTCTTTTGACCAGCATCAAACCTTTCACTGGCGCATATATAACATCCTTGCTTGCTGCTTGCTTAGGGGTAAATCCTCACGCAAGCGCAGCCCAACGAGTCTTGAACTTAACTTTGAGAGAAAAATATATTTCATGCAGGCTACCTACAGAATCTAGGCATCGCCTTATGGGCTTGTCCCGTGCATTGACTTCAGGCAAAGAAAATGTTAACAATGTACCATATAAGCATTCACTAATAGTTAATTAACAGTTAACTAATGGTCTAGTAATATGTTACTTTCATGCTACTTATTACTTTTACTTATGTTAACGATAATTGGTTGAAAAGGTGATAATACAGTAGGCCACGTACATTAAGAGGAGTGGAAGACCCTAACTCCATTGAATAAAATTAAAATTGTTAGGTTTTACCCTGACCATAACCATACTAAATAATGTATGCATGAACACCATTAGTTTTCTTTTTATTTAAATTTTAGTAAATGCTTATTATTGCATTACCTAATGTGAATGATTTTTTACTTAGTGTATCCTTATGGAAATGGGTTGTCCTATATATTATATATGTATTATTGTTATTATTATGATTATTACTATATGGTAATTATAAATATAAATACGTACATCATATATACGATTTTTTTTGCGGTTTACCAAACTCCAGTCCAGTTGGCGGCGGTATTGGCGCAATAGGCTGTTTTTTAACGGCCAAGAGATGACCAACGAGAGGAAGACAAGGAAGTAGAAGCAGGAACCCAACACATCCATCACTGGAGTAAAGACATACAACAGGGTACACGTCTGGCTCAATTGAAGTCAAAACATGGGTAAGTTCAACATGCTTTGTTCTGAACTGGAACATGGAGATTACTTCGATATGCATGAAGTTCTTTAAGGATGTCAACATCGATAGCACCATTTCTAGAAGCTAAAGACAATGTGTCAGCTGGGTCCTTATGTGCAGTTTAAGTGTGTCTCTATCAGAGACACATTTACTTTAGATTAATCTCGAGTGTAAAATCCTTTTGTGTACATCATCGAGAAGAAAGTCTATTTGGCTGATACCTGGGTTGTGACGTTAGAATATGGAAAATTACCGTGTTATACTGTCCAATGTCGTATCGGAGATGTCCCATGGAAAATTACTTACACAAGGCTGCATACGACAACATACGTTGTTGATATGCTGCGAGACAAACTCCTAAATCCACTTATTGTGTTAGCTTAAATAGTATACATTTAAATCTAACATACTATATCTAGCATGAAAACGGTGGGAGCAGCAGCATTTACATATTGTGAGCAATGTGTAGCATCTTCTCACTGGTTGTCCTCTCTCTGTCTCTCCTCTCTGTCTCCTCTCTCTGTCTCTACTCTGTTTCTCCTCTCTCTGCCCTCTCTGTCTCTCCTCTCTGTTTCTCCTCTCTGTCTCCTCTCTCTGTCTCCTCTCTCTGTCTCTACTCTGTTTCTCCTCTCTCTGTCTCTCCTCTCTGTCTCCTCTCTCTGTCTCTACTCTGTTTCTCCTCTCTCTGCCCTCTCTGTTTCTCCTCTCTCTGTCTCTCCTCTCTGTTTCTCCTCTCTCTGTCTCTCCTCTCTGTTTCTCCTCTCTCTGCCCTCTCTGTTTCTCCTCTCTCTGTGTCTCCTCTCTGTTTCTCCTCTCTCTGCCCTCTCTGTTTCTCCTCTCTCTGCCCTCTGTTTCTCCTCTCTCTGCCCTCTCTGTCTCTCCTCTCTGTTTCTCCTCTCTCTGCCCTCTCTGTCTCTCCTCTGTTTCTCCTCTCTCTGCCCTCTCTGTTTCTCCTCTCTCTGTCTCCTCTCTGTTTCTCCTCTCTCTGCCCTCTCTGTTTCTCCTCTCTCTGCCCTCTCTGTTTCTCCTCTCTCTGCCCTCTCTGTCTCTCCTCTCTGTTTCTCCTCTCTCTGCCCTCTCTGTTTCTCCTCTCTCTGCCCTCTCTGTTCTTCCTCTCTGTTTTCTCTGTGCTTCCTGCATCAATGCCTGCCAACCACTCTCCAAAACGAGTTTTAAATGACTAAAAGAGATGCAGCACACTGTATCTTGTCAAGTATTACTTTAGTAGCGCTTGTAAGTAAGGGCAGTGAGACTATTGAGTAGCTGGTGTAGGCTCTCTTCCCCCAAGCTAGTTACTGATCGGGACAGTACTGTTCAGTGAGAGGCCAGCCATGGGAAATTACACTGTGTGGTGTTTGGCCTGGTGCTTGAGATTGCTGTGAAAATAGAAAGCACATCATCCACTGTTGACGGTTTTAGTTCACTCCTCCGCTCCTGAATAAAATATCCAGCACCGGAGTAGTCAGTCGCGAAACCCGCGTCCCCGCAGGTACCCGAACCCTGTAAGGACTTCATGTCCCATAAAGGGCTTATCACACGGGAGGCGTTTGTCGCGCCTGCTGCATTCTCAATGGAGAGGGGAGCGGGCAGAGAGGAGGCACAGCGTCCTGTCGCTTCTGTGCTCGTCGAACGCATGCGCTCACACGTATAAACAGTTGGTATAGCTCGGAATCACAATAAATTGTGACACTAAATTTGAAACCGCACATTGTAATTTCTGCATCTATTATCTAAATATTTATTAGTACTACTGGGGAAAAAAATAGAAAATCACATTGGCATGTTGATTTGAGGTGTGTGCCCCTAACATTTCTGGTTGTGCCCCTAAAATCTTCAGTGAGGGGCCACAGTGCTCCTAGTGACGTCTGGAGCCCTGAAGGGCACGTTTGCACAATGATCAGGTCTCAGCAGACACCTTGAATCTGTTGGTTGTTATGTCGTATTTGCTCAATCTGTACGTCTTCCCCCAAACATCTCACCAGAAGTAACCATTTAAAGGGTTGTTTTTCAAAAAACTCTTCCGGGGGGGGCATGCCCCCGATCCCCCCCAAGTGTTGCTACGTTACCAACTCACAGTACCACGGCTACAAAAACATCTAGGGGAAGCACTGAAGTGTAAACACACAATTTCCATTCTGAGTGTAAATCTGTCTATTCTGGGAAACATATATTGATTCATTTGCATTTCTTCAACCATAGGTTTTTTGAAAAAAACACTAAATTTGATATATTTCATTATGAATTAGAAGACTAAATTGATATATAAAATGCATTAATACAGGGAAAATAGTTGGCAGACAGACGCTACCATCACATTGTTTACTCGGAATCCTCCACTGTTCCCATATGCTGTGTATATGATTGACTATGATTGATTCTATCTGACAATTGTCTTATCAAACAATATGTCTGCAGTGTTTCCCAGATGTTCTTACTAATAACTGATTTAAATCCTTCCAGTGGTGGCGATGAGCTCTTCCTGCCCGGGGCTGTACTGTGGACGGCTGATGGTCAATGGGTCAGTGGAGAGGGAGTGTGGTGTGAGTATTAACATCCATCCTCTGCTCAAAAGACGTTTCAATGAACTGGACCTGTTTAAACATGGGGAAGTTGTTCCTTCTGACTTCATCTTCAGTCACCCAGGCCTTTTTGGTAGAGGAGGAGGACAAGCAGTAATTTAAAGGGAGAGTTTCTGCTGCTCTACTACCTCTTTATTAAACTGTAACTGACTGTATTCATATGTTTTAACTAAGCGAATGCTGAGCTATTTGGCTTTCTTATAATGAATCTTGTCTACAATCTTTCGATCTTAACTGCTCCAACATTTTTCAAGCTAGAAAATTTGTTCAAACTTAAAGATCTTAGCTTCTTCGCACGAATCTTTCACATATTTCTTAGATTTTATCTTTATTATTTAATATTGCATTTTACAATGGAAGTCAATCGGCAGACCGCAGAGTTCAGTGCTCTTTCACTTCATAGCATTTCAACCTTTGTAATTATCAGAACAGCTGTGACGTCGATAACGTCCATATGAAAATAAATCAATCCAAATCTTTAAACCTGAACACATTGGAACGCATCTCTGGCAGGTGTGCCCCCGGGGAGAGAGAACCAACCTCCAAAAGGCATGCGAGCGCTGCACCGAGAGCCCTGAGCTCTACGACTGGCTGTACCTGGGCTTCATGGCCATGCTGCCCCTGGTGCTGCACTGGTTCTTCATTGAGTGGTACTCGGGGAAGAAGAGGTATGGACAGGCAGCATTTAACTGTATTATATTAACAAAATGCACCCTAGAATAAAAAGGATAAGGCATTGGTTTGTATATGGGTTCCCTTAAAACAATTCTTCATCACCGTCCCATGAATTTGGCATTTGGAAATCCTTCTGGATATCCTCTTGGTGTGCAGTGGCGAGTGTAGAAAGGGTCCAACTATGTTTCTACCATTCGCCAGCACATCGCTCACACACTTCTCTGTGAAAGTAGCCCTTGGTGCACCACCCGCTGGAGGAATTGAGCATAGCATCCCAACTCGCCAAGTCCATCTCATCCACCTATTCCCAGGGCCGTTTCAAAGAATTTAGGGGCCCCAAGCAAGACTTCCGAGCCGGGGGGGGGGGGGGGGAGAGAGAGAGTGCGTACCTACAGTGAGATTTTTAATGCGCGCTATCAATTAATCGCCTGTTTGGTAAACATGTTTTATTTCTCGTTTCAAATAATTGAATTAATTAAGGGCACCACCAGAGGGCACCCTCAACACATGAGGCCGCCCTAGGACTAGGTCGCCTATGCCGATCGCCGATCAGTTTGTCGTTGCATTTTATTCAAAACCAGTCATTGTCTTGGGGCCCCAGGCCAGCTCAGGGCCCCAAGCAATTGCTTGGTTTGCTTGCCTTCTCACAACAGGCCTGTCTATTCCTTCATGTTGCTTGCATTGCTGCGCAGAACAGGAACGTTTGAAATGTTGAACTTATGCAGTGAGAAAAGTCTCATGTAGTTTAGTGTCAGCATCCATGTTTTTTGTTTCTTCACGTGAGCTAATCACGTGATGTTATCGGATCGGCGCATAGACTTGCTTACTCAACGATAGCCCATATTGCATTTTAGGAAGTATCGGACGCATTTCTGATACTGGCATCGGTATCGGAACAACTCTTATCGACAGTATAATGCCGGGCCCCCGGGATCAGTTTGAATTGTCCAGATCGCACCGGAATCTGACCACGGCCACAGAGATGGAGCTCGGCCCGCCATCAGACCGTAGTAGTGATGGCACAATGTAGCAGTGTGAGTCTTTACCCTGCTAGTTTTCCTATTGGTACTTTGATTTCACCTAAATCCTACGGGCCATGTCAATTGCTTCTCATTGTCGTAAGATATGGAAAGTTGAAAGTGGCTGATAAAGGGCCCTGTTGGAATCGCATGTGTGGGTCCCTGATAATGGGTTCACCGATACTTTACCGATTTCGATATTCAGAGAGTGCCGATCCGAAAACCGATTTTATCAGCAGATAAACGATGAAGACAAATTCACCATCTATTGAAATATTGTACCTGTTCTTGTAGAAAAGTTAAACCAATATGGAAACTATTGAAACAAAATACTTTTAGTTGTTTGTCTTTTGAATCTCTCCATCTCCCCTTTCCTCAGCTCTAGTGCTCTGCTCCAGCACATCACAGCTACGGTGGAGTGTGGGGTCTCAGCCGTGGTCACCCTGCTGGTCACTGAACCCATCGGGCTGCTCGGCATCCGCTCGTGTCGTGTCCAGATGCTCTCGGACTGGTACACGATGCTCTACAATCCCAGTCCGGACTACGTTACCACAATGCACTGTACACAGGAGGCTGTCTACCCACTGTGAGTAATTAGAACATCTCTAGACACTTTTGTGTGTGTGTGTGATTGATGAGTTTCCTCATTAAAATGATGTCTTTATAATAGCTCACCTACTGTTCCGATTTTCTCCAGCTATACAATGGTGTTGATCTACTACGCGTTTTGCCTGGTGCTGATGATGCTACTGCGCCCTCTGCTGGTGAAGAAGATAGCCTGTGGTCTGGGAAAGTCTGATCGCCTGAAAAGTGTATATGCGGCACTGTATTTCTTCCCAGTACTAACTGTATTACAGGCGGTTGGAGGAGGTTTGCTGTGTGAGTATATTTAGCATATGCTAGTACGTTTATCTTATGTTCTATGTGTGTTTGATTTGATTGACAATTTATTTTCATTCACAGATTATGCATTTCCTTACATTATACTCGTACTCTCGCTTGTTACCCTGGCTGTCTATATGTCTGCATCGGAGATTCAGGTAACAGCAATCTCCTTCATTGTTTATAAAAGGTGTTCATTTGTATAATAAAATACAGCTTTTGATAATCTATTTGTTTTTTTAGCAATGGAACTGGTATCCCTCACACCTTAATGAGCTAGCTTTGTTTTGTTTTTTTTGAGATAATCGAGATTTGGATATTGTAATACTTTTAATCTGTCAAATCAATGCAAGACTTCTTGCCTGTCTCTAATACATATCTTTTTTTTTCTCTCCTTTCTCCAAAGTCTTTGAAAAACCTGATTGCAAAGAAGAAACGCCTTGTTGTTCTGCTTAGCCATTGGATAATTCATGCTTATGGTATCATCTCAATCTCCCGTTTGGACAAGTTGGACCAGGACCTTCCATTGCTGGCGCTGGTACCTGGCCCCGCTCTGTTCTACCTGCTGACAGCCAAGTTCACAGAGCCCAGTCGGATACTGTCTGAGGGGGCTAATGGACATTGATGTTGGGAGAAATGTATGGGGGAAAAAAAACACATTGTGTATAATGTTCATGTTACGAGCAACCCCCATAATTACAGGAATGATTTAAAATTGTAAAAATTGTTGAATGGGTTTTTTAAAAGGGTAATCTTGGATTCTATGACAAAAACAGCGATAGAAACCAAAAAAGTTACCCATGTCTAAATTATTTATTTATTCTAATTTTCCGACAATTAATCTTCTATTCCCTGATTTTAAGGATAGATCTCTAAAAAGTGTTTGAATGTTAAATTACTTAATGTAATTACCATCTGCACATCCTTTCTGAGTGTGAAAGAATATGATCATCTTTATCTTTGTGGTAGGGAATGTATCTACATGTTACTGTTTACCAGGTGAACTGGTAAAGAGCATGGCGGCTCATTTGAGACGATTGACATTTTAGAGCAAATGCATGAGCTGTGTTATAATCTTATATTAAGTAAGAGCAGTAAACGTTGTTGCCTGTAGTTTATTTTGTATCCTTATCATTGACGTGCTGTATTTTTAATCTTCCTTTAACATTGTATATATTAAATTCTGATCATTTTAAGCATAAATGTCGTTCAAGATGTAAAAATATACAAAATATGACTACTCCTTGAAAATATGTTGTAAATGGGCCGAAGATGTGTCACAGTGTATGCATAATAACTTAATCCAGGTTTATTACAATTATTGGAGATTTTCTATTAATCCAAATAAGTTGTAGCTGAGCATTCTGAGCTTTCCCTTTATCTATCTTGGTAAAAAATAAGGGGATTTATTACATCAAAGATATTCCAACAGAAGAAAAAACAATGTTTTCCAAAATCTGTTAATAGAGGGTCTCATATTTCTTGATTTGGTGCTTTGTTAAGATGGATTTAATGATTTAAAGGCTTCATCTGACTGATAAGAACTCAAAAGCTTTCTGAAATGTATTACACTATAAAAAGACCACAAAACCACAAAATTACAACGCAGGTTTAACAGTCAAAATTATGCAGTCACCAGCGCGTTGCAGTAGTCGAGGCGGGATGACGAGCGCTTGGTCCAGGAGCTGTGTTGTTTGGCTCGTGAGAAAGGGCCGGATCCTGCGGATGTTGTAGAACAATGTTTATTGTTAAAATGTTAATTTGACAAATGGGCAAAGGGTTAAAGCATAGCATGTCTATTGATTTCCATCAATCACCCTTAAATTGTTATTTATTTCACCACGACAATGCTTGGGTTGGGGGTGAATGTCCCTGTGGAACATAGAAATGTTTGATTTGGCAACCCAATAGAATAAATAATAATAGGAGCGGTATAATACAGACCATTGCTGTAGGTCTAATGATGTTTGTGCTCCTGGGTCTGAGCCTGTCAGCCACCGTGGACGTCCAATCACGCCTCCCTCTGGAACGTCCTCACAGCAACAACATTACCAATCTTGCATTTCTGTGATGGAGCGGCAGGGTATGTGAAGAGTGAATAGGAGTGAGAGCCAATGTTCTTTAGTGCCAATAACACAAAGTGAAACAATGCTCACCGTAACTAGTTTTCCATCTACTATTTCCCGCTCAATGGTCGTTTCCTTGCCGTCCCAGCTCTGAATCTGCACGAGTTTGCCATTTTCAAGGGTCACGATGTTCTGGGGAGTTAAAGAAAAAGCGTTATTCCACCAAACAGATAACGGTCATATGAATTGCGTTGCTTTCGTTATCCTTCCCCTCTGACACACCGTTGTGTTCCGGCCATCCACCGTTGTTTCATCAAAAGCTTGGTTGAGCGTGAACTTGACTTCTGTTGTTTTGAAAGAACTGAGCATTTTCAAGCAGATGATTCCTTGGTCCACGGTCACTATCAAACTGGGTTTAGTCCGACTTGCAATCTGTCGGATTGCGAATCCAACACCTGCGTGGAGGTAAACACACATCATTTTGCTTAGAGGAATATAATGTAGGCTGTATGGGGAAACTTTGAAACCGAAAATTGTATATTCATTGGGAAAAATGACATCAAAATATACAAAATTACTTTATCTTACCCATTGCTTTCAAGAAATCATCAAAGTTCTCACTGGAAACCATCTTCCATGACCCAACAAACTGTTCAACCATCTCTGCAGCCTCTATGATTTGCTAAGCAGACAATCTCCAATTTTTTCCAACTCTGCAGTTAAGGCTTGGATGCAGGTCAACTACTTAAAGGGGTGTGAGACTCACAGCCTAGACCAAACCAATCACAGCCCAAAACGTCACAAATATCATGTTCCGCTTTTTCTGTGTAAATGGAAGAAAGAGTATTTTGAATGGCATTTGACCTCTGTGTCAAATTCCGCCTACCGCGACAAAGGTTGGAGCTTGCGTAATGTTTCCTCAAATAATGTATAAGGAAAAAATTTAATGAAACATTGCCACTTGCACAAAAAATAAAACAGAAGACTAGCATAGAAAAAAAAAATCGTTCAAGTCTCTGGTACAATGGACACGTCTGGACTTCCTTGCTGCCAAGTCATCTATGGTGTGATCCAATGGTATCTGCCTGAAAACCTCAAGATCAACGCAAGTCCATTTAGTCGCTCTTGACCCATTGTAGGTTTGAATCAGCTTCAAGTTGAAGAAGCTCCTCTCTGCATCAGCAACTTTAATAGTGTTTTCAACTTCTGATTATACAGTTATATAGCGGCAATTTGTTTGTATAAAAAACTGTGGTCCGGGCCTCGTGACCTCATAGCTGGCCATGGCCATACATCTACATTGGGCCCTCCTCTCCTCTTCTTTTTCTTCTTCTGCATTGCGGACCTGAAGCCTTGGACCTTTTCATGTTGTGCAAAATAAATGAGAACTTAATGAACTGCGCTCAATCAGCATGTCAATATTCTCTGACTTGTTGGGACGGTGACCCCCCCATCCCCCCACCTTCAGCGCGCACAATATAGGCAAGTGCACCTGGCCAGGCAGGGCCGAGGAAAAAGTGTGGAAACGGGGGTGCAAAGTCTTTATTTCTTTATCTTTTTTTTTTTGGTTGACCAGTGCACACAAGGTAGCGCCCCCTAGAGGCGACAGCCTCTATGGCCTGTGATGCCTTCAACCTGCCCTGTGAAAGGGGCGTGGCTTCTTGGGAGGCGGGCGGCTCGGTCGGGAGAACACAGACACAGCTGATGGAGGTGATCATCGTGAGGAAGCAGGACATAAATACTGACGGTATGTTGTTGGGCTCTCTGTTACGCTGACGTTGGGTCCTGGGTCCGTACGATCGTCTGTGATCACTGTTTTGATAATCCGCATTTGGTCATTCTATAACTTTTGTTTCCCTCATTCGGAACTCCAAATAGTGAAGCAGATGGCATCTGTGTTACGTTGAGGTGTGTTATCCTGGACCGGAAGTGATGGCTTCAAACTGGCACCACTCTTATCTTTTGGCAAGTGGAGCAAGTGTTTCACTGGGTTGATTTGAATACCGACGCATAGCAGTGATACATGGGAATCTGCTCACCAAATCAGAACAGTTGAATAATACATGTTGTAATGATCACTTTTTAACCACTCAATTATCCCTGGGCCCTTCCAAAGTCCAATACCTGGCAATGCTTCTGTTTAAATATAACATTGTAAATCAGGTGGGAAAACCCGGCTGTATCAATAGATTTGCCTAAAGCCTGATTTAAACACACATGGATCTGCCTAGCACTGCAGGACCCTCTGGCCCTTTGCCCTCAAACTCCAAGGTTACACTAGTGAATGATTTCCTCCGATTGCCCCTTCTCCCCAAAACATGCAATGATGAAGAGGGTTCTGTGTTTTTCACCCAAGTTGAATGTTCAAACAAAATAAGCTTAATGAAGGTCATAGCCAGATAATGAGTTAATAGCCAAACCCAAAAGACAAAATCATTTTGGGATCTCTTTTTAATAATTGCAGTTAATTCCAATCAAACAATGCATGGGATTGAATGAACAGCATGGTTAAGTAACCATCCCTGACTCAGTTTATGGCTGCAACCTTCATCCCCCAGTTCATCCAATCCTGCCTACTTCTGGAAGGTCCGCGTGGCAACAACATTTCCACATTTGCATGTCTGTGTGGGAAAAGTTCAGGATTGAAATTGACAGGTAGAGCTCAGATGACACTGGACCATTTGTATAAGCTTTAGCTCTAGGTAAAACAGGCTGCTGAGGCAGTGCAGGGTCGTAGTTTTTTCAAGACTGTGGTATATTTGTTTATAACTATTACAATGAAGGCCATGCATTAAACAGATTCAACACATCTTTCCATTAACAGCGTGTGTGTTATTTCCGTAACATGCAGTTCATTAGACAGACGAAAGTAGAAAAAAAGGTGAATTTGCAAGCAAAACGCTGTGCAAAAACTCTTACCATTATCAACTTGCCATCTACTATTTCCCTCTCAATTGTTGTTTCTCTGCCTTCACAGGTCTGTTTCTGCACAAGTTTTCCCCCTTCAAGGGTCACAACAATCTGGCGAGTAAAAAAGAGACAAGTTTATTGAAAGAATGAATGAATGAATAACCCATCAGTCAAATGAATTACCGTTTCATTGTCTTTCTTTCCCCTTGACTTACTGTTGCAGTCTTGTCATTGCCTGATGTTCCTTCAAAAGGCTCGTTGAGTTTGAACTTGAATTCTTTTGTTTTAAAAGAACTCTTCATCGTGAGGGTTATCACATCTTGTACGTCCACACTCACAGTCATCTCCGGTTTAACCATGCATGCTGCTTTTCGCATTGGCATTCCCATTCCTACATTGGGGTTACAGCATGGGATTTTGCAGCGTTATACTTACATATATACTTATACAATTTCAACTGCATTTATATATTGGGAGAAAAAAAGCCTACCATGCCTTAACTTACCAATTTCTTTCAAGAATTCATCGAAGTTCTCACTGGCCACCGTCTGCCATGTCCCGACAAACTGTTCAACCATCGCTGCAGCGTCTGTGATGTACTTAGTAGCAGATCTCTCACCGTTTCTAATTCTGCAGTTAAGGTTTGCAGTCTATTGAAGCTCTTAAAAAGGGACGTGGATGACGCCTGAAGTTCAGAGGTATCCAATCACAGCCCTAAACGTCCCTGCATCATCGCTCCATTGTTTTCATTGAAATGGTTGAAAGGAATTATTTGGATAAACCCCCACACATACGCACCTGCGAGTCAAATTACATTCAGGCCTACTGTTACAAAGGTAAAAACCTAACGCAGGAAATATGTGAATGAAAACCAAACACTAGTTGGTCTTCTCTCGTCTGTAAAATATATTCAAAGCAAATACAATGACCTAAAATACCATTATTACCTCGTAAAATACACTACACGGCACGAATGTTAGGTCTGCTCAGAACGGCCACTCCCTTGTTATTGCATGTCAATGACTTGTTTAACCACTCAGGGGTTAAACAACCAGATTCAAAGCGATCCTAATGTCTTCACGAGCGGGACCTCCTACACATAGCCTCGGGTGTTGTGCTAGGAACCCTGTGAAACTGGTATGAGACCACCTTTAGTCTGCAAACCCATGGGTGTGGTGTTTAGTAACAGATGCGGGAATGCAATTACATTCCATTCAACTTGAAATGGGTGAAAGGGTAGAACCACATTTGACCTGTGCGCCACATGTAGTTCAATCCAACTATGTCAAAAGTTGAAGCGTGAATCAGGTTTTCCAAATTCCAGATGATGTTTGTCTGCAATTGTTAGTGATGCTTTGCATTATACTCTTAACACATGCTCTCTCAACATATCAAATAGGTCAATCATTTGTAGCTTTTTAGTAGATTTAGATTAGTAGAATCAGTGCGTCATCACTGATTCTAGTAATCTCACTGATTCACGACAATCATAATTGTGCGACACAGGACATCCTGCACAAGCCCGCCATTTTCAAGTAATCAAGCTCCCGTAGCCACAATTATTTTTTATCACTTGACTACAGAGTGGTCTGCAGGGCCTCCTGGCTAAACCATGATGGGGTCAGTGGACGAGGTGCAGACGTTCCTCTTTTTGGTTTGCACAATAAGTCAACATGTTCGTGTTAAAGGTTGTTTTACATTGAATGTGATTGTTCATTGCGATTTCTTCCCAAAAAATCATGTGTCAAATGAGGAACAGAAATCATGACATGATATCTGTTTTGAGAAAAAGCAGCATTAATAAGAATCACACCCAGGGGGTTTTGGATGGCTGTAGCCTGTGAAGGAATCAGTTCAACCAATTACATCAGGAATCTTTGACCCATGATCACTATACATGTTTGTAAATGCTGGAGGTAATAGCCTATTTATGTTCCTCACAGTCATGGTATTGCATCAATAGTGGTAAAGAACATTCATAGACCTTTCTGAGTCGAAAAAACAACGTCAGGGCGCGTTCCAGTTAAACTTTCCGACTGGATGGAAGTCAGAATTAACGAGTTCCCAGTCGGAAAATAATGCAAGTATCTTCTGTGAAATGCATTGGTTCTTATCTCTCTAATGTCTGCTCTTGCATACAAAGCATTACTTTATTGGTTAGTAGATGAATCCAGTAATATATTTCTGGATGGTCTGGTCCACTCCTACCTTGAACATGGAGAGATTTTTGTGAATTAATAGATATTGATGGTCTAGTCTACTCCCATATCTACCATGGAGGATTTTTTAGCAGAATTTGAAATAAGGCAATTGTAATAGTCTTTGTCTCTGTTGATCGATTCCTTATCTAGGTATCTATAAACAAGTTAAGTCTAATCGGCAGTCTAGACTTAACCAATCAGCACCTAATCTGAGGTCAGATTCTATTGAAGCACATTATGACAAAGGTTGAAGCATACCGGTAATGCTGGTGGAATGCATTACGAAAATAGTAAAACCCCTCAATATTAGAATAACCCCATAACTCCATCTTTCACTTAAGAAACTGATAAACAGGATGTATTCAAGGACATTCATTTATTATAAACATAATGCATATTACACATGGCAGGGGACACAATATATTAAACACAAGGATTATTTACATTTATTTCTTTGCTTTAGCCTGTGTGTCCTTGGCTAGACAGCGGCTCTGAAAGGCCTGGAACATCTCCTGTCCGGTGAGTTTGGCACCCTTCATCACCAACCTCTCTCCATCTGCTGTGGAACACAGCACAGCTGACTTACTAACTAACTAACTTAGTTAGGACCTGGGTGGAGGGAAGAATGTAAACTGGACAAGGTTATGATATATCATTCCTTACAACTTACATTTGACCTGTCTACAGTGACAAAAGGTGGAAGCTTGTATAACCTTTTCTCAAATACCAGAGAACATGGGTTGAACACCCCAATTCATCTTGTGCTCATGCTTTTTAAATAACCGATTCCTGTAGGAATACAATCTGTAAGAATGATATGGTTCCACATAATCTAGATAGGCACGAATCAATGGCTGGATTTCTTTATTCCCATTAGGTATTCAAACAAATGTTGCTGATATGAACAATATGGAAAATCTCTAGAAATGTAATATCAGACTTCTCAAAAGAATTGCAACGCCTTCCATTTCCCTGAGTTGGATATAAAGCTTTCCATACATACCATAATATATTTATTGACAGGCTGAACTAAATGGATTAAGTCTTCCTTATAAGACAGATCATACTGATCTACGTTAACATGGTTAACTTCATATCAGTGAAAACAAAGTTCCAACAATCAATTCCACAGAAGTTTCTGTTCAACCTGAAATTTCTCCCACGAGTCCAAAAATATCTTAAACAAGTTTATGAAAACTGACTTGCACTCTGGCACAGTCATTTTCCTTTGTGCGCCTGTGCAGGAAGGAAGGACTAAGTGGCGGGATGTGGGTGGAGACCGAGTTGAGCCATCACATGGGGCCAGCACATGTGATGGTGCTGGCCACGTGAAAAAGGTAAGTGTCAATATAGAGAAGCGAATGCGTTGGTTTGTTTTACTTTTGTGTATTCAAACAATACTTTTAATTATCAATAATAAGTACTTAACAATAAATAAGTTATTTTCTCATTTCAAGTAAAATAAGGACTGAATTTAAAAGTAGAATACATAACAGCCAGAGCTTTGGAAAATTGTCTCTCCCCTGTTTGTGTCTGAATCACACGCGCATCAAAATGCTCATGATTTGCGTTCGTTTTTGACTGCAATAACCGCTTGTGTGTCCATCAAGGTTGTAAGTTTGGTTGTAAAACAGGCCTGCACAATAAATCATTATAAAATCGCGATCTCGATTCACACCTCTGTGGATTAAATCTTTTAATTAATTTGATTTTTAATATTTAATAATAAATAAAACTTTTTTTTTAAGCCTCCATTTACAGGTGTGTAGAGTTGGTTCAGTCGTTATAAAAGGCCAGCAATTAAAGACAATCTGCTGCTATATGTACAAAATAAATCATTCCGTTTTTGATACTCCACTTTAATCAGTTATAAAGGGCCATATGAAACGCAACGTGCTAGGTGCTAAAAAACTATGTTTGGTACTGGCAATTTTTTATTTTGGTCATGGTTCATGTGTGCAATAAAAGTTACATTTCGTGAGAAAAAAATCTTGGCAGAGAATCGTGATATCAATTCTAAGCTAAAAAATCGTGATTCATATTTCCCCCGAATCATGCAGGCCTATTGCAAAGACATGGTGGATGGTTATATAAGATAAAAACCTTACTTGTTTTTAATACATACATTTAATACAGTTTCATATTCCACTTACATATTCATTCGACATTATGTATTCCTAGCTTTCATACTAACAAAATGACTAAATAGCACTGCTAGAGCATTTCTTTTTTTTATCATGTATTCTATATCAACACATTTTTCCACATGTACAGCTAATTGCCTCTACAGCTCTAACTTGCCATTAGTCTTAGGGAAATCATGGTTGCTGTGGTAGGCGATCGAGTTCAGTGGCAGCAGTTATCGACGACTTGCCGGATAGGATGACGTCTAGGTCTGCGTCCGACCTCGGCCTGCCTATTAGAGACCTTTGACCGACGTCTATCTAATATTAAGGCCTAGTGCATCGACTAAAGAAAATCGACTTGCATACAAATAATTTAATTATGGCTCCAATCCGCCCTTTTAAAAGATTTGGATACATACAATTCCTGGCCATCTTGAAGGTTGTCTATCTGTCTGCCTGCTTTTGCCCAGATATCTGAATTGAAGCAGACAAACTACAATAGAGTTGGGCCTGTATATCACATTATGGGATTTTGTTGTGCCGATACTGCACCATATTGAGAGGATTCAAGAGAGTTGTAGTACCCTTAAATCCTGAATCAATAAACCGTAGGATAATGAAAACTCTGTTCACCACGTCCTCAAATGAGCAACGCTGAGGCATTTTATAAAACAATGACAAATAATTTCACAATTAATTACCAATCAATGTATGTTTTAACCAAGCCGAGTATGTTTCAACCAAGCCAGAACATCAAGATTGAGAGAAACAGAAACAAGGAGTGAATTGTGATCGGTATTCAGCTTAACTCCAGACAGACAGATAGACAGAGGCAGCACCATCTGGGGATCACCAGATATTGGACTAAGTCAGAGACTGCCAAGTGACGAGAAGACTGTTAACTTGTGTGGGGCAGCAGAGAAGACCCGTGCGGAAGCCAGGGAGCTGAGGTAACAGCCGTGGATGCAGTGAAAAGAAAATGACCAGAGTCCTAAGCTAAAGTCTGGAGGCAGATTTTGTCTCAGAGACTCTTCCACAGGTACATCCGGATGTGAACCAACCTAACCTTCTCTAAGACCTCAGAACTGTACCTTCTGAGCGTAATAATCACACCGACCCTGAGCTAGCAGCTTTAACCAGCTGGTTATACACTTCATAGATCGGTGTATTAAACCCCCTGGGAGACTGATAGAGAGTTGCTGAACAGCAGAATTACAGCAGCCCAGAGAGGCTGCCTGCATTAACACATTTCTGAGAGTGTGGAAAATGGGGGGGGGGGGAAACCAAACAACAAACTGTTTAATGGGTAGTTTGATGTTGTGTCTTTTTAATTCCTCTTTAAGCATTAAAGAGTATAAATAGGAGGAAAGAGATAATTCATCGGAGTATTGAAACAAACTTTTGTTTGTTTAAAAGTAATTACAATGGAAAAGTGTTCGATTTTGTGTGATTTTAAAGATGGGGGGAAGATGTGGTTTTAAGCATTATTAACAATAGGACAGAGGACTGTTCACAAGTTGCATCGCGTTACAAGAGGTCTATGGTGGTTCCCCGGTCTGCTGGAGGACTGCTGTAGTATTACATATGATCTGGTAATAAAGATGCGTTTGAAACTCTGGTTTGTCCTCAGTAAAACAAACACCACAATACTTACTGAATGTGATGTCCACTACAGGTTCAGACTTGTCGTGTTTTACTACGGTGGAGACCTCGCAGTTCATGTTGGTGGCCCTGGCCTTCTCCGAGCCCACCATGAAGAGAAACTCTCTGTGGATGGAGACGCAGCGACGTTCATTTATGAAACAAACAGCGCAAACTTTGTGGGTGCATGGCCGACGAACTCTTCGTCGAAGAGGAGGATCCAACAGCAGACATATTTCAAACATGAAAGTGTTTTATTCACACATTTGTAAGTAAACAAGTCGTGCTTGTCTTGCTACTTAACAGTACGTTTACCCTGTTACCAAGACCAATTCATTTCCGATCTAGGAGATATAACGAGAATAATAGCTTTAAAACGCCTATATGTTATTCTCATAGTAGTCTTCATATATCATCCCATTAAACGATACTACGTGTCTTCACTACTTGACTAGCCTTAACTACCGACCAACATTGAGGGCAATGTCAACCTCGGGTCGTTTCACTGATGTTTGACTGATTAAAACATTTATCTCCAGTATATACTAGGTAAGGTATATTTACAGAATCCTTACCGTGTGGAACGAACATTGGACTCGAAAGGACACATTTGCACCACTACTTGCTTCACTGCTTTCAGAACCACAGACGATTTGCTGGAAGCTGCCATGTTTTCTAGGCGACCTTTCAACTCCACGCTGAATTCAGGACTCTGTTCTAACTTCGACCGCTAGAGAGCGCCAGTGGACCGGATAAGATCCTTCCCATGCTCCGCTTTACGTTTACGTGAACCCACATTAACTATATATAAGTGGACAATGAGAAAAAATATATATATTATAGTATCAACACAACGTTATCGTCTTTTAAAAGGACATAAGTCATAATATTAATTATAGGGGGTTCCCTGAACTCGACAGGTTTTCTATTCCTGTTTTTTGAATAGCAAACGGTCTTAAAAATATGCAACGGACATAGGCCAGAGTGATAGAGATAATGCCTATTTTATAGTCCAATAAACAGCAAAGCACAATAATATCCAAAGTTATTGAAGAATAATATTTTGATACGAAAAATAAATATTTATTAATAATAATTTATAAATGTAGTCTTTGTGCTTATGTAACTTAGCGTGTTCGTTGTTTTCTTCAATTAGTGAAGCCGCAACTTCTTACTATACAATATAATCGATTCAACTCAATAGCAGTAGGTTTTATGATTAAAATTCAAACTGCAGCCTTGTTTTGACGGCGGGGGTATAGCTCAGTGGTAGAGCATTTGACTGCAGATCAAGAGGTCCCCGGTTCAAATCCGGATGCCCCCTTTTTCGATGTTAGCAATGTGAAGCCAATATTATTTTCTCTGTATAATTTGATCGATTTAGCGGGAAGAGGCGGCCTGGATATTAATACTGATAATAATCAAGTAAGTCGAACATTTTTTAAATTACACTTAATAGTTTTTTTATAGCCTAGCATGTAGTCAGTAGTCTACTGTACTGAGCATACATTACTATACACCACTCATGCAATACCATTCTGTATAATACAACTACAATATTACACTACATAACACTATATTATACTATGCGCTACCCTACAAGATTTAAAGGATTTTATTCGTCACGTACTCCTACAGGATGTGCAGTAAAATGTTTGCGTGAAACATATTTTCTGTGGTTAAAAAATAAATAAAACTATCACACATTTTATAATATCCTACAATTGTCAACTATACTAGGCCTACTGTACTAGATAATACTATGCTATACTATATTATAATTATTATACTATATTATAACAAACTATACACTAAACTTTATTACACTAAACTATATAATATTAAACTATAAACTACTGTACTTTCTTATAGTAAACTATTCTACAATATGCTTTACTAAACCATGCTACATTTGACTATACTATACTATATTATACTTTACCTTACTATACTGTATCATAATATACTATACCCAGGGTGCGATTTGTGAAAAAACAACAGGGGGGAATAATTTTGAGAAACATTTTAAAATGTTTCAAAATGAAGACGGACCCTGTGTATTTTGGTTGTTAATTATTACGATGTAATGGTGAAAATACTTTGGGTGGGGGGGATAATTTTTATCCCCACCGAGGATAAAAATAATTCAGCAGAGGGTAGGACGTGTAAACCAGAGGGGGGGATCCCCACCATCCCCACCGGCAAATCGCACCCTGACTATACCGTTCTAGATTATACCATACTATATACCATTCTATACTGTATTATACTATACTGTACTCTTATTATAATACACAATATTATACTATACAACTATATACATCGTAGCATACCATACCATATTATACTATACAATACTATCGCCTACTATACTATACCACCATACTATACTGTATCATAATATACTATACCATACTACACTCTAAGCCTGGATAAGTTGAGTTTACTTAAAATATTTGAGGAAACCGGTTTCCTTAAAAAATGTAAGTAATGTATGATGAAAACTTAAGTATATTTAACTTAAAAAGCTTAAAGGTACTGGAATTTCTGTTTTTAGTTCAGAACACTAAATTCCAAGTTGATACCTACTTACTTTTTTTGCAAGGTCAACTGCTTTGCACAACTATTGCACTTAACATCTATAAGTTAAACACACTAAATTCCAAGTTGATTTAACTTTAAATAGTTTACAGGTGCAATTGTTTTGCACAATTACTACACTATTACACTAGTATACTGTACTAGCTGGACAGACATTATAATGTGTTTGTGTGACCGCCCGGGGGTCTTTAGCCAGGAGGAGTTAGGGGTTCTACTCAGACGGTGCACCTCCCTGGCACGCCTCCTCCAGGAGACACAACCCACGCCTCCTCCAGGAGACACAACCCACGCCTCCTCCAGGAGACTCAACCCACGCCTCCTCCAGGAGACACAACCCACGCTTCCTCCAGGAGACACAACCCACGCCTCCTCCAGGAGA
Organism: Pollachius pollachius; assembly: GCF_949987615.1. Classification (NCBI taxonomy): domain Eukaryota; kingdom Metazoa; phylum Chordata; class Actinopteri; order Gadiformes; family Gadidae; genus Pollachius; species Pollachius pollachius. The sequence continues at coordinate 15,551,558 of NC_136946.1, read as the reverse complement.
CACAACCCACGCCTCCTCCAGGAGACTCAACCCACGCCTCCTCCAGGAGACACAACCCACGCCTCGTCCAGGAGACACAACCCACGCCTCCTCCAGGAGACACAACCCACCGGCTGCTTCAGGAGACACAACCCATGCCTCCTCCAGGAGACACAACCCACGCCTCCTCCAGGAGACACAACCCACGCCTCCTCCAGGAGACACAACCCACGCCTCCTCCAGGAGACACAACCCACCGGCTGCTCCAGGAGACACAACCCACGCCTCCTTCAGGAGACACAACCCACCGGCTGCTCCAGGAGACACAACCCACCACCTCCTCCAGGAGACACAACCCACGCCTCCTCCAGGAGACTCAACCCACGCCTCCTCCAGGAGACACAACCCACGCCTCCTCCAGGAGACACAAACCACGCCTCCTCCAGGAGACACAACCCACGCCTCCTTCCTGAGCGGCCGGCGCCACCGGCCAGCGTGTGATACTTGGACAGTGGCGGCGTGGGGAGAGTCTATATTTATACTGTTTGAGCATTTCCTATAGCTCTCCACCCGGTCCTAGATAGTGTGTGTATGCATGCACACACACACACACACACACACACACACACACACACACACACACACACACACACACACTAACACACAAACACACACACAAACACGTGTACAAACACATATTTGCATACATAGGGGGGTGTGATCCCAAGCAATCACACACACACACACACACACACACACACACACACACACACACACACGCGCACACACACACACATGCACACACATTTGTAAGTCAACCACCTTACATTATTGTCCGGGATGAACAAAGTGGGGGAGAGGGTGCTCTCTGTAAAACAATGCGTCAGGAATGCAGAGTGAGGCGGCTGACCCCTAAGAAAGAGGGGTCAAGGGGACTGTTGTGCATTTTTCCAACGATCAGCACACTAAAAATAAGAGCGGCCATGCTGAATCACTCATTGGGTCGGACTTTAGAAGGAGAGGCAGGAAAAGCAGCTCTATTTATTACACTTTCCCTCTGAGGGCCCAGTCCCTTTGGGCTGCTGACCAATACCGCTATTGTGTTGGAACAAGACTATTTTGATCTAAAAAAAGCCTCTTTGTTAACATATGGCTTCTGTTTGAGCAAAGTGATATGTCCTTTATTGTGTTCTTGTTTTAGTGCTTTAAATTACAAAGAATTGCGCATATTCTCTATGTTCTCTCAGAAGTTATAAACATAAGTAGTATCTATTTGGCATGACTCCGGTATCAAATGGTTTGATAGAACATGTAATAACATGTTTACAAACAAATAAATACATGTTGTATGTAATTCTTCATCCAAAAAGGCGTAGCCTTTAGGCATTACTTGGTTTCCACTGAAGTTATAATTTATACGGTCCTGGACTACATTTCCCATGAAGCCTAGCGATCTCTTGTCACTCCCACAAGCATCTTTCTTGAGCGGAGACCGGAGAGTAGACCAGGGGCAGAGAGCGCATAGCCCCAGTATCCGTGTGTTCAGCAATGTAGGCAGGGTGCATATATGCGTTTCAAAGCCGGTTCTAATATTTTGTATTCAGAATAGACCTTATCGCATCCCACGATTATTGTTACAACGATATCAGTGTCAGAAGCAACCCGCACGTTGATGATATCCAGTGCCTTTCAGTTTTACGTCTTCTGGATCCCTTTTGGATTGGGTTTTCTGGTAAGTCTTTTATTTTTTTTAAATCACGTCTTAAAAGTTGTGTAAGTCTGCCTACACCACGTCTCCTCATTTCTTGGCGGATGATCGCGTTACATTTTAAACGAAGGCATGCGCGTCACTAAAGTTAGACAGCGCGTTGTTGTGCCCGCGGTGAGGGAAGCCCAGACGTGTCTCTGTGAAGGGGTTCAGTGGAGGAGAGGACCGACGCTGCAGAGGGGCTACTTGTTGTGCTGCGCGTGTCCTACGACTACTAGCCACGAGACGTGATCCTGTCCGAAACACGCATTTACTCTCGACATGAACCTGCAGGGTAGAGCTTTCTCTGATCATCTGAACAGGCGATACTGCAATCCGGGCTGAAGTTGGACCGTAGTTGCATTCTGTTGGCCGGGTTGTCCGTTATATGAAAAGGCTCGCGATCTTTCCAAATGTGTTGCAAATGTTGTCCATATTATCCTGCACTAAGTATGCGTAAATAGTGAACCGTGCATTTAGCCGCAGGTAAAAAACGGAATGGCTGAATGTTTTTACTCCCGCCTATCTTTACATAGGCGACATATGCATTCATCTTGATGCAAACTTAACCACAGGGTTTACTTTCGCAGCACCTCCCAGCCCCTCCCCCCTCTAATATCGCCCGTTCTCACCCCTCCCTCCCTTTAACACCGTCTAATGGATTTGTCACTCCCATCATCTCGGGGGCCTTCAGTCGCGCGGGGATGATTGGGGTCAGACGTCAGTCCGCACGGCTTGCGTCTATATAAGCCCTCTGAGGTCGACGAGCCCCTACACATGAACACGGCTTGACACCATTGTTATCACTCACACTGATAACATGCGGTGCTACCAGAAGGCGTGCACACGCACACGCTGTTCCCCCGTCTGCCGCCTGCATGGCTTCAACGTTAGCCTTTGACATTCGGTTCTCCCCGCACAACTGTCCACATGTCGCGGTTGATTCACTCGTGTGCTACACCACTCACGACAAATTCTGCCCGCACTGACTCAGTGTCGTCTCTATATGCCCTTTGCAGATCAGCTGTGACAGTTACAGGTCAGACAGCAGTCCTTTTATGCAGGGTTAAGGAATCGCACTGTCATCCCAGAGGAACCGTGTATAAAACCCATCCCCTGTGGCACAGACTTTTGTTTTGGGGTTATATTTGTCAAGTAGTTCACCTGCAGGCTCAGGGGAGGCTCACTATCTCTGCTGAGCCACCACAGTTGGATGCATCATGGCAACACACCCCGGGTCATCTCCACACCAGATGAAACTAAAAAACACTGTTTGTGTCTTTTGCCTAGCGCTTTCTAAACGCTGCCCAGCCAACACTGAGACACCTCCCTTCCACATACCCTCTATCACGCTTGCACCAAGACCATGATGGATGTCCCGATTTACATCGCAAAATAATCCATCTTAATTTTTGTGAAAGGAGCCTCATTTTCAGAAATGAACACACCCTTTGGCAACACAACACAACACTCTCATGATACATCTGCGCTGCTGGAGACCAGTGTTGGAAAACGCTGCATAGTATGCAGCGATACTCAGCACTACGTTTAACCAGCGTTGTGGGGACAAGGCCTCGGCCTCCGCCATAAAGAATGTGAAGAACGGGGTGTTGAAAGCACCGCGCCAACTGTCTGCGTTTACCTTGTCTCCACATAGGCAGACTCCTTATTTATAGTGCTGCTACGGGCAGCTGTTGTTCCGAAGACAGGGGAGACGACATGAGAGAGAGACAAAGAGGGAAATTAGAGAACTCATTGCCAGATTTAAGTATGAGGGAGAGAGAGTGGAATAGAGAGGTAGAGAAAAAAAGAGCTTCTTTCCATAGTTTTTACAACAACGAGAGACTTTTGACAACGTGCATGGTAGCCCATTCCCATAGGATTTTTTCTCTGAATACGCACAGCCTTTAGTTTGTGCACGTGTTGTTGATTGACAGGAACAGTGTTGAGCTAAAAAAACATGTTCCCAGTCTGACTGCAAAGGGGGGGGGGGATAACCCGGAAGTACAGGTGATATCAGGTGTTGCATTAGCAGACATGCTGGAACTTTCTATTTATTGACACACATAATTGCTTCACTTTTTCAAACAACCAATGGAGGCAAACCAACTGTTATGAATAGTTCCCTTTAAAAAGCTAACAACATAATACCATGGGGAACCTCACATAGTGTAAATAACCTTGTCACCTGTGAAAGTGTTCCTTCGGGACAAAACAGCCATGAGATGTGTTTCTATCTAGGATATAGAGGAAACGTAGTTTACACAGCAGCACTAGATACAATATCTGTTTGGTGTCTACGCATATGTAAATGTATGGATACCTAATAATGAGCTACTACATGCATACAACTGTTCCAGGAGGATGGGTGTCCCTTCCCTTCATTGATTCCTTACAAAGGAGCTGGGCAGGGTTTGTCAGGCACTTTGCATGGAGTGGGAACAGCTGCTTTTAACAGCAGCTCTGTTTCTCCACACAGTACAACAATTATAAGATTAAGAATAATGATGAGTAATAGTCTAAAGTAATCCTTTCCATTTTTATTTCAAGCCTCATCATTTGATCGTTCTCAAGGTAAATCTTCTTATGATGCATTTATAGACGAAGGCGGGAATCACCTTTGTGATTCCCACATTTTTATGATTTTATGACAAACAACTCATGTTATATATGATGCTCCTATTTTGGGTAAAGGGTTGCGCTCCAGTGAGGGCTACACATGGCCTGTAGCCCTGTCTGGCTGTACGGCTCACTGGCTTTGGAAGTGATGCTTCATCTAAGGCCACAGAGACGTCACTTTACAGTCCTTCCACCCATTTCACACCCACTTAGACCTTAACATGCCACTGCTCCCTCTCACCTTCCCACTCACCAAACCACCTTCATCATTGGTAGGCAAACAACACTGTGTTTACCATGCCTTTACGCCCCACGGCTTGCAATTACCCACCTCACCACCTGTCCAACACAGTTCTGTTTAGGGCCAGCATATGTCGTGTGTATTTTGATTTTGATGGAACATATAACATAGAAAGACATATAGCGGTTGTAATTGTGCATGGCTATTTGATACATGAAACAAGCTTGTCCTACAAATATGAAAAAACAATTTCTGTTCTGCTTTGGGTTTTCATGTGTTTTGCCGTATCCACAAGGACTGAGTGATGCATGTACCTATTTACAAACACATGAAGCTATAGCCGTGGTCGGACAGCAGTATGTGTCTGGTTTTAATGTCTTGCTCTACCTCATCCTCATTGTGTTGTCAGCTGACACCCCGCATAGCAAGCCCTGGGGAAATGTGTGAGAAACCGAGACACTGCAATGTTCTCGTCAGTGTGTGAATGTGAACCATCTCGGACTCCCGGCTCTTAAGATGAGTACCCATTCATGCTGCTCCTCCATTTTTGTTTCATGGCAACAAACTACAGGCAGTCTTTCTTCATGGCTGACAGGGGGGGGGGCATTCTGTTTGCTGCATTTCCCAACGGATATATCTTGGAGCTAATACTGCTACCCTCTTGGGGGGTATTTCAATAGTATACACTTGGTCAAGTCCTTTCAAAGCAACGCAATAGACGCTATGACAAAAAACCCACCAACATATGGCTAGGATTTGGGCTAATGGCTAAACACTCTCATAAAAGAGATGTTCAATTTAAGAGATCAATCTTACAGCTTTTTTTTTGACATTTGTACAGACCACATATAACAATTTCATAACATTTACGCAAGTGGTGAACGTCTGGTTCTTTGTAATCTATACATCTGGATTCGTGGAGATGCCATTTCAAGGTCTGATGTTTGCAGACGAGAGAAACTTGCTGGATGGGTGAGGGAGGCTGTGGGCCTGTGGTGGTGGTGGTGAAGGAATGATCGTTAACCTTGCATCCGTTGTCTCATTGGCTCAATGACACTGCAGAGCTGTAAAGGTGTTATCAGCTCATAAAGTGTTTATGCAAACCCCATCGTGGCGGGGAAGGGAGAGGGAGTTTCAGTGGGGAACAAGGACAGTATCTATAAGTGACACTGACATTTCTAACAAGTCTGATGTAGATGATAGTCAGTTCTACACACCGCACCTTTAAGAAAGTAGTGCATAGAAGTTGACCTTAGCCTGCTATATTGTTTATTTGGTCGTCGGTATATACATTTTTCCCTGATTTAAGAACAGTGTGAAGGTCGACTGTTTTGCATTAGGACATCATGTGTGGCAAAGCATCAAATTGTCCTCACAATCTGTTTAAAGATTTTCAAACGTGGTTGCATTTGAGCTGAATTAAAAACACGTCTCTATTAAGGATACAGATTATAATCGTTTTACATTCTCTCTCGTTCAATTACATGCCCCGGGTAGTTTATTTGAAACCAGGAATCCATATTAAGTTAGCCGCTGATGTTAAATATTGAACCGGTGGATTATTTCATAAGTAGCTTAGCGGAGGGGCTGTGCTATACAGCACCTCCTCTCTGTGTAATTTGAGCCTCCAAAGCAAGGAGGAACACCGGATATAATTTACATTATACAAGATTTATCTTACAAACAATGATCTACACTTGCTCCAAGCGAGTATTATTAATTTGATACTGATATTAGAGAAAAAAGCAATTTCAAGCTTTTGAGTTGCACTCAAATTCCATTGCCTCTGAATATAGGAAAGCTTTTGAGTTGTGTGTGTGTGTGTGTGTGTGTGTGTGTGTGTGTGTGTGTGTATATCGGTGTGTCTGTGTGTGTGTGTGTGTGTGTGTGTGTGTTATACTATTTGATGTTACAGGTGTTTGCACTGCCTGTGAGTGTGTGTGGGCTGTGTGCATTGTGTGTTATACTAGGACATTGCGTGTTTATTCCCAATGCCTGAACTGTTGTCTATACGTGGCCTGGTTTGGACCATGCCTGAACCTGCCCGAAACCACACACGAGCACCCATGAAATGCACACGCACAAACAAAACAGACTAAGACACGTCCAAGACTAAAGTCAAAAATAATATGTATACGTACACAAACTATTGTTCAGTCAACATGTAAACATCATCATCATGTATTGTTATTGAGACAGAGAGAGAGAGAGAGAGAGGGAGAGAGAGAGAAAGAGAGAGAGAGAGAGAGAGAGAGAGAGAGAGGGAGAGAGAGAGAGAGAGGCAACGTTTGCATGAAGTAAACACTGCAGATTTGATTAAGAGACAGTTGGGATGCGCTAATGTGAAATCAGAGGCGTGCTCCCCAGGGATTGTGGGGGGATGCTCCTCATTATTCATTTCCCCTTCGCTCTGCCCCAGCCACTGCCAGTCCACAGAGCAGACAGCGACACTTCTCCAGGGGCTCTTAAGGTTTCCTCTATTATCAACATTTCCTAATGTAATCAAGGCTTTATGAATATAAAGATGGGGCTTCTGCCACTTGGGCATTCCTTGGTTACTTACAAAGCTCCCATCTCCAGGGTTTTCATCACATCATATGATTCCACTGCGTTACATGGGTAGACCAAAACGCTTATGCAAATAAACCAGTGGGACTGGCACTTATTTGGATATTATCTTGCTGTTAGCCATATTCAGATAATTCGTAATTTAAAAACAGGGAAACAATAGACGGCTACATTACAGCAATACAGCTACATGCAAGGTACAACCGTGTTGCTTTTTTAAGAGCATTGGTTTGAAAACGGATAAAGCTGATAACAGCCCAAAAACCAACTGTCAAATTCCCAGAAAGAATGTGAGTGTGGGAAAAGGCGCAGGTATATCCATGACGACACCCCTCACCAAGCCTATTAAGTCTATTAAAGAAGGAGTGGGCGGGGCCAGACAACCTGGTCTAATCCCAAACAACCAGGTGTGTCGTTGTGATGTCTGTCGCCGAGTAGTGCAAAGGACAACTTCTGCTGAGGCGAGCATAGAGGTGGCTTACAGACGTATTTTCAACTGACACAAAAACACCAAAAACAGGAACGCTATCCGTATACGTGTGTGTGTGAAGTATTTTCAAAACCAGTCTTCTTGGTCATGGAGTTGTTGATGCCTGCCTGCATATCTGACTCTTTGTCTGATTGGAGATAAATGCTTGTCATTCTTCTGTGTTCTCTCTATGGATTCCACCAATGTGCTTTCACGCGTTTGTTTCTGCTCCAGCACACGCCGTCCTGGGCATAGTGTGGATACGATATGATGAGACGAGGTCCTCTTGTGTTACGCCTGCTACGGTGGATCAATGCATGCAGTCGATACGATGCGATCAATTTGAGGTCGGTTTCCATCCTGGGCCACTTGACAGTTGGCTGGGAGCCGGCTGGACAGTATGAAAAACGAAAGTAGGGAGACTAGAATACCTTTAACAGAAAGTACTTTGGGTGTGTGTGTCATGCATGACAAAGACTGAGAACGCGGCCACACCTACGTACTGAACGAGATGTGGACAGGCGATAGAGGTGCTGTCACTGTCCCCAATGTGCTGTATTTTTGTGCAGTCAGATGAAAAGCAGCATGTCTGTTGTGTTGGCCTCAATCCACGGACATACGCCGAATTATGATCTGGCTCACAGGGTGGGAGGGTTACTGACACCAAATAAAGTTCCCCCGCTTCACCATGTATCCGTTTCAATATCTCTGTCCTTTTCTGTCACTGTCTTACTCGCTCTCCTTCTAGCTCTATCCTTCACAGACACACACACACACACACACACACACACACACGTCGTACATACACACACACACACACACGTCATACACACACACACACACAAGTCGTACCATACACAAACACGCACACACACAGAGGCACGAACGCACGGCATACGTGTTTGTGTGTGTACACACACACAAACACAAAAGCCCCCAGTGTGTGACCCTGACTTCTAAAGTGGTCCTCCCTTAACTGGTCCATAGTAAGGAAGCAGGAATATTATCTCTATGGGCTCTGCTTTATTAATACAAGCCGTAGATAAACAAGGTGTGGGTACGTGCAACGACAACAGCGGCTGTATCCGCCGGGTAAATGCAGTATCTGTTGGAAACCACATAGACGCATACAAGGCTACTGGCCTTCTCTTACAGGGTAAACTATTTGAGAGAGAATAGCCAGCGGCCTTGATTGTGTTATGCATGGTGTAAGCTTTACACCATGCTTTACCAGGGTTACCATACAGCCTGTGTGTGTGTGTGTGTATTTGTGTGTGTGTGTGTGTGTGTGTGTGTGTGTGTGTGTGTGTGTGTGTGTGTGTGTGTGTGTGTGTGTGTGTGTGTTTGTATGTGTGTGTGTGTGTGTGTGTGGCTGAATGACAGGCCTGAGTTATGGCAGATATGCTGTAGAGCCGGTAGTAAACTACACCTAGGAATGAACCCACATTCAAATTAAAAGCGCAGTGTACTGTGAGTGAAGTAAACTTGTGTTACCACCCAGAATCAATTACTTGAAACAATGTGTGTGTGTGTGTGTGTGTGGGGGGGGGGGGGGGGGGGAAATCGGTTGGTGACTGTGTGTCTGTGTGTGTGTGTGTGTGTGTGTGTGTCTGTGTGTGTGTGTCTGTGTGTGGTTGTGTGCTCAGCTGCTACAGGGTTGTCTCAGTTACAAAACAACCACAATATCAAAAAGTGAAGTCCAATACAATAACAGGGTGTAAGTTTCCTGTTTTTATAAATGTATTTAAGGTGTTAGTTAAAGCGGTGTTAATGTTTAATCATGACAAATCTTTTCCATGCAGTAAGTGAATAATTACTGTTTATAATCCGCTACAGGTTAGCCTTTGCCCCGAGAGTGGAGGCTGATATGAAGTTGTTTCTACAATACAGTTATCCACTACTTGCCATCTTTAACAGCCGTGTGGGCAAGATGCTGTCAGAGAGACCACACAACAGAGTGTGTGTGTGTGTGTGTCTGAATAATACAGTTTATATTCTATGAGCTCTTGCAAACAGCTGGGGAATAATGTGATTTTAGTCAATGGAGCTCTCTGTGTATGTGTGCAGACTGGCGTGTGTGTGTGTGTGTGTGTGTGTGTGTGTGTGTGTGTGTGTGTGTGTGTGTGTCTGGGGGGGGGGCATGCGTGTGCTATGGTTTTCATTACAAACCGTATTGTTTATTATCTATTAATCCAAATCGTCATCTTACATCTTCAAAAAATAAAACATCTTGCCTAACTATTGTCATTTGATCCCACACACACACACACACACACACACACACACCACACATACACACACACTGAGCTCATTGTGTGAGCTGAGCTGGTTGTTGGCCGGAGTGGTGTGTTGGTAAATATGTTTCAGGGCCCAGACTCAAACAAAGAGCCATTAAGAATACAAGGGAAGAGCAGGGCAAGTCTGAAGCAAAGGGCGTCGTTGTAGATAAGAGTAGAAAGAGGGAGAGAGCGGCACAGAAAGAGAGGAAGGGAAGGCTAGAGAGGGAGGCGAGGGAAGCATTACTAACAGGGAATGAGAATGAGTGCGTCGCGTTGGGGAGAAGGGTGACTAGGACTGGATAAAAGACATTGGCGAACGGATGGCGCGCTCACAAAGAGACGATTGTTCGAGAAAACAGTGGCCAGAGACAGGATAAGCCGGGTTGGTAAGGGGAGGGTGTTTCCCTTCAGCCCAAAAAGGATGTGGGCAGCAGCACCTGTGGTCAGCGGCTGAGTGGGCCGTCGGCCGAGGGACCGCCGGCGGAACCTCAGGGCCGGGCCGCTGTGGCGTCGTTAGGACTCCAAGGGGGATGCACCGACGTCGGTTCTAGTGCTAGGCAGAGGTCCGTAGCTGGGCTCATGTCTCTCGTACTTGCTAAGCCACGGTACCACTCCAGGGCACCGAGAGCTGGACCCCTGGTCCGCAGTGTCGCTAGGGCGGAGGAACGGCGAGCCCCGGGGCATGTGGACGCACGCGCGTCGGTTGGACATAGAACCCTTTGCAGAAGCATTCCAGACACACTCAGTCGAATCTGTTTAATCATTTATTTAATCCGCGCAATCACACCATACAGTAATGACCATGGAACGGTTTTATATACATGTACCAATATTCATGATCAAAGCTTAATTACCACGGTGGATGCTTCCTGGTATATGTTGCGCTGAAAAGCCCTTTTATAATCGGCACACAATGATTATCATAAGGAAGGTCACTTTGATAAAGGGAACTAACAAACCCATGTCAGCAACGGTATCACGTTATATGTTTTATTTGTTAGTGTCAGAAATTGGGGAACATCGCTGGAGATAGAACATATGAGGTAATCATATCAGTTGTTGGTATTGGCCCCACTTTAAGTACTTGTACTTGGTTTGAATAAAAGTGGTATTGTTGCATTCCTATATATACTGTATGTATGTATGTATATATATATGAATGTGTATATTTGTATATATGAATGAAACCACTCCATGTTGGAGTGAAGGAAGCACAATGCACACCACACAACACTGTCCCCCACTAGGGATCTAGCTGGCGCCCTGACCACAGAGACGTATCTTTCGGTTGGCTGCATCAAGGCACGCCTACGGTACAGTTTCCGGATCTCAGCCTGACTAAGCGTGTCATGTCGTTAGCCCCCCACACCTGCTCAGACGTCAGGGGAGCTGAGGGGACACGTGAAGCTGTATTTACACAGAGGGGCTGGACTGTCCCTCGTGTGTGTAACGTAATGATGACACTGCGGGGACCACGGCCGGCTCCTCATTGCTGATATCCTGCCAGTCAGTGTGAACACATTACATGGATGTACCTCTCCCAAGACCTTCATCACACGCTTAAACTGTAATGATGAGTGTTACGGGTGGGGGGCGGTCCGGACAGACAGACTTAATCCTCAATGTCCTGCACATCAACGCAGCAGGCAGTGCATGTCACGGGGAGATACTTCAACCTTCTCAGGCGGGGGACAGGACACTCCCTCTTCATCAAAAACTGCACATGAAACGCTAACTGGCTGAGAAACAATATGGCTGTACTACAATATCCACAGCGGGGCCTCAGGCGCGATGCACGCGGTGGACCTCCGGTGCGTTGTCATGTTTTTAACGAGATATTTTGAGAATCTAATCAAGAGCCCCTCTACGCAAACTCCCGCCTGGGCTAGAACACACCACGATTATCACAGGCCGCATATTGCTCGGTGAGTCAGGCTCCATAATGAACCACTTTATGAGCCGACATTTGTTTTACTGTGTGCGTGTGTGTGTGCGTGTGTGTGGGTGTGTGTGTTTTTCATTTGGCACTGTGTAGCAGCTGTGCATTCTCTTTTTTCAACCCTGCCTCTAACACGCAACTTTAAATCAATTCCTGTGCTGAAAAATCACATTTTATATTTGGAAGGGTTCCTAACATTAATATTTAACGTGCAAACCACAAAGCATCCACTCCTGTAGCATTTACGCAAACTTCAGAGCAAAATATAGATACTTCGTGATGGCTGACTCAACACCCATAAAGGCCTCTCATGAAATGTCACGACAACAAACAAGACAACAATCGCGTAAGAAATTAACTACATTTTTGAGAGAGAGAGAGAGAGAGAGAGAGAGAGAGAGAGAGAGAGAGAGAGAAAGGGAGAGAGAGAGACTGTTAGGACTCTCTGGTCAGGATCCAGTAGCTTTGATTACAACAGAGTTCCTGCTGTCACTTCCCGCTCCTTCTGCTCGGCTTCTTATTGGCCGGATTCCCGACATCCCCATGCTCCCTTTTCCTCTCTGTCTGTATCCCAACCATTCCCACTGGTTCCACTGACCAATCCTAACATACTCCTAACACGATCCAGGGACATTCCTGGAATTATTACGGCTAAGTAGAATCTTGGAACATTTTCCAAGTCTGGGGTGCAGTGGATTCCAGAAGTCCTCTCCACCGCAGCCCAACTCGTACAGGAAAAGGCTTTTGTTTGTCTTATATTAACCCTCAGGCCAGAAGAGCAACATTCCAGATTGAATGAGGAGGATAAGAAAATAAGGCATCCTCTTCTCTCCCCCATTCCCTCCCTCCCTCCCTCCCTCCCTCTTTCCTTCTCAGCCTCCCTCCCTCCCTCCCTCCCTCCTCCCTCCATCCTTCTCTCACCCCCTCTTTCCCTCCCTCCCTCCCACCTTCCTCCTCCCCCTCCCTCTTTCCTACTCCCACTCACTCCCTCCCTCCTGTCTCCTCCCTCCTTCCTTCTCTCACTCCCTCCCTCCCTCCATCCCTCCATCCTCTTCCAACTCTCCCTCCTCTCCGTCTCTCCCCCTATGTTTCTCCCTCCCTTAGCTCTCTCCTCTTCCTCCTCTCTCTCCTCTCCCCCCTCCCCGTCTCTCCCCCTGTGTCCCTCCCTCTCTCCCTCCCTCCATCCATCCTCTCCCTCCTCTCCATCTCTCCCCGTGTCCCTCCCTCCCTCCCTCCCTCCCAGAGTTACAGCCTCTAGAGGACACAGCCTGGGCTCGGCCCATGCCTAAAATATGTTGAAAGAAAAACACTACAAGGTCCTGTTTCTTTCCCTCCACTCTCTCTGCGGTGTACAGTCCCCCTCGTTTTTATCCCCCTTCACCCATTTCATCCCTACCCATTTCCTCTGTTCCCCTCATCTTTATTTTCATCCTTACTCCCCCCTGTGTCTCCTTTTCTGCTAACCCCCTCCTGCGGCCTTTCTAAAGTGCTCTTGGGCCTGGCAGCAGTTCAACTCTTTTCAAGTCACTGTTTTCTCTGCAGCAACTCCTCAGACACCCTGCTGTGATGCTCTCTCTCTCTCTCTCTCTCTCTCTCTCTCTCTCTCTCTCTCTCCTGCAGTAAAACCTGACTATTCATGCTTTGCCACCGAATGTGTGCAGTTTACAAGTCTTCTGTATCTCGACGGTGCTTTATTTTAAACCATTCCATGAGACAAAGACATGATCTAATATTCATCTCAGAAAATCAATCAATATACACAGGCACATTCTGCAGTTTTATTTCTAAAAATCCAATGATAAGACTCTATCCAAACTGCCCAGTGCAGAGTCTTAATGGAGCCGGGAAAGACCCAGGCATCTTGCAGATGGAAGCCTTCAGTTAGACAGCAGAAGAGTCATGAGACTAGTTGGCTGAGAGTCAAACAACCTCGCTACTGACCTCTGTACTATCCTGCTAGCATTCAATGTACGAGATAAAAAAAAATGCAAGATTGCTGGGGGGCTCTTGACCAAAGCTTTGGTTTCGTTGTGTGTTTCATGTGTTCAGTGGATTTTCTCTACAGAAGTCCCGTACGCTCCACAGAGGGTCATTTTCAATTGTCTCCTGTAAGTGGCTGATGAATTACTTGCACAGTGAACCACATCGATTCCCCTCCTCTGGATGTGAGCGAGCCCCTTGACTCTGGGTAACTCAATCGCTCAGCTAACGGCGCGGCCCGCTGTATGTTCTTTGCGCCTTCATGTGTGTTAGTGTGCGAATCAAATATCGTGTCGTACTATAATGCACACACACACACACTAGCAGAGAATGGGCCCTTAGGGACGGTAACGATTTACTCTACTACGATGTGCATTGAGCGGTGTTACAAAAGAAAGCCTTTGTTTTTTTAAACGTTTGTAACACGATTGTAACAAAACTATATACTACTATATTATAAAGCATTTAAGAGAATGCAACTGATTCAGTAAAACCTGTGTTGATTCATGAATGGATCCTATCTTGGAGTTTATCTTACAGAAGCGTTTTTCGCTTAGGAGGTCCCGAAATAATTACGGGAAAAAACACTAGTAAACAGGAGGCTGTAATCTCTGGGCTGGTCAGAAATAAATCTGTAGGTTCTTTAGAATGTCTGAAAAGGGAAAAGCAAGGAGCTGTTATGTAAACAGGGCGTGTGCTCCCCTAACAGGAAGTCACCCGCTGTTTTGTCTATGCTGCCTCGGCCCGAATTATTTATAGTGCGACACACAGCCACAGAATGATAGGACACAATATTAGTGCACTTCCTGTTCTTTTTCTCTTATAGATTGTTAGCGTTTAACCGTTGTCATGCCGACGAGGAGGATCAATATTGAGCTTGGGGGGAGCTTTTATTGGGTTGTTCTGTCTTTTTCGGGGGGGAAAGGAGGGGGAGAGCCACAGAGACTTGTTGTGTTTGTTTGAGAGAGAGAGAGACAGAGACAGAGAGCTTTATGTGGTGAATGTCAGGCAGCCGTGCTGTTTCCCAGAGTAAAGGATTATTGTAGAGTTACAGTGAATCAGCAGGCCCAAACCCTCCCAATAGATTCACTGTGTGTGTGTGTGTGTGTGTGTGTGTGTGTGTGTGTGTGTGTGTGTGTGTGTGTGTGTGTGTGTGTGTGCACATTTATGCTTGTAGTTAGATGTGTCATGGGGGCTTGAATATGTGTCTGCAGGACAGGTGCATACAAGTGTGACAGACATTGACGTCAGAACAACACAGGTGTGTGTGTGTGTGTGTGTGTGTGTGTGTGTGTGTGTGTGTGTGTGTGTGTGTGTGTGTGTGTGTGTTCAGCTCTCGACTGTTGCATGTGAGCTGCCACTTAGGAATTCAAAGCAGCTGTCAATCTTTTAGTCTACCTGGAATTCCACACCCATACACAAGTACACACAAAAACAACAATAGCCAAACATGAAAACATGGACATAAGCTTTTTTTTTTCATTAAGCTGATAGTAAGTCTCAGTTCTTTGCATGCATCCTCAATACTTGTGTGTGTGTGTGTGTGTGTGTGTGTGTGTGTGTGTGTGTGTGTGTGTGTTTGCACGCACATGAGTGAGTCAATATATGTGTGTGTGTGTGTGTGTTTGTCTTGGAGTCTATTGCAGGACATAGTCCCAGACAGACTGTCCCTGTTCTCACTCTCCTACAGTGAAAATACCGATTGATTGTTAGCTTGACGTTAGTCACCCCTCAACAAAGATGCTCACTGTCCCAACACTTCATCACCACTGGCAGAGAGTTCACACACACACACACACACACACACACACACACACACACACACACACACACACACACACACACACACATACACACACACACACACACACACACACACACATGCACGCACGCAAATGCACGTTAACACACACACAAACGCACACACAAATTAAGCACACACACACACACACATACACATTCACATTCACATAAATACACCCATACACGTTCACATGCACACACACATACACACACCGGCACACACAAACAATCATATTTGACATGTTTGTTTTGTGTGTGTCGGTGTGTGCCTGCATGGTTCTCTATCAGTGTGTGTATGTTAGTGTCAGCTCTCATCCACTCTTGAGGAGCTCCAGGCCTATATGCTCACTGTTCCTCTGCTGAGGCTGGCCCGGGGTCTGTCCGAGGGTCTCTGGCTCTCCTAACCCCCCCCCCCCCCGGTGTTTATTATGCTTATCCGTGAGAAGCCCGGCTCTGGCTGCCATCAGGAACGCTGGGACGCAGGGAGCAGGGAGAAGGACCCTGTAGCATCATGGATATCAACACGCTAGTGTTTAAGTCATCAGTAGCTCACATTCCACCACTGCTGTTGTGCGTGGGCACATTTGTCGTTTGTGTTCTTGTCATGCAGCGCCCAGGGACCTTGTCCTGCACATTGGCTCTTCCTCATTGTCTCTCTCTTAGAAAACGCTTGCATTGTGATTTTATGTATTTGTCTTTCCGCATTTACTATTGTGGGAAACCAAAGATGTGCTGAGACGCGTTATCTAGTTATGAATGAGCCGAGCGCTGTTGTGGATTTATCTTCAGCTGCACTATTCCACACAGCCTCCACTTGTTCCCTAAATTAACAGGCAAACACTCGCTTCTGCAATTGTGCGATAATCAATTGTGAAACTAAGTGTGTTTTGAGATGGCCCAGCCTGTCCCATTGCAATCAAACTTTCAAAAATATAAAAATACACAACATGCTGTTAATGATAACTTCTTCCCTTTATCACATGGGAGTATTTTACCTGACGCCCGCCAAGAAAGACGCCCCAATTATCTTTTCACCACAAAAATCCAACCTCCCCCCCCCCCCCCCCACACACACACCATGTGACTTCGCCTCGCATTTCCTCACGGCTCAGAGCAGTCCAGCGCACCACGAGCCGGCCTCCCACTGCTTTCTCTCTGCTGTTTCCCTCTTTCTGTGTGAAACGACACCTCGGCTGCTCATCGCCCAGCCATCAGACAAACTAATTGGTGAACAGGTGGATGAATTATTGATACTCGTACGCCCAATCGTTGGTGGAATAACAAGCCCAGCTGTGTGCAGTTTGGCGGATTGATGCCAGCCCCCTCCCCCCTAACAGCGCTGTGTTATGTCTCGATGGCTGTAATTGCAAGGCCCAGGTCAGCTAATGGCTTCGATTACCCAGTCCCCCCCCCCATAAGGACTTCTTTTATAGCAACTATAAACCAGCGCAGGCCTTGGGAGCATCAGAGCAGAGGCACAGTATCCAGGGAGGAAGGAAGGGGAGATTAAAGTTTCAGAATCAGCCGCACACTCGTCTACTTCTGGATTCTTGCTTCTCGCTCCGTTCAAATCATGAAAAAATGTTATTTCATGTTGAACTCTTCGTGGGTGAGTGAAGACGGGGCTCTCTCTAAGCAGAGCACATCTGTGTCAACTTCCTCTCAGCTTTAACAACGTCGTTCCTCCTCGTTAGTCTGCCTCTTTTGATTGGTCCACACAAACCTCACTGGTACCCTTCTCCCCTTTTAACGGGGTTGTTCTTGGGCTGACCCAATCCAGCGTACGTGTGTCCTGCTGCGAAGAGCGAGTTTATTAGTCAAGGTGAAGGGTCAGAAACGAATGAGGACATGAAAAGGGTTCTGGAATGTGGCCGAAAGGAAAAACTAAACACAAGAGAAATGCTGAGAATTTGTTGTCCTGTACGACACGCATGGTGACTCTCATCGCGTGCTGGGGCCTGTTCCTCAGAACACAAGACACTAAAGCCCTCTCATGGTTATAAAGGACACCTTAACATCTAATCCAGGGCACCAGGCACTGGCATAGTGGTGTGGTGTGCGTGGACTGTGAAGGTCTGACCGTACAGGATTTAAAACAAAAAAGGGTTTCCACTGGATTATGTAATGTCATTCATGAACGCTTACTGCATTATGAGTTCCTTCGTGGAACGTTGTGTGAACTGTTTGACTGACAGTACAGGTGTAGGGAAAGAACCTAGGATCAGTTATGGATTTAAGGAATGTGGTCGTGTCGGTTTACGACAATAAGCAGCCATTAATGGCATTAGCGTTCAAAGCAGCTGGGTTTGGTTAGCATCCATATTGTCCCATTTTAAACAATGGGGTCGAACCAATGAAATAAACCTTATGACACGCCACCTTGTCAGAAGCTTACGACCAAAGCTTGCCCTTTGGAAGCGGTTTCACACTGACGCCGACCACGCTGAAAATGGGTTAGCCACCGCACACTGCTAACCACAGGAACCAGGGCCAGGGCTAGACAAAACAGAGGAAATTGGCCGCCCTTTACTTTCTCCCGTCTAGACTCGTTCCATACTAATTACGCCTGGAAGGGAATCCCAAAGAAATCAGGATGCCCCAAGTGGGAGCTTTCTAAAGGTTATGTTTTCAGACTTTTAGGCCATGATTGTGTCAGTTGCTGGTGGAAGGGGCCAAGTTTGACCCACTTGTATCCGGCAGGCGTGTGTGCCTTGTGCTGGCCTTCTGTGTGCCTAATCTACCAGCGACCTATAAAGGCCTCCATAAGAGCAGGTGGTTACATGGGCCGTCAGCCTAACACCACAACAATGGTGTCATATGGTTGGAGGACGTGTTGGAGAGCCAGTAGGGCGGGGGGGTTATATGGGGAGGGGGACTTGGGGACGGGGGGTAACAGCTTGTATTATTAAAGACATAGACTGGAGACCTATGGCTTCACCGAGGAAAGGCTGGGGGTTATCGCCGTGACATCGGCCACAAAGGACACAAGGGCGTTTATGAATATGGAATGCTACTATGAGAATTTGCACGTTCATACCCGCATTAAAAACGATACGCAGAGGGCAACGCGGAGAAAGAGCCAAAAACAGAGGAGGAGACGTCTGTCGTCCGTGCATGTGGTTAGGAATCAGGTCTTAGGCGGTCTGAATAGAGAGCACACAGACTTTAGTTGGGTTGTGTTGCTGAGCGGGAGAGGGGAGAGAAAAGGCAGCGTCTGTCTTCTCATTAGCATGCTAGGCTGTGGAATGAAGTCGAACAAAAGATCTGGATTTGCTGAGCACTTGTTTAACCGTAGAAGCTGTTAGAGATAGGTCCTGAGATAGATTTATTATTATTATTATTTTTTATTTATTATTTTTGTGGTTGCCACTTTGTGTTTCAGTGGATGAACATGGTATATTGCTGATGAATTTGGTAAATAGCTTGAGAATTACTTATTTTGAATGTTGAACAATAAATAAAGTTAAAGCTTGCTAGGCTGAGTGACAAGGGCCAAAACGAAGAGCATCAACCTTTTATTATTCTAATTCTAATCATTATATTATTTATTGTTGATTTAAGTCCTTCATGATCCAATAGCCAATGTCACAAAGTGACATTTTATCCTGAATAATACCGGGGTAGATAAAAGCAAAAAACACCAGAGTGTTATAATGGAATCCCCCCCCCCCCCTTGACCGAGCAGTGTGCAGAGAGAGAGAGAGAGTCCGAGTGGGTTTGTTTGGGGACTCTTGGGCCCCGTCCGCGGGGCCTGGGAGGGAGCAGGCTGCAGAGTACTGGGGCCACACAATGGGTTGGAGGTTACAGCCGCTTCCGCGGACCCTGCTGGGGATTAAGGGGGCGGTTGGATTAAGGGACGAGGTCCCCGCAAGATGCGCTCCTCTCTGGGGAGTCGTTTCAGGACGGTCCTCCGAGGGTCATGGCTGAGAGAGGGTGTGCACACACTGAAACGTCTTGAGTTGTACCCGGATGGGCATTATAACCTTGAAACAATTTCCTCACTAGATGGTCAAATAATTGTGCAAGAGTTGTTGATGTTTGGTTCAGTGCGTGTATGTGTGTATCCGTGTTTGTGTTTTTGTTTGTGTATGTTTGTGTTTTTGTGTGTGTGTGTGTG
>NC_136946.1:15509317-15524317 GCF_949987615.1 Pollachius pollachius | reverse complement strand
GTGCACCTGTGTGTGCTTGAGTGCGTGTGTCCATATGTTAGTTTGGTTGCGCCTTCTACACATCAGCAAACACAGCAAACTTGAAAGGCAGACCTTCAAACACACACATACACACCGCACACACACAGAAAAAAACATACACACCGTTGAGCCCCTATACATAATAACACACAAGCCCGTGGCTGTGGGTGTGAAGGTAAATGCCCTTCATCCATCGTATGAGGCTGCAGATCAGCGTGATTGAGGCAGTGGCGGGGGGGAACACAGTATTATTCACTGGCCCGCATGTTGAAGAGCTGCCAAGCTAACTGGATTACCAGGGTGGCTGGAATAGGGGGATGACGACGCGTGAGGAGTGAAGAGGAGAAATCATGCCATTCCAGCTCATCTGATGCACCTCATTTACAGCTGTCAGGATGAAGCGTCTCAAAGGACCACACACGCATGCGTGCACACACACACGCAGGCACACGCACACAAACACACACAAAACCCTGCGTGGTTCAGCTGGTAGCTTGACAGAGGTTTTGCTGCATATCATTTACCAATCACTGTGTGTGTGTGTGTGTGTGTGTGTGTGTGTGTGTGTGTGTGTGTGTGTGTGTGTGTGTGTGTGTGAGTGTGCGTGTGTGTGTGTGTGTGTGTGTGTGTGGTTGTGTGTGTGTGTGTGTGTGTGTGTGTGTGTGTGGAGGCCCTGATGTAAATGCAGCCTCAAGGGACCTCCAGTATTCCATTAGCACACCCTTGGGATAGTTGTGTGTGTGTGTGTTTGAGAGCGTGACGTTCTTCCTGATTATTCCACCTGTTATTCTGTGGTGAACTTGACTGCTTCCCTGTGCAGGTTTTTCTTTCTCTTCCTCATTCATGTTGGGTTTTACAGTCTTTCTCTTCCTCTCTACATCTTCCACTCCCTCCTTCTCTCTCTCTCTCCCTCTGACCCATCCCCCATTTGCCACAGCACCACCAGTCGCATAACCATTTGGTGTGACATGTGGTCTGAGTAGTGTGTGTGTTTGTGTGTGTGTGTGTCTGTGTGCATTTATCCATCTGTGTTTGTGTGTGTGTGTGTGTATGGGGGGGGATGTGTGCATTCACGCATGGGTGTTTGTGTGTGTGTGTGTGTGTGTGTCTGTGTGTGTGTGTGTGTGTGTGTGTGTGTGTGTGTGTGTGTGTGTGTGTGTGTGTGCGTGTGTGTGTGTGTGGCCCCTGGGCTTGAGGGGCGTGGCTTATGATATATCTCTGTGGCCCTGCCTTTAGGTCGCCATGGTGATGCTTCAGGGTTACAACAAAGGAAGGCTACCCCACTCTCACCATGGGCCAGCGGGTTATCTCTATGGGCTAACCAGCTAGCTGTGCAGGCTTATGGGTTGGCTCTATGAGCTAGCCGGTTAGCTGTGTGGGCTAGCGGGTTAGCTACGTCCAGCTGTCATAGCAGGACAGGGCCTGCTGAGTGCATGGAGCAGAGATGTCAGAGGGGGGCGTGGGCTCGTTACAGGCTCCCAAACTGGCTCTGTAGGCTTCTTCAAATTAGATTTCACATGTTTACTGTGTGTTGTGTTTGTATGCGTGTGTGTGTGTGTGTGTGTGTGTGTGTGTGTGTGTGTGTGTGTGTTTCTGTGTATCTGCATGGTTGTTCATTTGTTAATCCGTGTGTTATGGTTGGTTGCACCCATGTGTTTGTGTGTGTGTAGTATCTGTATCAGCATGGGGATGTTTGTAGCTTTGAGTAAGCTTGTAGTTTTCTAAGGTTCCCTTGAAATCATGTCATCGTACAAGATGAATGCTTTCCTTTGCATTCGGTGCTAAGAACTCTGCTTCCATCGCTAGCCTGAAGTGCTCCCCCTCCACGGGAAAAGCCTCTTTCTTCAGCTCTAGCTCTCTGTCCTCCTTCAGGTAGTTCTTCCTCAGCATAGCCACCATTGATACTTGAAGGCCTCCCCCTCCTCCTAAAGGGTGTCCTTTTCAATGCCTTCTCACCGGCCTTCAGATGCATTTGTTGCTTAGACCTCTCTTATTAAAGGGGTCCTCTGCCATGTCATCTGTCTCTGGTGCACGGGTCCCACATGCATAGGCGTCCATACGCCTGCCTGAGCCAGAGGAGCTCAGACTGTGGACGTGTGAAAGCAGGAAAACCTCACTCTCGTCCACCTTTGTATCTCACTCTGTTCTTTTATGTCTGTCTGCCTGGTGGTCATCAACAGCAGTTCATTCATACAATGCCCCCAACAATACAGACACGCGACAGATGACAAACACACACACACACACACACACACACACACACACACACACACACACACACACACACACAATGCCTTCTGTGTTTGTGACAGCATTAGGTGCGGCCTGTGTGTTTCCAGATAAAGAACAGATTTGATTTGTTCTGCAGCTCTTTGGCGGTCTGGCTCCATATTCTCCCCATGGCAGGCACCCTTCTGAGTCCCCATAAACACACACAAACATACACACACACACACGTATGCCTCAAACATCCCTAGCTGGTAAGGATCAGAGTAGTGTTTGAAATTCCGGCGTTTTTACTCCCAAAACATTTTTTTTTACAAGAAAGGATTTTCCAGTTTCCAGAGTTTTTGATGGCATGAAACGCAGTCCAAGCCACATTCCTTCCCTCACATGTCCTCAGTTCTCTTCGAGTGAACACTGTAGAGAGAGCAAGGAGACACCAGCGGGATGGAGTGTGCGTTTAAACTTTAAAAATTCACCTCACTTATTGCAGGAATTTGGGAATGGCAATTTAACATTTGATTGGTGACCAATTGTATTTGAATCAAATTGAGTGAAATACATTTTTTCCCATTATTCAGAAACAAAAATGCATATGCAATCATCTACTACTATTCAGTCATTCAGCTGACATTTAGTTATCTAGTTGTCTGACTCAGTGACTTCCAGTGAACTCCAATACATGTCATTCAGGAATAGCAGGCAGAGATTAGGGTGTAGCAAAGCCAATGCCACACGCAACACTGCTGGGTGCCACCCACCACCTAGGTGGCTTTTGACCGGTTTATTGTAAAGGTTTGACGATGATACATGACCTGGTGCTCCACGTTGCCCTGCAGGAGAGCTCTCCCTGAGTGTGTGTGGAGATGGCTGGTTTAACACAGCCTCACCCAGCCCCAGATCCCAATCAAACCAGTCATCATCCACACACACCTCCACATATGGCAGGTCGGCACATATGGGTGTGTCGGCTGTGGCCATTGGGGGGTTCAAAACCCGGTTTGTGCTGGCCGGGGGACCGCCACCCTAGCCAGGGAGCTATTCTGCCTACGTATTGACTGATCGCTATGCGCTCACGTTCATCTACTGTTTCACTGTTGTTCACTCCTCGAGCAAAACTCCACAACGCACACACCACCTGTGTAGCTCGGCCTTCACCGCACTTCCCTGGGATTTCGTTCTTTTTTTTTTTTCCCTCCGTGTCCGCCCTCACCCATAAATAGCACTGATGGGTAGAGAGCGCCGTTGCCATGGAGACACGGTGCCGATGGCAGACGGTAATTATTCTGGTTTTAGTGCCAACCGTGGGGGGGGGGGAGAAGAGGGGCTGGCACATGTTCCAGCGAGGTACGTGACACACCTGGTCCGTCTTGGGCTGTCTGGGCGATCGGTGAGGCTGAAGGTGAACCGGTCGTAGTTACCTGAGGGGCCACCGGCGCACTCGGACCAGTGGTTGGCGATGCCGGTTTGAATTTTTATTTTGTTCGAAAGATGGTTGGTGTTTTATTTTTTCAAGGAACAGGTGTGCGTGTGAGTGTTTGTTTGTGTGGGTGTGTTTTAATTGCAGACAACTGAATTATAAGTGACTTGTGTACGCACATGCACGCAAACACACAAACACGCACACACATGACTGTTGTTTGCGTCATGGTCACCTGACACACTCACATCATTGTTCTCTCACACTGACACAAGGATGATCCATACCAGTGCATTCCTCAGGTCACATGACCCCCCCCCCCTCCCCCCTACACACACACACACACACACACTCACACACACACACACAGATGATGTCACCTGATCACCACGACCTCTGGGCTACATCGGTTCAATGAAATACGACATGTTCATGTTCTGCATGTTCAACTGTGTCTCCCATAATAACAACGCTCACACACAGGCGCAGTGCTTCGCTCCCTGTCCCTCCATTAAATTAAATTCAAAGCACTTTATTGGCAGCATTATAAACTTACACTTTCATTGTCTGATAACATGAACATATTTTACTCGTGGGCCATAAAATGGAAATTCAACACAAATACGATAACAAGATCTCTCCCTCTCACTGTTTGTGTTTTGTGTGTGTGTGTGTGTGTGTTTCGGCTGTATAGCTGTGTATGCTATTTCCGGTATGATTCAGTACTCGCAGGTGTACAGGACAAGCCATTCTTCATCGCTGATCTTTGCTCGGGTTGCACATTCTCAGTTCCTTATTCCCCTTGTTCACAGGAGCACAGCTGCCTTTAGCTACAGTATCATCTGTGATGTGCAGTCGCAATTACTAATCCCACCTTTACTCTGTACTTTGCAGAAATATTGAACATTCTCTCTCTCTCTCCCTCTCTCTCTCTCCCTCTCCCTCTCCCTCTCTCTCTCCCTCCCTCTCTCTCTCTCCCTCTCCCTCTCCCTCTCCCTCTCCCTCTCTTTCTCTCTCCCTCTCCAGGCTTGGTCCAGGGACTGACTCATCATTCCAGGTGTCAAGGTAGGGCTCTGATTGGCTCGTTTGCTTACCCCCCCTCCCAGCTCCCCACCTCTCTGATTAATGACCATGACTCGTCTCGCTAGTGTGCGTTAATCACACACATATATAGCGGGACATATGGGGGAATCCGAATGCGCAGGAGAGCCGTCTGTGTTTGGAGCTAATGGATTGCTCCACCGCTGGGACCATGTTGTCTTCGCAGCTACGCTAAACGAGCTCATCCCTGGGTTCCCACGTTCCATGCCTTGGTAGTGTAGCGTTGCAATGTATTGCAATATAGCTTAGGTTGCAAAGTGACAAAGGGCCATGCCACACATACACACACACACACACAGACACACACGCTCAAACAAAGACTTTTTGGGATTCAAGAAGAGGATATTTTACTTAAGAGAGAAACTTATTTTCCTATAAGTCCTGTTAGCTGATTGATTGACTGGTGGAGGGGCGGGCTTAGCGGGAGATGGATAGCAAATCCGACAGGTTGACAAGTGGAGTGACACTGAGCTTTTCCCTGACGCTTCGCCTTTTGAGTCTGTCAGTCAATTTCCCTGCTCATTGCTGACTTCCCCACATACACGCACACGTACACGCACACACACACACACACAGTCTCTGGTTCAGTTCCTCTTCATCCTTTTGTTCGTGCATTTCTCTTTTTCTATTTAAGCTTTGTTCTAGTTCCTTCTATCAGCCACCACCCCTGCAGTGTCTCCGTCCCTGTCGCATCTACTGCAACACACAAACACTCTCTCTCTCTCTCTCTGACTCTCTCTCTGTGTCTGGCTCTGTCTCTCTCTCTGACTCGCTCTCTGTCTCTGTCTCTCTCTCTCTCTCTGTCTGTCTCTGTCTCTGTCTCTCTCTCTCTCTCTCTCTCTCTCTCTCTGTCTCTCTTTCTCTCTCTCTCTCTCTCTCTCTCTCTGTCTCTGCCTCTCTCTCTGTCTCTCTGTCTCTCTCTCTCTCTCTCTCTCTCTCTCTCTCTCTCTCCCTCTCTCCCCTGTTTGCTCCGTCTCTCTTCATTTTGCGGTTGTTGCCTATATTTATATTCTCAAGTTATGCAGGGGTGAGTGGGTTCAGAAGACAGGTCGAAGGCAGACAGTCCAGAGTGGCCTAACCCTCTAGACTCCGTAACAGTCAGATAACATGGAGAAGGCTTCATGTAACCAAACTTTGGTTATAAGAGGAAGACGTGAGGTGCTTACTTAGTATTGGCATGCGCAGGGAACAGACACCAGTTGTGGATGCGGTGGCGCGAGCCCCCACTGCAGCAGACTGGATCCGGTCGCTCTCTCTGCAGTGCGCTGCGGTTTAACTCTGCTCTTAGCTGACACCTGCTGGCCGTGTTTGGTAATGCAAGGGCTGTCACTCTTTCGGGCGATATCGGACCGTCGCCTTTTTAAGTATGGGTTGTCGAGGCAATGTTGAATCAATCACTTTTGCCGCAATGATTTGGTATTGGTAATGCAGGATAATGTGGCAAAATGAGAGTGCATGGAAATGTTTACATTAGAATTATGTGATTATATTTAAGAAATTCAAGAAAATCCAAATCCCATCGAATATTAAATGTCTCATTTACAAAAATTCACTTGACTGTGCCCTTCAACCTATCCATTAATCTGTATGTAGCTGAAGACATCTGAAACTTGCCATCATTGTTTCAGGAGGCAGTAGGGATTAGAGCTGAGATGTTTGTTTTTCACAGAGATTGTATTAAGTTATAGAAAGATGGAAACAGATCCATAAAACGCTGGATCTATTTCTGCCTAACTGCTCAAATAATGCCATAATTCTCAGACATGCACTTTACCGGGCATGGTGCAGAATACTCTTTTTTCTTTCTTACTGCTTACATTACCTTTAGAGGTCACATGATTTCATTTAGAGTGATATACATGTCCTGAATGCTCACTTCATACATGACTGTAATGTGATGCATATTTTGTATATGTACTTATGCCATGAGTACATATAAAAATAAAAATAAAATCCCATAAGTCTTATGGGATTTTATTTGTTCATTCTTTTCTTTCTTCTCTCCTTCTGACTGTCTCTCTCTGCCTTCCTCCATCCTTCTCCCATCTCCCCCCCGCCCTCCCCCCTCCTCTCTCTCCTCCATGCCTCTCCCTCCCTCTCTGCCTCCCTCCATTTCTCCCCTCTCTTCCCCCCTGCCCCCCTCCCCCCCACTCCCTCCCTCCCTCCCTCGCTCCGCAGCCTGCCAGAGACCAGCACCTGTTCTCCATGATCAGCCCCAGTGTGTGATGAGTCATGGCTCCGGTGCTGAGCGGTGTGTCGTGGTGGGGTCCGGAGGCCGGCGTGCTGGGCTCCGGGGCCGGGGCGGCCGCCTGGCTGGGCGGAGGAGGTGGGGAGCTGGGTCTGGTGGGGGCCCTGACCACCCTGACCGGCCTGGTGCTCCTCTCCCTGCTGCTGCTGCTGCTGTGTGCCAGCTGCCAGGGGTGGGTGACACACACACGGACCCCCACGTGCACGTCGTGCAGGAGTGTCAGCATGCACGCAGATACACACATTCGTAGGCATGGCTATGCGCTCACACTCGCCCACGCACACGCGCAATGCACGCACACACACACAAACATGTGCGTGCAATCTCACATACAGAACCTGCAAGTTTAAATAGAAGCGCACTGTCTCACACACACTAAGTACACACTCACAACAAGTGCAGAATAATCCGATAGTTTTTTGGCCTCTACACTATCCTGCCTCGTCAGAATATGGACCAAACGGCCCACTGGAGACTTAGTGTTTCAGTCATACATCATGACAACATAGTAACATCCTACACTCACCCTTCCCCCCCCTTCCTCCCAGGCAAAAGAAAACAGCCAATGGACATGCTGGAGTGGACAATGTGAACCTCATCAATGGAGTAAGTATGGCAACATGCAGAATACTCTAGCATCAAATCTACTATCATCGTTTCGCTGTCAGTAGCAGTTCTAATACACTGATGCAAACGGTGAGTGTGTGTGTGTGTGTGTGTGTGTGTGCGTGTGTGAAAGTGTATGTGTCTGTGTGTGTGATTGTGTCAAAGTAAATGTGTCCTTGTGTGTGTCCCTGTGTGTAAGTTGAGACACTCTGGGTAATGGCTGTTTGTCGCCACTGAAGAGAATGAAGAGAATCCTTCGAATGTATTTGAATCAGGCTTTTATATTCTCCCCCCCCCCACACACACACACAGACAGATAACAAATGTGCTGTAGTGTTTGGATGTCATTGTAGTAAACAGGGAGTGTAATTGCTACTAAAGGAAAATTAATTATTCTTGTAATGTATTATTCTTGGAGGCGTGCCTAAATGACACACACAGACACACACACACACACACATATATCACTCCTAGTACCCTGTCAAACTCGAACCAGCTCATTACATCAAAATAAATATAATTTTAGTCACTATTATGTCCAACCAAATAGCACAAAAGAATATAAATATGAATCTCCTTATATGGGAAAATGACATGTACTCCACACACACACACACACACACACACATGTGCACGCGCACACGCATGCATGCAAAACTCCATTCCGACTGACAGGATCCAGCTGAGCTGGTATATTTCTATTATCACCGGATGTGGTTGGGAGACACTTGTTCCACTTCACCATCTTGAATTTCAGTTCCTTTTAAATTTGCGTTTCAGCTGCAGAAAAAAATTAGAAGTTAGTTAAAGTAAAAACCCACTTCCTGTGGATTCAGTAGACCCCTAGCCCTCATCGGTGTCAGCTCCTTCTGGATGGTTTCACCTATGTCCTCTTAAGATGTCAATACCATTAGAAAGGTGGCTTCCACCATGAGGTCACTGCTTTAGGACTCGCCTCAAGCACCACTTAACTGTGACTAATGCCTGGCTAATGACTAAATGACAGTGCTGAATTATATTTTGGTCACACACACACACACAGACACACACACACACCCACGCACGCACGCACACACACACACTCACAGGCACCTGTGTGTGGGCCTGCATGCTTCCTCAGGTACCACTGACTTCTGATCGACCTGTGCAATCCGTGGCAGTACCGTCGCGGAGTGTTCAAATTGTTTAACCACAGCTGGATTCAGTCAGATGTGCCAAACTGTCAGGGGCTAACAGGTTAGCCACCGTTTGCTAATTGCCGTCCCGGTGCGACGCCACATTAAGATAGACTCTTTTCACAGACGCATCATCGTAGGCTAAATACAGGTGTCACTCATAACCGTAATTACGGATGTTGTCTCTTCATACTGGTAGTTGCACCAGGAGAGGACTCTTCTGTTGAAGATATCACCATGGGTTACGGGCCCCGGTACATGAGAGGAGCCATAATTAGCGTTATGAGCAGGGTGCGATTTGTGAAAAAACCAGAGGGGGGGATAATTTTGAGAAACATTTTAAAATGTTTCAAAATGAAGACGGACCCTGTGTATTTTGGTTGTTAATTATTACGATGTAATGGTGAAAATACTTTGGGTGGGGGGGATAATTTTTATCCCCACCGAGGATAAAAATAATTCAGCAGAGGGTAGGACATGTAAACCAGAGGGGGGGATAATCCCCACCATCCCCACCGGCAAATCGCACCCTGGTTATGAGGGACACCTGTTGTGTTTGTTGAACAATGAGGTCTCTGTGAAAAGGTTCTATTCATAGAAGTGGATCTTATCTTAATTAATGAACAACGAAAAAAAATTATATCCCATTAGCCGGACACATACCCTTAATATTAATTTACTTTTCTACAATGGCGGAAGATGAAACGTGACAAGCAATGCAATGTTTTTCAAATCCCATCTTGTTTGTCATATACAGTCATATTTTAATAATTCCATATTTATATTATCTATATAAGTATGTATTTGTACTTCTTAAACAATAGATTTGATACACCAGCTATAGCTATACTAGTAGGTGGCCACTAGGGGGCGTTGCTGGGCTGTATGTTTTTTATTCTATATCACTCCATCATTCTGAAAGATAGACATAAAATGACAAAAAAAAAAGACAGAAAAAAAACTTTTTTACTTATGTTTTTCAAACCTTGGGATTCTACGTGACAAGTGGTCGTCGAGATTAAAGCAATGCTTTAGTTTGGGTTTTCAGAATCATGCTAATGATTGCCTTTACATTTGCCCAATTCTTATTATTTGAGCTCTCAAGCAGCCTATCAATATTTTTCTAGTTGTCTTCTTCACTCATTAAATCATTTAGCTTGGATTTCCTTTAAAGGTCAATATTAAGATTTTAGCTTGGATTACGTCCGAAAAACAATAGTCAAATAAATAAGTAGTAAAAACTAAAACCTATAGATTAGAACCCTCTACTATTTCAACTTCCTGTTTTTCTTTCATTCTTTCCTGTCTGAGTCTCTCTATCACAGTCACACTGATCCATTGCAGTGCGTCAGTTTAATTAAGATAATGATGTACAGCTGTGTCATCTCATTCAACTCCTCAATCCGTTTAGTTGGGTTTGCTTTATCAACCACTGATTAGATTGCAATCCTGTGACCCCATTATGCAAATCCTTTGTATGCATTAATAATGAGAAATCGTAGCTAATTTACATGATATTACGGATTGTATTTATTTCACGTCAGGATGCTTCACTTCTAATTCACAAACAACGGTGTTGGCTAATTTTGTGAAGATGTTATTAGGCCAATTATAGATGCGCATAAGTGTGCCATTGCTGTTGAAAGTTGTATAGGTCCTATTGCCAACCATAGGACCAGGACCATTGAACAAAATCTCAAACTAAATGAAAAGCTTATTTCCCCAGAACCCAGCAAACACTGAAACCATGTTTTAAGTTCATCTTTTAACGCTATCCATGTTCCCATTTACGTTTTCACCCCGCAGTGCTAGAGCTAACCCTGGTCCTGTCTAACGTTGTGCAGGTGTCAGAGAGAGAGACGTTCACCCAGTCCGTAGACAGTCCCGCCACGGACCCGGCTAACAGCACCTCTCAAAACGGCCCTCTCACCAGCGGTACAGGTGAGCATGGACCCATTCACTGGAGCATTCACCTTTAGTAAAATTAGAAATGAAAATGTATTTATAAAAGCACATTTATAACAGTTTGCACTGACCAAAGTGCTGTACATAGTGCATTCAGTAGGCAAACATTAAGGCAAAATAACAACAACAACTTTAGAATAAAATAAAAATAAAGGACATGAAACCCGGACATCCACACACAAAG
The DNA here is from genome assembly GCF_949987615.1 of Pollachius pollachius. Taxonomy (NCBI): domain Eukaryota; kingdom Metazoa; phylum Chordata; class Actinopteri; order Gadiformes; family Gadidae; genus Pollachius; species Pollachius pollachius. The sequence continues at coordinate 15,513,374 of NC_136946.1, read as the reverse complement.
AAAGGCAGTAGTGCAGAGGTCAGATTGCTAATGGGGAGGGTAAGCAAGGTTGTACAGATGGGTTTTGAGCCTTGATTTAAAGGCATAAATGGAGGGGACATCACGTATGTCGGGTGGCCCGGAGCGGCTACTGCGAAGGCCCGGTCACCGTTCTGTTTGAGTCTGGAGCGGGGGATGTGGAGAAGACCCTTATTAGAGGATCTTAGGGACCTAGGGGCTGAGTGGGGGGGGGTAAAAGGTCTGATATATAAGATGGGGCCTGACCATTGAGGGCTTTGAACACCATAAGAACGGTCTTAAAAATGATCTTTTGTTGTACTGGCAGCCAGTGGAGGGACACAAGAACGGGTGTGATATGCTCCCACTTTGTTGACCCAGTCGACAGTCTTGCTGCTGCATTTTGAACTGTTCGGAGGCGTGATATGAGGGACTGAGGGAGACCGAGGTAGAGGGAGTCACAGTAATCCAGCCATGATGTTATGAAAGCATGGATAACTATTTCCAGATTGTGGTATGATAGGGAGTGCTTCATTTTAGAGATGGTTCTGAGCTGGTAGAAGCTGTTCTTCCCGACGGAGGAGATTTGCTTATTGAAGCATATCTCCGAATCAAAAATGACGCCCAGATTTCTAGAAGATGGTTTTATGCAGTAGCGTGCGGTGCCCCTTCATTTCGGTGGGGCGGAAACTACTGGTGTATGACCACACGCACAATTTATATATTTTTTTAACATGTATATTTTGAGCTACATTAAAACATGTTAACTAAACTAATTGTGGGTAAGAATTAAGAATAAACTAATAGCCTAATGTAACTGTGCGCTTTTGAAGTGCCATCCGCAACACTCGTCATATGATGTTGGGCTAATTAGAATAGCCCATGTGCAACGGAAACACCAACTAGGTCTTCAAAGTCAAACATTTCAAAGGACAAATTCGACATTATAGGGAAGTTATTCCTCCATATTTTATTTTAACAATCAGCTGAAGAACATACAAATACCAAATACCTAAAAAAAAAATAGTAGGCTAAGGCTACTGCCTTAACAATTCCACCCGAATGTCTTATTTCTGTCAATAGACAACATAGGCTTAGCAGGTGCATTGCAAATACATTAAAGAAAAGTAGAAATAAAACGTAGATAGGCTACTATAGACAGGCCTATACAGAATGCATTTGGCAACATCAAACAAACGAACATAGCTTATGAATCAATCAATCAAGCTATCAGACCATCGATCATTTATACAGGAACTTGGCCCGACGATCTCATGTGTGCAAATTTCTCAATAACAATTCTGTTGAAATCAGGTATTTCTCAATAACAGCTCTGTTTGAATCAGGTATTAAATCAGGTATTCAATTACATTTTCTTACAACAAAAAACTGTTTCTTTTTGAGCAACCACATAGCCATTTTTTCTTCTCATACCATGCTCGGGAGAAAGTTCAGTTTTCCCTCTATCCTTCATTTGTTGGTTAATGCGAATATCCGGTTCGTCTGGTCCAAGTTGTTTGATGGCTAATTTATCTTCAAATTTTAACCTATCAAATGGGTTTTTTAACAGAGACTCAGCAGTGTTAATCAAAGGTGCATCACCACTCGCCATGTCTGCCGAAAGACGAAAGATACTGGCGGAATAATTTGAGTTAAAACAACAACAGTCCTAGAATATGACCATGGGGCAGACTACTTTACGACCACATGGGCGTCTTATAGCGCGGATTGCAGTTCTTATTGCAGCCTGCAGGGTTATGCGAGAAACATACGGAGGGACGCGGTCGCTGAGCTGCCCTGCCCCAACATTGCATGACACGTTAAACTCAAGTAGAATCGCCACCGCCATCCAAAATTTGATGTCAACAGACCAAAAATAGCTGGAAAGCCTACAGAAACTACAGATAGTTAATGCGACAATCACATTATTAAAAATGAAGTGCGCTGCCCCACCTGCCCATATGGACGGCACACGCCTGGTTTTATGAATGGGGTTAGACTACCTAGGTCAGTGAAGATGGGTTTTTTGAATTTGGAGGGGCTAAAGATGGCAACTTCTGTTTTGCTATTGTTAAGTTGGAGGAAATGATCCCCCGTCCAGTCATGTATCTCCTTGAGACACTCTAGGAGCGTCTGAAGGCAGCGGTAGGAGGAGAACCACTGCAGAGATGAGCCCCTAATACCAACCCACTGATGGAGACGGGCTTGAAGAGTGGGGGGGTCTACTGTACCGAAGGCAGCACTGAGGTCTAATAAGACTAAGATGGCGTTCTCACCCGTGTCTAGCGTGAGGAGTAAGTCATTAGACACTTTCAGCAAAGCCGTTTCAGTGCTGTGGCGTGCCTTAACGCCAGCCTGAAAGGGCTCCAAGACATTGGCAGAGTTGAGAAATGGTGATACATGAGAGAGGACTGCTTTCTCCAGAATTTTTGAAATGAATGGTAGTTTCGATATGGGACGGTATTTATTTGGGCAATTAACATCCAGGTTACATTTTTTAAGCAACCGCGTGCTTGAAACATGAGGGAAACGTGCCAGAGACAAGGCATGTGTTTATAATGATCAGAATGCTTGGACCGATGGTTTCAATGGCGTCTTTGATGTTCTGAGAGGGGATAGCGTCTTTGGGGGTTGTAGAGGGTTTCAAGTGCTTGAGAATATCTCTCAGATCATCAAGGGTCACTGTTGACAAATTATCAAATATAGCTTTAACAGCTAGGGGACACGGTCAAGTGCCGGAAGCAGAGGGGGTAAAAGACAGTTTTATGTTTTCTATTTTATCAATGAAAAACCTTAAAAAACTTTCACAAATGCCTGTGGATGATTCGACCTCTGGGGAGACTTCGGGGTTAATAATTTAGTTGATGGTACTAAAAAGGATTTTCGCTCTTTGGGAGTGTTTGTTAATAATATCTGAGAAATGTTTGGCTCTGGCTTTCTTAGCCGCTGTGTGGAAGGCTGCTAATGAATTTCTGAAAATATCAAGAGAGATGGTAAGTCTATCCTTGTTCCATTTCCGCTCAGCTCGTCGACAAGCCTGCCTGAGAGAGCGGGTTGTGTCATCAAGCCAGGGTTGTGACTTAGGTTTGGGATGTCTGAGTTTAAGGGGAGGCAATGGTATCTAAAATGTTAGAACAAGATGAGTTAAATAGAGACACTAGGTCATCAATGCTGCCAGGAAGCTCATTTGCAATAGAAATGGAGCTAGCCACATCATTACTCAGGAAACATTCAGAGAGGTGACTAGCAGTGGGAGAGTTAATGTAACGAGAAAAGCGACCTGGGGACTTAGCTACAGACAGAGGCTTTGGTAGGTTTACATTAAACACAATGGGTCTATGGTCAGAGATGGACGCATCCTCAATAAACACATTGTCAACAGAAAACCCATATGATAGAATAAAATCAAGGGTGTGACCAAGTATATGGGCAGGCTGATTAATGTGTTGCAGACAAAACAAATCAATGACATGGCAAAGCTCTTTAACCAGGGGTTTATCCGGAAAACAGAAATCAACAAGTGATCATAAGATTCAGCATTCAGCATTCATTATTAAGTTTTAATTAGCCATAGCATGCACTATACAATTCACAATTAGCTACAGTGTCACTATTAGTGTTCACTATAAGCTATACAACGTAAACTATGAGCTATATAACATTAATAATTATTGTATTATCAATCATAACTGTAATATACAATCATATACAAATTATATTAACCTTGTTTATATAATTACTATTCACATTAAAATGAACTGTATACATTCTCCCTGTATCTTAAGATACATCTCTTCCTCTAACTGAGAGAGGTTAAGAAAGTTCACATTTACATTCCCACTGGAGCCACTATTATAATATCATTATATTATTATTCTGACACTAAGGCCAGGCCAATCGACTGACTTCTTTGTTATGTAGAATCCTGTAACCTTCTTGCAGCCATGCTTGCAGACTTGCAGACATGTCGACTTCTCCCATAGTGTATTGCAGTTAACTTGGCCTCTCCCGCCAATCCTAAACTCTCCACTGTGGTCACTCCCTCTTACATGGGTACCCC
>NC_136946.1:15479317-15504317 GCF_949987615.1 Pollachius pollachius | reverse complement strand
TGGATGGACTCTCTGCCCGCCTCCCCTCCCCCCGCCTCTCCCGAGCCCTGAGGCATGACAACCCGCCAAACAACCGTCTTCATGATTGGTCGGTCACTTGTTGACCAACTGCCATTTTATTCAAGCCTTTCTCCTCCGTGTCTTTTTTCGACATCTTCAGCGAGATCCCCTTTGATATAAAGTATTTCTCGCACCAAAAGGGTTAAAGATGTGGAGAAGTATTAATAACAATCATGCGGGGCTATTGACGTTTGTCGCCCGTTGGGTCTCCTTGGCGGTTTGGTGACGCTGTCAGATGCGTGTGTCTTGATTAATGGCGGTGGCCGTCGATCAGAGCACGTTAGAGTTAACAGAGGCAGAGCACCAAAACATCACACACTCTGTCACCCCCTATCGACTTTCAATCTAATTCTTCGGTTAATGAATGAGCGATCGCATGTAACATCAGCTTCACATCCGAGTGACACAATCAGACCGGACAGGTCGGTGTGCTGCATCCGATTGTGGGATCATTTGGGTCATTTGTGTATTGTAAATTGCTTTGTTTAAACAGGTTAGTCCTTTAATGCGATGCAGCCATCATCGATAACAAAATTTCATTTGGTTAACATTTTTAGCAATTGCCTCTCTTGTAAAAGCTTTTATTGGCATTTTCTTATATTCCAGATTGACATTTGAAATGATATTGGAAATTAAACCAACTTCCTCAGAGATATGAAGTCAAAGAATTGCTGACTTTAATGGGACTTTTGTTACTATTATTACTTTTGCTATCAACGCCCCAAAAAGGAATAGCGCCCATCTGAATATAAAACATTCAGTTAAATCCAAATTGTTCTGAAAGTACTAAAAGAGCCCCAAGATGAATCCGCAACGCAGAACAATCTTTCCTTGAATCTGCTGATTACAGCGTCTGCCGCCATGTCTCCAACTCTTTTCCAGACTGTCTATTTCATTTTCATTTCTTTATTTTTTTTCCATTCTCTGGCTGTCACACAAAAAAAAAAAATCAATCCTGTTTTTCTGCTTTTTCTTTTACAGTCCTACTCATCTCTGTCTCGCTCACCCAGCCTGGAGAACCACATTATGGCAGACAATGAGGTAGGTGTCTGCTAAACTCAACAGTGTTCTCTCCGACTGTCTCCCCCAGTCTCTCCATGGCAGCTGATTTGCATTGCGGAGACAAATCATCTGCCACTGCGGAAGGTTTTCTGCTGCAAATGTTTAAGTATATGAATTGGGGGAGATGAGCTTACACTTTAGTCCTAAACAAAATACAGGCGAGCAAAGAATTAACACAAGAGAAATTCTACGTCTAAGAACTAAATCTGAGACAATTATGTTGAGCTTGACAGCACATTACTATCAAAGCTAGATGCGTGATGAAGCTTGGTATGAAATACTTGGTATGAAAGTGTTTACATTTAGTCATTGTGTATCCAAAATGTTTTACACGTGAGAACAATCAAAGTACAGGCCTACGTACTAAAAGCAGCCAGAACAGTTTCTAAAAGAAAACAACCGGACAGGCTAGCAAGGCTCAAGGAATCAGAGGATGAGGTGAGCAGTATTATTACCCCCGCCCCCCCTCCAGGCTGCAGTGTACTCTGTGGTGGATAAGTCTAACTGCGTGGGTGGCCCGGAGCCTGGGGAGGACCGGGAGCACGACTACACCAGCATCGCCGAGATGAACGGCATGGTCCCGGCCTCGTCGTCCAGCGACCTCTACGCCACCGTGAGAGACATTTACCCCCAGCCGGAGAGCCCCCAGAACGGGCCGGAGAGGGAGGGGGCCGACCCCGCCGGCGCCGAGTCCTCGGAGCCCTGCTACGAGACCATCCGGTCCCCCAAGGCCGTCCCCGACCCGGACGAGGGCGGGCCCGGCCCGGCCGCGTCGCCGGGGGCGACGGAGGGATCGGACGGCGTCAGGGTGGAGCCCGACTACGAGTGCCTCGGGGAGATGGTTCTGGGCCCGGAAACCTCGCGTCTCTGACTTCCTGTCTGTACAGGAAACGCCAGTTTGGATCCTTGTGGGTTATAGGTCAAGAGCAGCGGACTTGGCCAAAAGACTTGAGTGTCGTCTCCTCTCCCAGTTGGACATCCCATATTGTTTTTATTTTTTCAGTCAGTACTTAAGTGTTTTCTTTCAACTGCTTTGGTACGCTTAACGGATAAATATCTGGCCCTTTGAATTCTCTTATCAATCAGGGTGAATTGGTACTTTTGATAACCTTCAACATAGTAGTGCCACAGTAAGTGGGCATTCACTATATACAGGTGGGCACTTTTAAAATGATTTTGTTCAACACATTTAACCTCTGTTGACAACATAAACATGATTAACTTAAGTCTTCAAAAAGAGATCCTCAATGTAGAGCGTTGTACGGAAAAAGCGAAATATAATGACAGACTAGAATAGTCCAAATTCTAGTGTGTCATTAGTAAAAAAAAACGTATAAACATTGAAGCAGCAACTCCAATGTTAGTTGAGGCTAAGCTCTACCAGAGAACTCAATGCCATAGCATTCCTGTTAACATGCACTTATGAAGGATATATATTTGCAGTTTGAATAGGGCAACTGCAAACTAGTAACTAGTGTCTGCGTTGATTTTTAAGAGGAGACAGCTTCAATTCAGATGTATTTCTCTTGAGCAGTCGGGGTGCCGTGTTGCCTGGCTTTTCCTCTGTCTGAGTGACAGCTCCCACTGGTAGTGTTTTTCCCCTGGATAACAGCCACCAATTGGCTACTTGGCACGCTAACTGGGTACAGCATGCTAAGGTCTCAGCCAATCACAGCTCGGTTCTTTCTTCAACCGTGACCAACGATGTCAGTATAGACAGATATCCCTGGTGACTGTTGGTGAACATTTAAAAGAGGTTCTACTGTAAGAGATGGGAAGTCTGTGCTTCTACTTGGCGCCCCAACTTGCAGCCATGCAAGACTTTCGAAAATACTACAATGAAAACAATAATCGGAGAAATGCTGAAACCTAAATCAATGGTTCATTTGTACACATTGTATTGCTTTTGCATATCATTTGTAGAGCTTTTTTTTTCTCATGGTATATTTTTGAAGAGATTCATATTTATTTTAAAGTGCTTTGTGTCATGTGATTGTTTGGTGTGCTTATGTGGTACATCTGTGAGAGGAAGTAAATCAGTTCTAGAGTAGGAATTAGGATGTGACCTAAGAAAAGTCTGTTCGCAAAGGCAATGACAGATGGCACGGTACAGATCTCTGCAACTTAAAAAAAATATTGTTTGAAAGGAAACAGTCTTGGTGTAACTATGGTTACCTAATGTGATCTATTGTAAACATTTTTTTCTTTGTTTCAAAATATTGGGACTAGTGTCCAAAGAATAAGAAAAAAGTTAAACTGCAATCTGGTATGGATGTATACTACCCATTATTTGATTGTTCTTACTACGGATATCTTTGGCCGTTTGCTAAGCCTCATGTAGATACGTTCAGTATTTAATCCGATTGGCAGATCTTTTGCTTATTGGTTAACTCTAATGGTACTGCATTCGTATGCCGCTTCTTAGGGACCTCCTGTTGGTAATCTACTATCATTGTTGTACAATTTGAATCTCCATTGCCTTATTAGCACTCTGAAAAAAAGAACAATATATCGACAGTTTGTACTGATGATATGCCATGCATTGTCATTTTACCCGCTATGAATTTGATGTATGCTTTTACCTATATTGTACAATGTCCATAGTGGTTGAATATGATTTTATAAGTTAGCACTGATGTATGTCTGTAATGTTGTGTTAAGGGAAATATACAAAAAAAACTGTTGTCTATTGGTTTATCTATCTATACCTCTGTATTGTGCTCAAAAGTATTTTCCAATCAGTTGTTAAAACAAAAAATGGTACCTTGATTTGGTACCTGCATCAGTAACACACAGTTGACTTACGGTACTTTATTTAAAAGCTGTAGAATTTATGTCTGTGTGTTGTTTGATGTTTATTTACAAAATGGCCGCAGGCTCATTGTTGTCGCTTACAGTAGAATCCATCCGTAGCAGGAGAGAGAGGGGAGCGATGAAACCATGAAACTCCTTCAAATCTCTCTCTCCACTCTTATAGGAATATGGTATTGTTGTATCAAGACTACAGTTTTGTTTTGTTCATCAGAGAGCGTGTGCTTGTACGCACAACGTCCAACTACAATCAAAGCCCTGTATGACTGCTACCGTCTTAACTACATGGAATCAGACATTTTCTATGTTTTCTTTGTAAACGTCCAATGTTCCACTTTTCCATGTATGTACGTGTCAAAGTAAGGAGGACCATATCGCATACGAGCAGCACGCCATGGAGCCTCGCTACCGTCCCCGTCCCTCATAAAAGAGAAAACACATGGCAGTTTAATACATTAGTCCTTCATCTGGCTGGTGTAAAGGGCAACTCAGTGCGTGATAACGCTCCACACAGCGCTGGTAGATGCTTGCTATAAATCCATAAGGCAAACGTTTTTTAGTGCCAAATCTAACCAGGACATCGCTCTGTCTCTCTCACACACACACACACACACACACACACACACACACACACACACACACACACATTAGCTGCTTTAAATGGTGGTGCAGACTTAAAACAAGCTGAAGAGATGCTCCCTTCCTCTCCCCCTCCAAACAAACACATGTGCGCACACACGCACATGCAAAACAAACGCCTCTGAGTGGAGATGCTCCCCCACACAGACATACACACACACACACACACACATTCACACACACACACACACATCCAGGACCAGCAACATGCTCTGTAACGTTGCCCCTACTCTCTGCAACAGGCTAACCTCGTTATGACAGCTATTGCCTCTGTGTTAGCCCCGCCCCCTTGCTGCTTCCTCTGTCGGCATGTATATATTCCACGGCATCAATTATTCTATTAAACATACATAACAAAGTGATCTTTGACGTCTCTGTTTTTCGTGTTATGTATTATGGAAGTGGTTTGAGTGGGGGTGGGGGGGTTGTAAATGAATGCTATTTGAATATTGTCCAGGGACAACGTGTTGAAGTAGTTGGGTCTAGCCTGACTGGGGGTATGTGCTGCAGCTCTACGCCAGTAGAGCGGTGATGTATGCATTGGTCCCTGGTAATTGGGATTCATCGTAATGATACGTTAGTGGCCTACTCAGCCGGTATATGAAGAAGAGTAATGATATGGCTGGAGGTAACTACGTCTAGTGTTGAGGTGGAATCATTTGAAGCAGAATTAACCTTTGTTACCTTCTAATGCTCTTTAATGCGCTGCCCTGGTTCTGTTGCACTGGGAACAATGGAAACATAGGTGTTTACTATATCCCATAATTCATTGTCCAATATTAACGGTTATATGGCATCCATAATGTCAACAATGGGATTGAATTTAAAACTTTGATTAATTAATGTGAGGAGCACAGAGCGCATCAATAGTCTAATAATACAATTTAAAGGCTGCATATTATAGACTGATCCGATTCGAGAGATTAAAGAAATGGAAATCGATAGTTTCAAATCCTTGCAATAACTGTAATTAGATTTAAAGATTAACATGCAATTCCTTAAGACAGCATTAATTCATCAAAACCTATAGGATTAGGCTTTACTTAACGTGTGTGTGTGCGCGCGCGCGCGCGTGTGTACGTGTGTGACTGAGTGTGTTTGACATTTTGATAATTCGAAAGGATTTTTTAAGACCTAATACAAAAATGTATGAGAATGTGAACATAGTTTGAAATACTGTAGCCGCGTACAGTTTTTCCCTTCCTTTTTTCCGTCTTTCCCTGAGCCTCCTAGTTACCGCTCCATCCTTGCGTCATTGTTTTGAATGGAGCATCCTCCCGGCTTTCTTTACCTTCTGTAGGAGGGAAAACTGACACAGAAAGGGGAGCGTAGGCTCGTGGAGGCGTGTGCTTTTATAGCCAATCAGATGGCGTCGGCACCCAGACTGCACATGTTTACAGCCAGCATTCCGCCGGTAGAGGCACAGAGCCCTAGAAGCCGCATACGGACTGGATTCTCGCAAAACTGGATCCGGATTTCCTAATCGGCGCATTTTCGGTTCTTCTATCATTCACGCAAGGAAAATGATGTAAATTGTATCACAAATATCGTTTATTTACCGACTGTGACACATCAGAAAAGCGTCAGTATCTTATTTTTGTGTAGAATATATCATTTTTCAGAAATCGTGTACAAATGTCATTGTCGTTCCATGAAAAACAAGTTTTCCGTGTTTCCCCTGCAGCTCGCTGGCTCGGAAGGAGCAGTGGGGAAAACAAACACGTCGAAGGGAGAAAGATTGGTAGCCGGTGAGATGTAAAGATTGTCAGCCGCGGTTATCATCGTATTCGTGTGTGTGTTTGTTCTGAACGTTGTTTTTTTTAAACTTGGAGCCGTCGTGTGTCGCCAGCCGGCTGTGTTCACCGTGCGGGTTCTGCTCCTCGAGTATGTGGTCGCTTCCTAACGGTTCGTCAGTGTTACCGGAGCGCCCGGTCCTCCCGCTGCGGGTTGCTGTTTTTCTCGACACTGTTGATCAACTATAAATCGACGGCCGTCCGTACAGCATCGAGCGGGTTTCCCCCCCCCACACATTTGTGCATTTTGCATTGAATAAATTTCCGCCATGCATACGCGGCGTTTGGTGAAGCGGTCGATCCTCGGCAGTCGCGTTTATGCGCCGAGTCCTACGGGGGACGGGGCGCCGGTGACAGGAGTGGTCCAGGCTGTCAAGCAGGAAAACAGCAACGTCTCCTCCACCACCTCCACTACAGCACCGCGGCGCAACGTTTACACCGTGCTCCTGCAGGACGGCAGCCTCAAGGAGTTCTCCGAAGAGGAGATTGCCTCGGGGGCCAACAACCAAACGCCGGCCAGAGGACCGCTGAAGCCGAGTTTGAAGGTGTGTTTAGCGTGTAGTGTTTTGTATGTGTTTTATATATATGTGTGTGTGTGTGTGTGTGTGTGTGTGTGTGTGTGTCCTGCATGAGGAGCGCCTGCAGGACTGTGTTTTTGTTGTGCGGTGTTTTGCAGCGTTTAACCGCTTCACGCAAGGAGCGCTTTTTCCTCTTCCGCGGCGACTTGCGTTGATGGCAATTTTTATCCACCATGACAATAAAATGCCGATTCCGCTTGCAGTTTTCTCTGCAACAATGAGCTGTCAGGTTATATTCGTGGCATCAGATATTAGGACAAAGGGCTTCGCTCTGATTCATTTGATAGCCTGCTGCCTGCGCAATGTTTATGTGAACTAGTGGGTGGGAATGGCCAACAACAAACACGGCCTGACTGCAGCGTTTTTGCACCGATACGCATATCTGTTTTCAATTAAATAATAAATATATGACACTGAAAGACATAAAAAATAAATTGGAAGATGATTGCATTTTATTTAATCCTGAATATATTCCAGTTAGAAACAAATGATAAGCATAGGTCTAAATGTCTGCTATCATATTTTTTGACGATTGTCACGTGATTTGCATTCATTTGAATGACATAATGTCATTTTAATCAAGAGTACTAGTACAAAATATGTAGCCAGCAAGTAGCTGTTTTTATGCATTGAATGACAGCTGGACCGTGTATCAATGTTAATATATTCAGGTATGCAGGTGCATGATGTAATCCTGCATGGTTTGGTAGTAATGCAAAACTATAGTGAAATATTTTATGACATTTAGCTTTTCATAACCTTATTCTGCAACATGGTTTTGGCTACAAGGACATGCTTTTTTCTGTACACTCTTAGTTTTTGTAATAAGGACAATGAGTTACAAGAAGCTGCCTGTGGCTTTTATTGAATTGTAGTTCAAAGATTGCATATCAATAAATGAAGAACAGCAATTACACCACACCAACACATCAGCACAAAATCAACCAAACAACAACACAACATAGTAGTTTGTCTTTTTGAATTGTGTTGTGCATTTGAGCCTGTGTATAATGTTATGCTGAATTCAACTAATCCATTGGCTAATGTTACTATTGTCAGTGTACTGTACGACTGTTTAATACATGCTTAGAGTGTGACCAGATTTACATCAACACAAGGCTGGTCACAATCTCATGGAGATTCAATTGATAAAGAATGGCAACAGGGGCTGTGTGTGTGTGTGTGTGTGTGTGTGTGTGTGTGTGTGTGTGTGTGTGTGTGTGTGTGTGTGTGCAAGGGGATTTTTAAAGGTGCGGGTTGGATCATTAGCTTTCCGCTATAACCAAAAGAAAGCTTTGTATCGATACAGGGAGAGCATGTGGAAAGTCTGTGTGCGGTCGGGAGTGGGTCGGGCCGGGTTTGTGTTTTAGTAGTGGTGTGTAGCCCACTGTGGTGTGTAGGTGTGTACCCCCTTTAAAAGGGGGTGGATCATTAAATTAGCATGCTACTCTTACCGAAAGAAGGCTTTGTATTGATACAGGCATATAATGAGAGCATGTGGAAAGTCTGTGTGCAGTCAGGAGTGTACGGGGTCGGGTTTGGGTTAGTAGGGGTGTGTAGCCCACTTCAGCAGCTGCTGTACGCCCCTTTCCCCCCCCCCCCCGCTCCTCATCCAGTTCAGTTACAACAAAGCGGTTGGCAACAGGGTGGAGGGGGGTGGAGGGGGGGGCTATAGTCTAAAGAATAAATAGGGAGGGCAGCATGCCAAGGAAGCGAAATGACTACCCCGTGTTTAGGAGAGGGGTGGGGATGGAGAGAGTGCCACTTGTTGACTTGCTGGCTGCCTGCTTTTGTGTGTGTGTGCGTGTGCGTACGTGCGTGTGTGAGGGCTGTCACAGAGATTTCCCCCTGGTAACAAAGGCACATGCCTTTTTCTCCTGTTTGCCGGCAGTTTTGTCACGCCTGCCATTATTGTTGCTGTGGTTGTTTTTGATTTGGCGATTGATTTGGCGGCGTGGTCAGCGGGGACAGCCGTTGGGCGTCGGGGGTTACGCTACACCCCCACCCAGGGTACCATGCAGCGTGGGCTCCTTGTCGGTTGGCTAGGAGACATAAGCATCAGACGATTGGTGCGTGTTTGATTTGCGAGTTGGGGCGTTGGCTTGCATGTGTGTGTCCCGCATTGTGGAAAGGCACGTTATGGACACTGGGTTACTGGGTCAGTGCCCAATACATGCACTCACTGACCACGGATCAAACTCTGTTGTCTGGTTCACAACCAGCCTAGAAAAGGACAGAGAGGATGGATGTTCAGGTGGACCGGGTCTAAAAGGCTGCCAAGAAGCAATTGAATCACGTCTCTAAATCCAATCTGCCTCCTAGTGATCGTATTTGACCATGCATGTGACCAGATAGTCATGTATCGCAAAACACATTTCTCCAAAATGAATAGGGATGTGTGCTCTGTTATGGAAACCACCAAACCGCTCTGCCCAACACACATCATAACAACACAGGCCCTGGGTTTGGCTTTTTAATGTTTTAATAATGGAGGTCTGTAGGCCAGCTGGGCTCAACTATATTTCTGTCCAGTATTTTAGGGTGACTTAAAATGTGCCTTTCGCCTATAGTTTTTGCTGTTGTGTGAGTTTAGGTGTTAGAAGCATTATGAATTGGTTGTACTTGGTGGTTCAAATGTTAAGCAGGGAAGTGAAAAGATGGGCAGATTATTCTAAAATGTGTAAGACGCACAACCAGTGTCAGTTGAAATGCTATCGCACCCATTGCCTGTCACTAGAGTATTCCAACTCACATCACCCTCACAAAGGCACAAAGCAGTATAAAGGTACACAGGGTAAGATACACTCAGGTCTCTAGATCATATAATAACAATCATAACCTTACCGTACTGATGTGTTTTTAAACTGAACTGAGACCAGGCACAGACAGTGTGTGTGTTAGCCTACCTTTTTTTTCGTCATTCCTTTGTATTTTAGTATGGATTTCCAAGGTAGATTCACCATTTTTGTTTGAACTCTCTGTCTTGGAGCCATATCGATTGGCCACAGAACACTTGGGTTTTGTGTCTGGAGACAGTTATTCAGGTCTTAGGCACTATTTGGACTCGAGGACCTGAGGCAGTGTTCAAGGGTTTGGTTTGAATCGATGGCGCTGCGCTATGACTTTGGCATGTGCTATGAGGGGTTCCAACCGACATGGGGTTGAGTTAGAACTCCAAGGTTTCTTATTCAAGGGGGAACTGTACCTTTAAGACCCATGTGACCGCATGTGTGTGTGTGTGTGTGTGTGTGTGTCTAATCATATCTGTAGCCTCCTGAGATCTGGATAGATGAAATGTATGATAGTCCATGATGTTAATGTTAGGCTTAGGCCCTTCATAACATTGTCTGCTTAAGTTCCCTTAACAGACCCCCCCCGCCCCCCTTAATACACCTCCTCCTCCCCCCCACCTTAATGGGATCGTAAAAATGGAGACAATTAAATCTGCATGTGAAAGTCAAACTGGAAAACCCCCGTGCTGAACCGTATTTGTAGTGTTTGAAGAAAATATAAATGGTGCACAAGGCTGGGGCGGATAGGGTTTAATTTATGGGCCATGAAGACTTGCTTTATTATGACCTTTGACACACAAAGGAGCAAGATTCTACGCTTGACAAACTGCGGCCAAAAGCGTGACTACTAGTTTGTGTGGTATGTAGTGTGTGTGTGCCTGTCTGAGTTTGTGTAGTATATAGTGTGTGTGTGTGTGTGTGTGTGTGTGTGTGCGTGTCTGTCTGTGTTTGTGTGGTATAGTGTGTGTGTGTGTGTGTGTGTGTTTTATAGGGAAAGGGAAGGAGGGAATATAAATAGAGGGGTAGACCCTTTTGTCCATAACACACAAATTCCTTCCTGTACGTGCTGACAAATACACACCCACCTGCACACACACACACACACATACACACACACACACACACACACACACACACACACACACACACACACACACACACACACACACACACAGACGTTTAATTCATGTGTGTGTGCATATGTGGTACCATGAAACACTATTGCTGATACACCAAAGCCTCTCTCTTGTCTGCTTCATCGGAAGAGCAACACACACACACACACACACACACACACACACACACACACACACACAAATCCTGCCTAATCTCCCCCAAGCCGTTGTAATCCAGCCTGCAGTTTGACTCTTATCTAGATAGTTCCCTGTGTGTGTGTGTGTGTGTGTGTGTGTGTGTGTGTGTGTGGGTGTGTGTGTGTGTGTGTTTTGTGAGGGGTCGGGGGACGGTATTTGATTGTGCTTGTCGGTATTGGTGTGTGAGCGTGTGCATGTGGGAGTGTGTTTGATTAACTTACCTTCAAGCCTAATCATGTTGCACTACATGTAAACCCCCTTCACACACACTCAGGCAAAGACACACACAACACACACATGTACACACAAAAATAAAAAAAAGGTCTGGCCAATGGCTCCAGTAGACGCCCACGTGTAACACTATGGCTGTTTTCTCCAAATTGGTTCAAGTTACACTCTCAGAGTATGTGTGTGTATACGTGCACGTGCGTTTCTACATGTGTCTTCGTGTGAATGTATATGCGTGGTGGTATTCGTCAGCGTCAGCAAGGTCAGCTTCTTTTTGTGAGCAAACTAGCGACGTGTCGCCGGTTCTGACGTTTCACTGTAGGTCTGCGTTTTTATGGTGATGAAATATTCAGTCATTCCCTTGTCTGGAGTGAGAGAGTGAGAGTGTTGACGGTGTGTCTACAGGTGGGTGTCTTATCTCTTCTGCTGCACTTATTTACTCTGCTGGGAAAACATTATTATGATTATTGCATGCTATTCTATTCAGTGAGCATCTCCAATAAGAGAGATCTTTATTAGGGGATTAGCATTTCTAACAAGCACACACACACACACACACACACACACACACACACACACACACACACACACACACACACACACACACACACACACACACACACACACACACACACACACACACCCCTACGCCTGGCTCCAGCAGTAAGACCCTTGGCTTCTCTCTGCAGCAGAACTCCAACAATGGGTTTGGCGAGGGTCCAAAGGGAGAGGCCCCTGAAGAGCAGCGACTGGCGGAGGGCAAGCGCCCGGGCCGGCCCCTGGACCCCGACGCCCGCTCCGTGTCCCTGCTGGAGCAGAAGCGCAAAGTGGTCTCCTCCAGCATAGACGTCCCCCACGCCAGGTCAGTGTGTGGGTGTGTGTCTGCGTCCGGGGATGTAGTGTGTGTGTGTGTGTGTGTGTGTGTGTGTGTGTGTGTGTGTGTGTGTGTGTGTGTGTGTGTGTGTGTGTGTGTGTGTGTGTGTGTGTGTGTGTGTGTGTGTGTGGATGTGCGTCCCTTCATGCATGACTGCATGTACAAAGAAAAACATTGCCTTTCACTTTGAGGCCTCTTTTACTGTCACACAATTTTCATCAATCAGTGCTTATTTTTATATCCCAGAATTGCATGCCGCGTACACGTGTTATGTTTATTTATGAATTGATGATTTAATAATTCACATGTTGTCATTTTTTTAAATGTGTCTTCGCGTCTTTTTTGTGAAAAACCTGTGCCACTAATTAGCACAAATCGTTAATCATTATTACAATGATTGTTTGTCTGGTGATTTCCTTAACTGTAAATTGGTGCGTTGGCTAATCACTACAAGCTGTGAGCTTGAAACCCCTGACCTCATCCTGTGTGTTCATATCAATCACGTACATCCCAGTCCGCTAGCCGTTTAGCCAATTTGATCAGCACTACAGCAACAACACTGGCAAAAGATGCAAGCGCATTAGGCTATTAAAACCGGGACTGAAAACAATGGGCACATTTCTTATTAATCGAAAACATGTTGCGTCGACACATGAAACCATAAGCCGCGCAGTACAACCGTTTCATTCTCTCGCTGTATCGATCTCACACATCCACTCACACCACGGCAATAGGACATGAATATACAGTTGATCATGCACTTGAAAGCAGTGCATGCTGGAACACACTAATGGAACACACTAATCCTTTATGAAACAAAGGGGCATCACAGGCCTGCCCGCTCCACCACGAGGAGGGGTCAATGGCGTCTGGAAAGTACAATATAAAGCTGTCTGTTTCCACAGTTCCATCACCCTGAGCGCTCGCCCTGCCCCACTTCCTATAGTTAAACGCCTTCAAGTCATCGATTCGGTTCCTCTATAATCCCCTCTCTTGTCGCCTATTCAGAAGAAATATCTCTTTTGAAACCCCATTTATTTTAATGGGAGGTAGCAGTGGTTGTGTGTACTGTTTAGCCCCCCTGCCATGATGGTCTTGGTGAACAAAGGGAAGGTTATGATATTGATATCTTTATTGTTGTTATCGGGATGGGATATTGATTCTCTCAATCTCGGTGTCGGAGTTCATCTCAATCAACTCATTGAAATCATTTATTATGCTTAAATCAGGTCTGATCTCAATTATATGACTTCAATGATCCATACTGACTATTTTATAGGAAGGAGTGATCTAATATGAATGAATCGCTAAATCCAATCTACTATTTCAAACATTTGAAATAATAATTGTTCCAATCAATGCCGACCAGCAAAAACAAAAATATGGTTTGATGAAATGAATAGAATCCTGAATTAAAGACAACGTTGCTGTTTCCTAAATCCTATACGGCACATGAAATGCCTTTTTTGTGAACATTCCTGCCATCTAGCATGAAAGCATGTGCTAGCCGTCAGACGGCTCGGTGACCACTTCTCCCAGTGCCCCCTGGCAGGGTCTGTCAGGGGGTTCCAGTCGTACAGTGCGTTGCTGCTAGTGAAGGCATCACATCCCATCGTGTTCTCCAAACCTCCTCCAGAGCCTTCCATCCTCTCTCAGAGCCCGACATCAAGGTAGCAGTGTGTGAGCTATAGGTATAGGTACAGCCCCCGTGTGGTGCAACAACTCTGCTGGATGCGTCCTGGTTTGCGGTGTGTGTGATTGACAACAATGACGAGTTGGTAGCAATGCTTGTCGTCATAGCATCTCGCGCTGCTTTGATGTAAAAATGTCAACTATAAAATGAGTACAACGGTAGCCTAAGGAGTGGTTCTAGTTAAAATAAAAATAATAAAATAATGCCGATTTAATACATTCGTATGGTTAATTGTTTCGTTTACTCGGCTTCGTCCACTTCCCACTTTAAGTTGCTGAAAAAGAACATCAAACATAACACAACCTTTTTCACCTTGGTTCACCGAGAACCGTTGGAACCGTTAGAAGCGTCTCTATGTCTAAGTGGAGCCCCTTCTCTCTCTTTAATGGCTTCTCCAGTACGCTGCTCGGCCATTATTGCCTGTAGATTAAGATCCTCGACTCTCATCCTCCGCACACCTGTGACCCATTTCCACTCCCTACTGTCTACTGTCGAGAGAGAGAGAGAGAGAGAGAGAGAGAGAGAGAGAGAGAGAGAGTTGTGGGTACAAGATGAGATATGTTTGGGGAGAGGAGAGGAGGGTTGAGAGAAGAAAGGAAAGGATGAGTGAGTGCATATCAGTGTTTGTGTTGTGGGTGTTTAGTGTATGACGATAGGGAGAACGTCTGAGCATGTTTTCTCCTTGTATTCTTCATTGCCGGGCCTCCCTCCCCAGAGCCGCCTGACCTTGAGGCTGTGTTCCGGCTGGTGCCTGGTGTGTGTCTGCTGGATGGCTCTGTCTCCTCACTCCCCCCCCCCCCCGTAACCCAGATACCAGCGGCGGCCCGTCTCACCGGGAGACAACAGGGCGTGGCTAACAACAACTTGTGTGGTTGGACGGGGGAAAACAATAGCCGTGTCAAAGTGCTTCATGTAGATGCATCCTTTGTGAGATTGGGGTGTGTGTGGCGGGTTGTGTGTTACAACATCTGTTTTGCCTCTCATTCTAGTCGTCAAAGTATTTGTTTACAACGGCCTTCACACCGCAAAGCGTCAAACCCCCGGCAAATCTGTTTTATTAATCAATAACCGTTCTACCGCGATCGATCCGGCAACCCACCGTGTTTGCCGATATGCTGTTTTGTTTTTTTCTTTCATTTATCGAATCGTTTATTAGAACTGCTGCGACATTCAATATTGAAGCTTGGAATCCTTTGAGGTGGCAGTTCTCTTAATAGTTTTTTAGGCCCCCTTTGGGCCCTCCTATGCTCCAGCCCCCTCCCTTCGTGGTCTTCAGACTGAGGTCTCTCAGGCCAGCTGAGCCCCCCTCCTCAACCCCCATCTCCAAGCAGGAAACAGTCAATCGTAACTAAAGCTGGCCAGGACCGACCATCGGAAACAAATGGGCTTCAGTTTGATGAATAGCCTTCTGAAGGCTAATTGCTACCAGGGGAAGTGAAGAATAACCTAGGTTAAGAGGGAAATTAAAAAAAGGAAAAGTTTGGTTCATTTTGTTCAAACCTCCCAAAGAAAGGACAGATCCAAGGGTCCAGTTCTTGTGTGGCTTGCAGGCCATCGCTACCATCGCTGACTTATGTACTTAAGGCTGCTTCTTAAAATAACCGGGCACTTTGCTGTTTCATTGTGGTGCGGCACCACCTTTTGTTCTCTCTGGAAAACACCCAAGGCCACAAAAGGACAGACTATCACTCTCTGAAGAAAATCAGTGGCGAAGAAGATGGACTTTAAAGTACGGATGGTTAAAAAGAAACCCGAGAAGTACTGTTGGTGATTGCTGTTGTTGTTGTGGTTGTGGATGGTGATGATGATAAGCGACCTCTGTGTTCTGTGTTGACCATGTGTTGCACACTCGGGTTTTTGCTCCGGGAGGCTTATGGGTAGACTGAGGACATGGGTTGGGTGGCGGGGACCAGAATTAAGGATCGTCCAGCTCGAAGTGAAAGCCCATTGCCAATGCGTTATCCTGCTGATGTTGATCAGCTTTATCCCCCACATGCAGACACCTTTGTGCTCAGCATGTGCTCAGCTCACCGGGGTGGTGGCTGAGACATGTCTCGGAGATGGTCTGCAGACATCGTCTTTCAGTATTCAAAGATGAAGACGCTCGGCCAATTGAAAAAAAACAAGAGAATCGAAGATAACAGTGTATGTTGATGAAGTGGCGCTGCGACTTCTTAACTTGCTGCGATAGCTTCCCTTCCATGTTGTCGCATAAAAGGTACATTCATAACTTTGTGTGAGGTGAGTTATGAGGTCCGGAAAGCAGTCAAAACATGCAACCGTAAAGGAGTGACTGCGGATATCTAAAGGACCAGGTTTCAAAATTAAAATATACAACTGGATAATAGCTGTTTGAGTTCAGTTTCTTGATCAAGACTTTTTCAATATATGTGTTGCAAAGCAGTGCTGTTTCTTAGTTGGGATATGTTTTGTTTAACTCTGTGGGACTGTGGGTTACGCAGTGACACAGTGAAAGAAAAAATAGAAAACGGAAGTGAGTTAGCTTTGGCAAACCCCGCAGACAATTACATATCCTGATCTCTCTCACACAAACAAACATTCACCACCAAACTCACCATATAAAAATGTTATTTGTTTTCAGCATTCTACAAACATTTCAGTTTCTGAAACTCAGTGGGGTGAGTGAACTACAGACTGGAGCCTACTGGCATGCAGTGTATGGTAAAACTATATAATCTTTGTCAAAATAGTGTGCAGCTCAAAACACCAAACAAAATGGCGCTTGTTTATGAAATGAAGGGAACATTTCCTACCACATGCTATAACCGGCTTGTTATTATCCTGCACGGTTTTCCCTGAAAAAATGTTGCTCTTGGTTTTGAGGTTGAACTATTTAATTGAGTGAGAAAATAACAGAGTGCAATGCAGTCTGATTTGAACCTGTTAGCTCAACTTCAGGAAAGCCGGGACAAAGCCATGGCACTGACAGGCCAATCCGCCAATCAGTGTTGGAATAATGTTTAACAATGAAAAAGAAGAAGAAAGAATTATGATTAAAGGAAAGGGAATTGCCTTGCTCTTTGTTGAGAGGTACCAGTAGAAAGTGGACTAGTAACTAATGTACAGCTGCCAAAACCCAAAATGCGCGAGGACAACATCTAGCGGTATAAGATCTATTGCCAAAACCTCCTACGCCTCATTTTTCATGTCGTGCAACACTCCCTTACATACAAATACATCTCATTTCCCTAGCGTTGGCTGCACAACTCTCATCCATCCCTGACACATATTTTAAGAACGCACAGAAGATACAAGAAGCTTCTCGTTATATTTTCCTCATTGTTCATCCCTTATTAAAAAGGCTTTTCCTTCCTATCCATTCCCCTCCGTGTTGGCGATCTATGGTCCTTCCTACACATCACCCCGCCGCTGTAGATCAGTGCTCTAATTGGCTAGGGGCTTCTCACGGGTCTGTACTATAGGGGTCATTTTGCTCAGGCACCAGGCTTCCATTGAGCCACGGAGGACCCCTCTCCCTCCTATGCCATGGAGTCAGGCTGCGCCCAGTGCCGCTCCATGTTTACCCATCTTACCCATCTTCTTTTACTTCAATAAAGCCATCTTTCATTTTGTTTCACTACGCCACCGCATCATGGGCTGCTGCTGCCAGATCCACCCCCTGAGATTGTTGGTGAGAGCGGGGGAAACAAAGTTAAGTTTGCATTCTATGCAAATTAGGGGATTAATTAAGTGAGGTAAACGTAGCCTGCCGATGTTGAGGGAATTGAGGAGGTTTGCCACACACACACACACACATGACCGCACACGCACACACACACACGTGCGCGTAACCACACACACACATAACCACGCACGTAACCAAATACACATGTAACCACACACACACGTAACCAAACACACACACACACACACATATGACCACACATACACACACACACGTAACCACACACACACACATAACCACACCCACACACACACTCTCACACACACACGCACACACACACACACACACACACACACACACACACACACACACACACACACATAACCGCACACACAAACAAATAACCACACACACAAGTACATTGTGTCACGGACCTCAAAGTCACATTGAGTCAAAGTCCCGATTGATAATATAGATTTCAGAAGCCACTATTGACCCGTTGGCTTGATTCATACTGGCGACATTTCAGCCCAATAGTTGAGGTAACAATCCATGTCACTTGTTTTGCAGTAATCAGTAAACATGTGACTTTTGGGTTCTAGATGCTGAATGATTATAGATTACTGCCTTTACTGCGGTCAGAAGGCGACGGAAGGAGGTCATGTGCCAGTGCCAGTACCTAAGTGATAAATCAATCTGGAGAATCGATCCGGAGCTGTGTACAAACGGAATTCTTCCCTGCTCCCCAACGCTCCAGGCTTATTATCGGAGGAAATCTCTGTACGTATAATATCAGCCCAGACAGCCAGTGCACTGCTATTCATTATGCATGGTGTGTGTATGGCGTGTGCATGTGACCTATTAGCCATTGTTGATGTCACCGCCGATCCATGGGGCTCCTCCGCTGTGCTAATCCCTGGTACTCTGTGCTAATGGCTGTGAGGTGGTAGGACCTAGCTCTTATCGACACTATGGACGGAAGGGCATTATGCTCGCCACAGTCGAGGTGCAAACGAGCATAAAGGTTAAAAGATGATATTTCCGTCTTTTATGCAAAACAGCAGGGACCCTGCATGGCTTGCGGCCAAATGTGTTCTTTGACTTGTGCATTTCAGACCTCATCACTTAGAATGATCATCATATCTTTTTGTAATGGACATTTGTGCCTTTGCAGACTGAACAGTGAAGACGGACAGGAAAGTGGTGTGAGAAAGAGAGGCAATGGCACGTAGCAGAGGAGAGAAAACAATAGGTCCTGTGGTGGGAATTTTGGACCACGACGCCAGGTCAATAATTTCTGTCTAAACTGTTTAAGAATCAATAGACATCCGAACTTATAACAATCAGGCCAATTTATTTAAGGAATAAACATATAACGACATACAAACAACCATTCAATAATCGGAGGCCTTACAAACAATAATCCGAGGCCTCAGATGGGAGCAAAGAGAAGTCCAATGCATTGACGAGAGCAAGGACTTCTTATACATTGGCAGACAGGTCTCAGGGATCAGCTCTGCCCCCCAATAAAACTATAGCACTGGTTAATCAGATGGAAGTCAACGATTGATGGAACTCCTCAGGATGCCATAAAGGGGGGGACGTAACCATACCTTATCAGTTGGAAGACTTGCTCCTGGACTACCCCAAGGGGGTCAAGGAAAGGCACATACCAACAAAGGACATAGAAACGCTATGTGAAAATATAATTTTCCCATTACAGTCCCCCCGAGGCGGGATACCACACTAATTGCAGGTAAGCCAAGGGTTGGGGTTCAGATATGGAAATATTTGGGGGGGTTGAAGGCTGAGTGAATAGAGGTTGGGGCAGGGGCGTGGGGGTTTAGGTGATATCTCCTGCAGCATAAGCTATTAAAAACAAGCCCGAGTGTTTTCTAGTTGCGACGCATTTTCTAATTATAGCCATCAATTGGGTGTCATCTCGTCTTCGGCTGAGCCGTTTTTTGAATTATTGATCTCTGTCGGGCTGAGGGGCTTTATTAATTAAAGCGGAGATGTACTAATTAAGTGCACGGCGTGTGGGTGTCACAGTGGCGGCTCCCCTTTTAATTTGGGTGTCGCTCATCCATTTTAATCGCTCTTTGCCAGAATATGCGGAGAGGCGGGCCAAGTGATTGCACGTGTGCGTGTGTGCATTTTTGAACGTGTGCGTGCCACTCTATTAATTTCAGATTTTTTAAATTTATTTAAGGTTTATTTGAATAGCGTACCACGGTACTACCAATATGCCACAGTACACCCCATTGGCTGAAATAAATATCATGATGCATTTTTTTCGTTCTTCATTAACATCATGGTGAGGTCCTTTAAAGCATGAATCATTGAGACAAAAACCTTGCGGCCAAAAAAATAGTGGTATAGCGTAATCTAAACTGAAGTGCACGGGGTCACTGGTTGAACAACAAGCTAGCTCTCTCTCACACAGACCACAAGGAGAGGTGATCTGCTCACCTCATGGATTTCAACATGGAGCGCACGAGATGAGCCCTCTATCATGAGATGGATGGAGTGAGGGGCGAACGAGGGGAGAGAGAGGGACAGACTATGCAGAGGAAATGTCATTTTTTTCTCAACTTTTTATTAACATCCACCCCCTAATACATATTGTTAGGGAAAGAGCGATATTAAGGTTTTTCTAATTCTATTCCCCAGGCAGAAGAAAAGTCTTATTTTACAAAGAAGAAAATGTAAAAAAAGAATAATCTAAAAGCCTACCCCAATTGAGATCCCAGAATGAAGACAAATTACCTGAGAAGTCACCTGTGCTTCACTGGCGTCTCAAGGGGCTCATGGAAACGTACATCTGGTGAGCTTGTATTCACACATTTTAAACATCGTTTTGATTTAATATCAGTGTAAATATCAACCCCCCAGCCCCTTCAACACTTTGCTGCTGTTCTTTATTTATCCGCCTTTTACGAGACACACAGTCTCTCAGATCCGATCCGGTCTGACAGGTGTGACACGGTGTGTCGCATAAAGTCATTGTGTCACCTCTAACGACGATAGCAACAAGTGCCTCTCTGGTTGCGTCCTTCAAAGCTGGTGAAGCAATGTTTGGACATCACCTAACTAGCGGCCGCACACAACCCATTGTGTCCTGTCCTCAAAGACGACAACAAAGACACAGACACTTGCCACTGCCGCCGTTTTCTCAGTTTAAGCTAGCCTACCAGTATTGGAATTTGGATGCTGGCAGAATGCCCTTCAGTCCGGTCAATCAACGATATGACAACAAAAAGAAAACAGGCCAAGGGGAGGGCGGAACGGCAACTCATCAGGCTTGGAAAAAGTGTTAGCTTGTTGAGCCAATGACCTTTCAGAACATGGCCTTAGAAACCACACAGGAAGACTCGTACACCTGCTACTTCCTACAAAAGTCATGCAAACATGTGTGAAACAAGGAGCACGGTCTGAGGTTTCATATCTGTGTGTGTGTGTGTGTGTGGAATGTGCGCCGTCTGCTGCGGCAGATGTATTAATGATATTACTGCGACATGGGAGGCATGTGTAATGTGTTTAGAACAGTGGTGTGTCATTTCCAACGCCACACGAGGGGGCTGGGGGGAGAACAAAAGCTGTCGTGATTCATACGAATACCAAAAGTTGTGGAGAAAATTGCCGCTGTGATTGAATCAGGGTGTTGAGTAGCTGGGGTGTTTGGAAGCCTGGGTGACTCCCCCTCCGAGTCTACAGGGTTCCATTCCCATGGTCTGCAGTGATTAGGTATTTTTGGTGTCTGATAAATGACACTGATAATGATACTAATTGCATTTTGCTTATTTCACGCTTCACTAAATATCACCCTAGAGAAATATCCTGTATTTTTTAAAGTTGGATAGCAGAAATAGCAAACTCTAGAACCGCAATGCGACGGCCATGAAGTCAACATTTTAGACACGTCTAACAAGAGCAAACAGTTGGTTTCAGAAGTTGCTCTGCAAGGAGCCGCTCATTGATACCCACCTCACAGTCCCACCGACCTCCACCTCATCCATACCCCTCTCATTTCAAAATAGACGCTGCGCCGGGGAATTATAGGTTCGCCAGAGATCGACCGCTGCATGATCCCGCAACAGCCATTTGCTGACAATCCTGTACACGGGAAATGTTCCGCTGTAGCGAGCAACAGAAGAACTAATGTTCCCTAATCTAATAGAGAAGCCATGCCATTACGTCCAATAAGAGTCACCAGACCAGAACCGACCAACCGGGGGGCTCTTTCACCACGGTTTAAGGCTCTTCTATCGTCCATACGCTTGCCAGCTCACGTTTGTAGCCGGACGTGCCATCCTAACAAAGACAAATACGGTGGCCATTTTGCTGACCGGTATTCCCTACAGTTTGGTTGGGTGGATAGAAGAGTTCATCCAAAACTCTGAACATTTAGAGAAACTGAACTAATAGTGATGATTCCACATTGGCTTCATTTGTATTGTTGTCTTTTGCGCCAACGTTTTAGGTTTTGAAGTTGAAGCGAGGAGTACATGGTTTTATTCAGACTCCAGCTGATAAGAACAGCTGGAGTCTGAATAAAGCCATGTGCCCAACCCTATAATTGGCCCTTAGCCCAATGTACCCCAACCCTTCAAATGAAATAAAGTCAACATTTATAATATATAATTCTGCCCAATAGGGATCCTCTCTCTCTCTCTCTCTCTCTCTCTCTCTCTCTCTCTCTCTCTCTCTCTCTCTCTCTCTCTCTCTCTCTCTCTCTCTCTCTCTCTCTCTCTCTCTCTCTCTCTCTCTCTCCACTGCACATCATGAGATTTTTATCATGATGTGCGAAAGAGAGAGGGAGAGAGACAGAGAGAAGGACTAAAACAGCTGGCTTAGTGGCCCCGTAACCCCTCTCTCTCTGTCTCTGTCTCGGTCTCTCTCAGTCTCTGTTTGTATCTCTCTCTCTCTCTCTCTCTCTCTCTCTCTCTCTCTCTCTCTCTCTCTCTCTCTCTCTCTCTCTCTCTCTCTCTCTCTCTCTCTCTCTCTCTCTCTCTCTCTCTCTGTTTCTTTCTATCTATCTGTCTATCTATCGATCGATCGATCTATCCATCTGTCGATCTGTCTATCTGTCTATCTGTCTCTCACTCTCACTCTCATTCTCACACTCTCTCTCTCTGTTGATAATAGAGCAGACCTGTGGCTTTGGTCACGTGGAACCGCCAGCATCTGTGGGCAAGATTGTTTTTGTTTTGATAACGCTGAACTTTACTCCAATTGGGAGTTGGCCTGTGAGTGTGTGTGTTTGTGTGTGCCTATGTGCACCCTATGTTGGGAATAAGTGTGTGTGGGTGTGCATGATTTGGGTCGGGCGGGATTTCAGTGTTCTGCCAAATTCAGCTATGTTGGCTGTGTGTGTGTGTTTGTGTGGTTGCAAGGAGCATGATCGTTTTGGCAATTTACCTCAACGCGGGCTGAAAATGGATGTGTTTACAGGCCTTTCCTTTATTCTCTGCCTCCTTCCTCTCCCCCTCTCCTCTCACGTTGTGCTTCTCCCTCTTGATCTCTTCTTCTCTCCCCTTGATTATCTCCTCACCCCTCTCCCTCCGTCCCCCCCTGCTTTTTTATTCTATTTCTGCGTTCCCCCCCACTCAAAACTCAAAGATGTAAGTTTATATACTCGGTGGCAGTTGTTGTTATGACAGCTGCAATGCAGTAGTAGTAGTTTGAGGTAAACAATCCCCCCCCCACACACACAGACACACACACATACACATACACCACATGAGCACACGCTAGTGCATACGCATATGCGTTCCCGGACGGGCTCGGAGAGCATGCATAATGCATGGGGTCCCGTTGACATCTATGTAAACACTGGTGATTCCTGCAGCTGCTCAGCTTTGACTCCCCGTCAATGGGTTATAGTGGCTCTCCCCGCAAGCCTCTCTCGCACTCGCTCTCTCTAGCTCTCTCTTTGTTTCAGCAATGGACACTCTCTCCCTCTCTCTCTTGCTCCGCAAGACACATCTCTCCACCACACACACACACACACACACACACTCTATCCCTCTCTCTCGCTCCCTCACCCCGAGAAACACCATCTCCCAACCTTCTCTCAATGTCCATCGTTCACTGGCTACAGCGTTCCTCTTTGTTCCCATGCGGTTGCTGTGCGGCGGTCGGTTGTATCTTAAACATCGCTCGTGTTTTAAAACGGATCGGATTTCAGACAGGCGTCACGATTTATCTCAACCAACGTCATTTGAACACGTACTCTTCGGCTGTCCACGCTCTGAGGCACCTCGTCCCATCGCCATCTCTCCGTCCCCGGTCTCTCTCCGTCACAACCTCCCCCTTCCTCCCTTCAGGCTCTCCATCCTCTGCCTCCCATCGCTCTCTTCTGCGCTGCTTTCCCGCTCTTTTTCCCCTTCCCTCCCCCCACTCTCGCTCCATGCCTCTCTGCCTCTGTGCTCCCCACTTCCTTTGTCTCCTCTCACCTCTCCTCTCCCTGCCAGCCTGCCCGAGTTTGTGTGTGTGTGTGTTTGTGTGTCTGCGTGTGTCCGTGTGTCTGTGTGTTTGTGTGCACAGGCGTCCTCAAATTGACTGTGAAGGGAAGCGGGTAGCCAAGTGTCAGCCTGTGTGTGTGAGCGCGCAGGCGTGTTTTGTGTGTGTCTGTGTGTGTCTACGTGCATGCGTTTGTGTTGCTCCATAGTAGTGTGGTTAACCCTTAAGCATTGCCAAACAGCAGCACAAGTGTTCTCAGACGTTGGCACGGAGCGCATGTAACGGAACCACCCACGGCGACTAGTGCACGTACGTGCACTCCCTCCTCTGGGGAACCCCCGCCCCTCGCTTGGTACGGTCTTGTTGTTGTTGTTGTTGTTGTTGTTGTTGTCGTTCCGGGAGGGTTTTGGCGTGTGCTAGTAATCAGTGAATCATGTATAAGGTACGGCGGCCCGTTCCGTGGTGTGCAGCTGTCGGCTCCCATTACCTCAGATCTCCGTTGTGCCACGCCGCTCTGCTGAATGGCCTCCGCCCCGACGCTAAACGCCCACATGTGTGCGTTTGTCTACATGATGGGTGTGTTTTACTCACGCTTTTAATCCCACGCCACTTTTTGTGAAACGCTGTCGTATGAATATTGTATGAATATGAATATTTGATATGAGGGTGAAATATGACGCTGTTATGACGGTAACAGGTTCCCCACCATCTCGGATTGTGGTAATAATAGTTAATAATGGTAATGATGTTTACGGTGTTCGCCTATTTAAAGCGATGGACTACAGGGTTAGGAAAACGTTAAATGACCATAACATATCACAGAGGGATGTATCCACTACATACCTTCGAAATATCTTTCTAAGTATAATTTAAAGTGCGTTAAAGTATGTTAATATACACCTCAAAGCTAGCTATCACATTAATTAATATCAGCATTCTGATAATCTGCTGGATGATACATCCATGGGGCTGCGGAGGGGGGGGACCCCCGCGTTTTCGTCTCCTATTGTCTTTTACGTTTTGACTAACTTTCCATTGGGGGTTAA
>NC_136946.1:15449317-15476817 GCF_949987615.1 Pollachius pollachius | reverse complement strand
GGGAGGAAGAGATAGCATGATTGGGAACAAAAATGGATTGGAGAGAATGACAGGAGGGGGGATGGAGAGAGAGAGAGATGTTTACTCTGCAAAGGTCGTTCTGGCTTTCTTATCCGCTGCCTTTGTTCACGTCAACAGGCACATACACACGCACACACACACACACACACACACACGTGACTCTGCATACTAACACACAGACAGACACACACACACACACACACACGTGACTTTCCACGTACTACCACACACAGACAAACAAACAGACACACACACAAACACATGTTACTCCACATGTACTAACACACGCATACACACACACACACACACACACACACGTGACTCTACATACTAACACACAGACAGACACACACAAACACACACACACATGTGACTTACCACGTACTACCACACACAGACAAGGAAAGAGACACACACACAAACACATGTTACTCCACATGTACTAACACACACACACACACACACACACACACACACACACACACACACACACACACACACTCGCAGTCCTGCTCATGGCTAAGTGAGGACCTTCTAGCATTAAGCCGTGCTATATTCCCCATGCTCATTAGGACGTTCACAAACATCATTTTAAGCAAGCCAATCGTTAAGTCACGTGCACACGTATGTGCACATGTGTGTTTATGGAGTACTCCTTGGATGGCCTCCTCCCTTCCCCCTCTCTGCGCCTCTCTCTCATGGTGCCTCTGTCTACCTATAGGTTAGCCCTGTCACCGCTATGGTTGTGGTGGTCCCACTGAGATCCCACTGGTTCATTTGGTTTTTCTGGGGACCTGTTTGTGTTTGTTTCTGTGCGGAGAAGTTTTCCGAAGAGAAGCATTGGTATTGTGAATTAGTGCGGGCAAAAGGAGCAGCGAGGGTACCATTTTTTTTTCTCTTTTAAACACACATAATCTTGTACACAGACACACACACACACACACACACACACACACATACGTCAGCGTAATGACAATAATAGAACTAAGCAACATCCACACCCCATTTAACCTCCTTCCGTTCATCTATCTATCCATCATCCCTCCATCCTTCCATCATCCATCCGTCCATCCAGCTTAAAGTCCTTTGTGTTAACGGGCAATCGGTCAATCAAGGTATAGGAGGAACGTGTGTGTGTGTGTGTTGTGTGTGTGTGTGTGTGTGTGTGTGTGTGTGTGTGTGTGTGTGTGTGTGTGTGTGTGTGTGTGTGTGTGTGTGTGTGCCCAAAAGGCTTGAACACGGAGGGACTCCAACCTATTGCGTAAATGTGGGTCACAAGAATGAAGCCAAAGAGAGATCCCAAGACCGTGTGTGTGAGTGTGTGTGAGTGTGTGTGAGTGAGTGTGTGTGAGTGTAGGGGGTGTTGGGGGTCAACACTGCCACTTCCATGTGGGATCAGGACCTATATATATATCAACCAGACACACACACACCCACACACAAATACACCACACATCACCACTGATTTGGTACTGAGTTTTACAGTCTCAGTCACACACACACACACACACCTGAACATGATTTGCACAGCCAGCCATGTCTTCAATTTAATCGATTTTGCGCTTGGCTGCACACATTCACGCTGTCCTTTGTCGGTGACCCATCCACCTGAGGTCAAAGGTTATCTGCTTAGGGTACACAGGTCACCGTCTCTAGAGTAGGGTGGCCAAGACGGGTCAAACAAGCTACTTTTCTCAAACACTTTGCAAATTTGAAAAAACAGAAGTGCATGCAAAAATGCAAAAGCAACATTGTGACTGTGCAAACATCAAATTCCATAGCGCCGACACAATGGACAGTTGAGTACAGTATGACCTACATGACATGCTTCGGTGACAGTACATCTTTTACGTTTCTGTCTCTCAAACTAATCTACCAATCCAAAGACGCTTTTAGTAACCTTTACATTAGAGTTGTATAATTCACTGTATGTCCTAAATTATGCTCTTAATGTGCTTTAGTGACTGCAAATATTAACCACCTCCACTGATCGTGGCAAAGATCACATGCTTTTCTTTCCTTTTTTTATAATATAGATATAATAACAATAGTATGTGTCCTATCCGGATCTATTTTACAGTATTCTACTGGAGACATGTCTGTTGTTCTCTGAAACACCCATAGACGTCCACGACCATGCAGACAGAGATCTTCATTTGTGGCAGCACGTCTATAGAATGTCTGTCCCTAAAATGCAACAAATAGTTTTCCCCTGCGAAACGACGATGCCAATCAGTCTTACCAAACATGGAATGAACCTGCATTAGGAAGAGGGCAGGGGGTAGAGCGAGAAGGGGGAGGTGGGTGAGGGGGATGTCTGAAAGCCATGGCTCCCATCAACCAATGGGAAAGGCACAGGGGGCTCTTTTGTGTCGCAATAACCGTGGGTTGCTGTTGTTGTTGTTGTTGTTGTTGTTGTTGTTGTTGCTGTGAATTGTGTGACGCACAATTCACAGCTTGTTGGCCTGTCTGTCGGTCTGACAGTGTCGGATCAGTTAGCCCAACAACAAGACAACAACAAAGGGCACCGTGTGCTGTGCGATCACAGGCGCGCCGTGGGTTCCTGGCCCGGGGCCAACGCAGCCTGGGCAAAACAATAACCAGCTGACATTACAGAGCTGTCGTCCAATAAGGAAGTGCTACCAAAGAGCTGTCATCCAATAGGAATCCTGCATGAAAATATATTTATGAATAAATAAGGCGACTTGTGTGCTCATGTGTTCCCTGGCCTCTTAGTGTGTGTGTGTGTGGGTTACTCATGCAGTTAATTGTGTGATCTATTCCCCATCCTAAAAGCACCTGCTAAATAAGTTCGCCACCTGCTAATGTGTGTGATGAGCGAGGATGGAGGCTCCTGCCACAAAGGACCAGTTATCGTACTAGTGGTGTTATCATCTGTTGATCATCCATCCACAACTAGACCTTATTAAGAGGAGGTAAATACAGGCTACACACACTTTACGCTGTGTTATAGATTCATATATGAAGATATGTAACTTCTTAACACACTGCTGTTAGGACGGGTGGGACTCAAGCCCCTAACCCTGGCAGTGATACTGCTGTTAGCATGGGTGGGAATCGAACCTGTGACAATGTTACTGCTATTAGCAGGTTTGGGAGTCGAACCCCTGGCAGTGTTACTGCTGTTAGCATGGGTGGGAATCAAACCCTTAACCCTGAGAGTCTTACTGCTGTAAGCATGGGTGGGAATCAAACCCCTAACCCTGAGAGTCTTACTGCTGTAAGCATGGGTGGGAATCAAACCCCTGACGGTGTTAACCCCAAAGGTTGAGCTACACAGTACCAGAGTTAATTCAAAGGATATTTCCCATCCTCCTATAACTTCAGCCACATTATCCTATATGACACGGCAGAGTTTAATTTCAAGAATATATTTATTTCATGATGAAACTAATGTATACGATCTGGTAGAATTTCTTTCTCCTGGTCTTGTTGCAGCGTTGGTTCCTGCTTTGATCCCCTGGATCTTGATCTTCTGGAAGTCAGCCACAGCCCGGGCAGACGTCTTCGATAGGGCCTCTGATCAAAGGGAATACGACCTGCCAATCATTCTCCACCGCTACATCTTAATCCTCCCGCATATATTTATGGAGGACCCCGAAAAAAACATTTTATTTAGCGAGCAGTTTGAACGTGATGCGGTTTACTCGTTAAGATCCAGATACATAGTATCTGGATCATACGCTAGTGGTCAAGAGGAATCTCGCTCAAAGTTGCCTACTGGTCGGCTGCAGACACTTGGGATTCAACCCAGCAACCTACGGCAGGCTATCCGACACCCTTTGCGCCTTCTGCCCCAAATTATTAGTGGTTTCATTTAGCCTTTCTCCATTGTACAGATTTTTTTTGTAGTTTAGTTTATTTATCTACTTTATTTTAAGCATATTTTGTGTGAAGGAAACTTGCAAATTAAGAATTTCATTGCCCAGTGCAAACTATGTTTCCATTGTGTATCTGACAATAAACATCTTGCATCTTGTATTGGCACTTTTTGCAGTGCCGGGTCAAAACACGCCCAGCTGATATTAGCAGGTCAAACGCGCTGACCATCCTTGGCTAGCCGTGTCTGGCCCAAGAGGAGTAGTGCCACGCCTCCAAGTTGGTTTCCATGACGTCAGCCTGCTTTCTGAGGAGCTCAATATATTCCTCCAAGATGCCTCTCCACTTGTAGGAATGTAGACCTTTAAGAATACGATAAACTGAGCGTGCTTGTTTCTGAGACGCATGGCCATGCACGCAGAGTCTGTCTAGAGCTTGATTAGTTATTATTCATTCGTTGCTGTAACTGTATGACTAATTAAGAAGGATAATGAGGGTTTAGACCGATTTTCAATATTTGCTTGTAATACAAAATAGCTTGTTGAAATAGGACGGATTCCTTTCAGATTTGCACACCGCTGCGACCGCTTACGAACTCGGAGACTGAGGGTCGCAGTTAGAGCTCAGTGTGAAGATGGTGGCTGCGTTATACAGGAAGTCTAATTCTGTATTCTGAGTGCCTCGCAACACTTAAATAGGTCGTGACTCACGAGGGTGAGTGCAGTAAGGCGTGTTTGTTTGACTGATGGTGTTCAGCAATCTGTGAGCATGCATAGTGGCGTGTTATCACACAAGCCAAACTTGAGCATTTGCAGTTGTTGTTGTGGATTTCCAGGAAACAACAGTTGTATGTAATATAACTACACCGTTTCAGAACACACCCACACCGAAATAGGAATAGGGGAGTCGCTGTCTAGCGTCCTTAAATCTGGTGGTGCGGATGACGATGACGATGATGATGATGATGATGATGATGATGATGATGATGATGACGAAGGTAGCGGTTCCATTGACAGATGCGCCTCCTCTTCCTCCTCCTCCTCCTCCTCCTCCTCCCAGAGGGACTCAGTTTCTTGGCACACACACGTTGCAGCTGCATCTGAGACAGAGACAGAGTGGTGCCAGAGGAAGTCATGGTTCTTGAGTGGAGGGAAACTGACCTCCTCACCAGCACCACCAGCACCACCAGCACCACCCATCAGCTCCGGTTACAAGCAGCCGGCTGAAGGGCCCAGGGCATATGTTGTTATGACTACAGAGAGCCCAGTTGGACCCTCGCGGGATGGGGCTTTGATTATGAGGTCTGTGTGGTGCACCTGTGTGTGTTTATGTGTGTGTGTGTGAGTGTGTGTGTGTGTGTGTGTGTGTGTGTGTGTGTGTTTGTGTTCCTACACACAGATGCTGGGGTTAGGGGTGGGAGTACTGTGACGAGGGTAGAGTGTGTGTGATGAAGGCGATAGGGGGTGGATGGAGGTATACTGTGTATGGGGTGGTGGAGGAAGAGGGCGTGTGTTTGTGTGTGTGTGTGTGTGTGTGCGTGTGTGTTTGTGGTGTACAGTGTGAAAGTTTGGATGAAAGGTTCCCAGAGCCCACATGCATACAGAGGGATCGTGGTTCTGCTCACTGACGTTCAATGTCAACACACACGACCTGGTTGTCACAGTTTCTGCACAGGATGTGTGTGTGTGTCTAAAGAACACACTCGTACTCAAGGAACACACTGACCCACACTCAATCACTCATGCTCATAAGATGTGGAAGCAAGGATTCACCATAGACTTCTTCAATGGTAGCAAACATATAACCTGTCATTAGAAATACATAACGATTATCACTCTACCGATGAACAGCGTTGAGAACAGTGAACGCTGGGAATCCACTGTGTGGTGGTTGTAGTGGAGTCAAAAGACATGTGGGCACTTGGGTTCCATTGTACAATGTAAACAGCGATGGATCCTTCAGACAGGAGCTTCACATTAACATGAGGCAGTGGTCCTACCATTTAACCTAATCATTTCAAACCTGGGGCCGTAAATTCACTAGCCTCGCCGCTACGACTCCCCTGCTCATCCCCACACCCCCGTGATGAGGATGAAGATGATGTGTATCCATGGCACATCAGGCAATAAGCCACAGAATACATCACAGAGGCAATACCCCTGTGGTCCTTGTTACCAATGTCACAAGTCATTGCTTATAGTACATATGTACTTTAGTTGTCCACAACTGTTCAACAAAGACGTGTTAGGGCTTATATCCCTAAAGCACGTCCTTTGTTTGAGCGTGTGTCTCTGTGTGTGTTTGTGTGCTCGGAGGTGTGCGTCCTCACATAAAGACCAGTCCATCAAAAGCGGTGCCCTTCATGCATGTTAGCTCTGTGTCTTATGCAGATTATGCTTCTGCATTAACAGAAGTGTGTGTATGTGTGCTGCTCCTCCCTGTCTCCTAAATGCAGATTAGTGTTGAGTGCAGAGAGTGCATTCATTTGCCTTTCGAAGTGTGCATAGGTTTAAGGGTTGAGTGTGTGTGTGTGTGTGTGTGTGTGTGTGTGTGTGTGTGTGATATCAGATAAGGAGCCGAGAGGGGGAGAAGGGGCTGTCTGATTTATTGAATCCTATGGAGGAGGAAATGAGCGGCATAGCCCAGTGGCAGCAATAAAACAGTAGACACCTCACACTGCATCAAAGAGAATAACACGCTCGAGCACACACACATACACGCACACACACATACAGACACACACACACACACACACACAGTCACAGGCAGCCAAACAAACACACATACATACATACATACACACACACACACAGTCACAGGCAGCCACACAAACACACATACATACAGACAGACAGACAGACAGACAGACAGACAGACAGACAGACAGACAGACAGACAGACAGACAGACAGACAGACAGACAGACAGACAGACAGACAGACAGACAGACAGACAGACAGACAGACAGACAGACAGACAGACAGACAGACAGACAGACAGACAGACAGACAGACAGACAGACAGACAGACAGACAGACGCACACAAGGCAGTCCTCCCTTCCTATTCATATCACAAACAGCACAGCAACAGTGTGACGGCAGTATGGTGGCTCAGGCAGTGTGCGTGTGTGTGGGTGTGTGTGTGTAGGAGGGGGGAGAGGCCACATTGAGGCTGAGGCGGGCCCAGGGGGATTTCCTCGGACCCGGGGCTCGGCCCACGCATGCTCGCCGCCGAGACTCCACTTCCACTCTCGTGCTTGTGCAAGGCTTCCATTGTCTCACCTCTGTTCAAGGGAACAAAAGGTAAAGTCCCTGCCAGGTGTGTACCGCAGGCTGGGCATGCCCTGGGCTCACACCCAGACACGCTCCTACAAAGAAAGGTTATCGCAAGTGCGGTGAATAAAAGATGAATTCATCAAATTGATGTACATTGACATATATGGGCTTTCTGGCGGGGCGGTCTGCGGGTTGGAAGAGAAGGAGAGAGGGAAGGGGGATGCAGCATAGGACACGAGGTGGGCATCGTACCCAGGCCGGGTTATTCCTCTACAGGGTTAGCTCACTAGCGGGTTGAGCCGACCGAGTCAATCACACGCCATTTGAAATGTAAGCGGTATGGACCTCGCACGCCCAGTCAGATTTTGACATTGTACCGGTTTCGAGATCCCTAAATACGGATTCCGAAAAATCTGACTTGGATATGCAAAGACCTTTAGTCTGTGTTGTTTGTGTAGTCAGCCTGTGTGTGTGTGTGTGTGTGTGTGCGTGCGTGTGTGCGTGTGTGCGTGCGTGCGTGTGTGCGTGTGTTTGTGTGTGTGAGCTGCAGTGATTGCCCTGTTGACTCTGGATTGAGACCCTCCTCTCCTCATTAGCCGGCCTCAGAGGGAGGATGTTTACCCCCCCGGCATTTTGCCAAAAGTTGTCCTTTTGATAAGGAGTGATAAATGGTTCTGTTTTCCAAAGAGAAGCCCAAATTGGTTCCATCCCAAAAACGTGTTTTCGTACTCAGGAGTTAATAGTACTCAAGGGCTTAATGTCCTTTCTTCGAAAATATGTATGTCCTTATAAACAAGGTTATACTCCCTTTCCCCTTTGACCTTTTAGGGGCCAAGTTGGAAGAGATGGAGCTCTATTCTGAGTGTGGAACAGCGACCAAAGCACTGCATTGCAGAGCAAATGTATATGACTAGGCCATCATCTGGACTGCAGTATATCACCAAAAAATCATCTTTTGCATCCAAGTTTCGGGCAGAACAAAGAAAGCCCTGCCCCATTTTCAGATATAGGGCATTCAGGCAGAATCCAGCTGCCAACAGAAGCCACAGAGGACTTCAAATCCTGTCAGATGAAGAGTTTCCCCGCTTATGTTGCTCAATTGTCACACCAGAGCAATATGCCTATCACAGTACATAAATGTTAATGCAGTGGTGAATGATGAAGCATAACCACCAGGCATTAAGCTGGTAAAGCGAGCCGATTTAAAGGCGTGTTCAAGGAATGTACGCTAGGGTGGTGGACAATGGGCCAGCTGCCTGATGCAATCTCCCTGCAATCTGGGTGGCTGGCAGCCACCTGAGATTCACACACATGTATAGACGCACTCACACACACACACAGACACACACACACACACACACACACACACACACACACACACTCACACACACACTGACACACACACACACACACACACACATATCCACACACACACATGCAATGCCCATACCCCTTTGTCCTCTTCCGCCTATTTAGCCATTTTTAAAATGGGTGGCTCTCTCATCTGTCTAGAGAAGTGCAACAGATGTATTGGACATCTTCTCACACACATACACACACACAAACACACACACACACACACACACACACACACACACACACACACACACACACACACACACACACACACACACACACACACACACACACACACACACACACACACACACACACACAAACTGTACTGTACACACACCATGGCAGCCAGCCATTTCTTCCATGTAACTAATGGGACGTCCTGTTGAGGGAAGGGTGGTTGTTACTGTGCCTCTAGCTCCATCTCCCTGGAGGACGCCATCTTGGTTCTGTGTGTTTCTCACTGAGGTTCGGACCGACCCCCACTCCCTCCCAGTCTTTTATGTGGAGCTCTGCAGTGGGTGTGTGCGCTTGTTTTTGTGTGTAGCGCACACACACACACACTCGTAGCAGATCTTATTTTGGGGGTTTTTTGAGCTTGTTGTTGTAGCCTCTCTAAACACAAAGGCTTGCTGTAAGGTGGCTCGCAGAGATTGCTTTGTTTACGGGATGATTGTATTGTTATATGTATGAATAAATGCAAGGCAATTAGGTTGAAATGATGAATGCAAGAAGGGTGTGATAGTCACTGTAGAGGCTAGGGTCTTCGCCTCCCTGCCAAAAGGTACAGAGTCTGATCCCAGATGTCCACAGTCTACACGTAGGTATCCCAAGAGGCCTTAGGCCTCACTGCCCATTCATAAACATGGTTCTGAATATACAGTACATCGTTAGACTCATCATTTCTTCTTCTTTTCAATACAGACACATCGATATAATCATAACTACAGGTCGCTAACACGCCAATTATAAAACCTGGCTCAATTTCGTTGTCATTGTACAAAAAACACATGACAATTATACTATTTAAGCAGGTGCCTGTGAGTTAAAGAAACTGCATTTTAATTTGTGCAAAACAATTCCAGCAGTTTATTTTCCCACACATTAAATGAAGCAACGCTTTCAACCTGGCGATGACCACAAAGCAAAGCATCTGTTGGAAACACAAGTGTCTGTATAGCCGTGAGATGCATTCAGCCCCTCTCTCGACTGAATTCAGCAGTGAATTCATATCATTTGGCTTTGTTTCAACTCATCCCTTATAGTAAACAAGCATTCTCTTCCCTCTAGTCTTCAATAAAAGGCTGTGTGTTGATCATGGCACATCCTCCACCACGCCTTGGGCCTCATCACTGGAAACTGCTTTTATAGCCGGCAAGAGAATTAGGACGGCCAAATGAGCTCCCTCTCTCTCTGTCTCTGTCTCTGTCTCTGTCTCTGTCTCTCACTCTTGCTCTCGTTCTCTCTCTCTCTCACTCTCTATCTTTTTCTCTATCTCTTTAGATACACACACACACACACACACTGGACATATGAAACACTTTTTTTATTAACATTGGCTTAATGTTGTTCGCCACATATATCGTCTTCAATTGAACATTAAACACATGCGTGGGCACACACAGACAGGCAAACGCACACACACACCTTAAGCTTGTGTTAATTATCCAGCATTAATAAGCACTTGGACTGAAACGAAGCTTGATAAGACCACTAACGACAAAGGAGATGTGGCTGTCCCTCGCTCTTGCTCTCGTTCTCGCTTTTCTCTCTCTCTCTCTCTCTCTCTCCGTTTTTTAATGCCACCTATAAATCACATAGTAATTATTACTTCATTAGCGTGTTTTCCTATGATTCACTACAACCATATTTCAAAAACATACCTTGAAGGAACCGGTTATTATCAGCTTGTCACCGTTGCCATGGCGATAACTCTTTACCCCAAGCCCCCTCCAAGCTAACCAGGTGGTCGTTTTATGGCAAAGCAGGGAGGGGGGGGGGGGAGGGGGGGGGTGAAGGTGTATGTTGGAGTATCACCATATCCAGGACATATATAAGGCACTATGCTAATGTATGACTCTTTTTTTGCCCTTGGTTCGTTTATTTGATTCTCTCCACAAACAAAACTGAACTATGCTGGACTATCCACATGGATGGTCAACTGAAGAGGCAGTAAACTGTATACCAAGTATCTCTCAGGACTATCCAGTACCCAGGCAGCATCAAGGGGTCATTTCACCTCTATCTTTATCCTTTTATTTTAAACTCCCCACCTGTGTGTGTGTGTGTGTGTGTATTTGTGTATGTGTGCATATGTATGTGTATGTGTGTGTGTGTGTTTGTATGCATATGCGTGTGTGTATGAGTGGATATGTATGTATATGTGTGTGTATGTGCATGTGTATGTATGAATGTGTGCTTGTGTCAGTGTGTGTTTACATGTGTAGGTGTGGTGACTAAGGCTAAGCCGGTCTCGTGTCTCAAGGGGAGATTGGTCATCCTAATAGAATACAATCAGTTCCTCCTACACACACAGAGGCGCACACACTGTTTGCAGATGGCACGCACACATACACAAACACAATGGTACATCACCCACGCAGCTATTCACCAACGCACAGCACATCCACTGCTTGTTGTGACCGAAGCGGGCATCAGGCGCAGGTATGGAGAGCGTCCGTCTCCAGGGGGGATCACAGGGACCCATTAAGACGCCCGGTTCACGCTGCGTGTTCACAGCCCAGCAGTCAATACAGGCGGCCGGTCGTGTTGCAATGTTTTGCGTCCTGCTGTGTTTTGTTTATGCATGTGCCGCGTCTGTGATCTAATCGACCACCTTATTGATGTTAAAGCCAAGTCCTGCCGTGTATCTCTTTACCTGCCCCTATAATCACACATTCAAAATGTCTGGTGGAGCAAGCCAGTTGACCCGGGTTCTCTCTCTTCTTCTTCGGTGGTGTTGTGGGAGCAGGCGCTCAGAGGACGAAGTGGACATGGACAAGGTGACGGCTGCCATGGTGCTGACCAGCCTCTCCACCAGCCCATTGGTCAGGAGCCCGCCCGTCAAAGTCGGCGGTGAGTACCGCACTACCCACTTCGCCATGTCCCGCCTGCCACATAAAGGATCTGATCATATTCCGCTTCCCCAGCCAAGAAAAACTGCAGAACGCACGCATCTATCTATCTAGCTTTTTTACGGATTAAATGGCTGAAAGGCAACTTTTCTTCGGCCTCATTTACTATTCAGCCTTCCATGTCCGACCGTCAAACCAACAAAGAATCATGGAAACAAACATGGATTTGAACAAATCGTTGCTTTCAAAATAGCTAATAGCCCCACCAGCTAGGCTGCGGGAGGGGCCTTGTCCCATGTAGATCTGTAATGGCATTACATTGTTCTCCTCCATAGCTGTCATGGGGTCATTGCACTTGGTTTAGTGTACATGTTGATAAATCGCTGCCTCCTGCCGTGCTTCCCCCCCACCCCACACGGCATTGGTTCCTGTGTTGGAGGGGGGGTGGCCCGCCTCCAACACCGGAACCAATCCCGTTGGCAGAACCCCGAGTGCATGGGTTTTGAGTGGCAGCCCAACTCTACATTGGACTGGGCAGAGGTCCAAAGCGCTGCCCTCAAACGCAATCTCCCCCCCCCCCCCCGCCATGAAATCAGACGCCGCTGATGCACAGACACGCAGCTCTGCCATTCGAGGCGTGTCTGTGTGCGGGTGTCGCAGCCCACACACAGAAGAAGCGCTATATGTTCCCATTGCTTCATGCCCACATGATGCAATAATGTGTGTAGGATGTCATGTGCCATACTACATGCAACATGTACATGTTATCTGCTGGACACAGCCCACCATATGTTCCGTACCAAATTATGTGTGCATTTGTTCAGGTTTATGTCAAGAGTTTATTTTGAGTATGTTCCAATTGTCAACATAATCTGGATCATGCTACACCTGAACATGTTTATTTATATACCTGCAGCTTTGTTATATATTTGTTTTTATTGCACCAAGAAACCTGATTATTATAGGTTTTTGAATCTGTATCATCTTCTGCTCTCGATAGAAGCAACTTTGGTTTTAACTTTTTGTCTGGATGGAGATGAAAGCAAAATGCTTAAAGGTTCAAACGAAAAGTTCACTTGTTTCTTTCAACAATCCTAACAAAATAATTTAATTGCAGTTTGAAGGTTCTATGCAAATTTCTCCCTCAATTATTTACTCAACACAAAACGAACACACCTCACACACATTTAATTGTCTTTGTCGCTCTCGTTTCTCATTATGTCTCTGGCACGTGTGCCATTTGTGCAAAAACAC
The DNA here is from genome assembly GCF_949987615.1 of Pollachius pollachius. NCBI lineage: Eukaryota > Metazoa > Chordata > Actinopteri > Gadiformes > Gadidae > Pollachius > Pollachius pollachius. The sequence goes on along the minus strand of NC_136946.1, from coordinate 15,463,997 downwards.
ACACACACATACACGCACAGAACACACACGCACATACACACACAGAGCACACACATACTGTGGCAACCCGTTTCCCCGATTGTCAGATACCCGGTAGGAATAACGCAGAAAGCAGGGGTTAAAGCCGCAGCCGGCGTTTATTTCCACAGCATAAATAGTCTGTATACTCGTGCTAGGGTCTCCGTGAGCCTCTAGCTCGCCGGCGTGGTGCGGAATCCCTCCGTGTCGCTTCGTCGTGGTGCGGACTCTCTCCGTGGCACTTCCTCGTGGTGCGGACTCTCTCCGTGGCACTTCCTCGTGGTGCGGACTCTCTCCGTGGCACTTCCTCGTGGTGCGGACTCTCTCCGTGGCACTTCCTCGTGGTGCGGACTCTCTCCGTGGCACTTCCTCGTTCGCCCGGTCTGGTGCGCCTTTTAAACCCGGCTTCTGGTCCTTTCCCTTCCTCCGGCCAGGTGTCCCTGATTGCGCTGATTGGGGGGAGAGACGTGGTGCTCTCTGTCGCCGGCTGGAGGTTGGCGACGGTAAACCCGGTCTACTGCGTGTCCTCGGACCCGCCCGGTCCGAGGTCCGGCGGCGGGATGCCACAATACACAGACACATATCATGACAAATACAATCATACACAACAGCACACATTCCTGTTCTCTACCTTTGAGAAAATCCATTTCTCTTTGCGTGGAGAAAGGAAACCTTTGATCCACATAGAAAACAGAACACTTTCAAAAACAACCCAATGGAATCCAAGACTAGAAAGTGTCCTATTCTATTTTGTGTCACAGTCAGTGGTGTTGGCGGATTTCCCTTTTGTGTGAAGTGTAAATAGAGCTGTCAGCCCTGAATAGTGTCTTGCTTTTCCATCAAACATGGATCAGCCTCCCAGGCCTTCACCAGCGCTGTGTTGTCTGCAAACATGAACAGAGAAACTTTGTGCTCGGTCTAATAACTGTCTTTACTTTTTATTCTATCATCTTTCACCCTTTCTTGCTCCTTCCTCCTCATAACTCCTTCTCCTACTTTGCCCCTTCCATTCCTTCTCCACCCTCTTCTTCCTTCTTTCCTCTCTCCTCCTCCTCTCTCCTCTATCCTTCTCCACCCTCCCCCTCTCCTCTCCTCTCTCCTCTCCTCCCTCCTCCCCATCTCCTATCTTCTCCTCTCTCCTCCTCCTCTCTCCTTCTCCACCCTCCCCCTCTCCTCTCCTCTCTCCTCTCCTCCATCCTCCCCATCTCCTATCTTCTCCTCTCTCCTCCTCCTCTCTCCTCTATCCTTCTCCAACCTCCCCCTCTCCTCTCCTCTCTCCTCTCCTCCATCCTCCCCATCTCCTATCTTCTCCTCTCTCCTCCTCCTCTCTCCTCTATCCTTCTCCACCCTCCCCCTCTCCTCTCCTCTCTCCCCCCCCTCCTCCAGAGGTCCTGGGGGGCTCCTGGAAGGACCCGGGCTCCGCGGGGCCCTTCGCCCCGTCCAGCTACAGCTCGTCTGGGGGCTACTGGAGCTGGTCGGCGCCCAGCGACCAGTCCAACCCCTCCACGCCGTCGCCGCCCCTCTCCGCCGACAGCTGCAAGCCCTTCAGGGTGCCCAGCCTGGGGAACGCCGGCGGGGGGCCCCCGGGGCCCGAGGACCCCAGTCTGGACGACCAGGACGGCAGCAGCCTGCTGTTCGACGAGCCCATCCCACGCAAGCGCAAGGTGAGCGGGCGCCACCAGGAGACCCACGGGCCCTCACGCAGAAGGAGGAGCAGGATGGATAGAGAGAGAGAGAGAGAGAGAGAGAGAGAGAGAGAGAGAGAGAGAGAGAGAGAGAGAGAGGAGAGGGAGAGGGAGAGGGAGAGGGAGAGGGAGGGAGAGAGAGAGGGAGAGAGACATACAGACAGACAGACAGACAGAGAGAGAGAGATAGATACAGGTAGATATAGATAGATAGACAGACAGACGGACGGACGGACAGACAGATGGTTCTTTCAGGAAATTACACTTTAAGCAGCAGCAGCAAACCCCATGTTACAAATAGAATAAGAGTTAACAAGTAATTATGTGCAAAAAGTACTAAATGCTAAAGATATATATAAAATAATAATATACAAGAAGAATACTATACAAGCCAATATTTACATGATCAAACAGTGAATAAAAACAGTGCAAGAAAGGGAATTGGAGGAGACGTAGGGCAGTGATTGGCCGTCTTCAGTTTGTTCCCCCTAGTGAGTCAGGAGGAACTATGGGGGGCCTTTCGGAGAGATGAGTGGTTCGGAAGGAGAACAGCAACTGTTTGAAGCAACATGAAAACAAGAACACCGTGGTGTTTGGACCGAGAAAGGTTTTCACATCTTTTTGAACTGTTGTGGAACTCAAGACCCTGTTATTCACTTATTGTGACAACCCATGCGGACGAGTTGCCTCTCTTCTCCAGTGACGGGCAGCAGGGTCCCATACGACGCACACTTACCTGTCCGTCTACAAACCACGTTGGCCACGTTGACAAGGGGGTTTACAGACCCCTTCACGTCCTTGCGGACCCTCCTTGTGTCCACCGCAATGGACAGACTTGTGCGTCCCAAAAATGTTAACCTTCCGTCGAGGACGGAGCAGCAAGGGCTGTGATTGGTTCGCTAACTAAAACCCGACGCAGAACCAAAACAGTTTCACGACTGCGTTCGAAGCGTCTGCGTGGTCATTGCGACGCCGTGGAACCAACACTGAGCCCTGAGACTCTTCCCTCTCCCTACCTCCGTCTCGTCTTCTCTCCAGGTCCCTGCGCGTCTCGCTTCATTCCGCCCTTCGTATCCTCTTCGTTCTCTCCTCTCCTCCGCCCTCTACCTACCTTGACTCCTCTCCCCTTGCTCCCCACGTCCTCCCGTGACGCGTTTGGCCCTTCATAATTACTTTTCAGCCTGCGCTGATGTCCTCTGTGCATTGGCGCTTAATGATGTTAATACGGACGCCCGGCGGACCGACCAAACGGGGGAGGGAGGGGAGAGGAGGTAACTCTCCTTTATAGCCAGCAAGAGAATTAGGACAAACAAATGAGCTCTCACTCTCTCTCTCTCTCTCTCTCTCTCTCTCTCGCTCTGTCATTTGCTCTCTGTCATTTGCTCTCTCTCTCTCTCTCTCTCTCTCTCTCTCTCTCTCTCTCTCTCTCTCTCTCTCTCTCTCTCATTTGCTCCCTCTCTCTCTCTCTCTCTTCTCCTGGGGAAATCGATAAAGACCTCCGCTTGGCGGGAGAGATGCATTCATTTGTGGCTTATCGCGGCTGTGTGAAGCATGGAGGAGCAGACAGCGAGGAGTGTGGGGGTGGGGGAGAGAGAGAGGAGCTGGGGAGATGGAATGGATCCAAGCAACAGGGAAGGGAGAGGAGGAGGAGGAGGAGGGTATGAGCTGAAGGAGGGGTGAAGGGATGGTTGGGGGACAAAGCAAAGAGGAGCCTTCATGGGAAACAGGTTTTACATTTGCGGGTATGAAATTACTGGCACACACATGTACAGGTACACACACACGCACACGCACACGCTCGCGCGCACAGGCATAGTTCCAGGCACAGGCACAGGCATACACTGACACACTTGCACACAGGGACAAACACATAGAAACAAGCATGCACACACACACACACACACACACACACACACCAGGTTTCACATGGAAATGCTCCACAAACCCCCGTCTTGTGCGCCGCGTCTTTTTCTTGGTAAGACAAAGACGGGCCAGTGCTCCCCATTCAATTAATTGCACAATTCTTCTCCAAAGAGCGTAACACCCACACACACACACACACACACACACACACACACACACACACACACACACACACACACACACACACACACACACACACACACACACACACACACACACACAGACTTAACAATGCACGGGGGACAGAGAGATGATTGTTGTGTGTGCGCACAGGTCTGAGCAGAAGGGCTGGGGAGGGGCGGCGGTGGATAAAAAAACATCCAAATGAAATAGCAAGCCTCCACAATGGCCTGACAGACAGGCTCATAACAGCAGTTTCTAAAAGGTCCTCTGAGCCGAGGGCTTTGGAGCCGTCTTAGCACGGCCAAACCTCTGAAGAGGCCGCGACCGAATAACCAAAACAATGGCCGACTCCTCTGCGGCCCGGAGAAACGTCTAATTACAGTTGGCCGATGGAAGACACAAAAAGTTGCGCTCGCTGAAGACCACTGTCGGGTGAATGTGTCTTGGCTCCATCGTCCTCCTCTTCCTCGTCCTCGTCCTCCCTCGGTTCTGATGATAGATGAGGAGGGGGAGAGAGGGATGCAACCTTCGTCAGGCTTCAACGGCTCTGAAAAATGGTTAGATGGCGGCTCGCTTTCACTGAGGGGGGAGTACTGTAGGGAGGAGGATTCTGAGAAATGACTGTTCGACACTCATTATGTTACACAGGCTCACGAGCGAGAGTTAATAAGGGCTCCCGGTGTGTTCACTCCGAACCCCGAGGTACTTTGAGGAGTTTGACGAGGTGAATTTTAAGTGTGTTGCATTAGCGAATCAGAGGCGACATGAAACTTGTTTTGGGTATGCTCTCAAATTGGTCTGCTCTCAAAGGGGTTGGTAGTTTCTGGTTGGTTTAAACCCGGACAGTGTGAATATGTTAGAATACCTCAAATATACTGTGAGACACAATCGGACTAGTGGCTCTAATCGCACTCCACATCAAGTAGTGTTATTAGATATAGTTTCTCGAAACGAAATATCAATGATGAGCAATGAACTCTAATGTGTGAGGCATTTAAAGGAACATGTTGGTGAACTCTGAACCTTTTCTTCCCAGAACTCCATGAAAGTCATGTTCAAGTGCCTCTGGAAGAACTGTGGAAAGGTGTTGAGCACTGCAGCGGGCATCCAGAGACACATACGCACTGTGCACCTGGGGTGAGAGACACACACACACACTCACACCAACTCAGACAGTCAGACAGACAGACAGACAGACAGACAGACAGACAGACAGACAGACAGACAGACACAGACATAAACAGATGCACTGTGCACCTGGGGTGAGAGACACACACACACACTCACACCAACTCAGACAGTCAGACAGTCAGACAGTCAGACAGTCAGACAGTCAGACAGACAGACAGACAGACAGACAGACAGACAGACAGACAGACAGACATACACAGACATAAACAGACGCACTGTCCACCTAGGTTAAGAGTTACACACGAACGCACACATACACACACACACATACACATTCACTGTCCACCTGAAGTGAGAGATACTTACACGCACACACAGGCACACGCACACACAAAAATACACTAGTGCCTAGCTTCCCCCGAGCGTTGTGGTGCGGCTCGGAGCTGGACAGCTCGGTTAAGCTAAATCGGGCTAGCATTTCGCGTATTACGCACACACATACGCACTGTCGAGATGGGTTGAGAGATACACGCACGCGCACACACACACGTACACAGACACCGTCCACCTTTGGTAAGAGATCAACACAAACATTCACATACACACACAGACACACATACACACACACACACAGACACATGCACATTAACAACAGACACCCACACACACACACACACACATGTATACACAGACACTGTCGGACTTTTCTAAGAGATCAACACACACACACACACACACACACACACACACACACACACACACACACACAGACACAGACATACACACACACACAGACACATGCACATTAACAACAGACACACACACACACACACACATACACACACAAACATTAACAAACAGACACACACACTGTCCACCTGGGGTAAGAGATGAAATTACAGACAGACACACAGACAAACACACACTCAACCTGGGGAAAAAGATTAACTCACACACACACACACACACACACACTGCCCCCCCCGCTGCCCCTTGCCCTCCCCATCAACCTGTCCCACTTCTAATCAGAGGCTGTCAAAACAAGGGATTAATGCCGGAAAAGATTATCGTCACGGCACAACTTGCTGCTCTGGGCATGCGGGTGGGGTCGGAGGTTTGTGTGTGTATGGGGGGTGTGTGTGTATATGGCTGGCTGGGGGTTGATGGGGCAACCCAATTGAATGAGGGAGCTGCGCCAAGGCTATCGTGGCGCAAAAGCCGTGCACACTGGAGGCGCTCCCCGGGTCTCCGTATCCATCCGCCAGTGGTCGGAGCCACTGGGGTGTAGCACATGAGGTTAACACAGCTGGTACTGTGGACCCCCCCGCTGGTCCCGGGTCTCGGATCCCCCGGCTTCAGGTCCTGAACCTGGGGAAGCCCTGTAATTCATACTGACATTCAATTACAGCACGCCTGCTCCTCTCCGCTGCACACACGCTCAGGCACATGCACGCACGCATACACATGTTCACACACACACACACACACACAAATACTCACACACACACACACATACTCACACACACACGCACATGCACGCACAAACACACACAGATACACATATTCACAGACACACACACACACACACACACACACACCCATGCGCCCGCGGCGGTCTGATAAGCGGGCTGACAGTGATGTGGAGCAACACCGACACGAGGTGTCTTAAAAAACGGGCTTGACGTAATGGAGCAGATCCTGAGGCCCCGCCCCCTACCTAGTCCAGGTCCTCTCTGAGGCCCCGCCCCCCACCTAGTCCAGGTCCTCTCTGAGGCCCCGCCCCCCACCCAGTCCAGGTCCTCTCTGAGGCCCCGCCCCCCACCTAGTCCAGGTCCCCTCTGAGGCCCCGCCCCCCACCTAGTCCAGGTCCCCTCTGAGGCCCCGCCCCCCACCTAGTCCAGGTCCCCTCTGAGGCCCCGCCCCCCACCTAGTCCAGGTCCCCTCTGAGGCCCCGCCCCCCACCCAGTCCAGGTCCTCTTAATAACTGTACAACAGGTTGTAGGGTCATGACGGGGTGGTATCGAGGCCCTCACCACCCCACTACCTGCCGGGACCCTAACCTCCACTGCGGCCCCTCCTGTTATCCACGGCTTCCACATTGGCCTTGTTACCCATCTGATTCCTACGTCTTTGATTTTCCCTCCCACACGCACCGCCCTCCCCCCCTCCCCCCCCCCCTCCCCCCCTCCCCCCCTCCCCCCCTCCCCCCCTCCCCCCTCCCCTCCCCTCCCCCGTCGCCAGGCGGAACTGCGACTCGGACTGGAGCGACGGCGAGGAGGACTTCTACTACACGGAGATCAAGCTGAACACGGACGAGGGCCTGGGCGGCCCCTCCCCCGCTGCGCCCTCCGCCCTCCCCCCTCCCCTCCCCCCTCCCCTCTCCCACCCCCCCGCCCAGCCCGGCCCCGCCCAGCCCGGCGGCGGCGGCGGCGGCGGCGGCGACGCCCACCGCTCCCCCGTGCAGAACAGCATCGGCATCTCCGTCGCCAAGGACAACCACGGCGGCGTCTGCAACGGCCGGCTCGGAGGGGGGGGCGGGGCCACGCCCCTGAGTCGCTCGGCGCCCAGCGCTCTCTACCTCATACACGCCGACCACGCCTACCAGGTGTGTGTGTGTGCGTGTGTGTGTGTGTGTGTGTGGGTGTGTGTGTGTGTGTGTGTGTGTGTGAGTTGAAATACTACTACTACTAATGCTACTGTTGAGAAGATGAGGATTCAAGGGATTTGTAATGCTTCTCAGAGTTTGATATGTAGCTTGAACACAAAGGTAAACAGGCATTCTGTTATTCTGTTATTGTTAGTCTTTGTTTTTCTGCACCCAACGGTCATCATTTAACCACTAACCCCGTCCTGGAGGAACTGAACTAAAGTCATGTTCTTAAAACTCATCTTTTAACTTCCCAGTCAGTCCTGCTTACCTTGTTTGTAAACCCCCCACACAAACACACACAGACAGACACACACACACACACACACACACACACACACACACACACACACATACACACACACACACGTATGCTCTCTATATCCTTTTTCTTAAATTGACCCGATAGCATCTGTATTTAGTTGTTTGAATTGATATACTTATTAATTTGCGTCTCTCTATCACCGTTGTGACTCCTCCCTCCTCCCCGACCCCCAGGCCACCGCTCCGGTCTCCATCCCCTCCACCGACAGCGGCTGTGGGGGTCCGGCCGTGGGCAGCTTCACCCCCACCAACAGCTTCAGCATCTCCTGGCAGTCCCCGCCCGTCACCTTCACGGGGAACTCGGTGAGCGCTCTCCTCCTGCTCAGCCACCGGCGGGACCTTTGCACTTCTGTCATTTCCTTGCAATAAGAGTATAGGAAGGTAAAGGACTAAGTATGCCAGTGCGGACGTGATATGTTTTTCACGTCAAACCGGCTTGCGCCTTAAGGAAATGAAATGAAATCTGAATATGTTTAAAAGCTTGTGCTAAATGAATAAGTAGTTGGCCGGAATGGTGAAAACAGATCATATCAATCTTCAAGAGGTAAGGTACACTAAGGTAGAATGCCTGCTTCAAGCGCGAAAACTAAAGTCCGTACCAAATATACGGAAAGACAAACTGTTATCCAGGTTCAATGCGCTACCGAACTCTTCACTGTACAGCCTCCCAACCCGTCCCTCCTCCCCCCTCTCTCCTGGCTCACGGCCGGTGTTCACTCCTCAGGTGTCCCCCTGTAAGAGCCAGAGCTTCAGTGACCAGCGGCCACAGACCATCGCCGTGCTGTCCTCGCCCCCCAGAGCCACGGCCGCCATCAGGTACTGAGGCCACGCCCCGACGCCCACCGCTAAGGCGCACCACTTGGTGTTTTAGATTATCTTGTTAGCAATCCACGAGCCCCTCCTTAGCCCCCCTCGGCTTTAAAGCTAAAGTCACGGGAGCTCGCGCCGCTCGCTGGGAAGAGCTTATCTTGTTAGCAAGGTGACGTAGCCCCCTTCCAAATAGGCTAATGCTAAAGTCATGATAGCTCACGCCACTTGTTTTGGTTTGACCTTGTTAGCACTGGTCCCGGGTGGCTCTGTCTATCCAGTATTCATTCAACGTAATGGGATCGCTTTGGAATATACATTTGTCGGAGTATTCTCCATGGCGAGTATTTGGTTTGACCTTGACCTTAACAACATTGACCTTCTTGAAGGCTTCTATGAATGAATGATGAAATTCTGTCTATTACAAAAGCCTATTTTGTTAGAAAGTACCGTTGGAAATTGATTCTTGAGATGTATTGTTTGTAATAGCCCCCTAGTTTCCATAAGCCGAGTTAGCCTTAAAAAGAAACATAGCTACGGTCATTGTTCAGTTTCCAATGCAGAGGACAAAGCCCGTGGTCCATGGTCTCGCAACGGAGGACATACAGCCCATTCTTGGATGGCTACTCGGGACTCCATTTGATATTTTTTCATAAACTAAAAGGACTAAAAAACATTGGATGGGGTTCTTCATATGTCGCTCCGATGCTTGGCAAAATGTAAATGTGTAGCAATAGGCTTTGGTTGTCAGTCATGATGTCACTCAACATTTGCTGTGCTATTTTCTATCTCTCCCTCCCTCCCTCCCTCCCCCCTGCCCTCCCTCTCTCCCTCTCTCTCCCTCTCTCTCCCTCTCTCTCCCTCCCTCTCGCTCTCTCCCCCTCTCCCTCCCCCCTGCCCTACCCTTGCCTCCGTCCCTCCCTCCCTCCCTCTCTCCCTCTCTCTCTCCCTCCCTCTCTCTCTCTCTCCCTCCCTCTCTCCCTCCCTCCCTCCCCCCTGCCCTCCCTCCCCCCTGCCATCCTTCCCTCCCTCTGTCTCTCTTTCCCTCCCCCTGCCCTCCCTCTCTCCCTCCCTCCCTCTCTCCCTCTCTCTCTCACTCCCTCTCTCTCCCTCCCTCTCCCTCTCTCTCCCCCTCTCCCTCGCCCCTGCCCTGCCCTCCCCTTCCCTCCCGCCCTCCCTCCCTCCCTCCCTCCAGCCGGAAGGTGCGTGGTGAGGGTAAGAAGTGCCGGAAGGTGTACGGGATGGAGAACCGAGACATGTGGTGCACAGCCTGCCGATGGAAAAAAGCCTGCCAGAGATTCACCGACTGATGCTCTGCCCTGCCCACCACAAAACCAACTAGCCCCGCCTCCACGACGCCCCCGACCCCTGGTGCTTTGGCCTCCTGGGAATGGGCTGTGGGAAAGAAGTGTGAAGACCAACATTTTGCATGCTCATCCTCCCTTGACATTTGTGTCAATATCTGGCTTCGCCCCCTTAAGCTCCCCCCTACTGCTACTCTAGACCAATCCCGTGGTTGAAGACACCAAAGGGGCAGCCGGGTCCACCAATAGCATTTCCCCGTCCAGGTTGTCCCGGAGCTTTATGCCCATCCTTCCTTCCTCCCTTCCTTCCTTCCTCCCTTCCTTCTTCCGTCCTTCTTTCCTTCCCCAGACTTCGGGGAAAACCCACGTGCAGCTAAACAGGGGAAGAAAAAGAACCGAATTGACGCATATCTGCGGTTTTATATTGTTTTTGGAGTTTTGTGCTGTATCTTTCTATGTAACTCTCCCATCTGTTTATCAATGGAAAGTATACAAAGTTAACTTCAGAAGTAGTTACGAGTTAACCTTTTGGTCCATAGAACTCAAGAAGGCAAGTGAGGTCTTGGCTTGAGTTTTGTTTTGTCCGAGGTAGTGGTGAAGGAGGAGAGGCTTCCCCCTTCTTCTCCACATGTCCCACTCTTTATAGTGGGCCATTTCTAATCCCCCCCCCTTTTGCAGCTTCTGTGGCCCAGCACAGGACGGTGTGGGTCACAGGATGGAGGGCCGTGGGGCAAGGTGTAGTCATAGAACCAGCCGGAGGCCACAGGACATACCATAATGAATGATCAACGCAAAAGACTCCACATACAAACACAACATATTACATTCACAGTCAGGGAAGGCAGATGGTACAGACCGCAGCAGACTGCATGCGGACACAACCGGTACTATTTTATATCTCTCTCACTTTTCTAACTGAATTTGTTTGTCTTTTTTTTTATCAGGAATGTGATTTTAAAAGAAAGCAAAAAATAGAATCTGCAACAAAACTGGTCAATACAGCACCACTTACATCTAAACCGTTTCTCACACGCCACACAAAAACAATACGTTACAACCAAAATGTACTCTGTGTGTTCTTGGTATCCTTTAATAAGTCTGTGTACCATGGTCGATGTTCTATTGTTTTTTCTTTTGTTATTTCGGCTGTGTCCGATTAGTCAGCTCAACCGGAGGGGGCGGGGGGAAAGGTTCATAACCAAAAGTAAGGCACTTGCACTGTCTGTGTGTGTGTGTGCGTGTGCCTGTGTGTGCGTGTGTGCGTGTGTGTGCGTGTGTGTGTGTGTGTGTGTGTGTGTGTGTGTGTGTGTGTGTGTGTGTGTGTGTGTGCGCGTGTGTGTGTGCGTGTGATGGAGCACTTGGTACTTCTAGAGAGTTGATAACCTCTTGTTACTCACATCATGTCCTGGACATTGTGATCACATAGCTAGTAGAGGAACTCAGACATTAAGGAAGCCTAACATAAAATGCACTCTGTTTTTAGAGCAGCGGCTCTTTGACAAGCTCTAACTCACATTGTTAACAGACTAAAAAGTGTCACGCAATGGTGAAATGGTCAAAACTAGCTTTGGACCATTTTGATCACTTCTGGTCTCCATGTGAACAAAATCTTTTTTTCAACGAAATCTCCATTGTGATTTCAAAATGGAGTGATCAAGACGAGCATCCGCAGCACATTCAGTACCGTAGGAACAAGCATAATGAATCATGCTACTTGAATTATTGTCCAACCTTTCCCTGGGAATCTAGGAAAAAACTTAGAACCATACCAAAATATTAACTGACCTTAGTGTATTTACTGACCTTGGAGGATGTCCTTTCCTCCTCCAAGCTTTGATTTTGTGACATGCTCATAATGTTGTGAAACGGTTGGAAATGTAGTATACAATACAAAGAGAAATCTTATCAACATCTGATAATGGTTATACTATATACTATATACTATACTGGTTAGACATGAATTTGTTTATCCAACCTTTTCTCTCAAATTCATGAATTTTTGCACAATTTCTAGCACATCTGAATCAAAATAGGTCGCCCAAGAAGCCAACACCAGCCATTAAACTCGAGAGGCTTAGCCTCCTCAAACCATCGCTTCCCTCCTCACACCGACAGCGCTTTCTGTGTTCACCTCATCTGTGTTTATCTTTTATTTCAATAGAGATATGTCAAGCTAGTATTTTCTCAAAATCTCTTGTCTGCCACACTTTGAACCAAGAAGGTCTCGTACTTGAGAGTTCAGTGGAGGTTTACTCTCACAGCGGGAAATTGGAATAGGCTAAAAGTCCTCTCTTCATTCGTTATGTTGTGTTTCCTTTCATGTCGTTACTCTATTTTGAAATATTTGTGAGTATTTCAAAATGATCTTGCCATTATGTGAACGTATTGTTGCTTAAGAAGATTAAGACATATATATATATACTTAAAGAAAGAAAAATAGTATAAAATACAACTTTGGATTTAAAGGTAAATCCGAAAAGAGGCATGTTTTTTTTCAGCATTTTTTTTTTAACCCTTACATACCTACATGTATATATATATATATATATGTTTTGTTTAATTTTCATGTTCTTCTGAAAAGGAGATTTCCTGGCCAATTAAACCAGTTTCTATTTCTAACAGAGGAATGGTCACACATACACACACACGCACGCACACAGACACACACACACACACACACAGGGACATTCATGCAAAAAGACACATATCTGAAACAATGTTTGGCCAAAACCTTTATCTTATTCCTCCCAAAGCCCTCCTCACCGAGCCACACAGTCCCATTAGCAATTTGCTTGACTGACACCTCAGCGTGTCAGTCATGTGTCCAAGTGCGTTGTGTGTGTGAGCATCAATGAGCCCCAGGGCTGGCTGGCTGCCCCTCTCCCCCCCACCCAAGGCACCAGTGTTTCAGTGTCGGCCCTGCAGTCGTCGTCTCCCAGGGGATTCTCCGGCCGGTGGGATTGAACTGTTCAGTGGCACCAGGGGGCCGCCCATAACGGTCTCCTGCTGGAGTCCAAACCGTTTGACCGGGGAAGAGAACACGTTGATGTGCCGTGCGTGATGGAGAGAATCCAAACATTCCCTCATTTTCGGTTTGCTCGGCTCGCAGAGTTCACACACCATAAGTGATGTTTTGGGTGGATAATGTGGCATCCCTTTACGCTTTCCCCTTTCTGATTTCACCTTGGTTCTGTTCATTTCTTGTTTCATTGCATCCAGCCGCGAGGCTCTTCTTTAACATTCCTGACGGTGCTTCATGGGTTGTGTTTATAAATGACTTGTCTTCCACCATACAGAACCTGTTGAGTCCAGTGTAAAGGCCAACCAATGTATTGGTTCTGTTCCCTTTCCAATGAATCAATGACCTGAGCAAGGAGGCATTTTCAAGGCTCTTTTATTTTTGTATTTTAACCTATTCCATTTCATAATCAACTTATAACGGTGCTTCTAAAAGTCTCTCTATGAAACATTGTGTTTCTGTTTGTTTGTTTGTTTCACGCAGAGTTTCACTTCTATGTCTCCCATGTGTGCTGGTGATCACACCTGCAGCATACTCCATTTTGTACCCGCTGTTACTCTGTAGAACATGAAAATAAAAACACCATACGCTTACGTCTACCCAGTGTCCAGACAACCACTTTAGTCAACCCTAAAACACAAAACTTATTTTTTTCACTCTTTCCTTCCACTGCAGCGATTCTTTAGCTTGATTTATTAGTTTGATTTCCAGATAAATAGCTCTCATCGTTCCTCCTCCTACTTAAATTTCAGGATTTATTGTTGGCTGCAAGAACAAAACAAAAGGCCAACATTTATATTTACACGTTCAGTTAAATATTGTTGTACCTTTCCTACTTAGCTTATGTGCATGCTGTGAATTACAATAAAGTATTCGAGGGGGACAAGTGAAATATCAAGACTTCAATTATTCACATGCGGTGGATATAGGTGCAGGTGGGGGCCAACAATGAAATGAATTATGGAGGAACAGGAAAAAAAACGTTCCTGTTCTATTCAAACACAACTTGGATACCTGCCAACAGCAACTAGTCTACAACTAGAGAATAGTCAGAGCGTTAGTCATTGACATATGCTGTAAACACTACAATTGGCACAAACTCATCCAACAATACGTTCAAGGCATCCCCTGAATATATTTAACTGTCAAAAAAACACAAAAAGAATGAATTGATGAGGCTGGCACAACTACTCAACCATATGCTGACTACCACCCGAAGTCCCCAAGACGGCCTGACTTATTAAAGCCAGCCCACTGGGGAGGCCTCTGCTAGCATCTCAACCCCAAACTTCTCCAAACCTTCGTTGTGTAGAAGTCGGAAGGAATCGTAAAAGCTCAAACACTCAGAAGTATGAGGGATGTGTCTCTGTGTGTTTTAACACCCGTCTATCTGCCCCTTTTAGGATGCTAAACTGTACACTCCAGATTTCTAAAAAGATTAAAATAAAAAGCGGTTTTTGCTGCTCAATAACACAAGAGGTAAAAGTCATCACTTGTACGTACCGCACGCGTGTGTGTGTGTGTGTGTGTGTGTGTGTGTGTGTGTGTGTGTGTGTGTGTGCATTGTGTGGCCTCACAGATAACGTCTTGCAGTGACAGCCCAAACACCAATTGACAAGTTAACAGTTCTCATACCGCCATCTCCGCTCAGATTATTTTTCTTCTTCATATTTCATATCACCAGGGGTTGAGACTTCTG
>NC_136946.1:15394317-15441817 GCF_949987615.1 Pollachius pollachius | reverse complement strand
CAAGGATAGGGCTTCCACTAGCAGATGGCAATGGGTAGAATAAACGGCCCCTATTTCACCACCAGGTGTTAGTGGGATGAGCCAATTCAAGCCTTCAAAACCTTCCCTGCCCTGTGACTAAGTGACATCACAAGTGGGAGTTTAGATAAGCCTACCAGTTGCTTCAGTCCACTGGCTAGGCTGATCGTGACACAATGGTGACTGTATGTATGTTATTTATGGCACCCGTTGCACTCCTGACCATCCCTGGAAGGAGGGATCCCCCACTCTGCATCCTCCTCAAGAATTCTACCTTGCTAATTAAGGGATTTTTTTTTAAGGCTAGGGGATTATCATAAATATATGGCCTGTTAAGCCCTTTGAGACTGTACCTGTGATTACGGGCTATACAAATGCAATTTAATTTCATTTAATTATCGCCAAAGGTGTTGCCAAAAAGAACGAAATGGAGATCTTCGATATCACCACTTTAAATAGTGCTCTTAGTTGTGTGCATGCATTTATATAAACGTTTTACACACGTGTGTTATTTTCATCTTGTGTCATCATCTCATGGGAATTGTTGCGTAAAATAGAATAGGCTGACCCGGTTCTGCAGGTCCTGCTCACAATACAATGTAAGATCCTGCATTTCTATACATTTCTGACTCTGTCACAGCAGACCTCATGGGACACATCGATTATTTATTTTAACAATGTTAAAGTTTCTAGTTAGGATAATGAAATTAATGAAACAACAATTGCTGAAACATCTTACATGCAGTTTGTTTGTTATAAAATTGTGCAATCATAATGTAGACTAGGTCTTCATGTGTTTGTATGTCCCTCAGAATTTGCCACAAAGTGCTATTAAACGATGAACCCTATCAAGAGTGTGTCCGGTAACCGAAAAAGGACCGGACTTGGGTCCAATATAAGCTATGTTGTAAGAAAACATTTAAAAAACAACAGTTCATCAATATCACAATAACAATTGTCCATTTGCAACTTCCGTGGTCCTTCAAATAACATACATGTTCAATGTTCGTGCGTAGAGTAGGAATTCCCCTATTGCCTATGGGAGAACTGGTAGAGAATCAAAGTAGCGGCCGATCATGTGACCATTCATCAGTAGAGTGGCTAAAAATATGTACCATTTCCTACAAATCTTGTGGGTACTAGCCTGAAGAAATTAAGCACAAATGCAAACACATTGACCCCGTGTGACACGTAGGAGAGACACACAGGCATACACACAGAGTCCCTTTCCCTAGAATTCTGACTGTTAAAAATAATTCAAAAGTTTACTAAATATTACTATATCCATACCCATACAAACAACACATAAGAAATATTCAATGTTAACGGTTTTATTAGATTTAGTTGGCAAACAGCAAATAAGCATTTCTTGACATCCCCCCCCCCCCCCCCCCCCCAGCGGCTAAAAGCAACGCTTCCCTTCCATCAGACTGTGGCCCCATCGCCGTAACCTAGTTGAAGCTAATCACTGAACAAAGCAGGTCCCTGCTACAACCTCGCTGTTATACACCCTCCGTTCGGGCTCTGCAGTGTCTCTCTCGACGGTGTCGAAATACCCACAGGTCCCCCATAGCCGGCGCTGACTTGACGAAGGGAAATGTCTCCACCACAGACGCATGTCTGGTGGTTCCCCTCTGGTAACCAGCAGGGGTTGGGCCAAAACTACTGATGGAGCGGTCACAGCCGAGCAGGAAGGACCCCGGTGCAGCTCACGTCGAAGGAAGGCTTGTGGTACCTATACCTTTTGATGTCGTGTATTTTGTTTTCAGCAGCGGTGACGACTCCTCCAGTGCTAGGAATGCATGCATAGTCGGTTGTGGTCACATTTGTGCACGTCATTTCGGATAATGTCCTATTATTACGATAATAAGAGTCCCAGGCGCCCACGGGCGGCGAGGCAGGAGGGGGATTGTTTCAGCACACGTGTGCCTGCCCAGACAAGTGCTTCAGGACTTCAGAAAGAACTGACAAAGTTGACAAATAATCGAGCGCCCTGGATTTATACTTTTAACACATTTATGTGTGAAACAAAATCACCTTGAAGACTTGACAAAAAACAGCGGTCCCACTCCCAGGACCTGGATTTATCCCCTCTCACCTTTGGGAATACCACCTACAGCACCGTTCATTAGATTTTAAAACATTCACCCAATCAACAGTGAACATTTTGTGTTAAGATGTATATCATACATTTGGAATTTCGGTTTATGTGTTATTTGGGGAAGAAAAACACTTTGACAGTGATCACAAAAAGACATCACTTTCATCAAACACCTTTGAGGGGGGCGGGTGGTTTCATTATTTATTAGGTAGGTCCAAAGCTGGAAAGTTTTCATGGAAGAAAATAATTATTTTAACTCCTAAAATGTAGACAATTGTATCCAAAACATGAAAATGTAACAAATGCCATTCAGCCAATGTTGTGGCCATTGCACGAGAACAACAATGTCATTTTGGGCTTTATGTTTCACTAGCTGGTTACTTGAGACAATGGAGGAGTTATGTAGAGGAAAAAGGGAAGAGAAAGAGAATAAAAAGAGGAAGCCATTCAGGCAACAACTCAGATCTTTATTCTCAACATATTCGGCAAAAGTGGGCGTGTGCTAGCCTTCAAACTGAAGTGTAATACATACGATTGGCTTGAGAGCGCATACCCCCCCCCCCGACACTCCTAACCCACCCCTAACCCACCATCAAGCATGTGCCTTCAATCCCATGTTGGTTAAGTAGCAAGCACACGCTTCAGACAGGAAAGAACATTAAATCACCACAGAAACATGGAGGAGAGAAAAGTCACTTGTTTCCAATTACAAGCAGGGGTCTCGGCACACAAAAGGACACGGGCACGGGGCCAGAGCAGATTATATGTGGCGGGGGTTCAAAGGTCAGAGGTCAAGAGGCGTGGAGTGTGTGTGTGTGTGTGTGTGTGTGTGTGTGTGTGTGTGTGTGTGTCAGTGGGTGGGCGGTTCCTGGTTTGGCAATTCGTTGGGTTGGCTGAACAAAGGCTCAGGGTCCAAACTAGCGCTGCCATCCTGGTTGTCGTGGTTACTGAGGGTCCCGGGTGGACTCATCTTGGTCTGAGGCCCAGAAAGGAGGGAAAAGGAGGTGAGGGAAACGTTCATATAAATATATAGATTGGTGCGCAATCTACAACGTCACCAACCAGCGGCAGATGAATAACTTTATTGATTTTATAAAAGACTATCTCATCTTCAAAGTTAAATGCAGACAGTGTGGGCCACCAGAAATGATACATTTCAACAATTAAACAATTGTAAATGAAAAACACATGCTGGCGGTCATTTGTGAAGAGCTTGGATCGTACACTAGATGCATAACGTTACCTTAAGAGTGCCCACTTTCTCTTCGAAAGACTTGAAGGTGGGCTTGTTCCTGTCAGAGGAAGAGAGATTTACTTTGAAGTCATTAAGCAGTACTGTCCAGTTTTATCCGAAGTGACTAACAGGCATGTTGCTCAAGGATACCAAGATGTGGTCTTGGGAAGTTGGGGTTTGAACCCAGAACTTTTGGACTAGTGAGTGAAAAACCTGTTTTGGGAATATCTGAAAGTCACAGTCACATTCTCATTGAGTCATATGATATCCAGAGTTTAATGAGGTCCAGATCTCTTGACACTGAGCATAGGTTGATTACAGTGAATCACAACGAAGGGTCTTCTAAAATGACCCGGTTCCATTCTGTTCTACCGGTGGGTGAGATATTAGTTTCCCTTTCATACCACTTCAGGGCTTCTCTATGGTTATAATAGAGAAGATCTCCAAGCTACCAAGCTATCACTTACACTTCCTCATTGCAAAACAAAAGCGCCTTTAGGGACCTTATTCCACCAAAATAGACTGTGTTGTAATGCTCTCTATACTGCATATATCAGAATGATTGAAGGACATCTTTTGGTCTTACTACTTTTGGCTATTTAATAAAAAAGAAACACACTGAATTCAAGAACATAAATAAATGAACACTCAACATTTAAAAACCAACGAACTGAAAAAACGCAAAAGATGAGAATTCTTTCTATTTAGCTGTGTAGTCTATTGCCAGCCAGCTAGCTTGTGTGTAGCCTTACCTCATCACAGGCATGCTAGCTGAATGCTGTAAAGAGCGAATACTATCCGGCAGCATTAAAGACAAGAGAGAGCAGTTAGTCATAAGTCATTCGTTTGTGAGAAGTACACACACACACACACACACACACACGACTTTGAGACCCCAACCCCCTCCAACCCCTCTATACGTTCCAGCTAATACGTGAGGGTGTGTGGGTGGGGGAGGGGGGGAGGGGTCTGATAATCTTATTTAGAGCCCCCCATAATCCCAGTGGACTGGGGGAGGAGAGAGATTAGAATCGGGAGAGGGAGAAAAAAAAGAGACCCACTGGAGATAGGCTTCAAGCGGAACAGTCAAGATGGTAGGACGCTGCTCAACCCCCTAGTTACTCGATCCAAGGGGTGGTTGAGTGTACTCTGTTGATTACAGCCCAGGCCTCTGGGGGGAGTTAAGATATAGTGTGTGTTATGCATGCGCCTGCACAATAAATGTGTCACGTGGAAGGCGGGGTTGTGCAACTCCTAGCGAAGGGCTTGAGTGCCAGCTGCCTTCCTCTAAAGCACTTCATCAGGACGTTCCTCTCCCATCATCCATCAGAAGAGTTACCCCTCTGGTGGGCCATCTCTCTTTCAAGGGGGATTCAACATTGACCTGCTTCAGAATTGCACTCTACCCAGATTGTAGTAATCATAAAAATGTATTAAAAAGAAATATTTGTATAAGGCAGTACCATTTAATCATAATATCAATCAGTATGAAACACACTGAGTACAGAAAATAGCCTCCCTGTATTTTTATTTCCCCCTTTTCTAATGTGTTCTTTGGTTAGGCAGCAGGTAGTGGCGGACGCTAAACCATCGGTGGTTGTGCGCTCTCTTTGGGCCGGGGGTCTGGCTGGAGACTCTTACTTGACGTCCTCCAGCTTGCGGCTGATGGCGGAGCCCATGGTGGAGAGGGCAGCGGAGGCCTTCAGACCGGCTAGCGAGAAGGATTCGGACGTCCGCCGGTAGCTGCAGGAGGAGGCAGAGGGGCAGGAGGTTTCTGTTGGGTTATGTGGTCGTTCATCATACGCTCAAGATAAGGTTCATTATGGAGCACATGGGGGGGGGGGATTGGTGCTCAAGGATGAGGATATTGGAGATCGAAGCCCAGTGCCTTTCGGCTTCTCCAGCAGAAGGGTTGAGAAGCACAGGAAATGAATAGAGAATGTGTATGTGTGTGCGTGTGTGTATGTGAGATTATATTGTCCACATAGGACAAAAGATAAGAGAGATGGCCCTGGGGACCTGAAAGGTCGAACGCTGATCCTTCTTCTTCATATCTGCCAAACAATTTCTCTCTCAGAAGCCAAAGGTTGAATGCCAAACAAAAACCCTTTCCAGTAGAATGTCAGCCTTTAGAGGAGTAAAACCAAACCAAAGCCTTCTCTGCCCTGAAGTTTACATGGGCCAGGTAGCTGCTGCTAAGATTAAATCAGAAAAGGTGCCCTCAATTTTGAATGCATGAAGAACTGAAGTGTCTTTATATAGAGATAGGTTAGTAGAACGATTGCAGGGGATGCTATTTTACTTTGAAACAGTATCGTTTGGGGAACAAACTAAGTCAATGTTATTTCTTGTCATCAAATCTATTGTAGTATTATGGTCTCATTGTCTCATGTTCTATACGTTGTTCTATCCGTGACATCCGTTGCTCTTGTGCTCACACTGTAATCGGGGCACAGTTGTAGAAATGTATGTGCCAAGGCTACGACAACACTAAGGCTTTGGGCCCAGCGCGACCACAGTGAGTGAGGCTACGCACGCGTTGGAAGTGGTGACCTCCTGCCAGCTCCGCGAGAAGTTCTGCTTGAGCTCGTTGAGGGGAGTGATGCCCAGCTTCTTCTTGATCTCCGCCAGCTCCTTCTCTTTAGCGGTCAGGACCTGGGACAGCGTCAGGATCTCATCCTCCACCTGGAAGCATGGCAGACATATGTTGGCCGTACCTGTCCTGAACCACGCCGGAGGAACGGTTCAAAGGTTTGTAGAACCAGAACTCATTACATGATCACACCCTTCACAACGCCCTAACCCTGATCAGCAGTTTGAACAAAGCCAACGTTCACTAACTTAATGTCAGGGGGACAACATACAAACCAAGGAACAACAATGTCCCTGCACATCCCGAGCATATGTATTATCATGGAGGGCAACCAAAAAATGTCCAATACTGCAGACCCGCAAGAAGAACTGAGACCTATGACTGCCTCAGTTCCCTCGCATCACTGCCACTCCTGACCTCTTACCACTCCTGACCTCTGACCCCTACCACTCCTGACCCCTACCACTCCTGACCCCTGACCCCTACCACTCCTGACCCCTGACCCCTACCACCCCTGACCACTATCACTCCTGACCCCTGACGCCCGTGACCCCTACCGATTCTGACCCCCACCACCCCTGAACCCTACTGATCCTGACCCCCACCACCCCTGAACCCTACTGATCCTGACCCCCACCCCCCACCCCGTGCCATCCACCTTGGCCAGCTCTCCTTGGAGCGCCTCTTGCTCCTCCGGGGACAGGCTGGGAACCAGGGCGGGGGGGGCGGGGCCCATGGAGGAGACGGCGTCCTCACCCACCTCTGGCTGGTGGTCCGAGAGCGTCTGCTGACCTGGAGGTCCATGGACCGGGGAGAGAATACAGGGATTCCATCATGGGAGCCAGACTGTAACAGAGAGACCTAGCTGGTAGTGGTAGTATTTGGTATAAGTGAGACAGCAGTGGGGATGTCGATCCATATAGATAAATACATATGCCATACTTATTTCATACCGTCACATTTCTACTGTCTTGTACATCACTTTAGGATCAGAGGCCCATGTGGGAGCCTTGCGAATGGGAGGATGCAGGAGCAGGGAAAGGAAAGGGAAAAAGGCTGAGTTGTAGCGCTAAAGAAGACTCAGAGCTAGCTTGGGTTTGAAGTGTGCCACGAGTCCTAATAATATGCATTCTCCAAACTACACACACACACACACATACACACACACACACACACAAACATCTTGAATGTGCAGGGCTGTAGCCCTAGGATGAAGCATGAGCATGACAACTACAGAGAACTCTCTAGATGGAGGAATCCTGTGCTATGGCAGGGGAGAGACAGAGAGGGAGAGACGTTTGACTCCTCGGCCTACAGGGCGGGGTCACAGAGTTAACCTAGAGGTTGATCATGTTTGCACATACTGTTTGAACAGAGGCATCCTTCAGCACACATTAAGAACTCAGCTCTGACCAGCTGTTCTAAGAGTTACATGTCATTACAGCTTACATTTAAAAATTGACTTACTGAAAAACGGTAAACGCCCCACCCGAGTTGAAAAGGTGCGTTTGTTTAATTAGAAGCTGTTCAAAGTGACAGGAAACTCAGGTATTGCGATGCATGGTATTGTCTGGCACATAGGTGTCAAACCCAGTACCTTTTTGCTGGGAGTCGAACACCCTAGCCACTAAAACACCATCCTGCCCCCATAATAACAAAAACAAAACAAAAATAATACAGTTAAACTACGAATGTTGATTGAAATCAAAAAGATAAAATGATAATCCAGATGGTTTAAATGTTATATTTACAAATATGCAGTCAAACAAATGCACGCAATACAATTAGACAATTAAACCTCAGCTTCACAATGCAGTTGTAAATATCTGCAAGAAAAACATCAAAGCAAGAAGCGGGACAGGTTATATGCACCTTTGTACCAAACTGAAGTTGCAAATTTTACTTTAACCATGGCTTGGTTAGAAGAATCAACTTCTACTGGACACACAAACTTTAATTAATATAAATAACAAATAACACCACTCACACTTTACATATCTACATATTTACTTTGTGGAGTGAGGCACACAAGGGGACTGCCATAAGACATGTTGCTATAATTTACACCATGTGTACTATATCTTTTTTATATTTTGTAAAACATACTGGCAAATTGAGGCTTTCGACAGCTGTCCTACCCATCGAACCGGCAACAGCCAACAATATGATTCAATAATTACCTACAAAGCTAGTTCTTTAACATTCTATTTGTAGTTTTCACAATTGAAAAGCTTAAATGGATACTGAATAATAAATTATATATTCATAATAGTCCTGAGGGCAAAATGACTAATCATATGCATTAACGAACATACAGGTTTGGGCCACACGTTATTTTGCATAATTTCTAGCAACTACAAGAACTTGTAGTCACACCTGCAAATGTAAATATTTACTCAGCAGGTTGTTTGGCAATCTTATTTTCTTTACTGTTAGAGGTTAAATAACATTGAGTAACATGTGCTTTCAGCATATTGTGTATGTTTGTAAGATCGTGAATTCAATTGTTGAGTTCTGAAACAGTTCTAAAAAACTTTCCAACCAGTCAAAGTCAAATGTTTCTTTCAAGATTGTCTTTTACGAGTCGATTGAGGCCGCAAGAGTGCAAAATACTTCTGCAGCATAGGCGTGCGTAAAAGGAAAGAGCGTCCAAATCTTTTCTTTTCTGTTGAAAACGCTGTCTCAAGAGCTTTTCTTCTATAACTTTAAACGTTATTTATGAAAATGTACAGGGATTCCCAGAGCTGGGAACCAGACAAATCTGTGACCTTGTGTTTTATTTGCTCTGTCATCTGCGTCTGACCCTGACCCCATTTACGCAGAGTTCCAGCAAACCTGGCCTGGGTCGGGCCAACCACAACTGCTCATCTAATGTAAGCTGATTTGTCACACGTCTGGTTGCTGTGATTGGTTGTCGGTCTATCCAATCCACTTCTGGTTGCTCTGATTGGTTGTTGGGCTATCCAATTGCTTCCAGAAACGTTTTGGTCTGCCCCTGATGATAACGCACTTTTGAAATCCCGTAATGTCAAGCTAGACAAAACCCCCTTTGACAAAGAGAATGTAGAAGCGTCTTCCTGATAACAAATTGAATTCCCTCCTTGTGAATGATGCGTTTCAGTTTATAGAACAAATGCAGTACCATTCAATTCAGAAGTACCGCAAAAATGCACTACAGAGAACTGGGTACAGAGAATAATTTTCGCCAGCGGGGCTAGCTGTGTGCGTAATCTCTGCCTGGTGTGCTTCGGGTTTTTGTAAACCTGCTGCACTTGTGTCCTTCAAGGCCACAAAGTCTGGAATAAGCGTTCCACAATGAAGCAGGAAGCGAAAGGCAGACTCAGCGGTCCAGGACACGGCGGGAATAGCAATGTTAATTGCTGGAAACTGACCAGTGATCGCCCTTCAATTCAATTCAGTTACGCCTCTCGTTATGCCCCTCGTTACGCCCCTCGTTACGCCCCGGTTACACCCCTTATTATGCCCCTCGTTACTCCCCTCGTTATGCCCCTTGTTACACCCCTCGTTATGCCCCTCGTTACTCCCCACGTTACGCCCCTCGTTACGTCCGTTACGCCCCTCGTTACGCCCCCGTTACGCCCCTCGTTACGCCCCTCCTTGCGCCCCCGTTACACCCCTCATTATTCCCCTCGTCACGCCCCTCGTCACGCCCCTCGTTGCGCCCGTTACACCCCTCATTATTCCCCTCGTTACGCCCCTCGTCACGCCCCTCGTTACGCCCCTCGTTGTGCCCCTTGTTGTGCCCCTTGTTGCGCCCCTCGTTGCGCCCCTCGTCACGCCCCTCGTTACGCCCCTCGTTGTGCCCCTTGTTGCGCCCCTCGTTGCGCCCCTCGTTACGCCCCTCCTTGCGCCCCCGTTACACCCCTCATTATTCCCCTCGTTACGCCCCTCGTCACGCCCCTCGTTACGCCCCTCGTTGCGCCCCTCGTTGCGCCCCTCGTTGTGCCCCTTGTTACGCCCCTCGTTGTGCCCCTTGTTGCGCCCCTCGTTGCGCCCCTCGTTACGCCCCTCGTTACGCCCCTCGTTGCGCCCCTCGTTACGCCCCTCCTTGCGCCCCCGTTACACCCCTCATTATTCCCCTCGTTACGCCCCTCGTCACGCCCCTCGTTGCGCCCCTCGTTGTGCCCCTCGTTGTGCCCCCCGTTACACCCCTCATTATTCCCCTCGTTGCGCCCCTCGTCACGCCCCTCGTTACGCCCCTCGTCACGCCCCTCATTACGCCCCTCGTTACGCCCCTCGTCACGCCCCTCGTTACGCCCCTCGTTACGCCCCTCGTCACGCCCCTCGTTACGCCCCTCGTCACGCCCCTCGTCACGCCCCTCGTTACGCCCCTCGTTACGCCCCTTGTTGCGCCCCTCGTCACGCCCCTCGTTACGCCCCTCGTTACGCCCCTCGTCACGCCCCTCGTTACGCCCCTCGTTGTGCCCCTCGTTGCGCCCCTCGTCACGCCCCTCGTTGCGCCCCTCGTTACGCCCCTCCTTGCGCCCCCGTTACACCCCTCATTATTCCCCTTGTTACGCCCCTCGTCACGCCCCTCGTTACGCCCCTCGTCACGCCCCTCGTTGTGCCCCTCGTTGTGCCCCCCGTTACACCCCTCATTATTCCCCTCGTTGCGCCCCTCGTCACGCCCCTCGTTACGCCCCTCGTTACGCCCCTCGTCACGCCCCTCGTCACGCCCCTCGTTACGCCCCTCGTTACGCCCCTCGTCACGCCCCTCGTCACGCCCCTCGTTACGCCCCTCGTTGTGCCCCTCGTTGCGCCCCTCGTCACGCCCCTCGTCACGCCCCTCATTACGCCCCTCGTTACGCCCCTCGTTACGCCCCTCGTTACGCCCCTCGTCACGCCCCTCGTTACGCCCCTCGTTGTGCCCCTCGTTGCGCCCCTCGTCACGCCCCTCGTTACGCCCCTCGTCACGCCCCTCGTTACGCCCCTCGTTGTGCCCCTCGTTACGCCCCTCGTCGCGCCCCTCGTTGCGCCCCTCGTTGCGCCCCTCGTTACACCCCTCATTATTCCCCTCGTCGCGCCCCTCGTCGCGCCCCTCGTTACGCCCCTCGTTGCGCCCCTCGTTACGCCCCTCGTTACGCCCCTCGTCGCGCCCCTCGTTACGCCCCTCGTTGCGCCCCTCGTTACGCCCCTCGTTACGCCCCTCGTCACGCCCCTCGTCACGCCCCTCATTACGCCCCTCATTACGCCCCTCGTTGCGCCCCTCGTTACGCCCCTCGTTGCGCCCCTCGTTACGCCCCTCGTTACGCCCCTCATTACGCCCCTCGTTGCGCCCCTCGTCACGCCCCTCGTTACGCCCCTCGTTGCGCCCCTCGTCACGCCCCTCGTTACGCCCCTCGTTACACCCCTCATTATTCCCCTCGTCGCGCCCCTCGTTGCGCCCCTCGTTACGCCCCTCGTCACGCCCCTCGTTACGCCCCTCGTTACGCCCCTCGTCGCGCCCCTCGTTGCGCCCCTCGTTGCGCCCCTCGTTACACCCCTCATTATTCCCCTCGTCGCGCCCCTCGTTACGCCCCTCGTCACGCCCCTCGTCGCGCCCCTCGTTGCGCCCCTCGTTACGCCCCTCGTCACGCCCCTCGTCACGCCCCTCGTTGCGCCCGTTACACCCCTCATTACGCCCCTCGTTGCGCCCCTCGTTACGCCCCTCGTTACGCCCCTCGTTACGCCCCTCGTTGTGCCCCTTGTCACGCCCCTCGTCACGCCCCTCGTTGCGCCCCTCGTCGCGCCCCTCGTTACGCCCCTCGTTACGCCCCTCGTTACGCCCCTCGTTACGCCCCTTGTTGTGCCCCTCGTTACGCCCCTCGTTACGCCCCTCGTTGCGCCCCTGTTAAGCCCCTCATATTATTACAATAAGTAAATGCCTACACACATATAATTATACATATATTATGTATATGATTTGTTTAGGTTTAGGTTTTTGCTGATTTGTTTACGCTTATTTACTTTACTAATTTATTAATTTTAACTGCAGCCCTTTACATGTGTTGAAATATGACATTGTTATCATATAGTAAGTAGTGCTTGTGGTTGATAGCTGGTAGAATCACCAAATTGGACTGAGGACTTCGATTTCAGATAGATTCAATTGATTCATCTTTATAGTATTAGCTAATACCTGATATTGGTTATATTCATCTCAATGTTGCCCTATTCGAGTAGTACAGTGATCAGAGTTACGTTAAGATCCGCTAGGCCACTTAATCACGTGTGTATGCTAAAACCCCACCTAATGCCATCATTACATTCTGACTTTGTTGTGATTCAATAGTCACATTAAATACAAGCAACACATACAATGTTTTGGATGTTAGTGACATGGGGTAAATGATTGTATTATTGTAAAGGGAGGTATGAACAAAAGTTATATCATCATTTAAAATGATCTACAGCATACAAAAGAAAAAAGTAATTCACATAAAATCCCAGAACAAATGCAAAGTCTAGATTCATTGATGCAAACACACTGAGTCTACATCAATCTTAAAACCCTTACTTCCTCCTCCTCCCAGCACACACACACACACACACACACACACACACACACACACATGCGCACACACACAGCACTCCTTGTTGAATACCTCTGGTGCGGCTGGCTGGGGAGCCGGGTGGAGTGTCTCCGTACTCAGGAGAAAGGTACATGTAGCTGGCGTTGACGCCCTGCTCAAAGTTGAACGGGGAGTGGTAGTCCTCCAGGGGGTCCATGTGCCCTCCGCTCTCCAGGTACAGAGACGTGCGCTGGAGAGACACGTCTGTAGCTCCTCGGCCCGCTACCTACCTACCTACCCCCGCTGCCGTTCCTTGCGCCGCGGAGAAAGCTAACGCGCTGAGTGCCTTCATGTGACAGTGCCTGAGAGCGGTAACTAGTGAGTGGTTGCATGTGTGTGTGCTTGTGTGTGTGCGCATTTGCCTGTGTTATGTGTAGGACTAAAAATGTTACGACGTTGTGTGTCTTAGTGAAGCCAAACGTGTCACATGCGTTAAAAGGTGTGTAGATCGGTGTGTGTGTGTGGGCATGTCTGTGTGGGTTTCTGCAGTCCTCCGCGCCTCCTTCTGTGCGTCCGCCTACACGGCAGTAGGATACTCCATAAAAGCCCAGGCCAAGACGCATGTGAGAGTTTTCTCTCCTTTTCCGGGTGTGAATGAGTTACCTAATGCCGCCAGCTCCTGCTGTTACGCACACACTCTCAAACACAAACACACTCAAATGGTTGTAACACACACACACACACACACACACACACATGTGCCGCCTCTCCTCTCCGCTGTAATCCCAAAGGTTGGATCGGCACAATCGAGCTGCCCTTCACGTTACCAATCTGTACCAGTCCATCTCTATCGACCAGTAGCAACAGCAGCAGCAGTAGCAATATTCACTGTAGCTCTACAACGTGGCAATCACCTGCTCCCAGTCACACACCTGGGTGCATATCTCTTTTCAGTCACGCTCTCTCACTCTCCCAGCCTCTTGTCATACAATTGAATGGAGGAGGACAACAAATGAAAAGGTTCCATTAGTGAGAGCGGGTCACATGACACGTGGGCGGCGGGGTGGGTCACAGATGAAAAGCGATGTAATCTGCAGTGTCCCAGATTACAGCAGTGGCTCTAATCCAGCAAGGCCTGTCCTGCCCAGAGCAGCAGAAATGCCTCAGTCCAATACATTGAAGAGGGAGTGAGAGTGTGTGTGTGTGTGTGTGTGTGTGTGTGTGTGTGTGTGTGTGTGTTTGTGTGTAAGAGAGTGTGAGAGTGATTGAGGATGTGTGAATGAGTGAGTGAGTGAGAGAGTGAGAGAGAGAGAGAATGGGTGAGTGAGTGAGTAACAGAGAGAATGAGTGAGTGAGTGTGTTCAGCCAGGGCACACACATAAAAAGCACCCAATGCCCTTTTTTCCATTCTGCCTGAAGTGCTCTTTGGATAATGTCAGACTAGGCTGCTGAAAAGCAAGGCTATCTGTGTGTATATGTGTGTGTGCTACACTGCGAAAACGCAGTGTAGCACACACACATATACACACAGATAGCCTGTTTTCTTCCGTACATTAGGCAGCCCCTCAAAACCTACATGTCGTGATAAAGCAACTGCTGTCAGTCTGGAATCTAAGATGAACTCTAATGGGAGAATAAGTAGCAGTGTTCCTGATTACCGGGGGGGGGGGGAAGGTCACCATTGAAAATGTTATTAGAAGGAGTAACTTGTGCCATCGTGGTTTTGCATGTTCCCTGTGACTTAATGTGAAAAGAATTACCTTTTTACAAACAGATGTATGGCAAAGACACGAGACACGCAAGCTATGGTGGCATGTTAGGCTTAGGCCTGCCAGTCCAGCCAGACCTGCTCCGTTGCACAGTAGTGAGTGGCGCTCTCCATTGTAGCGGCAAGAGATAGGAAGTGACATGCACTCCCGTCGCGGAGAGAACGTATCAAAGCAACCAATGAGGGAACTCGAACGTAGACATGATCTGTTATTAACACAGATCAGTCACACAGACACACACAGGTCTTTGATAGAGCAACAGCAAGGAGGAGTGCAAGCCTGCAGCGTCCTGCAGGCGGTGGACACAGCCTAAAGGTTTGGATTGCCGTTGGTCTTTGCATGAATGCATTTATGGACATCTATTCCATATGAGTGGTCTCTCACCAAACACAGGTGAAAAAGAAAGATTCCATTTGATTATCAAAAAGATCTATCTGACAAATTATTAAGATCATGGATAGAAAAGGGGAGTTTAGGCCATTATTTCGGCACCATTAAGTCAAAATGATAATGATGAATTCAAAGATTCCCTTTTGAACTCATTTCTTTCTGAAAATCCCAACAGATCAACCTTAGACCCCCTGGCCAATAAAGATTGAAAATGAAATATATTTTGCTTGCCAATCGCAAAATCCAAGACAACCAACCCACTCTGCACCCTATCCAACCAGACTGTAACAGGAAACAAACAAGACATGTTTTTCCCCTACTAAGTGTTTAACGAGGCACAGTATTGCATCAATTACTTCCTTATTAATGGCGCACCGCATCACATGATGGTTCTTGAAACGAGAATCATGGGACATGGGATGACCGTGTCTACTGCAGACATGCAGAAATATTCTCCCTTCACATTCCCTGAGCATCACGGCTTTCAATGTTGAGCAGAAAGAAGAATGTTCAGGCAAAGGATGAGATGGGATCTGTAGACTCTGGACAAGAAATAGCAGGAAATAACATAATGAAATACCAAAGCTGAACCTACTACCTCGATTTTTCTCCACAACTTTCAAAGATGGCATTTCTGCATCAACTCTCAGCAGATTCTCCCCCAGCCACTGTTAACTAGGCTAGGGTGTGTTTCATTGTATTAGCTGTATGACCCTGTTATTGTTGAGTGAATCTGAAATAACTTTCAATAAGTTTCAATAAAGAAATGCAGCCAAAGTCGTCCTAAAAGCCAAGTTCTGGTCCAGGTGATAAACAGTGAGACGGGGGCAGCATCCATTGGTAACAAAGGCCTCTGGGTTAAAACACACAACCCCCCATTCTGCCCACAGACTTGCCCAGAACCTTTGAATCACCTTTGGCCTCAGTCTGTATCCTGGCCTGCATTGGGACTTTAACTTGAACATCATATGGTGTCATACAATAATATATAATATATATATATATCAATATCCATTCAGAATGTAGTCATTTGGCTGATGCTTTTACCCAACGCGTCATTACATTGTGTGATAGAGGATCAAACCATCACGTCTTAATAATATACCTCTACGTGAAATTAGTTTGTGGAATAGAAGCCATATAACGATATATAACGATGGGGGTAAATGAAAGACCAGGAACTGGCATGTCATTCATTTACATTCGGCTTCACACTACTTATCCCATGTCCTTATAGGCAAAAGTACAAGTAACTTGACAACTTTGGCATTTAAAAAACACCCAATGCGCAACATCACCATCACACTAAAGTACAAATCTTCATATACACTTTCACTACGCATGCCATACCTGCATGTATCCAGATTTCCCACTCAACAGACGTGCTCTTGATGTTCCTTCAAGCTAAAAGCCAGGTATTGACACATGGATCTGTCACTAGGCTCACGAGGGCCTCAGCATGTTGTTTCTGAGAAATATGGCATCAATGCAACCTCAAAATCGAATAAGACAAACTCAGGCCATCCAGTAGCGTTGATCAGCATAATTTGATAAATCTCTGAGAATAACAGGATGACTTGTAAAGATCTGCCTGACTCATGAGGAGTGGGCCTCGACCAAAGACTAATGAGGATGAGTGAATGAACGTGACCACACGATGTATCACAAAAAAGGCATCATCAAAATCTAAATTAGGTAAAATAAAATGAGCAATGCCAATAATACCAATATGTTAGACTAAAGCTACGCAGACTAGTACTGCTAATAATAATATAAGGCCAAGTACTATTACTTCTGTTTGTTGACTCTAATGTAGGACTCAAAACGCATTTGCTCAGCGCAGAGGTAGTCTTTAGTGTATCTTTGTGCATTTTTTTCTGAACAACTAAAACATGTGTTAATCTGAAAGCTACAAGGATTTAAAACCTCTTCTTAATAAAACCTGACTGACATAGTACCATGTTGAAAGAAATATCTAGAGTGGAATGTGCCAGAAGTTGTGTTGTCTGTAGGCTCTATATTAGAAGTGGGTAACTGAAATTAATTCTAAATTAAAATAGTGATGAGAAAGTGTTGACACACACAGCATGCATTAATTGTTTGTGGTAAAATGTGAACTTGATTGATATTGCTATACAAACAAGTAATAACACAACACATCATGTTTAACCTATTTGTCCAAACAAACTGCAAAGGTAAATGCAAAGGAAGGAAATGCTGAAAACAACTGATTATATTTCATGAATTTAAATTGTTAATGTCACTTGTTCATTTCTTGAACAACAAAAAGTTGTTGTTGTTGCAAATTAATAACTTTTGACTACTCGTCAAATGCTCCCTCGTGTTTAGCATAAAGCCTGCCTCACAGGATCGGCGCACAACTAGTTGAATGCAAGAGAAACACGCAAAAAAACCAACTTTTTTTACCCTAAAAGCCTAACTGTGGCAAGCTAGCATTAGCATTTAATAAAGCATTAGTTGATAAGGGGAAGGATTTGGGTGGGGTGGGGTGGGGTGGGGAATGACAATCGGTAGAGATGGGGAGTGGGAAGCCAAGCAGGTGTAGAGGAGCATAGAGAGCATATGGTAGGCTGGGGGGTGGCAGGTACAAGTTCTATGGAAACTAAAATCACGTTTGACTGCCAGGTCTTGAAGAGACCGATTACACACCACATATCATTTTTGCCGAACCCATACCCAATGCTTAGCTTTAGTCGTGCATAAAGCATTCTTCTATAATGTATTCTCCCAATTTGACTTGAAATTTCCTCCTACTATCTATGACTATCTAAGAAAACATGAACTATGAATGAACTATGAACATGAACTAACTACAATGGAATAGCCCTAGCTAACCATGACACTCGTATTTTACCGTTAGTTAAAAGAACAAACATAGCATTTTCTTGTAACTTCTTGAAAATGACTCACTTTTAGCGGATGTAGGTTGTCGCATGCAGTTATGCTTACTCATCTGTACTAAAGAGCTATTATTTATTAATGACTATGCACTGTAACGTTGTTATTTCCGTGTTACTTTAGTAAGCAATCTAATGCGAACGAATCTGTAGATATTAAAGGAATCTTTGAATGATGCCGTCGATCTCGTGAATTGACTTTGATGCAAGTACCATATGTTCTCCTAGTGAACCAAAAAGTTAGCCAGCTTGCTACCTTAAAATATAATCCACTTAGCCATATGTTACATTTTTAAAGGCAGACCGCCATAGGCTGTACGCGTCGTTATATGAAATACCTTGATCAGCAATCTCCATTCTATTGGGATTTTTTTCTGCAATTGGTTAAGGTCCAGGGCTGGCAGTGTCCTTGCCCTTTAGCTGAAGCAGATTCTGTACTCTGGTACATGCTGTCAGCCACACTCGCTTTGGGGTGGGGTTCTGCGTGACGTAGGCACGTCGGAGTGTAAACACAAGGGAGCACGTGGATCGTTTTGGACCGTCAACAAAACAGCTTGATCTTTTTAATTAAGAAAACAACAATGGCAGCCTTCGGTACTTAATCATGACAATGTTTCCTTTGTTTTTCATTCATTCAAACATTGAACGAAGTATACACTGAAGGGTTGAGAGGAATTGGGATGATCCAGAGGGATATATACTTTATATAGACATGTATACATAGTTGTACATCAAGTAACTTAATACAATCACCCATGTAACTGTATAATGCGCTAATTGTGGTGTACAGAGCCATTTATATGCATTTAATTATTAAGTAACGATAATGGCTTTTTTTAAAGACAACGTTGGCTTTAGCAAAGACAGCAGAAGCAAGACAAATGCATGAAGTTCAATATAAATTAATGAATATTTAGAATGGGCAGTTATATCCATTCGTTGATGCAGAGAGAGAGAGCGAGAGAGAGAGAGAGAGAGAGAGAGAGAGAGAGAGAGAGAGAGAGAGAGAGATTTTTGGGGTTTATTTTTTTCACCTGCTTTGGCAATGTAAATGTATGTTTCCCATGCCTATAAATCTTTTTTGGAATGAAATCGAAATTAAATTGAGATAGAAAGAGAGAGGAGTGAAAGTCAGAGAGAAGGGGGAGAGCGAGGTATTATCATGAAAGCCTGCCACCTGCTGGGATCGCTTTGTGTTGTTGGAGGTCAAGGTAAGTGAGCTGCATTTGCGGAAACGTTTGACGTTTACAAACAAAAACACACGAACACACACACACACACACACACACACACACACACACACACACACACATACACATTACTTAAAACATAAATACGCAAACATACACGCAACATACATCACAACCCAAGTAGGCAGCGATACTTAATTAAATACATATTTTTATCATATATATATATAATTATATATAGAGAGAGCGAGAGAGAGATAACAACTTATTTGCAAAAAGTTTGAAATATATTCAGATTAAATGCCATTAACCGTACACCATACGAACGACGAGTAATAAACTCTGCACATTGAGTTTAATTACACCTGCTTTTACACCTTATCACGCTCCCGCTGGCCACTTGTTGTACTTTTTTCATTCACTCTGAAAGAAGCTCGTGACCAGCATGAATCGTCGTCTGTAGTTGATCCACGGGAATAAAGGCAGTAACCCCTGTTCGCCATGAGGCTTTACACGCCGACAGGGGTTTATGGGTCGAGGACAAGCAAAACTAAAGATAAAAAGCACGCGGAAAATGGGTGCAGCTTGTAACACAAAGACCCCTTGGTGTTCGACAGCACCCCCATCTTCCTTTAACAGAGCGCGCCCCCCCTCCCCCTCCACCCCCTTTCTCTGGTCGTGGTGCATTATGGGGAAAGTCGTTGCCATTCGACCTCTGCAGGGCCTGCGCGGACGCAGCTAGAACCCTGAAATTCATTATGCCTTTAAAACCCTTATTTATTTCCGCATAACCTACACACTGTCACCGGGAGCCCGCCGCGGAGAACAACGACGACCGTCCACCTCATTCGAGATTTTAACCAACACAATTTATAGATTTGAAATTTGACGGGGAGAATACAGTTGGAAGAAGTGAAGATTTCAATATATTAAGAAAATGTCCGGAGAGAGAAACCGCAGGACGCTTGCTTTCCGAGGAGGTGGATTGGCTGCAGCGGGTTCCAGCGGTAACGGTGGGGGTAAGACAAACAGCTGTGAGGCCTGGGCCTGTCAAGAACAACATTTGAACGGTAACAAGCCCGATCAAGAGGGGGACCGGGACCTGGAAGCGAAAGGACCATCGCAGGGAACAGTGGACGGCACCGGATCTGTCAGCGATAGCACTGAACCCGAGTTGGAGGAAGAAGAGGACCCGGAAGGGGGTAGCTGGGCAGCCGACGAGAGTGACGACCGCGTCGGCTCTGTGGAAGGGGAAAACGACTCGACGGAGCGAAGCAGCGGCTCCGCAGAGAACTGTCCGGGGAACAATTTAGACTGTGTGTCTGGGGGGAGCGGAGGGACGGGACCCGAGGATAACAGAGTCGAGGCTGGCTCCCGGAAATCCTGGCTTAAGATGAGACCTCAAAAGCAACTTCAGAAACATTCTCTATTTCACGCGTCGTGGTTGCAAGAGTTTCCATGGCTCAAATTTTGCCAAGAAACGGGACTCATGTCTTGCTCTTGGTGTCACAACATTGCCACCAAGAACAGCGACGAGCTTGTGAAAGGCAGTCGGAACTATAAGCGGGCCTTGCTGCTGAGGCATCACCTGTCTTCTGAACACGGGAGGAACGACCCGACCAAGCAGGTAGCTACAGTCTTCACGCTCGTCCATGTCTTTACCTACTATATGTCAAATCTGTGGTTACCCGATGGACTTAACACTGCGTGTTTTGTATCCGTAGTCTTTATGTATCTAAAGCAATAACATTGGACGACTATTGAAACTTTCGTGAATTACTTAAGACAGTCTTATTCCCAGGCTAATTGGCTAACCTTAGCCCAGCTTAACCTAGCTAACGACTGACATTAGCCTCGCGTTAGCCGGACGCTATCTGTATTACCAGAGTTGTTGGGCAGTGGCAATAGTGTCGAAAAGCCAATAGCTAAGCTATTGCCAGCTAACGTTGACCGGGTTTTGGATAGCAACACACCGGAACCCTGTCCTTTACGCTAACATGCTTTTGTCCGCGAATAAACAAATAAAAACTCGCTGTTTGACAGACCTGTCAAAGTACAACCACAGGCGAAATGTTGACACCTGCTACTGACCCTCTCATCTCATGATTATTAGGGTTGCTTTACCACTTGAATCGCACGCTATACGACTTTTTATATTCATTTTTATTATAAATGGGTAAAATAAATGTCCTAATGTAAGTTATACCACAATGGCTTTACAATCATGGTTCACTGTTCAACGAACCCCTTTGTTGCCTCAGCAGCTGACTTGATTGCTAGCTTGCTAGAGGTCACACAATGGCAAGGGCTCGACCCTTAGCAGCCTTTGGGGGACCGCACCCCTAACCCACCCCCTCGTTTCTCCTTGTTCCCTAGCATGCAATCTCGCTGGCTCGCAGTCCGGTATGACCTCTGGCGCAGTTCTTCCCCCTCCTATTGGGGAACTAAATTAGAGGCATTGTGCTAGAATGACTCCCCAAAATCCATACATGGTGTCACTTGGCGTGCTGGACAAGGGGGGCAGGAGTAAATTATGTTCCCTGGAGCCTGACAGCTTGCCTGGTCCAAATACAAAAGGCTTGAATGAGTAAATTAGATGTCAGTAAGATATTTTCATGAGATCACCTTATGCTTTCCACAGAAGCATACAGAAATACAGCCACACCCTATATGCACAGTTCTGAAGCCGTATTTACCAATTTTGAGCTATTAACTTACATGTAAGGAAAGAATAGAATGTTCCCCTACTGCTTAGCCCTAAAACCAGCAAACAAAACGCATCAACAATGTTGGCATTTACTTAAACTAAATTCATATTTGCTGAAACGTATCATGCATTCTTTTTTTCAGTAATGTTGTCATAAACCTAATATTTTATTCACTATACTATGCCAGATGCTACAGCAAAGATGTGTCCATCTTTAGCTCTGTTGGTGTATAATTCATTCTGTCCTGGCTCTAGTTAGACACATGACCCCGCCCCACTATACACACCCTGGTTTGATCAGAGCTGTCAGAGGAATTAAGAGCAGTACACCGTTTGACTCTAATTTGTAAGTGAAGAGGATTGTACTCCCACTTTTAGTTCTTACCCCCTCTACACGCAATCACTAATCAGAATGACTTAGAGTGAGCCACTGACCTGTAAACATCTCTAATTGGTAAGGAGCCCAAGAGAAGAGGGTATTAGGGGCTTGTTCGTGTTTTACTCCCTAGCAACGAGGACCCCTGGCTGTAGATCTGGAGGTCAGGGCAGCTCTTCTTATGGTGGAGCATGCTGGAAAGGGAGGAAAAGCCAGTGCCTCTTTATTGGAGATGATTAGATTGTGATAGTGCATGAATTTAATTTAAGGCAGTCGAGTGGGCTAAACTTTGACACCGCCCTTATGTCTTCCTTTATTCGCTTCAACGTTTTGCCTTTTGTGTTGTTATACTCTGTGGTCAAAGTTCATCCAAATATGAACTCCAGTCCTGAATGTGGGATCAAGCTACTTTTGTATTTTAAAGCCAAACATAAAAGGAGGAATTGGGGACAACAAGCCAATGTCTTGCGCTTTTCACCCATTCCTGACATTAGTCAGGCCCCAGCTGCATTGGTTAACACTAACTCGATTAGCCCCAGCAGTCTGGGCACACTAGGGCAGCTGTGGTAAAGGAGGGTTTTCTTTGAGAAGGAGACTGTTGTCCTTAAGTCTGTTTCTTTTTCTCCCCCTTTTTTGGTGACTGCATTCTGAAAGGTTAAGAATATGGCAAGGTACACTACGGAGATAAGTATCTGAGGTCGTAGGAAACCTCTTCTCCCATTAAATTCCCCTCAAAGGAGAAAAAGAGGGGATTCTGTTATTTCATTATAATTATTGGTGAGTCTTGGTTAACATCACACACAGCTATTAAATGTCTGTCTCAAAGAGGCGATAGAGGCTGAGGAGGCAGGGACCCCACCCACCCCAGGCTGGTGTCTGTTAGATAGATGGGCTGTTTATTGGGGGCCATGGGTCGCCAGGGTGTGTACGTCAGTTAGTGTGGGGGGCCAGAGGGAGAATTCTTCTGTTTGAATCAGTCTGCGAGCTTGCCTCTCTCTCTCTGTGGGGCACTGTGTTTCTTTCTCATTCCCTCCTTCCCTCATGTGTCTAAGCATTGTCAGGGGACTCGGGAGCCGATTCGGCGCGGCCCACCCACACCTTGGGCCGAACACACACTGCAGTATTGTTCCGAGATCTGGGGGGGAGATGGGTCTGTTGAGGGGAGAACCAAGAGAGTGGGCGAGAGAAGAGAGGGGGGGATAGAAGGATGAAGATGGCCTTGGGTGTGGGCTAGGACATGGGCGTGGACTAGGTGAATACGGGTGGGGAGGTGGGTAGGTGTGTGTGTTTCTTTGTGTGTGTGTGTATGTGTGTGTGTGTGTGTGTGTGTGCGCAATGCTAACCCAGTGCAAATGGGTGTGGATGTGTGTAGTTAGTTTGCCCTAGGGCAGTGAACTTCGTTCAGGTCTGTTCCCGTTGTCTGTAGACTCCTCCTGTTCTCCGGGTGCAGTCTGAAAGGGGGTTGGGGGTCCATGTCAGCTTTATGCTTCCAGTGCTCTTAACTTACAGGGCCACTTCTCCTCCGTTTTTTTTTATCTGTAAATCAGCCTCCATGGGCTGTTAATTTCAGAATTGGGGAGGGAGCATCCCCGTTTGACCTAGATCAAAAGCATTCCTCGTTTCCAACCTCGCTTCATTCTTCTTTCCCCCCCCCCCCCCCCCCCTCCTCTCCGTCTGAATTCTTCAACCCCCCCGTTTTAAACATCTCTGGCTCGGATTAAACATGCAGGGTTTTGTCGCCATATTGTCTCTCTTGGCCCCGGTGTGCAGCGGCCTGGCCTCTCAGCATCTGCTCCACAGTTGGCCTGCCGGTGCTCTCTCTCTCCCCCTGCTCCCTGCCTTACACGTGGCACATCTGGACTAGGAGAACCGATGCTGATGATGGAGGCCAGAACGCAGCAAATTGATCCTGTACCAGGATGTCCTAGGCTGACTTCAGCACACTCATGCACGCACATAAAACAACCTGTCTCTGCCAGGCCAACACTCCCCTCTTAGTCTCCTAATGGACTCGGCAATATGTGATGGATTAATGCCGTTGGCTTTCCTGGTAGTTTGATAACCACCTGCAGGGCGTTTTTTTATATTGGTAATAAATTATTTGTTGTTTTTAGTGTCGTCAAATAACAACGAACATGTGTTAAGTATTAAGGGTGTAACGTTTACAACGTTAGGCATCTGCCCTGTTTTTGAATGTTTACTATGCGAGTGAATCAGATGTAACCTGTATCAGTCAGATAATCTATTTAAAACTTACAAATCACTGTTTCACAAACATTTTTTAGCTTTAATAGGCATCCCTTTCTAGTTTCTACCTTCCAAAATGCATCCCACAATTGATCTGTAACAAACTGGTCAACTGCAACACAGAACATTATCTACAAATCCTCTGCACTTCCAAGCAAAGAGGCCGGCACTTCCACACTATGTTCCAGAAGACATTTCTAAAAAGACAATTTAAAAAGGTTGCTCGGAGACGTCATGCAGTCGCCCCGGTTAGGCTTAGTTCAAAACTTGACATGCCTTAACAGTCCCGGGTTTCTCACTCAACCATGAAGCTGGGTCTGAACGGCTGAATGGAACATGTTTCAGCTCTGTATGGCTGGTGTCACTATAAACAATGCCCTCAAACTTATCCGTGGTCATGCATGCTTGTTTATTGGGAAATGCTTTATACTGGGCCAACGCTGCTGTTTACAAGGACTGGTACATATTTATAACATATAACAGGTTTGATTTATTTGATACATCTTATTCAAATTGAATTACAATGAATTTATTCAAACGTAAAGATGTATGGATTCTGTTTTGTCTCGGAGCCAATGTATCGAGATGCATATCTAATCATGCTTGAAGGAGAGATTCACATCCCTATTAAGTATGTTTATTAACTTGTGGTAAGACAGTCATGTTTTGTTAACTTATTGCCACTTGACCATGCAGTGCATGCAACCCGTCCAGAAAGAAAAACAAAAGCTGCCAGGTCTGTTATCAAAACAAATCTACCATCCTCAAAACCCATGTTCCTGTACACCCAGGTCCCATTACACCCATGTCCCATTATACCCACGTCCCATTATACCCACGTCCCATTATACCCATGTCCCATTATACCCACGTCCCATTATACCCATGTCCCATTATACCCAGGTCCCATTACTCGTATGTTACCCCTTCACCCACCTCCACCTCCATTCGTGTGACTGGTGCTGAGGGCCGCTGGGAGCCTGGGTGTAAAAGCAGGGGAGTGCAGAGCTCTTCACAAAAGGGCCCACAGTGAGTGGACAATGAGCCCGGGGCTGAACGCGCCTTATGAAAGGCTGAAATGGGGTGACCCAACTCTCGCTGCCTCCTTCACGTCTCGCCTTCCATCGCTCTCTCCTCCTCAATGTGTCCTCCCTTGGTATTCTCAAGGCTCTTCTTCCCCTTCCTGTCGTAGTTCATCTTGTCGGTCGGCTCACTCTCTTTTTTTCGTGTGTGCCAGCTATCATTTTACGACCCCATCTCTCCCACTCTCCATTGCTGTGTTTTTCCATCACCCCCAATCCGTCCTTCTCTTCAAGGCTACTTACTTCTACTTAAAGAGCAATTGAACCCCAAAAACGTGCATTTATTTTAAACGTGGTAATGTGTCTTGTGTGATCGTCGACATAGAAATCGATGCCATTTTATCAAATGTTTCTGAAATAAGACCCTAAATTAGAGAACTGGAATAAAATCGCATGCCGTTAAATTTGATGTATGGGTCAGAGAGAGGTTTAGGCTTCCAGGACAGCTATAGTATAACACCGCTCCATCGCTCTATCCTCCGCTGTCTCCATCTATGGCTCTCTTACTGTCGTCCCCATCTCCGCTGCTCCCCTCCCCTCGCCCTCCTCCAGCTGTGCCACATGATAACCACCCGCACACCCCCACCCACCCACCCCAATACTATCCTGGGCCGTCCCTGACCGGAGATACCCAGTGGAGTGGTGCTGGTGGTGGTGGTGGGGGGGGTTAGGGTGGGGACCTCAGAGAAATGGATTTAATCTGAATCACTCGAGTTGAAGCTCCAGCTGTGTGTTTGTGTGTGTGTGTGTGTGTGTGTGTGTGTGTGTGTGTGTGTGTGTGTGTGTGTGTGGGAGATAAAGAGGGATGAAAGGAAGGGGTAAAAACTGCAGGGCTCGAGCAATGTGAATTATTCTGGATTAGGACATCTGCTGCGCAATTCTAAAATGAGCCCGGGAGAGTTATATGTCGGTCATTGAGACAGTGAGTGAGAGGATGGCAGTGAGTTTGCGTGTTGGTTTTGGTCATATCATATTGTCAAGCACTGTACCAAATTCATCTGCACGTCGGTTCTTTTGGACCAAATGTGTTGAATTCTAATGCATCCGTGCATATTCATGAGGAACCAGTAAGTGGTGTGCGTGGGGGTACACACACACACACACACACACACACACACACACACACACACACACACACACACACACACACACACACACACACACACACACACACACACACACACACACACACACTCTCCGTCTCTGTACCAGGCTGTCCCTTTGCCCTGCTGCAGGGGAATTTGGGAGGAATATGGTTGATGCAGGGAGAAAGAGTTTGTTGCCCAGTTGTCCTCCCTTCCTAGAGTCAGGTAGCTGGAACAGCCTCCTAGCTCTGATTAAGACCACCTGGCGTCTTACGCGCTACTTCCAGCTAAAGTGTAAGCAAAGGAAAATCACAGGCTGAAAAATGTACTAGCACACAGTCAGTATTAACTTGGACTGAAAAGGCTTGGATGTATTGACTACCTTGACATGGAGGTGAGATTAAAGGAATGGGGATGAACCCTGGTTCCTTAAACCTCTTTTCTCCTGTGTCCATCTGTCTTCTGTACCATGTGGTAGATGGGGTGGTAGGAGGTGGACTTTGTTGGAGCTTATGCGATACGGTCTCCAAGGTTATGCTACACAACCAGACACTAGGGTTGTTGGCATTGTTGTTGGGAACCCTGATCCCTTCCCCAAACTGAAGCCTGTAAAACTAGTTTTACCCAAAAGGCAGGTGCACTGGTGTCAGCATTTGCAAACCATGGGCGTGAACCAGGGAGCAGGGGAAACAAATATCATGGGCTGGAAGACTGCGTTTGCATGTCAAGAAGAGTGTTTACATTCAAATGGTCCTGTGCCATGTTCCAACCTGTGTGATGTACAATGTTGGGCGTTTTTATCCTTTATTTTAGTTTCTGATTAAAGCTTGTCGTTTACTCTGAAAGGTAAACACTGTCATCATCTACTCCGCCCCATGTCATCCGAAACCTTATTCTAGTTCCTGTATGCTCATAATGCAAGGGTTAGCGGCGTCTCTCAAAGCAAAAGATCTGAACCGGCCCAGGCTCACCTAAAGCCATCTTTTGGCCTAAATGTACCCCTTCGGTTTGCCTAACAAAATTTGCAGGTTTCCCAGACATCTCATGTTTTCCAGCAACACTGAGCAATAAAAATTAGTACAGAGGAAAGGAACCAGGACAACAATCCCCCAAAAAAGTATCCTTGTGTGGTTATCGTAAAACGTTGATGTACCATAACCGATCTATCAAGCCCGTCTGCCTGCTCAGCTCTCAGTTCTACATTAACCACCTCTCTCCTTTATCCCAAAGGATTCAGAAAGGACCTCCGAAAACTCCAGCCCCTGCAACATCCCCCCGGAGGAGGACTATCGCAACAAGCCCAACGAGAACTCCTACTGCTACCAGCTGCTGCAGGAGCTAGACAAGCAGCGCAGGGGCGGCATCCTCTGTGACGTCAACATCGTGGTGTGCGGCCAGGTGTTCCGCGCGCACAAGAACATCCTGGTGGCCGGCAGCCGCTACTTCAAGACCCTCTACTGTCTGTCCAAGGGCGACGCCCAGGACCAAGGCACAGTCACGCACCTGGACGTAGCCGCCGTCCAGGGCTTCTCGGTCCTCCTCGACTTCCTCTACTCCGGGAATCTGCTGCTGACCAGCCAGAACGTCATCGAGGTGATGTCGGTGGCCAGCTACCTGCAGATGACGGAGGTGGTGCGGACGTGCCGCGCGTTCATCAAAGACGCCCTGAACATCAGCATCAAGCAGGAGGTCCCCGACGCCGTGGTGGTGGACTACAACAAGCGGCGGACAGTCACCACCGACGGCCACCCGCTGGACCGCAAGCCCAGCAACTTCTGGGCCACCAACATCCTGTCCAAGCTCTCCATCAAAGCCAGCGGCACAAGCAGCGGCGGCAGCAACGGCACCGGCGGCCCGGCCAAAGAGGCGTCCGAGGCGGTGAAGGAGGAGGTCAGCGACGTGGAGCTGTCGGCGGCCGGCGGCGAGGGCTGTGCCCTGGGGGCGTCCGGGGGCTGGGGCCGCCACAACGACAGCTCCCCCTACTCTGCG
Source organism: Pollachius pollachius (assembly GCF_949987615.1). NCBI lineage: Eukaryota > Metazoa > Chordata > Actinopteri > Gadiformes > Gadidae > Pollachius > Pollachius pollachius. Next base: position 15,413,606 of record NC_136946.1, on the reverse strand, counting down.
GACGCCAGCGAGACGCAGGGCCACGACGGCCAGGGGCAGGTGTTCGTCTGGAACGAGCCGGCCACGGGCGGCGCCGCGGCCGCGCCCGCCGCAGCCATAAAGCGCGAGGCGGCGGGCAGCGGCCGCAGGAAAAAGCAGGCGACCACCCGGCGATTCGTCTACAACGTCCAGCCAGAGCCGGAGGAGGGCTTCGACGAGGGCATGTTCATCCAGCCCTCGGCCTCCTACCCCCGGGAGGACTTCTCCTACCTCTCGGAAAACGCAGGTATGACGCCCCCTGTCCACCCACGACCAGTCGGGTCCCTGAGTGTAGTCCTAGTAGCTCTTTAAATACATCGAATGCATGCAAGCCTCATGCGTTCCTTTTTTTTTTACGTGCATAGAGAAGACTCATGTTTATTATCGTAGGTCATTCTACTGTTTATTGATTTATATCCGTCCACAGTGGTTTCCAGATACCAACATTACTCTATCCTAATAATAGGCTTCAGATGACCTTAGTATCACTGCAGATCCCAACCACATAACAAATGGTTCTCATTAAACTAGAGCAAAATGTTGAAGATATGACCCTGAGCCGGGTTTGCAAACCAATTTCACCAGGCAATCAATAACACATTTATGTAAACGAATGTCCAAAGGTTGACAACAGAACAGATGAACATGAGCTCTGGGTTATTAAGTGTCTTCAACAAATTGTCCATCCCCCAAGAAGTCAATATATGTTAATGTTAACTAATATCAGTTATTAGCATTACCATGATCAGTATAGTAGTGAGTATTACCTAGTTAGGTGCCAATGTGTTCATAGACTCCTTATTCCAGGTCAGAATTAATACCCCCTCACGAAGAGGTCCATGCAAATGTCAACGCATTAATTCAACTACACTCATACACTTTGTCTATGTACCTATTATTACCCCTCCCCTGCATCTATTTCATTGCAGGGCTATAGTATGAAAGTATTACATACAGTGCCTCTCATAATCTCCTCTGTTTCCACCCTCAGCTTCATGCTGCCCCCATTAAGAGTGTGTGTGTGTGTGTGTGTGTGTGTGTGTGTGAGGGAACGGGCGAGCGAGCGAGCCTGTAATGTGACGAGAGAGAGGGACTAGCCCTATCTAATGCAGGATAATGAAGAAAGCGCAGGGGAAAAGCCCCCAGCACCCCCCTGCCCCTCTTAATGCGCTTCAATGCTCTTAGTGCCTTGGACTCCTCCTAGACCTCTGTTAATGTATGAGGGAGGTGTACAGGGGTGCTAAATCTGGCTTTACACTCTTCAGTATGTCTACATGTATGACTGCATGCGCGAGCACCGGCCCGCTGTGCCTGTTTAGCTGTTGTTTAGCTTTGCGTCCGTATTAATTGATGCGTGTTTGGTTGTTCCATATATAGATACGGTGGACGTTCCTGTGGGTCGTAAGTCACAGTAAAAGGTTTCTGTGGGCAGGTGTTTACTGCGTTATTATAATTGTGTTTTTATATTGGAAATTCACAGCCTTATGTGGCTTTAGCTGCTCCGCTTTTTGCTTCAGCTTTTATTTTATTTGTTGAGTGACGTTTTCTACACAATGTTCATTGCGGACAAAAATAGTTATTTCAGGCGGATGCGTTAGGGAGTTCAGAACTTGACCTCACACACTTGCATACATGGACATATATATATTTATATCGAACTAACTTGTGAATGCATGTGTACACCACAAAATGTATCGCTGAGCTTTTTTGACATATTTTGAGTTTTTTTGTGACTTTGTTTTTTCTACGTTGGGCTTCCTGTTGGGCTGGTCAGTCCAGTGTGTGACTGGAAAATTAACAAACAACATACTTTCATTGTCTTTACCCCAACGTACCTAGTCCATTCTGACCCAAATCAATTTACACCAGGCTCCAAAATGGCAGTACTTTCTTTCCTACAGGGATGTTAGCCGGGTGGGTCTTGCTGCTGTTAAATTGTGGGCCCTGCTTAAAGACCAAATGCAAGGCAAATGTTTTGGATTGTGTTTTGTAGTGAATTAGTTACTTTAATGGCATCAGCCTTTCCGCCAATTCGATCCCTTGTTTATATCCATTTTTTTAAGACATGTGATCGTTTTCTGGGCTAGTACAGACAGAACACGTTATGGTCCATGACGAGTGGTAGAACAGGACTGCTGTGTTCCCTGTGGGTTCTAGTCCGGCGCTTCCCCAAGTTGACCGAAACGGCAGATTCATTTTTGGGCCCGCTCCAAACATGACGGTTGGATTGTTTCAATGGGCTATTTCACCCCCAAACACACTTATTGTATTATGAGGTGGGGAATTTGCATACGCACGGTTGAAACAAACACACACACACGCATGCACACAATGAACCGCGAGACCCTAATAGGTGCAAAGCTGCCAGAGGCTGCCGCCTCCCTCCCTAATCCACGCTAATGCAATGAGGCTGTCCGCACCATTCCAAATATTGACCCAGGGAGAATGGACACACACAGTGTGTGTGTTGATTCACTCACACTCACACACACACACACACACACACACACACACACACACACGGTGCTGACCAGCACACACATGCCCACGCACACACAGGTTGCAAACACACACGCACGTAAACACACACACACACACACACAGGATGCAGACACGCACATACACACACAGGATGCAGACACGCACACACACACACAGGGTGCAGAAACGCACGAGTGGCTACAAAAGTGGAGTGTAAGCCGAGCCCATGTGAGGGCTTGACTCTGTCGTTCACTCATTAACCCCCCCCCCCGCTGCAGGAGGTCCGCTGGGAGGGCCAGGGGCCTGTTGTCTCAACACAACAGTACACTCTGGCCCTGGGAACAAGCCACTTAGCATAGTGTGTGGGGTTGGTGCAGGTGGTCTGGGACAGGTTTTGTTTGTTTAACTCCCTTTGTTAACCAACAGTCTTCCATTGTGAAAAGTGTGAGAGGATGGGTTGGGGACGGGGTTTGTGTGTGTGTGTGTGTGTGTGTGTGTGTGTGTGTGTGTACACAAGGTGTTCTGAGGTGTGTATGTAACCCACACCCAGGTTTTCCCCGCCACGCACACACACTCACACACACTCCCAAGGCCACACCTGCTGCTTCTTTCTCCCTTCCCTTCTCTCCTTGTGCTAATCTCTGGTCCCTCCCTCTTTTCCCCAGAGCTGGCCAATCAGATCCAGTACAGCGATCTCCAAGACTCGCAGCAGGGGGAGTCCTGGGAGAACGGTAGGTTGCTCTCTAGCCAAACGTACTCGAGCGGTGCACAGCCTAGCCCCGCCCCTTTCCAAGAAATACCCTATCAGGAGACTGGGAACACGGCAGTCAGGTTTGGTTGTCATTGTTGCAGTGTGTCATCAATGGTATACAGTTGTAGTTGATGGAAAATGGCAAATTGGCAAATGGAATGAAATAATTGTCTAATTTATAGTGCGTATCTTTCCCTGCCTGTACCAGCCAGCGGAGAACTCTGCTGCAAAATTGTGTTTTATCAACCAATATTTCCTTTTTCATTTCTACATTTTATTTAGTAAAGCAATAAACTAAAGATCACGTAGAATTGCCTCTAGAATTGATGTCTGTGGCTTTGGGATCCACTGATGAGTCCCATTCGGTAACTGCAGAGCAGCAAGGTTTCTGAAGGCACCCCGCTTCCATAGTATGAGAGTAGGCCTACTCGTAGTTATCACTGCACAAATAGGTTTTGATGAAGTTGTGCGACAGGACTAGAGCTGTTCACCCGAAGTACAGTCAAACTGGTGCTGTTGGGGCTGACGCATCGCCATTAAAGCACAAACCATCGTTACCTGTTCCACTTGTTTATCCAATGTTTATCCAAACCTTTTCTTATTAGTAGGTAGATCTGTTTAGCAACGGACTAGTGCGGGAGCCACCCAGGAAAACAAGTTCCTGGGGAGAACCGGAGAACATTTAATTACAACTAGAAAATGCATTTCCTGTAGGAAATGCGGTGAGTGCTGTAGTACAAAGTGCACTGCTGGTGTGTGTGTGTGTGTCTTTAAGAGAATAGCGAGCTGGTGCTTGATTAAAAGAGGCCCAATAGAGCAGGAAAAACCGCCCAATCTGGCAACACTGCTGAACGTCCTCACGCCCCAGCGTCACCGTAAATCAGTAAGACCAACTGAAAACGAAAGCCGGTCTGAAACTAAAACTGTGATTCTGAAGAAAGTATAAATGATATATCGAAATTCCGTTTTGGATATTATTGTAGATACAAGTGTGTAGATTTGTTAAATGGTTTGAATGAAGGTAAACGGTTGAAAAATGATTGAGTTACGATGTCTTAAGAAGTATGAGTGTCAGAATGGGCAGACGGCTTCAAGAAAAAAAAACAGCTGAAAACGAAGCCGGTATGAAACTAAAACTGTGATTCTGAAGAAAGTTTAAATGATATTGAAATTCCGTTTAGATATTATTGAAGATACAAGTGTGTAGATTTGTTAAAAGAAGCGTGCGATTCCAAGCTATTCTGAACATTTTAAATTGGAATGGAGTCTCTAGGGGAAAAATTGGGGAAGGAGATAGGTCCCAAAGTTTGTAGAAAATAAGAAAGAAAAAGAATAAAACCTAAGAAGAACAATAGTTGTTTGCCCTGGCCATCATCCCCTGGTACACATGAAGGTAACCTTACCGTCTACCTGCGGTTGGCAAATATGTATAGGAATTAAATTATCGAATCAGTGGCTTTATTTATTATTTTTTTATGAAAATTAAAGCATTCGATTAGTGAATTTAGATTCAAATACCTACCATACAAATTAATATACGAATATTCAGGCTCAGCACTAGACAGTACATATATCCCCCTGTTTGCGGATACGGACACTATTTATTATTGGCAGTAGTATAATTATTTGTTGATTTATGAAGCGCATGCGTTTATTTTTGGTAACCGCTGGGTATCGGCCAGGATCGCATTTATAGACGGGTACAGGAAATGGCTCTAACAGCTCCAAGGCATGGGCTGAACAGGAACTTGGCACTCGCCGACACCTCATTCTTGATCTGGTCTTTCTGCTTTTCAGAGCGGGGTGAGTGTTCAAGACTCGGACAGAAACAGCTGTTTGCAACGTGCACAGCAGCGATCCGCCGTAGCCGAGTAGAGGGAAAGCGTAGTCTTTTGCGACTAGTAGAAGTCGCCAAAACACCAAGCAAAAGTTGCAAACATACACGGCAATTAAGCTGTTACTGATTCTGAAAAACGTGACTTAAGTACGGTTGCCTGAGTCGATGGTGTGCTTTGTGAGCGTCTGTCCTGTGGAAGCGACGTGGCTGGTGGATGGATGTGGAGGAGGGGCCTGTGGAGAGGGATTTAAGGGGGTCAGAGTCTGCTAGCCAGGCAGGATTAGGAGGCACAGGCGTGGCCGGTGGGAGGCAGGATCCAGCCGGTATAGAGGCTCCTCTGGGCTCCACTGTGACTCACTTCTGTACCACCTTTCTTCAACGCAAGCTCTAACCAACTTGATTTATTACTGGAGGAGCTGAGATGCTAGCATGTGATCATGGCGTTGCCTTTAAAGAAAAGGCCTCTGTGTATGTCAGGGATGACCCCCACTTTACACACACACACACGCACGCACAGACACACACACACACACACACACACACACACACACACACACACACACACACACACACACACACACACACACACACACACACACACACACACACAGGGGAATACATGGGTGCCCTGCTTCTCATCAATTTCCTCACCCACTCTCCAACCCCCTAGCAACCTGCCCTGACGACGCTGCTGTTGTAGGTGCTCGGGCTCAAACAAAGGGCCAGGACAGGTTGTTCCCTCTCTCCAATGCTCCCCCCATACCCTCTTGCTTCTCATGCTCTATTTCTATCGTGTGTGTGTGTGTGTGTGTGTGTGTGTGTGTGTGTGTGTGTGTGTGTGTGTGTGTGTGTGTGTGTGTGTGTGTGTGTGTGTGTGTGTGTGTGTGTGTGTGAGAGATCTGTTCAGCAGCCTATAGCGGATCAATGGGTAACCAGGTTATTTGCCAGCTGTCCATGGTGAAATGTCAGCAGGGGGGCCCCTGGGGCATCGTTAAGCATGGAGGCGGGGCCGAAGCCCATGTCGTCTCACCTCATTTTCACGCATTGAAATGGCTCCGTCACACCAGGCTGACTTAGTCCTTTTAAAAGGGTTATCGATATGTGTGCGTGAGTCCTGATTTATGGCCGGTATTATTAGCTAGAGCGGGGTCCTAAGGCTATTGCTGTTCGGGGACACAGAACGTTGCAGGCATGCAGTCTGGTCACCTTTTGGAAGAATCTGCTGTTTTGAATCCTAAATAGGTCCCCCACATCAAGGAGATCTAAAGTTAACATTTGGGGATGAGGAGGGTTAGGCCGGGGGGGGGGGGGGTTGATCTAGGTTGTAAAAGTTGAATGAAGGTAAAGTAATCTGTGGGAAGACTTGTTCACCTTTCTGTTGGTCTACTACCCTGCAGACTATTCAATCCAATGAACACAAAGGTTTGAGTTGTTCACCAGGCAGAGATACCTGGTGATTATCTTATCCGATGGCTGAATAAAAATGAGTAAGGTCTGCTCATGTCTCCGATCATAGAGTGATTGCATTTAGAACTATTTTCGATGCCATCGTTTGCTACAATGAATGAACTCGGGTCAAGAACTTTTGTCACTGATTTTGATTACTAATGCTGTAATGATAATGTGAACTCTGTTCAAGGCTGACATTACAAGTGCAACGTCTCAAGTTAATTTCTTAAAATGTTAGCTTGCTATTTTGCACGCTATCTCCCTTTTGCATCTTTACATTTTAGATTTTCTGCTGTATTTAAGGTCTCCCCCTGAATCCCGTTCCACTTGTTTTCGGAGTCAGATTACTGTATTGTCTAGAAATCACTAGTACGGGAGAGTTTACAAATAATCTTTCATTAGTGAAATGTCCCTTAATGATCAAGGTTCCTGGTTAAAGACCAGAGAGATGTTTTCATTCAAACCTGTACCTCAGACCTAGCAACAACAATAGGCCTGCAAATGACTGCTTGTTCCTACATTAACAGGCGTGGTATGTGGCGTCATAAAGCTTTGCATTGGGTAGTTCCTATATTTACATGCAAGGTATGTAGCGCCATAAAGCTTTGGATTGGGTAGTTCCTATATTAACAGTCAAGGTTTGTAGTGTCATAAAGCCTTGGATTGGGGGCCATAAAATTGATATTCCTTGTAATATGATAAGAGTTGGTCATATTGCTTAAAATACCAAAATATATTTAAATAAGATATTACTATATTGTGACAGGGGAGAGAATTAAGTATTAAGCCAACTCAGAAGTGAACAACAGGATGCAGTATAGTGTGTTTAGTGATCAGGATGGAGACTCAGGATCCCTCTCCGTAATTCAAAAATTCTAGAATGCTAGAATTCTAAAATAAATAGTGTGAAGCAGAACTTATTCAAATCCCTGTGTACATTCTGTTTTCCAGTCAATACGATCATTTTGCTTGCAAACAAAATATTTTATTAATGAAAATGCATCATTTAGTACATTTTCGGTGCGCCCCTAAAGTTCAATATGCACACATATTTTCCACTTGGGGAAACTGGTCCATGTCAAGCCCTGCCCTATGTGTTTGACATAAAGGCTGTTTTCATGCTGTTGACCACTAGGTTAACCGATGGATCCCTGACCTTGATCTGTACAAAGAGGGTATACGCAACTTCCAATGATATTGGAAGTGTCTTCTGTGACTGTGCCCTTCACATGCATATGACGACACTGTACCGGATAAATACCGGCCGAAACCGCAGTCAGGTCATACTAATACATTTGAAAAACGGTCTGGAATGTCCTGTTACCAGATCGTTTTACCAGTATTTCCCTCAACCCAAACACTTCCTCCAACACCCAGAGTTAATCAGTTAATAATCCAACAAGGAAGTCAAATATGTTTTTCTTTCATGCTTTCACCTCACCTTACCTCACCACTGGCAAGGGTTAGGGAGCTGTCAAATGCAAACACTGCAAATCATCCCAGCACAATGGGGAAAAAAAACAGTTGCCTTTTCAAATTAAAAGCGCTTGCAGCATCCTCATGCTAAGGGTTTGTGTGTCTCCCCCCCCCCCCCCTGTTTGCAGGTGAGTCCTCGGACCTGGCCCTCAACAAGCTCAAGTGTCCTCACTGTAACTACATCGCCAAGCACCGGCGCACGCTCAAGAGGCACCTGATCATCCACTCCGGCGTGCGCTCCTTCAGCTGCGACATCTGCGGCAAGCTGTTCACACGGCGCGAGCACGTCAAGAGACATTCCCTGGTACACACACACACACACACATAGAGACTCACAGACACACGCACAGACACACGCGCAGACAGACACACACACACAGACAGACACACACAGACACACACACACACATAAACACAAAGACACACACACACACACACAGAGACACTCACTCACTCACTCACTACGACATGGTCCACGGCATTCGGCTGCCAACATGGCGCTACCTTATGTGGTTTGCTTAACCGACATGTTTTTTTTATTTTGTATCCTTTTTCAATATCTCCCTAAAAGCTACCAGACTGCTTTTTTTTATTTATGTTTTGCATGAGGAGAGAGAAGGATTTTTTTTGATTTGTTCCTCGTGTAAAGAATGAGAGGGTACATGGGAGTGTCTCCGCTGCCAACCCACTTCCTCCACCATACTGCATAATAAATAGCCGCTGAAATCTGTGAATGTAGCCAGACATTTAGTAGAGCCATGGCCCTTGATTGGAAATGTAGTGGTGGCAGTATCCCATTATCTCATGAATGCTTAACAAGGCGTTGGGTTTATAGTTTTAGAACTTGTTAGATTGTCCCCTATATCGTTGCATTAGTGTTGTTCAACACTACCGGAATCAGCTACAACTAGGCTGGGTGGATTCTTGAAAGAGTTGATCATCAATATTAACCCCTTTACACACTGTCTCACTGTCTGTCTCTTTTTCACTCTGTTCCCTCTCTGTCTTCTCCCCCCCCCACCCCAACTCTCTCTACCTTCCCCCCACTCTCCCTACCTTCCCCCCCACTCTCTCTACCTCTCCCCCCAACTCTCTCTACCTCTTCCCCCCCCCCACTCTCTCTACCTCCTCCCCCCACCCTCTCTACCTCTTCCCCCCACTCTCTCTACCTCTTCCCCCCCCACTCTCTCTACCTCTTCCCCCCCCCACTCTCTCTACCTCTTCCCCCCACTCTCTCTACCTCCTCCCCCCCCACTCTCTACCTCCTCCCCCCCCCCACTCTCTCTACCTCCCCCCCACCCTCTCTACCTCTTCCCCCCCACTCTCTCTACCTCCTCCCCCCACCCTCTCTACCTCTTCCCCCCCCCACTCTCTCTACCTCTTCCCCCCCCACTCTCTCTACCTCTTCCCCCCACTCTCTCTACCTCCTCCCCCCACTCTCTCTACCTCCTCCCCACCCTCTCTACCTCCTCCCCCCCCCCCACTCTCTCTACCTCCTCCCCACCCTCTCTACCTCCTCCCCCCCACTCTCTCTACCTCTTCCCCCCCACTCTCTCTACCTCCTCCCCCCACTCTCTCTACCTCCTCCCCACCCTCTCTACCTCCTCCCCCCCCCCACTCTCTCTACCTCCTCCCCACCCTCTCTACCTCCTCCCCCCCACTCTCTCTACCTCTTCCCCCCCACTCTCTCTACCTCTTCCCCCCCACTCTCTCTACCTCCTCCCCCCACCCTCTCTACCTCTTCCCCCCCCCACCCTCTCTACCTCTTCCCCCCACTCTCTCTACCTCCCCCCCACCCTCTCTACCTCTTCCCCCCACTCTCTCTACCTCCCCCCCACCCTCTCTACCTCTTCCCCCCACTCTCTCTACCTCTTCCCCCCACTCTCTCTACCTCCCCCCCACCCTCTCTACCTCTTCCCCCCCACTCTCTCTACCTCCCCCCCACTCTCTCTACCTCTTCCCCCCACTCTCTCTACCTCCCCCCCACTCTCTCTACCTCCTCCCCCCACTCTCTCTACCTCTTCCCCCCCACTCTCTCTACCTCCCCCCCACCCTCTCTACCTCTTCCCCCCACCCTCTCTACCTCCTCCCCCCCCCACTCTCTCTACCTCCTCCCCACCCTCTCTACCTCCTCCCCCCCACTCTCTCTACCTCTTCCCCCCCACTCTCTCTACCTCCTCCCCCCACCCTCTCTACCTCTTCCCCCCCCCACTCTCTCTACCTCTTCCCCCCACTCTCTCTACCTCCTCCCCCCACTCTCTCTACCTCTTCCCCCCACTCTCTCTACCTCCCCCCCACCCTCTCTACCTCTTCCCCCCCACTCTCTCTACCTCCTCCCCCCCACTCTCACCCCCCCCCCCCCCTCCCCCGCCCCAGGTGCACAAGAAAGACAAGAAGTACAAGTGCATGGTGTGCAAGAAGATCTTCATGCTGGCGGCCAGTGTGGGCATCCGCCACGGCTCGCGCCGCTACGGCGTGTGCGTGGACTGCGCCGACTCGCACCAGGCCTCCCAGGGCGGCCTGGAGGGCCTGGACCCAATGGAGTTCGCCCGCGGACGACGACGACTTTGACGGCGAGGAGGGCGAGGAGGGAGAAGAGGCGGACGACGCGGCCGACATCGACCAATCAAACTGGGGCGAGGCCGCCGCCCCCCCGGACGACTGAAGTTTGTGGTTTTTCCGACGTTTTTCTTTGTTCTAGTTTTTTGTTTTCTAAGCAAGCTTAAGAAATTAAATGAGAGTTTTAAGATAATTTTTATTTAATGTTTTAATATATATTAGAGGACGAGTAAATACAACTTAAAACTCTAGCTGGTAAACAATCAACTACTCCAAAGTGCTATCCAACCGCGAGGTTACGTAACGCGTTTATGACAAAGAAAAGGCGACTACAGAAGCTTTGGTTTAACAGAGGGTTCCTCAAAGATGTACACATTTTATAATCCTTTGAATATGTGCTCAGTAGAGTTTTTTTTTAACGAGGCCCTAATACGAAAAATCAGGTTCTTTCTTGGTGATGCGTGTTTTTTTTGTTTTTAGTCTTTTCCTCTTTTATCCGGGTTAGAGGGTGGGTGATAGGGTGTACATAGTGTTAAGTCACGATCGGCCAATCATTGCGAGCGAGAGAGAGAACGAGGGAAAGAAAAAATAGTTAATTATTTAATTTATGAAGAGGTTGTAATGGTCTTATTTGAAATGCTATAATTGTAAGTCGTGTCGTCTGCTTCTGCTAGCAGAGAGGCGGCCGTCTGTGTTCTGTTCAGCCTGTGTGCGCACCGCTAGCCGCGAGTGTTTAGCGCACGCCGGCGCCTGAAATAATTAGCAGACAGGAAGATTTATTAACTTTGCTATGTAGATTGACTCGTTTTAGACGCGCTAAGGTTGTCGTCGTCGTCGTTGTTGTTGTTATTATTATTAATATTGTTATTTTTCTTTCTTTCTTACCTGCACAATCTTGGAACCAAATATCTGTTTTGTGACGCTAATGTATCACAGCCATATTTATGATTAATTTAAGAGGGCTGTGCTATTGTGCCAAGCAGACCGCACACCAAGATATCGCAGGAAACCTAGAACTACTGAAACACGCTTAAAAAAGAAGAGGATGGTGCAAGACTGTTTTTTTAAGCTGGGGGGGGGGGGGGTTTGGGGCGTGAGAAGAGATGCAAAATGAAAATGAAAGTACAAGGGGAAAATGTTATCGCTAGCTTTATACAAATCACAGCGTCACAGTAACACTTTATTATATTTAAAAAAAATAAAGCATTTTGACTTTCACTTAAAGCTTGAATTTTGCCAAATGACGAAAAAAACGTTTGGTGCTGTAACGCTTTGTCGCAAAATACTGGACCTACAGGCTGTATATGATAATAATCATAACGCTTAAACTGACTCAGTTATATATATATATATATAGATCTACGTGTAATCAGCTTAAACTATAGAACACTGTTTTGCTACGGCGACTATCAGGTATGCTTTGCCATCGATTCTTTTTCTACAAAAAAAAGCTTTCATTTAATGCACACGCATACCGTTTTGTAAAACCTCGGGCAGTAAGTTGTCATGGACCTAAGCGGACCGCTCTACCTGATACATGGTTGTCTATTGGGTACTGAGCTATGGTTAAAACGTTCCCCAAAACTTAAACGGATCGGACCAACAAGCCGTTCACAAAACCAAGTTCAAACCTTTTTTTCTTTTTTTTTCGTTCATTATGTTTATTTTTAACTTTTTATCAATTGTTGAATTGAATTGGGCTAGAAATGTTTTTCTTTTTCTTTTTCGTTTTTGTTTAGCTCTGCCAGGCAGAAAAACACTTTGTTCCGCATAAAGTGAAGCTCTATGGCCCCTCATAGACATGCACTTAGCTTTTTTGCGTTCATGAAAATCATTTGTTTTTATGTTCTTAAGTCTCTTTTGCTTTCGCTGAAGCAGGTCTGAATGGAACTATATATATTTAAATGGATATATATATATATACAAACTGTTGTGCTCTTCCTCCAATGCGCAACTTTAGTTTTTTTATTACACTTTTTGTTTTGTTATTTAATATTATATATATATATACATATATATATATATATATAAATGTGTTGACTCCAAAATGCAATCAAGACTGTTAATTTCTATTTGTCCAACCAAAATTGTTTTTTTTTGTAATTATTGTTGAAATGTATGAGAAAAGCCAGCTGACAACTTTTATAGCGTAGAGGACCCTTGCTTGTGTCTGTAATTGTTGAGATTCGTTTTCCTGTTTTTATGCTACAGAATCATTCACTTTACCCTCGATGCGTATATCGCTTTTTGTCCTTTCTAAAGATGTGTTCTGTCTCTTTTTATTCATTAAGCACATATTTTCTAAAGAACACACGGATTGTTTGCGGGTTGAGACCTCGGATGGCCATTTATGTCTGTTTCTGCAGTGGATTATATGTGATGAAGTGCTACTGACGCACGGTGTGTGGTTTCACTCGATTGCTCTATTGAAAGATGTATTTTATTAAAGCATAGAGATCGCTTCCTCTAGTACATTGACCCCTAAAGAAATCACAGGGTGGAGTTATATAATGGATATATATAAATGAATATATATATATATACATATAAAGAGAGATTATAAAAGCAGAAGGTATATATAAATAAGATATTTAACTAGTGAGTTTCCTCTATGGGACAGGTCCACAGTTAGCTCTCCACACCCCTTGAGGTGGTTGTTCCGTGATCTTTGACCTTTCCGCTTTGTTGTCACTTGTGTGCTTGTCATACCATGCCATCCGGTTATCCAGATTTTGTTTTTGTTTTTATATATAAATATATATATACACACACCATCCTACTGATTTTACTGTAACGGATGAAAGCTAAGAAAAAACCCTTGATGTTATTGTTTTTAGACTTTTTATGCTGTATTTGTTAAAAGGACACAAAACACAAAATACAAACAGATACACTACAGATATAAAGAGGTTTTTTTCCCCGGCTGTATTTTTTTACGCTGTCGCAAAAAACAAAGGTTGTATTTTTCAATTTCTCGCGATCTGTCGCGGTGATGCAAGACCCCGGGCCACACCTCAGTCCCTTCCGAACACAAAGCAACAATTCAGGTTACTCTTTTTACGTTTTTATCAAAGGTTTTCGAAGATATGGAACTAGCCTACATTCTCCTTTTTTCTGTCTCAATTGTACTACTGTTCCTCTCTATACTACATTTTAAGAATAAAACTTTGATATTGCTTTAAGTCCCTTTTCTTTATTTATCATAGTTCAAAATATTTGTCTATTCTCCATATTGTGTCTGTATGGTATTGAGTTACACAATGACTCCATACATATCCAAATGATAAACAATTTGAGCAAATCAGAATCAGAAAGGTCTATCGCCAGGTTAGCTTCAAAATTAGTGTGAAATGGTGTATTGGTGCTAAACATAATGCTAAATATAAAATAAATGCGCACATACATATGTTAACTTAAGCGGGAGATTTCACTGTCAAGCTAAAGTACAGATCATCTCGTAAAGAACCGTCATTGTTGTCCTTGAATCATTGTTAGACAAACATACCTGTAATCATAAGCCATCTTTTGGATCCAACTCCTGATAATTCTAATCATAATAAAAAAAATATGGGGGGGGGGGGGACTTCACACAGGTCGACTCTGAGGCTGTCTTGCATGCTTTTAAGAGCTGTTGACGTGTGCTGCTTTTTCCAGCATTTGATGCTGTTACGTTGCCCTCTGCTGGTGGGGAAATAACTCCGTTTTACATTTGCTCAGAGTTGCGCTACTGTCCAGTGCCTCCAGAGGGCAGCATGGGGTTGTAATTTGTAAGGAAGAAAAAAAACGTTTAGATCCGCGGTATTTACTCGGAGCTCGTTGCCATCACACCACAATAATAACTAACACTAAAAGTGGACTGCAGGCATTCATTTGAGATGAGAGGCGTCAACGAGCTGTGATCACCATGGCAGCATTGTGTGGTTCATTGTGCACGTCCAGAGGCTGAGAGAGTTTATATAATTTGACGGAAACACTAATGACTCAATGAGGAAATGTCGACCATATCCAAGGTGTTTCTAGCATGTCGGGCTCGTTTGGTTAAGTTATCGGAACATCCGAAAATGCTGTTTTTATGTAATTACTAGTTTTTGTGCATTTTATACGGTCAGTACTTTAACTGTAGGCCGATCAAGAGCAACCGATCGGCCCCATCTGAAGGTACATGGACTGGCGTTAGAGAGGGGGATCATTTCAATGTAGGCCCACTATGCTCACTGCCACAGTAATCTGTCGCCCCACATCCATTACGATAAATATTTATCCCTTCACGGTTTGGCGTTTCCAGGGAACTTGGCAAACTGCAAATTATTTTTAGCCGTGATGGTAGACCTTGTTTTGGTTACTTCACTTTGAATGTATTTTCAGAGTGTTGGGACAGGGTTTTCTTTCTTCAAATTTACACGGCAGCTTGTTTTTCATGCCGAGAATAGTCTGTTCGCATCTCCTCGGCCCTGTGTGCTTTCCCCCTCTTTTGTACATAAGTGTTTGTGTACGCTGCTGTACCCGCTAACCAAAACACAGGCGGAAAACATCGTCCTTGTGGGCAACCGTACACACACTGGCCTATTCTTCACTGTGAGTGTGTGTGTGTGTGTGTGTGTGTGTGTGTGTTCCCTATTCACGGGTTCTTTGTGTGGGTGTCAGTCAGCGGGGTTGTCTGTGGGCAGGCCCCCATTGTGTTGAACCACTGCTCCTTATTGACACAGGGCCCCTGGCTCCACACGTTCCCATGGCCCCCCGGCCACGGCGGATGGAAGGCTGAAACCAGAGCCCCGGACCTGGGGAGCGTTTGTTTGCTCTCCCCTGGCGCTCCTGGAGCGGCTGTCAGTGGGGACATGGGCACAACGGAAGACAGCAGTCCGTGTGTGTGTGTGTGTGAGAGAGAGAGGGAGAGTGTGTGTGCTGGGATCTGTGTGTGTGTTTGAAGGGGAAAGTGTGTTTGTGTGTATGTACACGGTGGGCTGGTTATTAAAGCACCAATAGGGAAACAGGTAATCCCGTGGTCGCTGCTGCAGTTGTTGACAGCCCGGTCATGGTTAACTACCGGGGGTCTCACATGCACATACGTGCATGACTATAAACGTGTGCACGTGCACATCTGCTTGGTATCCAGCTGCTGTTCAGCCTGCATGTTGTTAGCGTGCAACACTCACACACAAACACTTCAAATCCTCGCACTGCTTCTCAATCGTTTTGTGGTCCAGAGTCAGTGGGCAGGGGGGCGTTCTCAGCACACCACCCTCTCCTATCTGTTATCTCCACCCTGGCCTGCCTCAACCCTGCGTCTGTGCTGCACTCAGATCTGGTTCCCAGACTCAAAGTGTTCCCCAGGGCCCCAAACACGCACACACACACCAACACACACCTGGGATTTTATTGTTGTTTAGAAATAAAAGGAGGAGTTCCCTCTAATATGCTGGGTGGGAAAATGTCTTACCTGCATCTGAGTTTTCAAGATGTCATCCGTTGGGGTAGCGGTTTCCCTTGCGTGAGGGTCGGTGGACCTATGTTGCAGTTTAAAGGAAACTTGGGTATTTTTGGGTCATTTTGGTGTATGACAAAAACTTTTGAGATTGGTCCAGTATTGAGCGAGACAACTCAGCAGTAAGCCGCAGAAACGGGCTTGAATGTCTTCCTTTGGGGTCATAGCTGTCCTTCAATGTACGGCCTCTCAAAGTGCTCGGTTTTGAATCCAAACAGAAAAATATAACTTGTTTTCTTTACCTTTTGTTCCGGTCTGTTTGTTATTTTGTCCAACCAAGTCTCACCTAAGGAAAAGTCTGGCTCTGAAATCTCGTGGTTGCAGGATATTTCCCAATTGTCATTACAAACTCAACCCTCAATCGCCCAAATCTTTTAAATAACACCAAACTACGCTTTTCATAGTCCATCACAACAAACCCCCCGCTCTCCAGTTCCCACTGTTCACTTCCTGCAACAACGCAACTCAACCCCCATTGAGGGAGACCTGGTCAGATACAGTAACAAACACACCGTGGTCAAGAGAAATGGTAAGAAACACATTTCATGCCAAAGGCAGAAACTAGCACTTCTATCGGACGTACATTGACTGCTGCTATTGCCCAAAATGATGACATTCTCGCTAAATACCGGACCAATCCCATAAATATTTCTCTCAAAAATGATTGGAAAATAGGCTACAGTTTGAAAAAATCATGAAATTGACCTTTACCTCAATGTGGGAACTTCTGGGATTAAAGGTTCTGGGTTCCAACCCAACTGCTTGTTTAGAGTCACCCCATAACCTGCTTATTAATGGCATCAATCTCATGTATTCACTGTAAAATGCTTTGGACGATGTGTCTAATTGATAGGAGTGGAACTATTACTCATATGCTCACTTGGCAAGCTTTAGCCCCGAAACCCTGTCAGCCAGTTTGTGGTGAGCCGCGTGTCTGAGGCTCTGTCACAAGTTGTGACAACCACCAAAAATATCTTCCCCTTCGCACCCCGGGCAGATAGGAAGTTTTGCTTCCTTCAACACAAATGCTTTCAACACTTCATCCTTTAAACTGCAGACCGCTAGTTCCAGTCGAGCATCAAACACTGGAAATTGATTGGATGTCACTCGGTGGTGGAGTGTTTGTGTGTATTTTTGTAGTTAATATGGCTTGTTGTTGATTAACATATTAGATTGATGTATGTTTTGGTTTCTCTCAGCCCCGACCTCTTAGACGCTCCGGATTAAAAATGTCTGCTAAATGCAAATAAAATAATATGTCCTGTTACACAGATTCACAGAAGCAAACACACTACAATGCTTCCGTGTGGGGTTCATTATACCTGTTGATCCTATCTGTGTTTTGTCTTTCACTACATTTTATTGTTTTTTTAAGGCTTGAGTTTGTGTTTTTGTGTGTGTGTAACAAAAAGGATTCCCCTTGCATGTGTGTGTTTATGAGCATCTGTCTGCGAGTGTGTGGGAGGGTGTGTGAGTGTGAGAATGTGTACACGCATCCTCTAAGCGTGTGTCCCTAGTGTGTCTATGCATCAGGAAGTGACGAGAGGTTGTGTGTGTGCGCACTATGTGTTTATGTGTGCTGTGGGTGAGTGGTGTGTGTGTACGTGCAGCTGGCCTGCGTGTTTGTGTTTGGGTGTGTAAGTGCGGCGTGTGTGGGTGTACGTGCAACAGGCCTGCTCGTGTGTTTGTGTGTTTGTGTGTATGTGTGTAAGTGCAGCACGCCTGCCTGCATGTGTGTGTGTGTGTATGCGTGCACGTGTGTGCCTCTAAGAAGGTGCTGGTTCCCACAGCTCAGATCTAATTCAGCGGTAACTCTATCTCCGTGTGAGCTCCTCCACCACTCTCCTCTCCCTCCGGAGTGTGTGTGTCTGAGTGTGTATACGTGTGTGTGTGTGTGTGTGTGTGTGTGTGAGAGACATTTCACCCTGACGACCGACGCCCCCCCCCCCCCGAGTGGATCAGTTTACTGTGTCAACGCCGGGAGCCTGGCGGCAGCGGCTGGCATACACACACACACACGGACATGTGTGATACGTGTGTGTGTGTGTGTGTGTGTGTGTGTGTGTTTGGGGGGGGGGGGAAGCAGGGCTTACCTGTCTGTCTGTGAGGAAATGGAAGCCGGAGAAAGGGACTTGTATAGCTATGGATTATATATGTCTGCTCCCTTATTTTATTGTTAGAATCATTGTTTGTTTTATTATAGTCTGTGTTATTGTTGTGCAATTCTGCTTCTCATTTTGAATTCTTTGTTTGCCATTCCTTCATACGGATACACGTATGTTCCATTATGTTTTGTCATTACTTGTAGCCTGTAAGTATTCGTATTTTAAACGCTAAACAGAATGAAATGCAATCTGAAACATACAGTTACCATGGTAAGCCTTTGGATTCTATTTAAAGTAGAGCAAATGCGGTTGTTGGTGTTAATTACCTCAACCTGTTGTAGGGAAACACCGACAACATGTTGGAATGCATGCCGATTGTAACGAAGAAAAGACAGGTCTCTGCATGGCCACCTAGAGTTGTAGACTTGTAGCAAGAATGACATAGTCCTCATTCAATCTCACTCTCACTCTCAGTTTCCCGGAATATATCCTAACACGGCCCAACTGAGTCAGAGTCCATGGTTATCCCCGGCCCTTCAAGACATCAAGACACGCACACTTGTGGTGCTGTAGGACCTGTCTTCATTGGACTGACCGTGTTGCCATCCGGGTCCGACAGCACTGTGCAATGCGATGGGTGCTCGGACCTCGGTTCCTCTCCAGCCTAAACGGTTCCTCCTCCACCTTAAAGGTCTCCTTCACCTCAGCCATGTCATCAGACTGTGTCGGGTCTCAGGCCGGATAGCTTCTGGGAGGCGTCTTTCAGGGACTGGACCTCCAGGTTCTCCTGGCTCCTCCAGCCTCTCCTTACTCAGGAGGAGGTGGTGGGGCTCACGGCAGATGATTTTCTCCTGTGTGCAGAACTCTCTGTATCTCATAGACAGGGCCTTCCGTTCTCTCTCTCGTGAGCGGCTCCTGGACTAGCTTGTAGTCCTGTCCATCCTGGACAAACACAGCCTCAGTCCTATACGAAGCATGACAGATGAACGTCTGTTCAGTGTGTGTTCCTAGACTGCTTTTAACAGCACATATGCATGCGTTTCTTTCTTAAAGTGTTCCTTAGAGTCCAAGTTCTTTGTTTCTAGTTTCCTTCAGGGTAACGCTAAAGTTGTAAAAAAAAAAAAGTACCTC
>NC_136946.1:15381817-15391817 GCF_949987615.1 Pollachius pollachius | reverse complement strand
TACACTTACACACACACAAATAAACTCACCCACCATCATCTTACACACACACACACACACACACACACACACACACACACACACACCAATGCTCCATCAGCCACACCCACACATGCCCCTCACTCAGACCCCAACAGGTTTGGCGGGCCCTTCGAGGAGTGAGACATATTTCTGCTCCTGTCTTCTCGGTTCTCACAGTCCCAGTCATTGTTGGAATGCCAAGTCAACCCCCCACCCCACCCTTGGGTGCAAGGAGCCCCCTCCGCCCCCTGGCTGATTTAAAGCCACCCTGGCGGTCTCCCACGTCACGCTGGGGGCGACGGAGGGCCGTCAATTGGTGATTTTAAAATCCCATCACCATCCTCACTGCTTTGCATTCAAATGAAAGAAAAATAAAAACCTTTCAGCGATTGATTATCGACCGGTCGACGAACGTGTGCGACACTAGCGAGCAAAGATTGGAGGTGAACTCTTCAGCAGCTAATTCCTCCTGTGTTGACGCCGTGCTCCGACTAATTAAACGGGTGATCCAGACAGACAGACTGAAGTCCTCTTTGTTCTGCAGGATGGGGGCGGGTGCACGGGACACCACCCAGCAGATTCACCCCCACCCGCCGCTTTAATCCTGTCTTCCAGACGGTCGACCCTCCCTGTCGCTTCCCCCGACCCTCTACTGCCGGCCCCCCACCCAGCCACCCGGGCCAGACGTGGGGCCGTCGGGGCACCAGATGCACAGGCGAGGACGAGGACAGTACGGGGCCCGGGGGGGTGGAGGCGGTGGTGGTGGTGGTGGTGGTGGTGGCGGTGGCGGCGGTGGTGGTGGTGGTGGTGGTGGTGGTGGTGGTGGTGGTGGTGGTGGAGGAGGTGGTGGTGGTGGATGTGCTGGTGGTGGTGGAGGAGGTGGTGGTGGTGGATGTGCTGGTGGTGGTGGAGGTGGCGATGGTGGTGGTGGTTGTGAGGTGATCATGGAGGTGGTGGATGTGCTGGTGGTGGTGGTGGTGGTGGTGGTGGTTGTGAGGTGATCATGGAGGTGGTGGATGTGCTGGGGGTGGTGGTGGTGGTGGTGGTGTTGGGGATGTTGGGGATGGGGTGGGGGGATGGTGAATGTGGTGGTGGTGGAGGTGGTGGTGGTGGTGGATGTGCTGGTGGTGGTGTTGGGGATGTGGTGGTGGTGGTGGATGTGGTGGTGGTGGTGTTGGTGGTGGTGGTGGTGGTGGTGGTGGTGGTGGTGGTGGGGGGATGGTGAATGTGGTGGTGGTGGCTGGGTCACAGGTTCGCGCAAGAATTAGCGCATTATGATTATTATTGTTGTTATGCAGTCGGCCGTGGTTTCAGTCTGTGCCCACAGGTGCCGACTCGCGCTTTTGCATGCGAGGCTACACGTGTGTGTGTGTGTGTGTGTGTGTGTGTGTGTGTGTGTGTGTGTGTAGGCAAGTGGGAGGATATGCATTGGTGTGTATGTCTTTTGTTAATGTTCTCCACCCATGGATTCTCATCTAGGCAGCTGACTCCGGTTAATATTTCATGACTAAACTCAGTTCACCCATAGTCCCTGAAGGTGTGTGTGTGTTTGTATGTATGTATGTATGTATGTGTGTGTGTGTGTGTGTGTGTGTGTGTGTGTGTGTGTGTGTGCGTCTGTGTCTTTATCTGCATGATTGTGTGTTTGCATGCATATTTGTGTGAGTGTGTGTGTGTGTTTTGAGTGAGTATGTGTCTGTGTGTGGGCCAGTATGCGGCATGAAGCAATTAAGGCAATTATGCCGGGGCTGTTTCTGTCATGGCAAGGTTACACACACACACACACACACACACACACACACACACACACACACATGCATGCAAGCAAGCAGACACACCCACTTACACACAAATAACCTTTGACTGAGCGTGTTTGCTTGTCTAAACTCATATATGTCAGAGTTTGATTGTGAAGACTGACACCGTTATCACCTCCAGATCTTACATGGAGCGTGGACCTCACACGGTCATTGGCCCCCAGCACACACACACACACACACACACACACACACACACACACACACACACACACACACACACACAGGCTCCAGACACCGAGCCCGTCACTCAACCCATAGAGCAGAAATAACACGCCAACACGCGCTGGGAGAATTCACAAGCAGAACTTCAAGAGGTGAACAAGCAAACACCAGAGAATGGGCGCGATTTGTTTTTAAAAGATCCAGGGGAATGGCTGCGCAAGCGTTTTTGCGTTTTGTTACGATTATTTAAGATTGTATTATTATATTGACGACTCAGCGTTGTTGCCATTGATCACACGGCTCAAAGCGAAGCATCAGGTCGTTTCAATATAGGACCGTGCTGACATATTGTCAGCACGATCCTTTATTGAAAGGACCTGATGCTTCGTTTTTGTAGTGTTATAGTAATGAGTATCATAAATATGTGCAATTATGGGGGGCCAATAAATGTTAATCAATCTTTCACTAAATCATGAGTCATTCTGCTTTTCGTGCCTTTGTGTGTTGCAGGACAAGATGTTCTGGTGTCTGATAGGGAGGAGCTTTTCCCTGGGTGACGGAGGCCTCTGATTGGGTCTTTGAAGTGGAGGGTTGCGCCGTGGTAATGACATCAGTGATAAGGGCTGAAGATGGAGAGGCTGATAGAGAGAGAGAGAGAGAGAGAGAGAGACATAGGGAGAGAGACAGAGAGAGAGCCTCCATGTTAGAAAGCCTGCAGGCTGTTATTAAACTGGGAGAGGCTGAAGAAATTATAAGAATGATCAGAAGATGTGTGTGTGTGTGTGTGTATATGTATGTTTTTGTGTGTGTGCGTGGTTGTGTGTGTCAAAATGTTTGAGCTTGATGATGTGTATGTATGTTTGTGTGTGTTTGTGCATGTGGATGTTCTGTCGGTATGTATGCACATTATGGTTCAGTGTCTGTACACACTGATGCTATTTAGGAGGATGGGATGTGTCAGCTGGGTGGAGAGGAGTATGTGTGTGTAACAAGTGTGTTAGTGTTTGTGTGTGGTGTGTTGGAGTGTGTGAGCGGAATAGTTAGATGAATTGAAAACTAAACTTCAGGGTAATGAAGACGAAGGGTACAGTTAAACACAAGCATGTTTACTGTACAATAAAAGCAGCAAAAGGAGTAATAGAATGTGTAATGGAGGAATCAAGACGGAGGAAGAGCGTGTAGGGAGTGGAGAGAGGCAGACAACAGAGATAAGAGTGTGTGAGAGAGAGCACGAGGGAACATGGGGGATCAAAAGAAAAAAAATAAATGGTGTGATGCATAGCTGAGGGCCGGAGTGAAGACTTCTGGCCAGTGTTTATCTGGCTGTGTGTGTGTGTGTGTGTGTGTGTGTGTGTGTGTGTGTGTGTGTGTGTGTGTGTGTGTGTGTGTGTGTGTGTGTGTGTGTGTGTGTGTGTGTGTGTGTGTGTGTGTGTGTGTGTGTGTGTGTGTGTGTGTGTGTGTGTGTGTGACAGCACTGCACACTAATGGAGCTGGCAGGGCGGAATCAATTACTGACGAGCAAGGATTTTCCCACAAGCCTGAGCTTGGGAAAGCAGGCACACTCCTCAGTGTGGGTGTGTGCTTGTGTGTGTGTGTGTGTGCAATGTTTTTGTATGCGACAGGTGTGTGTCAGGTATTTGCATGTGTCTATTAAGTGCTTTTGGTGTGTGTGTTTGCTTGAGTTTCTTGTGAAACATTGTGAGTGTGTGTGTGTGTGTGTGTGTTTGTGTGTACGCCTGCATGCGCATGTGCATGTGTGAATGTGCGTGCGTGCCACCATGCATGTCTGTGCGTGCCTGCGTGTAAGTGTGTGTGTGCGTGTGTGAGGACAACTGGCACGGACCAGACACTGGGAACGGCGATCAGGCCCCAGAATGTAAGTGGCTGATAATCAGGTGACTCAGAGTGTTCCAGTCTGCGCCTGATTGGCCGGTTTCCTCCTACGCCCACCATGGCTCCGCGGGCGATACGCTGCTGTTCCATTTGATCTCCGACGCCCCAAAGGCCGCCGCGCATGAGCCTCTGCTGTAGTGAAGACGTTCTGCTGTGTGGTCATGATCGTCTGTAATACAATCACTTATAAGATCAAATGTGTGAGCATGCACGATGTAAAGTTCAGTAAAGACATTGTGGGTGGGGAGAGTGTGTGTGTGTGTGTATGTGTGTGTGTGTGTGTGTGTGTGTGTATGTAAGTGTGTGTGGCTGCAGTGGGTTGGATTGTGCTGGTAGCCATGCAGATGCGTATTTGCATTGGAGGGTCTGCATTTGTGTACGGATGTGGCTTGTGTGTGAGAATATGTAAACATTTGTCTGCATATGCACGGCCGTGTATCCATGCGTGTTAGTGTGGGAATGCGTATATGTGTGTTACTTTGTTTTCATAGGTCCATACTGTGTTGAATTGTGTGTGTCCGTGTGTATGTGTGAGCTTCTTTGTGAATGTGTGCTTGATTTTGTTTCAGCGGGAATCTAGCTGCGTGTGTGTGCTTGTTTTTGATTGCTTGTGAATGTGCTTCTATGTTAATTGTATGTGCTGTGGGAATTTGTGTGTGTGCTTGTTCAGTTGTTTGTGTGTCTGTGTGTGTCTACACACTGGTGGTGGTGAGTGAGGTCCCCCCTTCACTGTAAGCCTCTTTGAGTGTCTAGAAAAGCGCTATATAAATTCTATGAATTATTATTATTACACATGAATGTGTGTGTGTGTGTGTGTCTCTCTCTGTGCATGAATGTGTATGTGTGATTATGTGTGTGTGTGTGTGTTTATGTGTGTGTGTTTGTGTGTGTGTCTCTCCATGAATGTGTGTGTGTGATTATGTGTGTGTGTGTGTGATTATGTGTGTGTGTGTGTGTTTGTGTGTGTGTCTCTCCCTGAATGTGTGTGTGTGTTTGTGTGTGTGTGTGTGTGTGTCTCTCCATGAATGTGTGTGTGTGATTATGTGTGTGTGTGTGTGTGTGTGTGTGTGTGTGTGTGTGTGTGTGTGTGTGTGTGTGTGTGTGTGTGTGTGTGTGTGTGTGTGTATAATTATGTGTGAGTGTGTTTGTGTGTGTGTCTCTCCATGAGCAACATAAACATGGGCCTAATGAGTTGCAGCTCTGCTATTGTTCCCCTCGCCGGCTCCCGGAGGACTTCAGAGTCAAGCCGACCCCTAAACACATCGTAGAGCAGGAGAAGCCTCCGGCCCTGTCCACCTCCACGCTCTCTCTGTCCAGATCTACCAAGGCCCCCACAAGTCAGCAACATCCTGTCCTTATGTGGATCTCATCACTTATTTATTCATCTCAATTTATGGATTGATTTATTCGCGCAAGGCTTTTGTGTGCTGCAGCCTCCTGATTGTAAGAAGAACACAGTCAACTGTGTTTTGTATGTGTGTGTGTCTTTTTGTACGTGCGTGTGTGCATGTGTTGTGTGTGTCATGACCTTTGCTAGACATCCAGCGAGAGGAGAGAGTGGAGGGTGTTGTGTGTGTGTGTGTGTGAGTGTGTGTGTGTGTGTGTGTGTGTGTGTGTGTGTGTGTGTGCGTGTGTGTGTGTTGGGGGGGCTGACAGCTGAGTGGTCCTACTTTCCCATGCCGTCAGGGGGTCAGAGGTCAACGTGCAGCTCCTGCCACAGTTGTTATGTGGACAAGGCCTCTCCTGTGTGGCTGCAGCTCATTGCAGGAGGGGGGTAACAGGAGAGACAACCAGAGGCCTGCTACTGTCCCGCATGTCCCCCAGAGTGTGTTTGCAGTTTGTTCAGATCGATGATTGCCATGTGTGTGTTCATGAGTGTGTGTCTGTGTTTGTGTGTGTGTGTGTGTTAGTGAACATCATGTAGCTATCTCTCTAGCTATACATCTGTTGATATATTTAAACATACATCTGTCTCTCTCTATCTATCTATATAACTCTATCAATATATTTATATATACATATATATATATACATATATATATATGTCAATCTATCTATATATCTTTATATCTGTCTATCAATCCCTCCCTCCCTCCCTCCCTCCCTCCCT
The DNA here is from genome assembly GCF_949987615.1 of Pollachius pollachius. Lineage (NCBI taxonomy): Eukaryota > Metazoa > Chordata > Actinopteri > Gadiformes > Gadidae > Pollachius > Pollachius pollachius. The sequence goes on along the minus strand of NC_136946.1, from coordinate 15,385,811 downwards.
CCCTCTCTCCCTCCCTCCCTCTCTCCCTCCCTCCGTCCCTCTCCCTCCGTCCCTCTCTCCCTCCCTCTCTCCCTCCCTCCCTCCCTCTCTCCCTCCCTCCCTCCCTCCCTCCCTCCCTCCCTCCATCCATCCATCCATCCCCACCTGTCCCTTCCCTGATCAACGTTGACGTATGGAACAATGCAAGGCTTCCTGCTTCTCCTCCTCATCCAAACACACAGTCTGTTTGTTGTTCTTACCAGCCTTGTTCAGAGGGTGCACCCCAGCCCATACCCCCCCACCAGTGACACCCCCCCCCAACCAAGACACACAAACACACACAGGCACCTGGGCTAGAGACAATTTAAAAACACAGGCTAAGAAAAACACTCACACACACACACGTGAATGCTCACCCACACACACACACACACTTGCGCAGACATGCACACACACACACAGACATGCGTACCCACACGTGCAAACTTGCACACACAAACGGGCAAACGTACGCACACACACTAACACACACACACACACGGGGGGGGGTTCACCTGTCTTTAGTCTCTGCACTGGGAGGACACTCGAGGTGGATCCTTCGGGGGGTTTCTCTAACACTACTAAGCCTTTTCTTGACAGCTAAGTAGCGTGAGTGTGTGTGGGTGTGGTTGTGCGTTTGATTGTGAGTGTGCGTGTGCGTGTGAATTTGTATGTGTATGTCTGCGTGTGTGTGTGTGTGTATGTGGCCACTGAGGGGGGAAAATGTTAATGTAATTGTTCAGTTAGTGTCCTGTGTCTACAGGTGGCATATCATCCCTTTGATTGTGGAGATATAGCAAAGACAAGTTTAGCTCGACGTGAACACCATCTCTCCACACCGGTGTCCAAACTCTTTAAAGGTAGATTTTACATCTGCCTGGCCCTATGTGCAGGGTGTTTTATTGTTTTCCTCAGTTGCTTTTTCTCATTTCTTCACAGTTTTCACGTTATCAAAGCTCTAGGTGGATTTGACCAAATCCCTCTTTTGGTAAAGCACAACACCATAGCTCACTTGAAAAGGTTTGTTACTCACCCTAAAAATGTATCTCATGCTTCAACTCAACTTCACATTTTTTCATTGACACTGAATGTTTAATGTACTAGAATGTTATTGTTTGCCGAGCTTGCTGATTCCTATTGTTTATCAAACTCAACACTATTCAGAGGCCTTTTCAACAGAACAAGGTTATCATTGCACATTGCACTCAAATTTCAATGGAAATTGTCTCACTCCATACTAATCAGCACTTACCCTTACACAGCACAATGTAATAAAAAAATACATTGTTACAAAAAAAGGGGAAATAATGTATAGCGTAACAATGTAACACAGTAGAGCCTGAGAGCTACAAAGACAGCGCCTCATTGGATGATGTTTATGGTATAGCAGATTGCAACAATGGAATTGACAATTGTGCTTATGATGACTTACACAATGAAATAATTCATTCATGTTTTGGAGATTACAACTACAACTGAGAAGCAGCCTCATCAGGTTTGATCGGGAAGATATTTTTAATTGCTAACGTGCAAATTGTAGACAATTGTAAATTTCACATTTGCAATGATGTGCTAAAACATCTGCGATCTTTTTAAAATATTGACAAATTAAAAATCGATTGTACAATGTTTCTGAATGTTGAATTGGCAAGAATAGTAGCAAAGCAATTGAGAAAAACTATAATGACCATCTCTTAAAATATTCTGGACGGTCGTCAACCATCCCCATGCAGCCTGAGTGGGGTTCAACAGGTTGGTTGTTAATGCACACACAGACTTAACCTCCTGGGCAACATCCAAACCCTTCTTTAATCCCACCATGGTAATCCCTGATCCCTGTGGAGTGAGCCTGCGTCAAAGGATCGACGACACCACAGGCCATGTCCATGAAGACACTGGGGTAGATGTGTAAGCTCTTGATTGTGTAAGCTAATGAGAGGATTGTGTATGGAGGTAGATTTGTGTCTTTATTATGCAATCAAACAGAATAGGTTTGAGAGCAAAACTTTCCACACTGCAATCAAAAAATAGATTTGAGAGCAAAACTATCGACAGAGGTAAGTCTTCCGTCATAGTAATAGCAAGAATGTTATGTTTGAACTGGTGCATGTAGATTGCTTTTGTTTAACGATCTGTGGATGTTGTAATGGGTTAAAAAATAAATATTATTTTGTCAGCCTGTAGCTGTCATAGGTACGTTACGTGCCCAGGCTGCCTATTAGCCTGCATGACGTTGTGCATGTAGCTACTAGTTAACAGGACTATTTGTGTTAAACGATCTAACGTTAGTTTATATTTATTTGTGATGTGCTGAATCATTTTATCAGCCTGTAGCCAGCTTAGTTAGCGTTAGTCACTTTCTCATCTTAGGTGTCGCGCTAGCTGAGCTGTCTGGGTTTCCATCCACATGTGCATTTTCAATGTTAAGAATAGCGGCAGACGAAAACATCAGATCTGTGTGGAGCGATGAGGAGACCGTAACCTTCCTCAAATTAATACATGAAACAAACATCAATGTCATATGTCCATCGTGTTTTCAACGTTTGAGGTTTGATTGGCGCTGCGCCACCTACTGCTTATCTCGATTAACCAACTTTTGGGCCACCAACCGAAATTAACCTTTGGGAATATGGCGTTATGGTTACTTAGCTTTATAAGTATGGGAATGTGTAGTGACATGGTATTATCTGTGTTACTGGTGGTGAAAATGGCTTAAACACATAGCTAATAATACTTTCCCTGTTTCCCAGAATGGAAAACCAACCTGGCAGGTCACAGGCCCAGGTAGGGTATTGGCTCATTTCTTCAAATTTATATTTGATCATGGTGTTGTCGTTGTGGGAAATAAGAGATCAAATATTACTTGTTTTCTAGTATTGTCCTGTAGTATTGTACAGCTTGTGCATTACCGAAATCAATTGTTGATAACATTTATGCTATGCTCTGTATGATCACATTACAATGTTATGCAGCTTAACTCCCATTCCAGTATGACCAGTGTTCAGCAACTGAAGCTGCTCAGCATTTCATGTCTTTGCTCACCAGAGCAATTCCTGAAGATCATAGACAGGGTCAGAGTACGAGTATGGAGAGACCTACTGTTGCGTTTGAGATGGCCAGGTAGAAAAGCAAAAGGGCCACTTCAGGTGTTGACAATGTTGCTAAACATTTCCATATGCCATTGTGATTCAAGGCACTTGCAAATGTTTCTTCCAAAAATAACCATACAGTTTCTACATATTCCTATGATTTGCAAATTGAATTAAACTAAATTGATTCATTACATTTAATGACCTAACCATATCTGTTAGCACTAGTGCTATCATATATAGTATGTCACAAAGTGGTATTGTAGTGCTATTGCTTCAGCAATTCAGTGCAATTTTTGTTCAGATTCTGTTCTTAATCTGATTTCTGTTCTGATTTATTTTTAAATAGTTGACACATCTATTAGGCCTAGTGACTGTGATCTAGTGACATTACGATTTTTCTAAAAATCATATAGATCCTTCCCTGGATTTTTCAAACGCAATGGAAAAAAACCGAAGTCACCCCGTCAGACTAGCAAAAGTTGTGAAGACGTGGAAACCACTTGATGTATCATTTTTCTTACTTGGTTCAAAAACTTACACAACCCCATCCATATCTGCCGAGCTGGAGCTCATGCAAGCAGGGCTGGGAAAGAGGGCGCCTGGGCACGTAACGTACCTATGACTAGCTAATTGAGCTAAGCTAGCAGCTAAAGGCTGACAAAATAATCCCTCCCTCTCTCGATACTAACTGTGGATGTTGCCAAGCTGTCACTCCCATCGAGACTGGCCAATAGAGACGTGTCTTACATCTTTCGGAGTAGGTCCCACCCACAAGATTCAGCTCAACAGCAAGCAAAGCTTTTGGATTCGCAAGCAAAACTTTTGGATTCCCATTAATTCATTTTTTATCAAATTTATTTTACTTGCAATAATTTTGATTGCAG
>NC_136946.1:15371817-15376817 GCF_949987615.1 Pollachius pollachius | reverse complement strand
ACACCAGAGCTCGTAGCTCAGCAGTTCTGGGCGGCGTTCCATCCCCACGGTCGTTCCCAGCATAGACAATGCTTTATGTCCCACAAAGAGAGCTCTCATCCAGGCACTGGGGCCCTGTTCGGCCCCCAGCCGCCCCCCAGACTCTGGCCTGGCCCCTGTGCCTGGCCTGCCCCCCCCCCAACCATTCCCGACACACACACACACACGCTCACACGTTTATTCACACACACACACACACATAAACACATGTATTCACAGACACACACACACAGACACACACACACCCACACTCAGACACACACACACACACACATACACGTATATTCAAGCAAACACACACACACACACACACACACACAAACACACACACACACATATGTACACACACAATCACATTCATATACACACACACACACACACACACCCCACCACAACCTGCCAAAGTGCCAAGAGGAACATCTGTGTGACTCAGGCCGAGAGACCTCAGTGGAGTTCTCACAGGGCCAGAGAGAGAGGGGGGAGTACGGGTGAGGGAGCGAAAGTTTGTGTTTGTTCTGTCTGCTTGTCTGAAGTTTGTTTGAATATCCATCTCTTCCCATGTTCCATAATCTCTACGTTTTTGTCTGTGGGTCTATACATGTGTGTGTGTTTGTATGATTATATGTGTGTGTGTGTGTGTGTGTGTGTGTGTGTGTGTGTCCGCTTGCGGTTGTTGTGTTTGGAAGGCAAAAATGTAAAATACCGCCACATTTAACACGTCGTTTGTTTAGTTGATTGCAGGCTTTTACGTCAAGCCCTTAAGTCTAAAACGACCTAATCACAACATTAACGATAACCCAAGTCGGACACAGCAGTTCATCAATAATCTTTTCATTGTTTTCTGCTGTGCATTCACTTCGCTACACAGCGTTACATTTCAGATAAATCCAGCAATACGCAAAACAAACAAAAACAACACTGTTCTAGCTGAGGTCACCATGTATTTTGTCCCCTCAGTTTTCAGAAAAGTCATTTGAATCCATATTTAGGCCTTCTACTGTGTTCAATGTGAATGCGTGTGTTTTCTGCTTAAAATCGACGACAGTAGAGGAATGCTGCGTTTGTTTTGGTCTCGTTCTGCTCCGCTACCAGATGTGTGTCCACCGGGTGGCCGGTCCCCCTTGGAGTGTTTGGTGTAAACAGTGTGACGGCGGTGCGGTGAAAGCTTGAACGCCGACCTGTACGGCGACTTCAATCCCCGGTCGTCTGCGGCGAGCCGTAGCTCTGACCATTTTGGGACTCCATAGTTCCCCCCTGCGTGTGAGCGAGGGACCCTCATAGTGGGGGGGGGGTGGGGCTCTCCCAGTAGAGACCGGTCCGTGGTGTGAGAGGCTGCTGCTGGCAGGGCCTCCCAGCCGCTGACCTCCGGGGGCCCCCCTCGTCGGGGCCCCGGCCCTCTCCAGTGTGACGGCCTGGCCCGGGGCTCCAGGCCGTCACACTGGAGATGCACGCAAAGGGACTCACATGCACCGAGGGATGGACCCATGGAAGAGCCGCTGCAGCTCTGGAGGAAATGGATGGAGGGGTGGAGGGGTGGAGGGATGGTTGATGGAGGGTTGGGTGGTTGATGGAGGGGTGGATGGATAGGGGATGGATGGATGGAGGGCTGGAGAGATGGAGTGGAGGATGGAGGGATGGTTGATGGAGGGTTGGCTGATGGAGGGGTGTGTGGATGGATGTCCGATGGCCTATAACTGGGCCCTAGATAAGCTAAATCAACAAGTAAAACGTCCAAACTCCCCTCCATGCTTTGGTTCCAACAGAACACAGCAGCTGCCTCAGACCGTCGCTATGTCCACGTGAGGTGAATGGAGGCCAGGGCAGCTGGCTCCCACGGTGAACTACACCCACACACACACACACACACACACACACACACTTTCTAGGGCAGGAAGTGACATCATGCATGGCTCGTCAAAATACAGGAAGCATGACGACAGTGGTTGAAGGACAAGAGGGACACATCAGCCTCATATCCACCAGCTGCCGCCAGTCCCCACCCTCTCTTTCACACACACACACACACACACACACACACACGGACACGCAAACCTAAAACAACATAACATATAGTACATACACACCTAATACACCCCGCTACTAAGCTTGTGTGTTTTTGTTTGTGTGTGTGTGTGTGTGTGTGTGTGTGTGTGTGTGTGTGTGTGTGTGTTTGTCTGTGTGTTTGTTGGTGTGTGTGTGTGTATGTGTTTTTGTGTGTGTGTTGTGTGCGTGTTTGTGTGTGCGTGTGTTTGTGTGTGTGTGTGTGTGTGTGTGTGTGTTGTGTGTGTTTGCGTTCGGTGTGTGTGTATGTGTTTTTGTGTGTACGTTGTGTGTGTGTTTGTGTGTGCGTGTGTTTCTGTGTGTGTGTGTTTCTGTGTGTTTATGTGTGTGTGTGTGTGTGTGTGTGAGTGTGCGTCCGTATGTGTTTGGGAGACAGTTGATCTTACTCCGGCCTTCCTGTTGTTGTGTTTGTGTCTGTGGACCAGTGTCAGAGGACCCTGGTAGGTGGAAGTACAGTCTGAGCTCAGACAATCAGACACGTGCAAGTCTGACCTCTGAGGTCTTCTTCTTAGTGACACAATGATATGAATCAACGCAGGCTTCTGGTTGGGTATTTCTGGCTTGAATCTAATATATCAAATTCGACGTGGGTCTGTTGCTACTGCTGAAGCCCAAAGGACACGGAGCCCAAATCTTGGTTGGTATTTGTAGCACCAGCCAAAACAGACACAGAATGATGTTGTTTTAATGAGGCAAAGCACACGGAGCATGCATGTAGATGCTGTTGTTGTATTTTTGTTTTGCAATTTTTTCATGTAAAACTTGATGATTTTGAGAACGTTATTTTGCGTCGGCCCTGACTCCCAACGCGGCCTTGTGCTCTGGTGTTATTTAATCTGTTTGTGCATCTGTTTTTCTCTCCTCTCTCAAAGGAAACAAGGAATGTTATGTCTAACTTTAATTTGGATAACTCTCTCTTTCTCTCTCTCTCTCTCTCTCTCTCTCTCCCTTCCTTTTTATTTGTTGTTCACTGTTATTGTAGTCTGTCTAATGAAACACTCAACGAACAGCATACCACAGATATTTTCCGAACCATCCTATCCCATAATGCACTGTTCCTTGAACACGCTATGCATCATGTAAACATACACTCCTGCTTGCTTACGCAGAAATGCTTATCCCCCACACAACACACACACAAACAGAATCAGACCGACACTTAGCCAGACCACACCATAAAAAAGTCACACACGCTCTCTCGCAAGAATCCCTGAGAAACTCTGAGGGTTTACAAAGCAAATATGTGCGGTCAACAGCAAACATGGAGTTAGCATTAAAATAATGGTGGACAGTAATCATGTCAGCATTGCTTCTTCAATCATTTATTTTGTTGGTTCTTTCCCCTTTTTTTGCATCGGTTGTTAGTTTTTTCTCTCTGTAGTTCGGCCGTTCTTTCTTGGTCTTTTTCTTTCTCTCTTTTGCTCTCTTTCTTTCCTTAGTTGTCTTTCTCTGTTTCATAAAACATACAAAATGAATGTTTCATGCCTCACATTCATTTTGTATGTTTATTTTATTTTGATTGTTCATTTGGTTCTTTTGACCTTACCTGCTATCGTAATTTCTTTCGTACGCCAATACAGTCTAGCACCACTCGTTGGAACTAAAGGCGCTGTGTGCCAAAATGACACACAACACTCAACTGATAAAAAAACACGTACAAAAAAACAGAATATCCTTGCAGTAACAAGTGGAACCTAGCAGTCTGGAACAGAGGTGGTGTAACGATACCCCATCCAGGGTTGGGTTGTATTGAACTTCCTGTTTGGCCTGAGGTATTGCTTCCTGTATACCATGAGAGACTTCCTGGTGATATAATACAGTGGTTCTGTTCTGATCTGATGATGGTATGGATTGTGTGTGTAGTTTTAATGTCTACTTCTAAGCCAAATGAGTGAGCTAAGTATATATGTATGTATATACAAAAAGGCAAGTATATATATACATACGTTTATAAAGTCTAAGATACTCAAGCTCACGCTCTTTGTTGTACATGTTCTGTTTATTCTTCCATTTGTGTATTTTTGAAGATATGCAGTATTATTTTTAAGACACAGAAAACAATTAGAGATTCATTTGTGCATGTGTGTGTGCAAGTGTGTGTGTGTGTGTGAGTGTGTGTGTGAGTGTGTGTGTGAGTGTGTGTGTGAGTGTGTGTGAGTGTGTGTGTGTGTGTGTGTGTGTGTGTGTGAGTGTGTGTGTGTGTGTGTGTGTGTGTGTGTGTGTGTGTGTAGCAGACAGCTGTGCGGATTACTTAGAGCAGCCGTTACAGCAGGAACAGCCCCTCCACCCTCCGCCCCACTCCTCCGGCTCCTCATCCTCACCCCCTCCTCTCTCTCCCCCCTCCTCCCCTCCCCCCTCATCCTCCCCCCCCCCCCCCCCCATCCCCTCAGGGATAGAGAGAGAGAGAAGGAAAGAGGGAGGGAGAAGGATAGAGAGAGAGAGAGAAGGAAAGAGGGAGAGAGGGATAGAGAGAGAGAAGGAAAGAGGGAGAGAGAGGGATAGAGAGAGAGAGAAGGAAAGAGGGAGGGAGAAGGATAGAGAGAGAGAAGGAAAGAGGGAGAGAGGGATAGAGAGAGAGAGAAGGAAAGGGAGAGAGGGATAGAGAGAGAGAGAAGGAAAACGAGAGAGAGAGAGGGAGCAGGAAAGATAGTGCGAGAGAGAGAGAGATGGGGGGAGAGAAAGAGAGAGAGAGAGAGTAATAGAGAGAGGGAGGGAGAGAACGAGGGAAGGAGATATGGAGATATAGAGGGATCAGGAAAGAGAAAAACAGAGGGAGAGAGAGTGAAAGAGAGAGAGAAAGAGAGAGAGTGACATAAGGAGATCTATATAGACATAACACAGAGGGTAGAGCGTCACAGTAGGGGGTACAGGACCACCAGACGGCAAAGCGCTGACCTCCT
>NC_136946.1:15301233-15371617 GCF_949987615.1 Pollachius pollachius | reverse complement strand
TCTCTCTCTCTCTCTCTCTCTCTCTCTCTCTCTCTCTCTCTCTCTCCCACCCCCATCCCTCTCTCTCTCTCTCTCTCTCTCTCTCTCTCTCTCTCTCTCTCTCTCTCTCTCTCTCTCTCTCTCTCTCTCTCTCTCTCTATGATAACTATTATGCCTGCGGTCAGTAATGCATCCCGGATGAGAACCACCATAGAAGATGTGAATTGTTTGTTTGTGTGCGTGTGTCTGGGTAGGTGTGTGTGTGCATCATTTTTTTTGGTGTGATCATCGGTAATACTGCAAAGAAGTTAGGAATTATTATTATCATAATTATTATTTGTATTATTATTAGTATTAGTAACAATTTTGCCGTGCCTGCCAAAATAGTCTGAATGCTCTCAAAACTGTTCCAAATGAATCCTTAATTAATTTAAATTATTCCATTCTATTCTATTCTGCCTTTATATCATTTTATTTGTGAATGTTCAATGTTAGCGGAGGTCTGTTTAGGCCTTTGAAAGGAAACAATTCAATTTGTGAAAGGAAATCCCTTTATTGTTAATGCGAGACAGGCCGACTATAATGGCGATATGCAGCCTATACTCTTTAACTAAACTATTCATAACTATTGACAATAAGTCTATGAATAGCCTATTGCTCATATCCCTAGCTTACTTCACCACTACTACTACAACTACTAGAAATGTAATGCCATGGACCAAAACTAATGATTAAGAAATATGAATAGGCCACTAATGATAATCCAACTATTCTGTAATGGTTTCAGTTGTGTTTGTACTTCAACTGCTGCTAGTGAAAGGACTCACTGGGGGACCCCCCTGTTCAGCTAATCACAGGGGCTTATCTCCCCGTAACACGAGAGCACCGTATATATAAACACGCACTCACACACACACATGCACACACTCACCTCAAACACACACCACAGACGCACCTCACACTCACACATACACACACACACACACACACACACACACACACACACACACACACACATACACACACACACACACACACATACACACACACACATAGACACACAAACGCATACACACACACACACACACACACACACCTATCACAAACACACACACACACACTTACACAAACACACACAGCAGTGTCTGTCAAACTATTTAGCAGTGTGTCCATTATGGGGTGCAGCTAGCAGTCATGTGGCAAAACCGAAACTCCAGGGAGAGAGATGAAGGGGGAGGGGGGGGCTTCTTTAATTGCATTACTTTTTTTTTGTTTAGCACACACACACACACGCGCACACACACAGAAGTACACGCGCGTTCCCGCAGTCAAACACACGCATGCACACACACGCACATACGCACGCAACTAGTCTTTGAAGTACCCACAGCGTCTTCAGCGTGCATGTGGTCGCGCTGTGGGGTAAGATTAGAATTCATAGCTTCCTCTCCTCTCTCGCTCTCGCTCTCGCTCTCTCTCTCTCTCTCTCTCTCTCTCTCTTTCTCCCTCTCTCTCTCTCTCTCTCTCTCTCTCTCTCTCTCTCTCTCTCTATCGCGCCTCGCTTTTGCTCTCCCTCCCTCGCTCCCTCTAACGCTGTCTCTCTCTCTGTCTCTCTGCCTCTCTGTCTCTCTCTTCCTCTCTCTGAGTTAGTATTGGATTACAGGTTCACACGCTCGCGAGCAGACCGCCCGTCGCCCCGACCAATTGCTCCATTCATTCCAACGCCGGAGACGGCCGTCGGTCCCTGATTGGTTATCAGCGTTGGCTTACAGAACTTTCCCACGGCTAGCGCGTGCTGACAGCCGGCCAGCCACTCCTCATCACAGCCGGGACAGCGTTTGAGGACAACGCGGAGGGGTGGAGTCAGAGACAGTCACGGACCGAACGTTCATTGGACCGCTGTCAAAAGTTTTTTTTTCAAAGGAGGGGGGCTCGCTTGAGCCAACTGCGCTGTCGCTCAAGCCCAGAGTAGCGTCTTAATTGGCTGTTGGTTGGCCAGGCCCCGCCCCTTATTGGCAGACAGGAGCATTGAAATGATACCGTGGGAAAGCTGAACGTTTCAAACGGATGAGCTGCGGTGGGTGAACTTCAACGGACGCACTTCTGGCAGAGAGGACCAGCGCACAAACACGGACTGTAATAGACTGAACACAAGAGCCTCAACATGAAGAGGAATCACGACTTTAGTTCCTCTGACAGCGAACTGGATGAGAATATTGAGGTGGAGAAGGAGAGTGGCGATGAAAATGGGTTAGTTTGACATTGTTTTCTTTTTCATTATTATTATGGTGGGATTTATTAGGTCACACATGACCTGCACCACAGCATAGAGACAGAAAAATAAATGTTTTCCAAGTTATTTCGAAGAATTCTAAATATGTAAACAAACTAATTTCATATTTTCCTCAACAGCAACATGAGCTCTTCTCTCGGGTCTATGTCTCCCGCAACGACAACACAGGTGCAGGCTAGAAAACGCCGTCGAGGGGTGAGTTATCTAAAGCCTGCATTTATTTGCTTTGAAAACATAAAAAAAACGTCATTGTGTCATGTAAACTGTAGGCGGTCAGCTGACCCATTTCTGTTGTTGTCCTCCTCAGATCATCGAGAAAAGGCGTCGTGACAGAATCAACAACAGCCTCACGGAGCTGAGGAGACTCGTCCCCAGCGCCTTTGAGAAACAGGTAAAACCTGTGAGCTGCGTGCACAAATACACAACTCCAAGAATTGAATATCCGTGACTGAAACTTATCCACACGCAGAGCCTCTTTCCAGCGGGCTGTATAGCTACTTTTATCAAGCCCTCATCGGCAATTGTTTGTTGTTCTGTCTTTTAATCGTAGGGTTCGGCTAAACTGGAGAAAGCTGAGATTTTGCAGATGACGGTCGACCATCTGAAGATGCTCCATGCAGCCGGAGGCAAAGGTAAAACAAGTTTACAGAAAATACTTTCAATTCGTCTGGAAGTCCCACGAAAACCGGGTGAACAGCTGAGATCGGCCAGTTTTAGGACCGACTGAACGAATAAATAATAAATAAATGTTAGGCCTATTTAAAAACAATATTTGCAGACAAGAAGTTTCTAAAAACATGTTTTGGTAAGATGATCTCTCTCTAAAATTGTGATGTCTTCATTACAACATAACCCAGGTTTTTTTGGACTAAGCCCATATAGAATATCGAGAAATAATTTGGATAGTTCTGGAAGGATTAAAAAAAAGGCGTTGCGTAATTGAGTAGAAAGTCCGTCCTGAGCCCCATGCTAACCGACCGTCCCCCTGCAGGCTACTTCGACGCCCACGCCCTGGCCATGGACTACCGCGGCCTGGGCTTCAGGGAGTGCCTGGCCGAGACCGCCCGCTACCTGAGCATCATCGAGGGGCTGGACAGCGCCGACCCCCTGCGGATCCGCCTGGTCTCCCACCTCAACAGCTACGCCAGCCAGCGGGAGGCCCACAGCGGCCTCAGCCACCTGGCCTGGGGCTCCGCCTTCGGCTCCCCCGCCGCCCATCTGGCCCACCCCCTGCTCCTCCAGCACCACCAGCACCTCCCGCCGGGGACCCCCGCCCTGGCCTCGCTGCCCCGCAGCGTGACCAGCAGCCCGCCCACGCCCCCCTCGTCCTCCTCCTCCCCCTCCTCCCACTCCTCCTCTTCGTCCTCCTCCTCGGCGGCGGACGCCCTCCTCGCGGGACGGAGGAGTCGGAGCGCCACGCCCCACGCTGACCAGCAGGGGCCCATCCGGGTGCACCCCGCCCCCGCCCTCGCCTCCTCCACCCCCAGCGGCACCGGGGCCTCGGCCGGCGGGCTGCACCCGGGCCTGGTGCCCTCGTCGGGGGCCAAGATGCCCTCGGCGCTGCCCCTCACCGCCCTGTCGGCCTTCCCCTTCCCCTTCAGCGCCTTCCCCCTGCTCTCCCCCGGCACCGCGGCCGCCGCAGCTGCTGCCATGGGCTCCCAGGGGCCCGCACCCAGCGGGGGGAAACCCTACCGGCCCTGGGGCCTGGAGATAGGGGCCTTCTGAGGAACACTGAGACGCTCTCTGAGAGACTTCACAGACAGAACTAGCAGAGCTGGATTCTCCACGGACAAACGCTGTTTGTGTTTTTCGTCACTAAAAAGAAAAGTGCTTTCTTTTTTTCTTCCTAAAATGCAATTTTCTATGCAAGATGATAGTTATAAGATGCTCCATTTCCCCAATGACATTTTAATGTATTTTGTACAGGAAAAAAAACTGACTGGGGAATCTAGGACTTCAACAAAGACAACTATAATTAATTATTGATTTCTCTAGCCCAGTTTTCGTCCAATGGGAAGAGAACATCTCCAGATGGTCAAGTAATTTTTTGTCAAGTTCCAAGCTGAAATTATCCCCCCCCCCCCACACACACACACACACACGCACACACATACACACCCAACACACACACTCACACCCCACCTACTCCTCCTGGGTTTCCCCCTGAGCTAAAAACACACTGTACCACTACCCTGAAAGAGAGAGCGAGAGAGGGAGAGAGAGGGAGAGCGAGAGAGGGAGAGAGAGAGAGAGCGAGAGAGGGAGAGAGAGAGGAAGAGAGAGAGAGCGGGGAGGGCATGAAAGCAAAAGGGCTTGAAGTACTTGAGGGTCACCCCCTTTTAACTGCATTTTATGGTCTGGAATAACCGAAACCAGGTGTCTGTGGGACTTAATACTGGGAACAGAAGTTAACTACCAACACTCACACACACACAAGATAAATAAGCCATTATTTACCCATGACCTGTTACGGTAGCCTGGCCATTGTTTCAACTCTCTTTCACAATTCTTATATTGTTGTTCGTGCCGGGAGGAAGTTTTGTCCCTTAAGAAACACAGAGCTGCACAATGGCTTCTTTACAGCCCCGGTTTCTCCTACGTTTTACCAGTTGGTCCTCATTTCTAGTTCAGTACACCGTTAATGTGATCTGTATCACCACACAATGCCCGACAGTTTTCCACTTCATATTAGGTATCCTGTGTGTACAACTAAATTAAAATAAATTAATTCTTAGTTAAAAAAAAATAAAATTGGGTATTTCTCTCTCTATCTGAAGGAACAAGTGCAATGGTCTCTCCACCACCTTTTCCCAATTCTTCCATCAATTACAGGCTTTATTCTCTTTCGTCACTTTCTCATCCTCATGTAATGTCTTATATTCTGTCTCCTGCTGCCTCCAGCCTCTCCTTGTAAAATTGAAAAATTTATTTTGTACTAAAGGAGAAAAGAAAAGCAATGACAAATCAGAATTTCAAACTTTTCAAAAGCCTTTGATTGATGATTGATGACTTCTTAATAAAAAACTTCCTTTGTAGCTGTGGTTTAAGTGGTGCGTTCTTGTGGGATTCAACCCATTTGAGTGTGTTTGAAGGTATAAGCAAGGTAAGTGTTTGTGTGTCTTTGTGTGTGTGTGTGTGTATGTGTGTGTTGTTGTATGTGTGCACGTGCCTGTGTGTGTCTGTTTGTGTGTGTGTGTGTGTGTGTGTGTGCATGTGTGTGCGTGTGTGTGTGTGTGTGTGTGTGTGTGTGTATGGCAGTGCCTCATATCAGATTAGGCCTGTAACTGTTCTCTCATCAGACTTCTGTGTGTGTGTGTGTGTGTGTGTGTGTGTATGTGTGTGTGTGTGTGTGTGTGTGTGTGTGTGTGTGTGTGTGTGTGTGTGTGTGTGTGTGTGTGTTAGGGTTTGTGTGTACAGGAAACCATTAACAAGGAGGGGATATCCTGGACCACAGTGGCCCTGCTGGCCCCTACAGGTCGCTGGGTGCCGTGTGGGAACCAGAGAAGAGGGAGACCTGGAGGAGGAGAGAGGGGTTGGAGGGATGGGAGAGAGGGGAGGAGACAGGGGAGGGAGAGAGTGAGGAGAAGGAGAGAGGAGATGGAGGGAGGGGATGGAGAGAGGAGATGGAGCGAGGGGATGAAGGGAGGGGAGGGAGAGAGGGGAGAGAGAGGGGAGGAGAGAGAGAGTGAGGAGATGGAGAGAGGAGATGGAGGGAGGGGAGGGAGAGAGGAGATGGAGGGAGGGGATGAAGGGAGGGGAGGGAGAGAGGGGAGGAGAGAGGGGAGAGAGAGAGAGAGGGGATGGATGGAGAAGTTTGGATGTGGCAAATGAAAGGCCAGAAGAAGAAGGGATAAAGGGCAAAGGGTGGAGGATGGAGGGCAGCTCAAAGGGAAAGGGAAGGGTGATGTGTGTGTGTGTGTGTGTGTGTGTGTGTGTGTGTGTGTGTGTGTGTGTGTGTGTGTGTGTGTGTGTGTGTGTGTGTGTGTGTGTGTGTGTGCATGTTTTGATTTTGTGTATTTGTGTGTGTGAACAAGAGGGAAAGAGTGAGTGTGAGAAAGTGCACAGAGCAGCTTTGTCTCTCTGCCATCATTTCAGTTCATACCAGCTGCACCTTCTGTTGTCCACTCCTACTCTCTCTCTCTCTCTTGCTCTCTCTGTCTTTCTGTATCGCTATTGGCCTCTCTCTCTATCTCTGGACTACTCTGTGTCCCAATCGACCCTCTCTGTACCTTTAGTTGTCGATTTTCTATTCACTTTTTTTCCTTTACCTTAACCGTTTAGTCATTTTTGGAATTTGAACGACAGGGACAGTGATGTAACCGTAGAAATACATGTAAGCCAGACAGACCCTTAGAAACCAACTAGTTAGGTCTTGTCTCCCCCCGGTGGCCCAAATCAGTACTGTCTGTCTTCATAAGTGACAATGTTTATAGTCAAGTAGCAAGATGTCAAAAAAGGCCTTAGTTTTTGAGATACCCCCACCCGACTTAGAACTAAACGCAACCATGTTTTTTCTTATCTTTAAGGTCTCCCATTAATGAAATGGAGTGTTGCGAAACTTTCTTTTGGGGGGAAAATGTGTTTTTGGGCTATTCTTTAGACCTGCTCCAATCCCTGAAAAAAGCAAATCTGAATAGGGCAAAGGTGACCAAAAAGCCTATAACATGAGAATGCTCACTCTTATCTCCATCAGAATTGCTGAGGTATGAACCAGGTGTCTAGCCTACATCACTAAAAAGTCAGAATGTAATTTACCAAAAGGAATACTGAATAACAGTCCTTTAACATAACTTTAGTTTAGGCGGAAATTGTACTTTCTTAGTGAGGACTTCTTTACTTTCTCTCATTTACCAAAGAAAAACATACATTTATGTCAAATAGCTGCTACTCCATCACCTAGGATGCTATTAAACAATAACAAGTTGGTTGTGTGAAGATATCTTGTACTGAGTGCATAGAAAATGAGACTAACTGTTCTCTGTCTGAGTTGACATTGTTGGATTACATACAGTACTCAATCCCTGGATTGAGGCAATTATATATGTGAGCAAAGCACAATGCCATATTCAATCACACATGATGTATGCGGCAGGGGCAACATAAAGCCATGTAATGAATAGTGGAAATATTAATTTATGATTTCAGAAGTAATATATGTTTTATCCAAAGGTGCACAGAGAATTGCAGGGGCCTAAATACAGAGAGCCAATCACAAATAGATGATTGAGATTTAGTAGTTACTTTAAGCAGTAAATTGAAGCCAATTCAGTTCAACCAATGACAGCAGGGGAAGAACTGTGGTTTGTTAGCTAAATAAGCTGTTAGCTAAATCATTACACCTGGCTGTCCAAGAGGAGATATATGCACTGATCTAACCAGGAAAATCTAACCAAGGACCACCAATAAGATGACCGATAATGGGTAAGACACAAATTTATACAAATGTAATACTACTCTTTTTGAAAAGTTTAAATTTGAGGCCTATTTTATGTTACCAAGAACATGAGTAAAATTAATAGTTATATTTTTCACAGTTCACAGTAAAAATGGATCCAACAGAGATGGCAAGCAATGCACAACTTGATGACAAGTTGTGCTTAATATGTGAAAAGCCTCTAGAAGGAGATAAGAAGAATCCATATGTCAGGAAACCTACCTTAGAAGGACTCACAACAATATTGAAGGTTGCTCAGGAACGTGGTGATGAAGTCCATGAGAGGATATCCCCCCACTCGGATGACATCTTGTCCTTTAAGTTTAAAGCTTCATATCACAAGTCATGCAGGGCTAGTTATTCTAGTTCGAGTCACTATCAGCGTACTGCCATTGAGCAAGAACCAGCCAAGGGGCAATATCAGAGCAAAAGACTGACCAGAGAGCCAGGATTTGACATCCGCAGCCAGTGCTTCATTTGCAGCCAGAAAGCCACAAAGAAAGAAGGCCTGACCCCTATAAGCACTGGTACAGGAGAAAGCACAAGGTCAAAGGTCCTCGATGCAGCCGCAGAGAGGTTTGATGAGAAAATTCATCTTCGCATGCTGAATCATGTCGACCTATTTGCGTATGATGCAAAGTACCACAAGAGCTGCCTAGGACACTACATTTCAAAAAATAACATCACAGCAGCCAGAAACAAACATCTTTCAGAAAATAAATTAAATGAACATGAAAAAGCTTTCATTGAGCTAACTGAAGAATTAAGTAAGACCTTGTTTTCCAAGAAGATGACAGTTACCACACTAAGTGCTCTAACTCAGAGCTATGTGGGAAAAATAAGCACTACTCAAGAACCTGCGAAGTATCCAGCTTGGAGACTCAAAGCAAAGTTGAACCAACATGGAGAGAAACTTATCTTCATTGAACGTCCTGGAAAATCAGATCTGATCTGTTCTGGTGCCATTACAGTTGGTCAAGCAATGAAAGAAGCGGCTCTTCTCAGAGAAAAAGTTACAGAAGATAGGGAGACATTGCCGCCACAGAGAAGAGAGTCTCTAACTGATACACAAATCCTACACCAGGCTGCAGGTATATTAAGGAAAGCTATGGAAAATGTAGAGCATGAGCCTCAATTCTACATAAGCAGTGATAAGATGTCCCCAGTCGAGTGCAGTAAATATGTACCAGACATTTTATATGATTTTGTGAACTGGTGTGTTAGTCCACATGCATTAAAAAAGTGCTGACCTGTAATGACGACCCAGCGACAAAAGATAACATACGTGTTATAACATTTTGTCTAATTGCCCAGTGCTGCAACATCCGTACACCTATCACACTTGGACTGGGCGTCATGATCCATCATGAGTTTGGGAGCAAGGCCATTATCAACAAGCTACACACAATGGGTCATTGTGTCTCTTACACTGAAGTGCGGCAGATTCTCACATCTGTAGCAGCAGATCAATTGCAGAGGAGCAAAGGCGTTTACATCCCAAATGGCCTGTCAAGTACAACAGATAATGGCATAATTGATGCTGCTATTGACAACTTTGACCAGAATGAAGAGACACTGGATGGAAAGAATACCACACATGCCATGGCAATGGTTGTGTACAGAAGAGGTGATGTTACTACAGTACACAACCCCATCAAGAGAATTCCAGAAAGATCTCTCACAGCTCTAAACTGTGATTTGGACATTGAAGAAGTTCATAGGTAAATGTTGTTGTCAAATTGTTATCTATTTACAAAAATGAATATAAATAAATAAAGATTATATTATTATTAAAGCAAATTTTAGTTTTATTAATGTCAAAATGTAATATTTTTCATTGTCCTTGTTATTTCATGTCATATGTATCGGATGCTAAGATCCTTTCCTTCTGATTTCAGGTACATCAAGCCACCAAGGCGACCTGAACCTCCGGCGGTTCAGCCACAACTCCTCAAGTCAGACCAAACCAAAGCTCAAGGAGCAGAGGACCAAGACTTGCTTTGGAAGGTGAGCCGTATCGCGAAAGAGAGAGAGCAGAGGATTCCTGGATGGTCTGCTTTCAATGCATACATATCGATGTCAGACATCCCAGTAGCCACGGTACTATATATGCCCTTCATAAGAGCTTCACCATCTGACCTGTCCACCATATACACATCCCTCTTGCAGCTGACAAAGCTTGCTGAAGAACTTGGACAGAGCCACATTCTTGTTACTGCTGATCTTGCCATCTACAGCAAAGCGCAACAGATTATATGGAGTAAACCTGAGACTTTAGATGGGAAGGTTACAATGAGAATGGGAGGCATGCACATAACCATGGCCTTTCTGGCAAGCATTGGAAAGGTTTTTGCTGACGGTGGTCTCTTTGACATCATAACTGAGTCTGGTGTGTATGCTGAGGCATCAGCTCGACAGATGCTTCAGGGGAAACAACTCGCAAGAGGTGTTAGGTGCATCAAGCTCGTATCAGAGGCTCTGCTTAGGCTCTTTTGGACAGCGATGGCATCCTGGCTTGACAAGCAAGGCCAAAGTCTAATGACTGATGCACAAGAACAACTTCTGCAAGATATTCAGCATGCCTTCCATGGCAATGATAAGGCCTCTGCCATGAACCTCTTAAAAGAATTGGAGACCAGCCTTCCTGTTCTGAAGACTAAAATACAGCAGTTTTCAGAGAGTGGAATTCAACAATCAGAAACTTTCAAGTACTGGCTACATTTCATCGAAGGGGCTGATCTCTTACTCAGAATGCTACGTTCAGAGCGTGACGCTAACTTTGAACTTCATCTCAACTGCATGTCAGAAGCAATACCATGGTTCCGGGCTGCTGGCAGGACAAACTACTCCAAGTACATGCCAGTGTACATAGCTGAAATGAAAGCCCTTGAAAATAGCCAACCAGATTCATAAGACAGTGACAGTGAAGAGCCTAATATTGACTGAAACACACACACAAAGAAAAATATGTTTTGTTTGTTTTACATTTGATTTTCCTATTTGTGTTTTCTGAAATGGCATAAGGCACGTTGAGATTTATTATTATTATTATTATTATTATTACCCTTAGTATTATTATTACCCACTATAATTTTTGTTTGTATTTTATCAACATGACATTGAGATAGGAGATGCTGATTTAAATGGTTCAATAAAACTCAGAAGTCTATGCATGCCTTGTATTTCTGTCTTTGTTTCATAGACCTTAAATGTAGTTACCCTATTAGGTTACTCACATTCTGAGTGTACAAGCACCTGGACTTTCTTTAGCAAAATATAATGACCATCATCAACTCAGTCTACAGTACCGTATGTCAACTATCTTCCATTAAGTTACTTAATTTGACTATCTCAGAGAATGGTATATCTAAAGAAGTCTGATTTGCAATAAAACTGTACAAGATCTCTCCACACAATCACTGGCTGTTGTTTAACAGCATCTTTGGCAAAGCAGTAACAGCTTACTTGACATAAATCTAAATGTTTTCATGACAAATGCGATAAGGTAAAGGAGTCCACCACAAAAGTACAGTTCCGCCTAAACAATGGTATGTTTAAAGGACTATGTATCAGTGTTTCTTCAGGTAAATTACATTCTGACTATTTGGTGATGTAGGGTAGACACCTGGTTCATACCTCAGCAGTTCTGATGGAGATAAGAGTGGGCATTCTCATGTTATAGGCTTTTTTGTCAACTTTGTCCTATTCGGATTAGCCTTTTTCAGAGATTGGGGTAGGTCTAAAGAATAGCTCAAAACCACATTTTTCCCCCAAAAGAAAACTTCGCAACACTCCATTTCATTAATGGGGGACCCTAAAGATAAGAAAAAAGATGGTTGCGTTTAGTTCTAAGTCGGGTGGGGGTATCTCAAAACCTGAGGGCTTCTGCTGCTAGACTATTACCTTTCATAAACGTTTATATTCCATGGGATGCGCTTTGTAAACTTTTGATGCTCAAAAACGTGCTTCACTTGTTCCAGATTTAGATCGAAATTTGCGTAATTGTTCCCAGATTTAGCAAATAAACACTCCTCCAAACTAAACTTCAATTTTCATGTCACTTTTTCACAAATATAAAAGTAGAATTATATGTTGAAATCTAAATCCTAAATCTGAATCTACATTTCATAGCCTAAATCGAACTCCCTAATCCATACAACGGATATGTTAATTATCCTACATATAATTGATTCTGACTGCTAAACAGACATATTTCGGGGGCGACATAGTCAATATATACCTGCAGAGCTGTTGATACTGCAGGTGCAACCGCACGTTGGATATTACCAGCTAAATCGCCAGATTTCGCCAAATGGTCATTTCCATTTGTGAGTCTTGTCAAATCGCGTGAACTGCTATGGAGTGGCGAAGTCACGCCCCTTCCGATAGAGTCCATGGGACCTATGAGATCGAAAAATATGAATGGATTTCAATGGAGAGAAAGTAATTATTTTATGGTCCCATTCTTTATATGCCCTGGATTACACACATATGTTGTTTGTGGATTTAAATGATCATTTTTCATGTCAAGAGTTTGACCGTTTATTGTGCAATGTTTCAGTTAAAGGCTGTAGAGAAAACACAATGAGAAAGACTACAGGTCTCGTATGTGACGTCACGCTCCCTGCGACTGGCGTGGACAAGACCGACAATCTCCCCATCGGCATAACAGAAACTCTCCACATGCCCCGACTTATAATGTTTTTCACCTCTTTCGATGCTTTTATCCTCCCCTTGGAACAAACCTATAACATTATCAAACTTCTTCACAAAAATTGTTAGTTTTCTTTGCACGAAAAATGATCATTTAAATCCACAAACAACATATGTGTATCCGGGGCATATAAAGACTGGGACCAGAAAATAATTATTTTCTCTCCATTGAAACCAAGTTTTTTTTAACCTAGTTTTTATGTGAAAAGGTTGAACTATATATTGTGGCGACTCCTCCGGGGTCGCGCAGGGGATCCTGGGAAATGGGGTTGTCAGTTGACAAAAGGGGCTTTTGTCAACTTGTTTTGTTGTTAGGTTAAGTGGGGTTAACGGGTTTGGGGTCTTTATTGGTTGTGTGTTAATTGTGTGTTCCATTGTTGTGTGACGTGTAGTGTGATCGGGACCATTAGTGAGAGAGTTGTGTGTGTTGGTCAGGTGTGCCGTGTTTCTGTTACATTTGGGGTCGTTCAATAAAGGCAACTCTCGGAGTCGTGCGGTGTATGGGGCACAAGAGTTGCGTATACGCTTAACCTGGGCTCCCGTCTCGTCCTTCCCGTGCTGCTCGCCACAATATGTAACAGGTACAAATATAGACTGCGCCTATAAGACGCATCACGTGCACCGGAGAGGAAAACAGGCGGGAAGAGAGTGAGGGATAGATTACATTAGTGCCACATGCACACCGGCGGTGTGCACGGCGAGGTGGTGCGGTTGTATGCTGGTTTTTCCGTTTTTTTTTTTTTTTTGTTAGGTCTAGTACCAAGTTGAGGGTTGGGTTTTGCGTCGGCTCGGTTGCTGAGAGTGGTGCGGCGGTTTTGGGTGTTTCGTTAGTGTGCCTGGACGTCGGTGAAAGCGACGGGGAAAAGAGACCCTCCGTGTGATGTCCTACGTGGTTGCCTAGAGCTGCCCGAAAGCTGGGGACGTGCCAGCCATCGCACATCACGAAGTGCGATCTCTGCTGCGGTATCGTAACCCCTGCACCCCACCTAACCATTTACACTGAAACAGAAGACACACACACACACACCGTGCGCAGCCCGAACAGAACTGTGACTGAACGAACTAACACACACGCACCCACCCACACACACATCCACACGCACTGCGCTGGAAGGAACATTGCACCGCTGTGCATTCCGTGCACATACCCCTGTTCAGGACTGAAGAACAAGTGTCTTTCTTGCCCGAGTATTATAATTGTTATTG
This sequence comes from Pollachius pollachius, assembly GCF_949987615.1. NCBI lineage: Eukaryota > Metazoa > Chordata > Actinopteri > Gadiformes > Gadidae > Pollachius > Pollachius pollachius. The sequence continues at coordinate 15,357,992 of NC_136946.1, read as the reverse complement.
TATATATAAAGTGTTATAATTGGATTGTGATTGTGATGGTGATGCGAACGTTAAATGCACGTCGGGTTATTTAACATTGAAATGTGATTAATGTTTTCCTGGTTTAAATATTACTGTTGATTGGAACCAATGTATGTATACTGTGTTGAACAAGTGTCTTTTGAACCATTTCTCTGAAGTTAGCTGTGTTTCATGTTAAGTAATCATCACAGGCAAAGGACAGACATTTTCTATTTTATTTACTTTGTATTGGGCTACTTATCTGGGGGTAGGGGCGCTTCACCTGTTTAGCCAAACCTCAGTAAAGTTGGGGGGGGGGTTGTCAGGTCGCAAACACTGCACACACACACTTTAGGCGATCCCTCAGGACATCCTGAATCCTACCTCTCCCCTGTCTAGTAAGCTACCGTGGATCTAGACGGCTAAACAGCGCGCAACGTGTCCACTCACCTGGACATTGAAGCCATAGGCATTGGGTGTGGGGGACCTAGTTCCTGTATCACTCAGAGTTCTCCAGACCAAGAACTGTGTTACCCCTACAAGGCGGCGGTAGTAATCCCAACCGTCACATATAGATGAAAAAAGATCCACACTTAATTCCAATTTCATTCCATGAATCCCAAATCTTTAATAACCACTGCTTGCTCACAAAGGTACACATGGAGAAGGGGAAACACACAGACGGCAAGAGAGAGAGAAAGGCGGGCAGGCAAGTAGGTGTGGCGAATTTCTGATGTGCATGTGCATGTTCACCATGTGCAACAGATATTCAGTAGCCTTTAACCACATAGTGTACTGTAAGTGATGATGAGTGACATTATACTTTGCGTTGTATTTTTAACCAGAGAAAAAAAGCATGTGGCACTAATGTAATCTATCTACCCACCCTTCCATGAAATACATACACACACTCAAAAAGGCCAGCAGTGTCAATGTGACTGCTGGGTCTCGAACCCATGCATTAACATCCCTGGTAATGTGCGATACGAGTGTTTCAGATAATATTGTGTAGGCTTGACATATTCCAAGCGATTACTTATTGTGTATGGCTTCAACATTTCTAATTGTGTTTATTTTGAATGAACGAGTTCTTTCATTTGGCGGGCATCCAATAGTGAACAAATACTGACATATTCATAAGGAAAAGGTTTGTTTCTCAGATTTGGCATTGCTCCTACTATCTGGCACAAAGTACACAGGTATGTAATGTGATCCACACAATATAATATGGGAATGGTTACTTCACTAGAAGCGGATGTTACACTGTAGCCTTTTACTTTTCTGACAAAAATGGCATGTGCTTGGAAAATGCATCTGTTTTTCTTAATCAATAATTCTGTCAAATGTGTTGCCATGCATTCAAATACTTTAACGGTCGAATCATCAGAATGGATAATGTACGGTCATCTTCGTGATGACAGTTTGTTTTTCCAACTGAGGCCAGCCATTGGTCAGGGATGAGAATGAGCTGTGTTGCTACGGAGACAGAATTCAGCAATAGTTTGCTGTGACTTGCTGAATCCGGCCCGTTTCTGGACAGCCAGTGAGTGAGTACATTCCTATGTATGTTTCTTTAAAACCTGTGTCAGACGGAAGTGTAATATAGAGGCAGAGGCGTCTGGACAGCGGAAAGTGTAGAGAAGTAGAGGGCTATTTTAAATGCTGTCCTAGTCTTGGTCTTTTCCTATTGGTGGGCCTACGCTCATCCACCACCTGCCGGGAGTGGATATACGATGTTTAGGTTCTCCACACGGACACAGAAACAGACCTCAGCTGACCGCCATGCTCTCGTTCCCGTCTCTAGATCAGGTGTAGTTACGCACCCTGTACCTTTAAGTTCAGGTCAGCAGTGGGCGGGAACGAGAACAGGGGGGGGGGGCAGGGCCTAGTTGGGACGCGACCAATTACGACAAACGTCAGCTAGCTAGCAAACTCACAACAATCACCAAAGCCTGTTACCGTACAAGAGAAACTTCAACGAAAAACAAACAATAGAAATGAATGAACCAATGAAGGATTACGTCCATATATGTAGGGAGAGGAAAATTATATATAAAATGGCACACGGCAATCAATACTTTTGCTGCTTGAATCGTACAGTATATAACAAAAAAAAGAAGTATTTACACAAACCAATATCTACTGTCACTGTCAATTCTTTTTTTTTTCTCACATTTGAAACAGAGCAAAAACATTCTTTTGTTTGGGGGGAGAGGAGGGGTACATTAATCACATTTTTTTTATTCCGTTTTTTTAATAATTTTATTTTGTTTCCCCCCCTGCTTCGCTATGCTATCTGTAATTTTAAACGGCTCCCCCCACACAAGGCGCTGATAGTTTTGTAGTAGTAGTAGAAGTAATAGGAGTAGTAGTAGTAGTAATAGTAGTAGTAGTAGTAGTATGGGTGGATGGCGGAGTGGGGATGTGGCTGGGCGGGGGAGGGGTAGCAGGAGGAGGGTGTGGGCAGGGGGTCAGAGGGTAACAGGTGGTGGTTCAGGGGGGGGTCATGTGGGTGTATCTGGCACAGGGGAGGCAGGCGGCGTCGCGTGTTGGCGTGTTCACGCTGTGATCTCTTCCCTCAGCTCCTTGTTCCTGCGCACCTCCTGGGCATGTTTCTCCTACGCACGCACACGGACACGCACGCACACGCGCAAAGACGCACAGAGACAAACACACACGCGTTACATTTTTTATGATCTTGTGGGGATTTTTTGCTTGGTTGCAGCAAATTACTGACCTTCATATACTCTCTCTCTCTCTCTCTCTCTCTCTCTCTCTCTCTCTCTCTCTCTCTCTCTCTCTCTCTCTCTCTCTCTCTCTCTCTCCCCCAGCATTAGCTTGGGAGAGACTTTTACCTTGCAGTCCCATGCTGCCACTCCTTCTCTGCCTAGAAAGACCTTCCTCCTCCTCCTCTTCCTCTCCTGATCCTTACTTACCTCTCTTTTCAACAGCTCATTCCTCTTCCCTCCCCTTCATCTTTCCCCTTTTCCTACTCGGCTTGCACTGCGTTGCTAGTTTTTAACCGATTGAGACTCAACGTCCTCTCTCCATGCTTATTGCTCCCCCTCTCCTCCTCTTCCTCCTCCTCCTCCTCCTCTTCCACCTCCTTCTCCTCCTCCTCACCTTCTGCTGCAGGCGCTCCATGATGGAGGCCAGGTAGGACATGCGGTTCTCCTCCTCTCTCTTCTCCCTCCCCCAACTCCTCCTCCTACTCCCCCCCACTCTCCCCGCACCTCCTCCACCTCCTCCTCCTCCCCCTCTATCTCCCCCCACCTCGTCCTCCTCCTCCCCCTCTCTCCCCCCACCTCTTCTTCCTCCTCCTCCTTCTTCTTCTCCTCCTCCTCCCCCCCTCTCTCTCCCTCCACCTCATCCTCCTCCTCCTCCTCATCATCCTTCTCCTCCCCCTCTAACTCCCCCCACCTCGTCCTCCTCCTCCCCCTCTATCTGCCCCCACCTCTTCCTCCTCCTCCACCTCCTCACCTTCTCCTGCAGGCGCTCCATGATGGAGGCCAGGTAGGCCATCCGGTTCTCTTGGATCTGCTCCATCTTCAGCTGCAGCTTCTCCTCGGCCATGCGGCTGAAGTTGCTGTTCTCCTCCATGGCCTTCATCAGCACGTCGCGCTCGTGGTCCCTCTTCTCCGCCAGGGCCCGCAGCACCTGGGCCTCCTGGGACTGCACAGCGGGGGGGGGCGATAGAGGGGGAGAGAGAGAGAGAATTCTTGTTATTTTGGAACAGATCTATTATATTGCAACAAAGCGAATTTAAATATATCATAGGACCTTAAGCAAGCTTTGAGCTACACAAGGCCTTTGACAAGCAGCCTTTGATATTTTGATTGATCTGTTGGTGGGGGACTGATCAATGCCTAAGCTTCATGGTTGATTGTATTGATGCAGCAATCAATGAAACGCAGGAATTAGCCGATTGACCGATCAGAGGCATCTCTTTATCGGCAACAGCACCACCACCATCATGACGCAGCCAGCCACTAAACATGGATCATAAGTTGTACAACATACCCAACTAAGCAACAAATCATGGTGTGTCAGCACCAAAGCTCATTAAATGATGATGAGTTTCATTGGCCGCCTGCGTCTAATCAGCATAATCTCTCTCATTGATTTTCAACTCAGAGATTGCCACCCTGGGGCTTTATACGGGGCTCAAAGGCTGTCTGCTACGTTTAAAGAGTTAGGGGCTAACAAAGAGACATGGGTGTTGGTGAATGGATCGGCTTTTTGCTATTCACTGAAGCGTCACACCCCTAAAATCATTTTGTAAAACAAATACTCATAATGCAATATTAACAACCATAGACGTATACAAATGAGAACAAACAATATATTTTTTCGTACTCAATTCAACAAAATCCTCTATGTAGGTGCTTCGCATTGGTTCACGTTTTTTTTTTTTGCGCAAGCACAGCTTGGTCTTTCAGTCACACATGCGAGCAAAAGGGGCTTAGTGTGTCGCCCTGGAGACACCTACTGTTATCATCCATCAGGCAGATGACGGGTGGCAGCTGGGTGCTGGAGGGAGAAGAAGAAGAGTAAGGAGAGGTTGACTTACTCTCCTCCGGTCCTCAGCCGCCTCCAGCTTCTTCTGGATGTCCTCCAGGGAGATGTCCTTCTTGGGAGGGGTGGTGACACAGTGGGAGGCGTCGGACACGGGGGACGGGGACTTCAGGATCACCTCGAAGGCCTGGCCCGAGGCCCGCTTGTTGATGGGCTTGATGTCCATGTCTGCGAGCAAAGCAGAGGGCTTCTCTGTGATTGGTTGAATTTTGGAAACGTCAGGAAAGGACAGAAGGAAGGCAGGAAGGCAGGAAGGAAGGAAGGTAGGAAGGAAGGAAGGAGGGAAGAAGAAAGGGGGGGTCAAAAAAACAGAAGTATTATACATGTGGTATTAGACTGATTACATTTATAAGACTTATTGTATTGGACTTATAGAATCATCTTTAATTAGTTAGTATGTGTGCAGATTCAAGAGAAAGGTTAGACTTATCTTAATCTCGAGAAAAAAGGCAAGGGATGTTTATAGCACCCTTCAAACACAAAGACACTTCAGGGTGCTTTGCATACACAGGAATCCCATTTGAAAGACATTTACCGACAAAGAAATTCAATAAAAGAGAAGTCAAATATATATACGAGAAGGTAAATTCCAAAATCCTTACTTCTGCACAACGCCTTGGCAAACTGAAAAGTGTCTAGCTATGTTAAAGTATTTGGTGTTTGAATGTGGAGAACTTTTGCTGGCGTCTCCAACAGGTCCCAACGTACCTTCAAAGTCCCCCAGGATGTCCTTGCGGCTCTCTGGATAGAGACAGGAGCAGATCAGCGATAGAACTGAGATCTCCTTCATCTTCTCTTTGTAGGCTGGGGAGGAAGATTGAAAAAGTATTGTTAGTGTGTGTGTGCGTGTTTGTGTTTGAGGGTGCGCATTTGTGTGTGTGTGCTTGAATGTCTGTGTGTGTCTGTACAGGATGTTATCTCTACGACATGCATGTATCCTCACACACACACACATACCATACACACACACACACAATATCATTAACCCACTTCTCTCTCCTCAGGAGGCCTTTGTATCACATCTCATCTTCAGATAAGGAAAATAAATATTCAGCGAAACCTTCAAACAGACACCCTCTGCTTCAAAGGCTGTCTGGTCTGGTCTGTTGTATTGCCCAGGGTTTTGAAGCCATTTTGGGTGCTTTGTTCTCACTGTGCTGGTATAAATTTAGGCTGTTGTTGTACGGTGGCCTGACTTGCTGCAAATCCTCCCCCCCCATCATACAGAAAAAGTGAGAGCAGCTGCCATCCCCATCGGCTTTCCCACGCGTTATTAGCTATGCAGCACATATCTACAGTATCATTTATTTACCAACTCTGCGTGCCTTGCCTCTCAGCCATTTTGTTTGAGACAAAAATGTTCTGAGAGGTCTGTTGTTAAAGTAAGCCTACAGGTACAATTAAGAAACAAGCCATAATGCTTACAGTTTTGTTTGTCGGGGAAAGCCTGAGCCATTCAAAACACTTGAATAAATCAAGCTGAGGCCAATGACTTAGCCATTGGATTCTATTGTTTTGGTCAACGAGGATGCTGATAGTGAAGGCTTTGTTTTATCAGTATATTGCAGCAATATGCCTTTCTAGTCCCCTGGCCTGCAGTCCCTCTATGAGAGAGATAACATGAGAGGAGCCGCAGCAGGATCCATATCTGGCCCCAAAGCCAGCAGCAAAACCTTTACAGAGGGCATACAGTCAAATACCAGGGAAAAAAACGGCACCACTAACCCTATTTAACCTTGCTTCTTCTGCTAATATCATTTTTGATACTATTTTTAAATGTAGGCCCATGGTTGTTTGGCAGTCTAGGAGAGGCTGGGTGGATATGTCCTGCCCACTGCAGGATGAGCGCAGTGCTCTTCCTTAGCATAAGGTCGTAGCGCGGGTTGGGTATAGTCGCAGTGCATCACCGTGGAACAGCGGCGTGCCAAGAGGCAGTACGCTACGGCGTAATCCATCACACAGCGCCACGGGACAGGCATGTCTGCCATATTGATTCATGTCTGAACAGAGTACACAGTACAGTATCCAAGCTAGGATCTCTCTCTGTTACCTCCTCCCTCCCTCTCCCTATCTCTCTGTTACTCCATCTCTTTCTGCCTCTCTCCCTCTCTGTTACTCCATCGCCCCCTCTCCCTCCCTCCCTCCCTCTCTCTCTCGCTCTCTCTGTTACTCCCTCCCTCCCTCCATCTCTGTTATTCCATCTCTCTCTCCTCTCTGTGAATCCATCCCTCCCTCCCTCCCTCTCTCCCTGTGTTACTCCACTTCTCTCCCTCCCTCTCTCCCTGTGTTACTCCACCTCTCTCTCGCCCTCTCTATCCCTCTGTTACTCCATCTCTCTCTCTCTCTCTCTCCCTCTCTCTCTCTTTGTAACTCCATCTCCCCCCCCCCCTCTCTGACTCTCTCCCTCCCTTACTCTTTCATCCCTCAGGCCCCTGCGCTGTAGACCAGCAGACGCCACAGTAATGTGATCAAGTCTCCCATGCAGCACTCCCTGCTCTCCGGTGGCCTTGTTAACCCCTTCCCCAGAGGGGGAGGGGGGAGAGCCCGGGGGGCGGTGGTGGGAGTGGGAGAGAGAGGAAGTGAATGGGCGAGATAGAGCGAGCCTAGGGGAGAAAGGTGTGGTTGTGTCATGCACTGACAAAGAATGAATAATGTTGAGGGAGGGATTTTGAGAGGAGGAGTAAGGAGTAGGAGTAGATGCGGTGGTGCCTGTGTGTTTCTGCATGTGTGTGTGTGTATGGGTAAATATGTATATATTTATGGTATATATATGTGTTTGTGTGTATGTGTGTGCATATTTATGTTTGTGTGTGTGTGTGTGTAGGCTTGTGTGTGTGTGTGTGTGGGTGGGTGTAAATCTGTGTGTGTGTTTGTGTGTGTTAATATGTGTGTGTGTATGTGTATGTCTGTGTGTGTGTGTGTGTGTGAACCCGGGGCAAGTGTTAAACAAGGGTGGGTTCATAAATCACAGAGAAGAAACAAAAACATGAGGAGTGGCAGTGGAGAAAAGAATAGAAGATGGAGGGAGAAAATGTTCCACATGGGCTCTCACCCGGACCCCCGCTGGTATACACCCCCCTCCCTCCCTCCCTCCCACCCGTCTCCCCCCCCGGGCCCCCTAATGGAGGCAGCCACCTCAGGTGCAAGCAGCTTTAATATATACAGTAATTAGCGGAGCGGACCATTTCAGCTAACAGAGGGGGGTGCATCCGCCCCCCTCCCCTCCATCAGTAGCCCTTGACAGGTGAGGACGGGACCTATTGACGAGGAAGCGGAGTGGATCATCAAGGTTAAGTGTCCCTGGGTCACGTCGGTTCTCCCATTCCCATTACTTGGTTGGTTAGTGGTGTCCTGTCAACCAGGGAGACGTTGTTTGTGGTCGAGTTTATTGGCTGACGAAATGCTGAACGTAGCGGAAATGTAACTGCTATGTTTACTGCCAGGAACGTTGACCACTGCCAAAGAGTATTAAATGTGGATATGGATACCTTTTTGTTAAATCCTGTGTCAGGTTTCCCATCAACATTTAGTATCTAAAATGTTCCTGGATGTGGCTTCGGATAAAACTACAAATAAAAACAAAATAATAAAATAAAGTAAAATAAAATGATTAATGATTAATCAATTGTCCTGGAGGAAGAAATGCTAATTACAATTAATTATTTGATCTTTTGTCTCAAGCAATACATTGTAAACCCCCCCTAAGAAATGGTATATTCCGTGCTAGATTTGTATTTCTACTGCTGTACGTATCATCGTGCAACAGACCGCCAGTCCTGCCGTGATGCGGCAGGGAGGGAGTCACATGACCAAACATCAAGGCCGGCAAGGCTCACCAGCTGGTGCTGCTCCTCCTGCCTCTCTCAGCAGGACCCTTCCTGCCCCCACGCACACACGCACACACACGCACACACACACACACACACGCACACGCACACGCACACGCACACGCACACGCACACGCACACACGCACGCGTGCGCACACACACACTGCACTCCCTTCTCACATCCATCAGGCTGGCTGAGCATATCGTCAATATCCTCCTCTTCCTCCTTCTCCTACCCCTCCTCATCCTCCTCTTGCTTGTATCCTTCAGACTTACCACCATCTCCTCCATTCATCCATCTCTTGCTCTCTCTCTCTCCCCCCTTCGGCTTCATCTGTTGCTGATGCACTCTCCCCCGCAATCTCTTTCTTCATCGCCACTTCCTCAGCCTCTAACAATAGAGATGTCACTCTTTCGCTCTCACTCTCTCTCTCTACTGCACGCTCTCTCCCTCCCTCCATTGCGTGCTCACCCTCTCTCTATATCTCTCTCTATCTATCTATCTCTTTTGGATGCTCTCTCTCTCTCTCCCTCTCTCTCTCTCTGTCACTAGGACACTCTGAGCCCACTCTCAAGGGCCTCCTCCGAGGCTGAACGCCTCGCTCTGCTCTCATCATCGCTCCTCAGCACTTGTCAAGCTCTCTCTCCAACATCTTTTTTTCTTTCTCATCCGATCCAATCTCTCAGTCTGTATGCAGGGTTTGCGTTGAGGTAGGATCGGGCACGGCACCTTGCGCCCAATAAAAAAAGGAGCAAAAGACAGCAACACACACAGCCGCACAGCGCTGTAATTGCCTCTGGTGTCTGAGGGAATCTGGGCTTTCATATTACAGTGTTTACTGCGCCTCTCGGCCCTGTAACCAAGCGGCTGCAGAGTGTGGGCCGGGGCGCCTTGGCAGATAGATGGCTCTGTAAAGCCTCATGCACCAGACGTCCATATAATGGAGATATTATGCAGGTAGCATCGGAGAGGGGTTTACGATGATGGGGCATGTCATCAGACACATATATCAGGGAATAGGGTCGTTAAGGGCAGGATTGGTAGTGGGCTAGATGTGGTGGCCGTAATCCTATCCTCCTGTGTAGATGGAGAGATGCACCAGGCTGACCCACCTGAGATAGTAACAGAAACACTCTTTAAACATTGCCTGATAAACTTCACAGAAACCCATTGTGGTAGTATATCCCATAATACAACCAGGGTAGCCGACAATATATCAACTCAATTGCGTGGGGCATATGAGCAGCTCTCACATTAGTAGTTAACGTGTTGCCTTGTTGAAGGAACCGGCTTTAGAATGAGACGCAGTAGAAGATGTGATGAAAAAACAGTAAAGGGGGAGCATCTGAAGCTCTTGGTTGCTAGACGACTAAAATATGTCTGCAGGGGGCATCGCAATATATTATATATCCTCATCAGGGGAAATGATGCAGACAAATAATCACCATAAAAGTGGCTGACGCCCATGTCCAAGCCAGTGGAGTGTTAAGCTGTGTGCCAGGAACCGGCTAATATATCCTGGTTTGACTGCAGGGTTTAGAGCAGAGGGGCGGCTAAGCGATGAGATGAACTGCATGATTCATACCGCGAGTCGCCACCTTGTAAATAGCAACACGGACCCGGGAATGGAGGCGCCCTCTGAGTGTGCTGGCTGCAGAGGAGACTCTGCCCCACACAAAGCTATTGATTGACCACACCTAATGGGTCAGGACGAGGCGAGCTCCACCGAAGGGTCATATACCTATGCTCTTATACCTAGGGGTTTCAGTCGTCAAGAGACTGGGTTTGGTTTTGAATAGTGTGTAGTTCTATTTATGTTTTGTTACAAAATTGAACGACCCTTTTAAAAGTGACCGTCACTCAAAGTCATTGCGAAACTATCATAGGTATGTCTACATAACCAGTGGACGCCCATTGTGATGCTTCCGACCAAAAAAAAAAAAAAAAATGACGGAGGGAACCAGGAATACCACGTGACGTCCATCTTCAGCAGCAGGGCGCGCGGGTGCTAAGAGTTCGCAATAAAAGCTGACTATAGGCTTTTTTTTCAAGAGCGTCTGGCTCGAGCCCATCCCATTCTGCATCCTTTTCAACAACACGAGATGAACCAGGGAGGGGGCGAGGGTCGGTGGGTGGGCGAAAGAGGGGGTGGGGGATACATATCACTTAGGCCCTAGTGATTAGTTGACTCTGCCGGCGATAAAACTATATTGCTGTCTGTCTGCGCTGGACACCATCCATCACCAGTCTAGTCAGGGGAAGACGATTCTCTAAACGAGACCACGAGGCCACAATTAAGAAACGCAGCTATCATCATTTAATATACTTAATATTATTAATATTACAATATTATAGTCAATTACGTTTTGGTAATGATGGCAGGCGATGCAATTGCAATTACATGCTCTCATACAAAAAAAAATTGTGCTGTGATATCAGAAATATTTTGTCTAAATGATGCCCACTAGGACATTAGAATACACCTAATCTAGGTCAATGTTGTAAACCTGGTACATGATCGACCATATATATGATATCATCTTCCCGTAACATCCGTGACACGTTCATTTATCGCCAATCGTAAATTCTTCCCTTCTTCTGTTCAGCAATTACAAGTGCGTATACCAGACTACAAGATGACATTTCATCCGCACTCCCACATTTAGAGGTCGCATAAAACCCAAAGTGCCCGTTCAGGATGCTTCCAATGTGGGGGTCTGGTCGTGATAACCACGTTTTCCGCGGTCGATTGATCCCGCATCCATCAGTTAGGCTGGCTTGGGCCGGAGAGCCGAGATGTTGGGTGGGGTCGCTGGCGCTGCATTATGCTGCACGGGTGTGCGTCCGGCAGCAAAACGGTGCAGCACTTGTGCATTGAATAAAACCCGCTGTTCCCTTAATAATAGGATAAGGCTGGTATACGTGTTCAACGTGAATGATAAGCATTTGATTTCCTTTTGACTCCGTTGGATTTTTTTTTCCCACCAAGACAGAAAAATATGCGTCAGTGTTGCTCATCCTAGAAATGATTGACTGAAGCCCAGAACGATCTCAACCATCGTCGGCTTTTATCATTTCAACAAATCCAACCGTGGGTTCATTCTCTTTGCAGAGATATAAACATTAAAAAACACATTCGCATAACGCCCTTTGTTTTCACCTGACTTGTAAATGAGTTTGACCGCTCCCCAATACCTCAGCCTTTTGTGCCATGGGTGGGTGTCGCCACAAGAATCCCCCCAACCAACTCAAAGCCTGCGTATACCAACCACGACACAACCGACCAACGCACAAAAAAAATAATATATATATATATATATACAAAAAGAGACTCACCGATCGCTGTCTTAGCCATGTTTTCCGTTGTGTGCGTTGAGTGCTGCTGCTGGGATGGAGGAGGACGGCGGCACAGAGACAGGCGGGAAGGCACTGAGTCAGCACTACTGAGCTATGTGGAAGAAGAGGGAGGACGGAGAGACTGGGCGGCTGCTGCTGCTGCTACTGATGCTGCTGGTGGTGGTGTCGGTGGTGCTGATTCTGCTGGTGGCGCGCGCCTCGTCGTCGTTGATGAGCGTCTGCGCGAGTGTGCCCGAGCAGATTGGCTGCCTACTCCCCCCTGACGTAGATCGTCATAATATCCCCCTATAGAAACAAGAGCTGGTAAACCCAATGCACTAGCTCTGGATGTAGGAGGGCTAGTGTGAAGTTCAAGCCACTGCGTTAATAGTTATTTTTAAAGAGCGGTTGGCTCGTCTTTGTTTCTGCTACGGCTCGTCTCTTTGGCACAGGGTGGGGGCAGGAGACCATGGGCCCTAAGCCTCCATCCATGGGGCTAGAAATGTGCGAATCAAGGCGGTCTGCTGGTGACATGTACTTGCATAGGCCGACTAACACTCACGCCGTTTGTAAACTTTTGATGTGAAGAACGTGCTTGACTTTTTCTAGATTTGGCTCGAGCTTTGCTTTATTTTCCCCAGTGTAATAAACACCCTCCAAAATACACTGCGATTCTCATGTCTCCTTTTCGGATAATTTAACGTAAATTATAGTTATATGTTCAATCTAAATCTTGAATCTAAAACGACATCCTAAATCGAAGTTTTCATTTTATATCTTAATCGAAGTCTTATATCTAAATCTAAATCCTAAAGTATAAAAGGACGTGCGGTTGCATAGTAGCTCTGCAGGTCCGATCTACAGGAATTCTTCTCACACTGCTGTGGCAGCGGTAAGTAGGGCCCATGTTAACATCAAAAGCATTGAAAGTGTCCATGCAGACATCTCTGCCATGGGGGTGGACGGTAGTTTGCCGAACGATGCCGAAGTGCCTTGGACCAGGCCTTGGACCCTTATAGCAGGGCTTGAATTTAAGTGAGCTGGAAGGCATAATCCGGCTACATATATCGTTAAAATGTAAAAAGAGTCTTAATTCACACTGAAATGCCCCATAAGTCTATGGCTTATACAGTTAGCTAGCATAAGAATGATTCACTTTATCATAGCTCTCGGCAGAGGAATGTATTCTATCTGGATGATACATATTCTTTAATTATTTAACATTTATTTACTCTTTTATTCAATGTAGGTTTCAATGCCACCTGCAGTAATAGCGACTACATCACAGAGATTGGTCAAATGATCTGAAATGGTCTATGATGGGAATGGAGTGAAGTCCAGTCCTGCTAGGCAATGCCTACTGGATTGGTTGTCCTCATTGCCTCTTAAGGTTTATATTCTATCAACACACATTTTAATCCTTCAAGCATACTTTATCCAGGTATCTCTCCCATCCATGGCGCAACAAAATGTTCCAGGATCAGCTGGAACTCTGCGATGCTTGCCCTTTTCATCAGTGTCCAAAATAACCATACGCAGAGACGACAGCAGAGCGAAATTAGCCAAAGATGGCCTTATTGGGAAAATATTGTTCTCATCTGGTCTGAAATACTGCTAAGGCAAGAAACTACAGCCATATTCAGAGTGACATTTGGATTATCAGGGAATCTGTAATTTCCATTTCAATCCCTATGCACCATTGAGGGATCCAAAAAGCTTGTGAAACTTATTGTCAATCATTTTCCTACTGGTTGGAAAATAAGTTGGCTCCATTTGTGCAAACAGTTGTCTGTACATCAGGGGACAAACCATCTGAAATGGTATCATATGCATCTGTAACAGACTGCTGGTGTTTGTGGATTACGAGCAGCAGAAGGTGTGGTCCTGCCCCATAGAGCTGGATGGGACTAGCACTTCGTTCTGTAGATATTGGTTATGTGGAGCTCTGAACTCCTTAAGTGTTCTATTGACTCTTGGGAGGTTAATGTAACGTACACAGAAGACGTTGGTTGTTGCTTGGGTCAAGTTTACCTTTTGACCCCAAATCATGGCTCAGCAATTTTTTTTGGAGTCTCTGTAAAAACGTTCCACGCGTTGGCCATGAGCAGAGCTTCCAGTGACCACAGAGAGGACTCTCCTCTGACACTCCTCATGTCCTCCCAAACTCCTGTGTTCTCTGCCCCAGAACAGTCCTAAGGTGCAGTCGTTGGCTAAACTCCTCCACTGCATGGGAGTGTCCCGTTGTCACCGTGTTAGCTCTGTTGTTGTTTGAGCCCTTCGGGAACATCACCATTCTACAGTAGCCGTCCATGGCACTGCTGTATGATTACCATCCACATGTCGGGTGAAATTTGGGCTAGGCAAAGAGTAAAGGCGTCAGTGGAGTGTCGTCAGCCATCGTAGACCGATCCCTTCTGAATCCAGCCTATGCAATGGCTGTTGAAGGAGGTTTCTCTGCACAATGATGCTCCTGGATCGCAGATGACCAGTAACCATGCCATCACCAACATTAGGGCGCAATGCTTTCATTTGCACAATTTCAGCATGAATGAATGCTCTTTATTTGTCAAGCTACAGGGACAGGTACGGGTACAGCGAAATTTGGGAGAGCTCCCCCCTCCCCCTTAAAAAAGAGAGGACAAGGAACATACATAAACAATATATACAGTATGATAAAAAACAAACATAAATACACATCTAAATACATATCTTGTAAACATGATAACCCAATATTGCACAAGTCCTTAGAAAGCGAGTGAGGCAGGTAGATAGATAAATAGATGGTTCACAGTAGGGAATGACACAGTTCATTAGCAGCTGCCACATGTTATGTGCGTGTGCGCAACCCAGTCTCACGGAAATACGCGACACTGTCACGTCATTTAATCCATTCATTTGTGATCTGGTACAAGTAATTTCAATTTTTTCGTGCCAAAAGCACAAATTTCTAACAATATGACAGCTTTTGGCCACCCGTTTCTACTTTCACCTTTGATTCTGAGAAATTGTGACAATTCACAGATATATTTAATGCAGGTGCGCTGCTCTGTAGGCGAATAAGTTTGAAATTTGTGCTTTTCGCACGAAAAAATTGAAATTACGTGTCCCAGATCACGAACTAATAGATTAAATGACGTGCCGTGAGACTGGGTTGGTGTGCGTGATAGTACGAGAGGTCGGGTCTTGGCAACGTTCAACGCCTGTATCTGGCCCTGGGACAGAAGCTAAATTTTAGCTGTCTGAGTTGTTCATCTGTTACAGATGAATATTTATTGATCTGCAACCTGTACTTTCTTGTGAGGTTTACAGGGTGGTTTTGGAATCCCTAAACGTGTTGCAGCCTGTGATTTTGTAACTCATAATAAAAGAAGATTTTGAAGCTATTCTTTTCTGACGATTTCCCGCTCCACGTCATCCTGAAAACACATAGGGTAATATTATTCACAGTGCCACTGCACTTATTTCAGCTTGTTTAATCAGGAAACACATTTTGTATTCTTCGATAAGTTCTTGGATAACTGTTACAACAATAACACTGTTACAACAACAATTATGCAGCAATCGTTAGCTTGCTGTATGTGGCCCCACATAGCCACTGACAGCCGTGGCAGACCCAGCGCCTTTCCAGGATTCTCTATATATTTGTGTGGTATAGATAGTAACCACATGGGGGGGACAGAGTACCGTTTTTAAAAGTTGCAGGATGCCTTCACAATTTGCCGGCCTACGTTATGCAATAAAACCACAGCCTGATAGTTCAACTTTTTAGTTCAAATAGTTCGAATGCTTTGACGAATCAAAGTAGGCAAGGCAAGGCAACTTTATTTATATAGCACTATTCATACACAAGGCAGACTCAAAGTGCTTCACATATAAACATTGTCATACAATAAAAAAAAAAAAAAGATAAGTAAAAGAAAACATATGCAAAGAAATTAGTAAAATAGACCAGCATTTGAGAAAGTGCAATGTATTGAAGATCAGATCAACAGTCTCTCTGGTACGTCGGGACTCCAACCCGTCCTAAAGGACCCGACCTAAAGGAACTTGGTCCTTTCTCTGGGACTCCAACCCGACTTAAGGAACTTGGTCCTTTCTCTGGGACTCCAACCCGACTTAAGGAACTTGGTCCTTTCTCTGGGACTCCAACAGATTCTAGGACTCTAACCAAGGCAGAACTTGGGTCTCAAACCCTCTCTCTGGTATCAGATCATTTATCTTTCTGGTGAAAATAGAAAATAAAGTACAGCTGGATTCGAAGTAAAAACTTTGTGTGTGTGTGTGTGTGTGTGTGTGTGTGTGTGTGTGTGTGTGTGTGTGTGTGTGTGTGTGTGTGTGTGTGTGTGTGTGTGACCCCCATCCCTTTGGATGGGGATCCAAAACGTTTTGAGATCGCTCTGTTAAAACATGTTTTTTTTAGTTTCAATTCAACTTTTATTTCAACGGCACAATCTAGCCTTCTGGTGTAGGAAGCTACAGAATGAAGCCAAAGAAGACCTATATCCGGTCGTACACTATCATGCCAACAAATAGCGCTAAAGCCCATGTTTTCCAGAATTTCGCATGTAGGTGCTATTTCAGACTAGATAGCATGAGGGGAATGCTATGAGAGGAATGCTGTTTGCACAGTGTTGTATGTGAAACCAGTGTGTATTAATATAAAATATTGCTACTTATTGTGTTTATTTATTCATGACTGGGAACTGCAAACTGAATTGTGCACTTCTGGGATGAATAAAATTATGTGAATCTGATTTGTGCAAGTTTTATCACGCGAATTTAGTCGCGCGTGTATGAGGAGAGACTTCCTCTTGTGACCGCTGTTTATTTCTTCCCATTCTCAAACATGGCCAGTCTTTACGTGTTGTGGAATGACCAGAGACGCCAGAGAAACGGACGCACTAAATAATATAGGCCTCTAGATATCTATATAATATAATATTTCATATCACGGCCAAAAGCTGTGCCCAGTTGGCGTGCCATACACGAAGCTCCACTAAAAGGTCTGGGCCATCACAGAGGCACCAGCGCTACAAAATACTATCCAACAACTACGTTCTCATCTTCTGTCTGCTTAGTTATTATGGTGGATTATTCCAAACCTTAGCAATATAGCATGATGCTCACCCGACAAGCCCGGAAGCAACGACGCTCAAGTGTTTCTCTGGTTGTGTCTGAGTCAAACATAACGAGATGCACCGGGGTCTGTGCACTGGGGTCCTCTAGTTACACCAGTACCTCTTCTTTCTCTCCTGCATGTCTGCTCTATTCCACAATCGAAATGCACTTTTCTTTTTTTTTCTTTTCCGACCCTTAACAATCTTTCCTACAATTAATTGAACAGTTTAAAACCTCCCATTACTGTTTGTACACAACACACTCAACCCTGTTATCCGTCAGGCTGCACTATTCTCAGTCTGATCCCGCCCGACACCAATGCATTGGAGTCTGGCTGATGTAAGGGGGAGGGGCTGTTGAAACGGGGCGGGCGCGTAGTAGACCGTCTAATCGGTTTGATGGTGAACATTATATATCACACGTGTTGCCGATGAACGAGTCAATTCGTTGAGGAAACCTCACTCACACTGTACGAGGCTTCGCGTTTCTTGTGTGGTTTGAATCGGGTGCTTTTTGTTTTACAGCGCAAAGTCTCTGATTGAGTATTTGGTTAAGCAAATGGTAAGTACAGCTGTTTTCTCTTCTTTGTTGGAGCTAACTATTAGCATAGGTTGCATCATCCGCCAGGGGCGTTTACTACCTAACCGGTTTCCCGCTATTTGACGTTGGATTGCCCCCCGCTTTGTCAGCGGTGTGTCATTGATGAAATAATAGCCCAGGGCTTTTCTTTTGAATGTGACATTCCGTCAAAGCTATTGTCGTAGAGCAATAGGTCTCGCGCCCATAGGTGATTTCTGACATGCAGGATAAAAGGAAGTGTTTGCGTTTATTTGATATTTTTTGGATCTTGTATACTTGGTTGTTATTTTATCTTATGCATAGACTTATGTGCATGCATTTACCTTTTGCAAAACCATCAGGGAAGGCAACACAATTGATAACCGTCCTTCCCTTTTTCTTGTTCGCTTTTATGTTGGTTCACCTCTATCACCTTTTAATATTTGAAAGGTTGAAGGATAAAAAAAAGACTGGTGGTTGAATGGACGTCTTTACACAACTTCTATGTTAAGGTAGAATTAATTTAATGCTACACTACATAGTTTTCGATAAACGGTTCAATTGATGGACATCAGATTAAATATTTCCCCCTGTTCCTCTAACTAATCAGATTTAGGTTATTCTAATTTCAATTAAACAATCAATCAAAATGTCCAATACCAGTAAAAGACCTCTTACTCATCAGCTTAACCAAATTTAGCAATATAACCGAAATAGTCTAGGTCTACTAACCTACCGCCCTCCCACCCATCTGTTATGCAACCCCCCCCCCATCCATCCTCCCATTTTTTAATAATAATTTCCCTTTCCTCTTTCCAGACAACTTTGTGCGCTGCGATCCTTTGACCCAGCCTAGCTCCCTCATCGATTGGCCCTCAGTAACCTCCTCCCGTGTGCCTGCTCTCCCGCCCCCGCCGCCAAGATGGTGGCCGGCCTGGACAAGGTGTCCCAGAACAGCGGGTTGAGGTTGAAACAGGAGATCTCCCTCCTGCACGGCGTCTGCCTCATCGTGGGTAACATGATTGGCTCCGGCATCTTTGTGTCTCCAAAGGTAGGCTGAAAATAGTGGCTTAGTGTGGCTGTCCTGGTGTCGTGAGGCGCTTTGCAGTGCGGTAGTGGGGATTTATTTTTTTGTGGGGGGACTGTATGACGTCACCAAAAACAAATCCTGTGTGCACACGAACCCGCGCACAACTTCAGAAAAACCACATGTTTAACAATAATGCTTCTTTCTCATTAGCCCATTTATTACAACAATAGGCCTTACCTACAGGTCTAGACAAACTCATGTCACTCAACAAATGTATGGTTCAAATCTAAAATAACCACAGCTCCTAACATCGCCACGCTACCACCAGTTTACAGACGGGCTAGGCCTGAAGTCACGACAAACACAGTGTCTATAATACAAGACAAATACTTTGTCGAGGGTTATATTAGTAAAAAAATTGCTGTATGCAAAAACACAACGGAAGTCCAACATGAACAAACAAACAGCAGACGGCGTTGCCATAGTGAAAACAAACGGGCAAAAGCAAGACGTCAACTTTTTACACGGTGGAGTGCCGGCGGAGGGACGGCGTCACCTGGCCTTTGGATGCAATGCCTCATAATGTATTAGGACCAGCTGGCTATTGACAGGAGAGCTACAAGATGGAATGCAAATTTGCATTGCAAGTGGGCTTCGTAACAAATATGTATGTTTTCCACCTTATGGAATGTCCTATTTATGCAAATAGAGATGTATTGCTCTTCCATTTATCAAAGAAAAAAAAAGTGTTTTCAAACTAGCATAAATCCCTTTCTCTACAGGATGGTAGCCGTGCACTAAGCAGATTCAAGCCTCTCATTATGTCACCTCTCATTAGGTCACCTCTCATAATGTCAGCTAGTACTGAGTTACCATCCCTTGCCACTTTTATCATCCAGCTCCGCCTCGGCATCATGTCTCTGTAGCTGTCTTTGCCCTCACTCTCTGCGGCCGTCTCTCTGAAGGGGGTCCTCTTCCACACCGGGTCGTTCGGGCTGTCTCTGGTGGTGTGGGCCGTCGGAGGCATCTTCTCCGTGTTCGGAGCGCTCTGCTACGCCGAGCTGGGCACCACCATAACCAAGTCGGGGGCCTCGTACGCCTACATCCTGGAGGCCTTCGGGGGGCTGCTGGCCTTTGTTCGGTAGGTTGGCCTCCGATATCAACTCTCGTTTCAAGGTCACACTCGCCCCGACCCCGGCATAGGAAATGTTTGTGCATACAGGAGGGTTTCAATCATGTGATCTGTAGCGCCACAAAAGAAGTTCAATTTCGCTATCTTTCAATTTATTTTAATTTTTTTTTATTCAATTGTATAATTATAATGGTTAAAGAGCACCAAGATCTCGGTTTAGACTGGCTTGAAATCATGTGAAACCTTTAAACTCACACCTGCTAGCTCATTCTGATGTGTAGTAATAATTGTATTTTTTTGACAGCTTTATTCACCAAAGTCAGCTTTAAGCGCCGAAGTCATTCCTAGTTGTGATTTATTGTATGTGTGTTTTCAGTGAGTTTGTCTTGGGGCATTTACCGCTGAGGGTGTAACAGCCCCTGTTGCAGATGGAACTTGACCAAATGTGTATTTGTTTTGTGATATGAAGGTATATAACAAAGCAGAGGTTGCGTATATCTGCTGAAGATTACCAGACGAAGTTATCAGACGAAATTGCCCAGCGCCTAGTTAGTTATGTTGGAGAAGAACTGTAATTTGTCTGCAATTTGTTGATTATTATCTGGAACCAGGAATGAAAGATGATCCTATTCTCCAAATATGAAGACACAATGGGATTAGTGGTTATCCAATTAATGCTTTTTCCAAGCTGCTGAAACTGCTGCATAGGCTGGGTGACTACTTCCAGATTACAGCACTTCCGAAAGGATGTATTATAGCATTAGTTTCTAGTGGCCGATGAACTGAAACGAAGTGTAATGATCCACAGAGCTCTTGGTCCTCTTTGATCTCTTGTCATCATGGCTCTTCGCCTTTTCATTCCTTTGTCTTTCTTTCTTTCATGGGCCGGCTTCTGCAACTTTTTAGAGAGAAGTCGGGCGAAATCTATAGCGGTATATCGAGTATGTATTATGTCACCACTTGCTAGACAATTATTTTATTCACTTAAATAATGTGCAAACTGTATGGGTAATGCAAAATGCCTGACAGAAATTTAATCAACTGGGCAGAAGTTCATGGTTTGCCACTTCTCGTGAGGCCATGTCCTGTCAGAGGGATTTGACACTGATTGATGTGGTGTTGTAGGTTATGGACGTCACTGATGATCGTGGAGCCGGCCTGCCAGGCAGTCATCGCCCTCACCTTTTCCAGCTACCTGGTCCAGCCCTTCTACCCCACCTGCGTCGCCCCTTACGCCGCAGTCCGCCTCATTGCCGCTGCCATCATATGTAAGCCCCACGCCAATTTAATTTTTTTTTCAAAGTCACCCGCGGTGACTCTTTAGATACCTGTCTGCAGCCGATGGGCGTAAGGCATCTTGCTGAAGGATGCCCTCACAGCCCTATGAAAACAAAATCGTGGACGGAATCAACTGTAAAACGTGGAATATTGAAAAATTGTCTATAATTTGGCCGAAAATGTTAAAGAAATAATATCAAAAGTCGGCCTGATTATTGTAGCAACCTAAATGTTTAATAATAGTAAAATTACAGACTTATAGGCATACATACATAATTCCGTTTTCGATCGTGCTGTTTGAGAAGTGGGGGGGTCACATTGCCAAGAGTCCTCTTAAAGGGTAATTCCGGTGTAAAATGGATTTGGGATATGTTTTGTATGATAACGAGTTGAAACGTTTTTTTGGAGCACAAACACCGTATATAGACGCTTTCTTCAGTTGGCTGTTTTTAGCCGATTCTATCAAAACGCTATAAACTTGGAACGATGGGGGCACTGGTTATGGTAAGAACTGAATCGCTATTTTGAACCACTTAAAAGGCTAAAAGTAGCCCGACACTTCTTTGGTAGTATAATAAGGGTCTTAACATATAAAACAAGGCATTGAGAACTTTGTAAGTGTACAGAATGTTTATTAAAAAGGACATTTTATACACACACTACCGTCAGTAGATCACCCGTCAACGCCATTTTGTTTTTAAGACTCGATAGGTAGATTGAGGAACACAGAGATTGTGACATCCGTCAGCAACACGCAAGCTCTGTGTTCGCCAATCTACTTATTGAGTCTTAAAAACAAAATGGCGTCGACGGGTGATCTACTGACGGTATTGTGTGTATAAAATGTCCTTTTTAATAAACATTCTGTACACTTACAAAGTTCTCAATGCCTTGTTTTATATGTTAAGACCCTTATTATACTATCAAAGAAGTGTCTGGCTACTTTTAGCCTTTTAGGTGGTTCAAAATAGCGATTCAGTTCTTACCATAACCAGTGCCCCCATCATTCCAAGTTTATAGCGTTTTGATAGAATCGGCTAAAAACAGCCAACTGAAGAAAGTGTCTATATACGGTTTTTGTCCTCCATAACGAACGTTTCAACTCGTTATCATACAAAACATATCCCAAATCCATTTTACACCGGAATTCCCTTTTAAACACTATAAAACTAACCCTAACTAAAAATATGCGTAATTACAACTTAACAGCTCCGTTTTATCAGAGCATTCCTCCTAAAAATGACCAGCGATCAGCAGATTCATGACGAGAATCTAGTAAGGATTTACAGATAACTGTTCTACTGAATATCGTTCTAAACATCTTTATTGCTGAGCTGTTAACATGCTGATTATTATTCCAAAACTAGGAGCTATTGTGGGGAAATTTTGCGACGCTGTCAGTAGCTGTCTACCTCTTAATCTTGCTCACTATCGTTCCATAGTTCCAACTAGTGCAACGTTGTGTGAATCATTAAAATGCGCTGCTATATCTTATTCAATTGTTAACGTTTTATTAATTCACAAAAGTAGACACAGTCTGATGAAAAAATCCAGAATTCGGCTGGTAAAACACAGATTTTGGAAAAATCTAAATGGAATTTGGGAAAAAATAAAACAGATTTCACATGGCTCTACTTTATGTAAACGGCAATAGAAAGTGAGTTGTATTGCACTTCAAACATGTAGGGTAAATGTTTGTTTCAGATTAGTTTGGTTATTTCACGTTAATCTCAAATAATGTTTATCTGTAATCTTGCCGTGTGACTTTTTTGATCTGCTCACGGGGCCAAAGTCTAGTATTTATTCTTGTCTAGACCTAAGAACCAACTGAACTGAGGAAATGAAGCCACATTTTGTTTTAGGAATTCCTGAGCGGTGTGATGAACTAATACAGAGTCTTTCAAGTTATTTGTTTTATTGTTTATTTTTATTGTTATCATTGTTAGAATATGGAAGGAATGCTTCTGAAATATCTCAGTGAAATGTGGAATGGCTAGCGCTAAATTACTAGCAGTTGGCGCTAGATGCGGTTGGTGTTAAAGGCAGTTAAGATAAAGGTGTGAAATGTGCCAGGTCTCACGTCAGGACAGGCCAATACATGCTGAGACATGACCATACGTTTAAATTCAATCCTTCTGTTGATGTTTTCAACAGAGTTAGCAATTCACAGGTGCTTCCGAAGAAATGTAGAAGTTTTAAATTTCACTGTATTTACCACAAATACGTAAAAGGATATTGTAGCTGAACTTCTGTAGCCAGGTAGTCAGGTGTTCTACTTTATTATATTGCTATTGATAATGTCAGATAAGTGAAAACAATTCAAAGAAAAAATGAAGCTTTCTGTGTTCACTTTCTATCCACCAGGGATTGTGTGTGGAATGGGACTTGGTGTCGAGATCCCTGCTCTTGATCATGCCAGTGTGTTCCCTGCCTAAAGGAGTTTCCTGCCTGTAACAGCTGTGTTCCTCTGCCCCGCCGTGCCCCAGGCTTGTTGACGTTTGTGAACTGCATGAAGGTGAAGTGGGGGGCCATCCTGCAGGTGGGCTCCACCGTGGCCAAGCTCCTGGCCCTTATCCTCATCATCATCGCCGGCCTGGTCAGGCTGGCCCAAGGTGAGTGCGTCCCTCTCTCCCTCCCTCCCTCTCAGCCTGCACCATCTATTGACAATATCTCATTCTTTCCTCCCATTCATTCTGCCTTCACGGTTGAGGTTAGTTAGGTTTATAGTACTTCCCACACTAGAATACCACCCAATTATGTTACAACAATAACCCACAATTGCAGGGGGGGAAAACAGAATCACCCAGCAGGCTTATGAGACCAAGAGAAACGACAAGATTCACTTGTTCACTGACAGTATTACTGATGTTTCCATGTCTCGTACCATTTCCAATACTTCCAACAGTCTGATCCAAAAAACTGTTATTGGGTCAAGGGGAAATGAAAATGAAAGGAGGAAATATTTCCTAGCTGGATATATTACCTAGTGCATTGGCTATCTAGCGGGGTGGGTGACAAGACAGACTTTGTATCTGAATGGATGGCAGCTAGGACTTAACTTTCAACATTGCGATGGTTCAGGAAATTGATAAGAAGAAAAGACATTCCAGTCTTGGAATTCCAGCAAATTAATCTTTGACTGACCCGAACAGAAATGTTTCTACTCCAAAATATGAGGTTGCATCATCTATAATGTATTGGTTACTGGTATGACAGTGTGTAAAATGCGTATTTTTTTTTTACTGTACGCCTCGCTCAAAAACGGCACCTTTTGCTCACCATATGCGTTGGGTATCCGGAAATACAAAATCTATTTGTAGCAATACAATCGTTTTCAGGTATAGACCAATCCAAGAGCTTAAAAACGTAACCTCTTTTAATATTCATTTCTATTCATTACTGTTTTGTATTAATCTACATTCCATCTCCTGTTGAGGACAAGATTGTTTAAAAACAACCAAACCCAATCTCGTCCGTCGTGTTGAGCCGGTTCTCCTGTCATTTTTTTTAGGCTTTTTATTTAATCAGATTTCTTTACTCTCACCTCACAGGTAACCTTTCCTATTGTAACCGGATGTTGTTCCTTCCATTGTGTGTGTGTGTGTGTGTGTGTGTGTGTGTGTGTGTGTGTGTGTGTGTGTGTGTTCCCTACCCATTTCCAGGTAACACCCAGAACTTTGAGAACTCGTTCAAGGGCTCCAAGCTGCTCCCGGGGGACATCGCGCTGGCCCTCTACTCGGCCCTCTACTCTTACTCCGGCTGGGACACCCTCAACTTCATCACCGAGGAGATCCAGAACCCAGAGAGGTGCGGGGCACTGGCCTAGCCCCCCCCCCGTCATGCACTAACACCCCCCGCTCTCTCAGAGGTCCTTGAGCGATTGCTCAGAGGGAATTCTTGTTGAGACTCGTCATGGCTGCTTTGACATTTCTGTAGAGTTCTCTAAATCAGGGGGACGGGTAGGTTAGTGGCCAGTGCAGTGTTTGACCCCCAGCCGAAGGCTACTGGGTCGAATCACCGATGCCTGCGGCCTAACCCCCGGTCATCCATGAATTGCCTTTTCTGTACTTGTCATCCATGTAACTGACCGTAACTGGAAGTAAGGCATTTCTCTGCAACGCTCTGGATAAAAGCTTCTGCTGGATGACTCGACGACCGTAGGCCAAAGCTTGTCTTCGCCCGTTTCCCCCCTCAGGAATCTGCCCCTGGCCATCGCCATTTCCATGCCCATCGTCACGGTGATCTACATCATGACCAACATCGCCTACTACGTAGTCATGGACATGGACACTATCATCGGCAGCGAAGCAGTGGCTGTGGTGAGAGAGAGAGAGAGAGAGAGAGAGACACACACACACACACACACAGACACACACACACACACACACACACTGCTCTTAATTAACAACCTCACGTTTGGCCCCAGCTGGTGATGTCCTCTCCTTCCTGTTGTTGCTGCTGACGGTTCCTCTCCTGTGTGTTGTCTGGTCCTCTCCCCCCCTCCCCCGGGGGCCATTTGGGCTGCACCAAACCGGTGCCCAGTCAGAGCAGTGTGCGCTGAGCTCAGGACTCCACATGACAACGGGGAACCCTAACGCTGTTAGAGGACCGAGCAGGAAGCGAGCGGTTCGGGTGGTGATGTGATTAGGGGTCGCGAGGAGGGTGGTCTCCAGTCGTCCATAGTTACCGGGCTCCTGGATGTCTCTGGTTTCCCAATTAGAATGATTGGAGCTGTAATTATCAGCAATAATTTCCAGTAGGCTAAAAGTCCCTCTAACAGTAAACTGCATAACCGTCAGTATGAGACGGGTTCCAGTACGACCATGAGTTGCGTTTTCTCTAACGCCACTAGTGTCTTTGCTTCCTTGTTGTTGCCGACGGATAAAGATCAGAAGTACAGTGCAAGTGTAATTCAACGTTTTCACATATTAGGGCAACATGGGTACCACGTGTGTTATGTCTGTGCTAGACTTTAGGGTTTGTTCATTAACGAGCATCCACGTCCCGTCAGTTTATTACACCGTTCAGCGCCTTCAACTCTTCCACAGACGATTAGATCAACATGAAATGTGACACTCCGATATGCATGACTGGCTATAAACGTTTCCCTGTAGTCTGATTATGGACAATTGAGGCAGTGTTGTTTCCATGCTTTCTTCTTTTTTTCTGGCGCTGTAACCTGAGAATGCGGAATGAGGTGCTGATCTTCTTTTTCCTCCAGACGTTTGCCGACCTGGTCCTGGGTTGGGCCCGCTGGATCATCCCACTGGCGGTGGCCATCTCCTGCTACGGCGGCCTCAACTCCTCCATCATCGCCGCCTCCAGGTGACCCAGCTCAAACGCACCCTACCAATCGGCTTGAGGAGATGGTCAACATTGTGAACTCTTGATTAAAGACTCAAATCGTCGATTTCAAGCATTTTTTCGTCATTTGAGACGAGTGACGTGGTGATGAGTCTATTGTGAAGCGCTGACGACTCTTAATGGGAACCATGATGAGGCACTTGTTGATGATGATGAGCTCCTCTTGATGATGTCGTTCTAAAAGGCTTCTTGTTGATCTTTACTGTCGCTTCAACGCCCTCAGGTTGTTCTTCGTGGGGTCGAGAGAGGGTCAGCTGCCCAAGGTCCTGTGCATGATCCACATCAAACGCTTCACACCCATCCCCGCCCTGCTCTTCAACGTCAGTGGTTCAGCCAACGATGAATAAATCAAATACTTTGTTTGTATTTAGGTGTTCTGTCATAAACGGCCAATTGATCACCTTCACCTGAATCAGCAAGTCCTGTGCTGTCGAAACTGAACAACTCCTGAGGTTATTTAATCGTCGTTCCCTCCCTTCTGGTTTTGTGTTTTTTATTTTGTATCCGTTCAGGGTGCCATGGCTCTGATCTACCTGTGCGTGAGCGACGTCTACCAGCTCATCAACTACTTCAGCTTCAACTACTGGCTGTTCATCGGCCTGTCCATCGGCAGTCTGATCTACCTGCGCAAGAAGTTCCCCGAGATGTACCGTCCCATCAAGGTAGCCCACACCATCTGCTCCTCAAAGCAACGGTTCACCCTAACCATACAATGCTAGCCTTTTCCACACATTAAGAACCGTCTCTACGTTCGAACCCCTCGTTGATATAGACTGTACTTTCAAGTGGGAGTTCTTCCTTGTGAACATCCAGCGTCCCCTCAGCTGTAGCTCTGCCCCTCATGTCCTGCTCTCCCCCTGGGCGCTGGGTCGGCCTGGATGGTCGGAGGGTGGAGAGGAAGCGTTTGGTTTACCAGTGATGAACGAGTGCGCGTTTAGCTGTTGGCCAACAAGGGATACCCAACAACGGAAACGCAATGCTATCCGTCCCTCTGGGTCTTAGGTAAATCCGCCATATTAGTTTGTTGTAGTTCCGTTGGTCAGTTTGCTCCCTGCATATCCCCGTCCCAGCGACATCATTGGTCAAAATAAATTTGATTCAAACGAAAAAATGAAATGTTCACCCAGTTTTGAGCTTTTCTGCCATCAAAATCTGTTGGATTCACACTTTAATAGGATAGGATGGCATTGAAAATCTAGCAGCAGAAATGTCCACAAATGGCTGCGAGAGAATTAGTTTGAGTTTGTCGTTGCGTAACGGAACCGTGCCAAAGTATTACCTTATCTTGAGTGACGGTCTAATGTCGCGGTTTCCGCATTGACGAGTTAACAGACACGTAATCAACGCTTTGTACATCTGCCTCAATCTGAGGGTCCATACTGATTAAATTGAGTATCCCTTACCAGTGTTTGTAATAACGCCGTTTAAAAGAACGGCGTTAGGTAACGCCGTTATTTTTTCAGTAACGGAGTAATCTAACTAATTACTGTTTCCGTCGTTACAACGCCGTTACCGTTACTGTACGTTAAATGCAGTGCGTTACTATTAATTGATTGAATTGAACTGCGTAATCCGAACGCACCCCTGGCTCTAAACACAAACTGCTAGTGAGGAGACTGTGGGTTAAAAACAAGATAAGCGTTTATGATTGGCTAAGGCAGAGTCATGTTTCATGGTAGCCAATCGGATCCAGTGTTTTACACACAAGCCAGAACATGCGCCACACACACACACACACACACACACACACACACACACACACACACACACACACACACACACACACACACACACACACACACACACACACACACACACACACACACACACACACACACACACACACGTACACCAAACTGATTCGATTAAGCAGCAGAAATGGCGAGTCAGGAGCAATCCGATGAAAAGTTGGCATTTTCTGTAGTATTCGGCAGATGTTCCACAGCCTTTGCAACCAAGCAAATTAAAATTCAGTTGGAAGTATATCAGGGCCTTGAATGGGCAGCTCAACCATCTAAAAAATCCAAATCCATAATCCAAATTCTTTGACATATAGCAACTTTTTTTTTTTTACAGTAACGCAAATAGTTACTTTCCCTTACTTTAAATATAGAGTAATTCAGTTACTAACTCAGTTACTTTTTGGAACAAGTACTGATTAACTATAACTAATTACTTTTAAGTAACGTTCCCAACACTGCCCCTTACAGACTGGCTTTGTTCAAACTAGGAGTACCTCTGTCCTCTCTTGATTGATTTGAAAATGTTCTGCCATTTATTTAAAGTTGAGTAGTATAGGAAGCCAGGGA
This sequence comes from Pollachius pollachius, assembly GCF_949987615.1. Classification (NCBI taxonomy): domain Eukaryota; kingdom Metazoa; phylum Chordata; class Actinopteri; order Gadiformes; family Gadidae; genus Pollachius; species Pollachius pollachius. The sequence continues at coordinate 15,329,463 of NC_136946.1, read as the reverse complement.
ACTTTGGTCAGTCGTTTCAACAGAATGTTATCACTCGGAAAGCTTGCATTTTGCTTTCCGACAGTTTGATCAAATGCTCATCGGGGGGGGGGTGTTCAACTCAGACGCCTGAAAGAGTGCAGGCCAGGGGCATAGCCACATGGGGGGTCTAAATGAAATATATGGACTAATAGTTTCATCTAACTCTGACTGATTATTCTTTAACAAAAAAAAATACTCAGCGTTGTGATCTTCTCTACACGGCCGGGATTAAAGCTGCGTCTTGCGGCGGTGGAAATAGCCAACACACTTGGTTGCTGCGGGTCTGCCTTCCCGAACTCACCGTTGTGTTTCAGGAGCATATGTTGCCGCATAGTACTTGTAGTACTCTGGTAGCTCAATTTTGCTTGGCATATTTTACATTTCACCTTATGAATTCCTATTTCTGTAAAGTATTTCAATACTTCGCTGCGCTTTGCTCTAACCGCCATCTCTTAACTTTTTGAATTCTGGTGTTGTGCACTCGGCACGGCACGCGCAACACAGAAATTTGATGCATTTCATTTGCTTTGTGCACATGGCACGTGCCAGTGGCGCCGTGCAGAAAATTGATACATTTGCTTCAGAAAATTTGTCTGTGTGTATATGCAAACTCGAGTTTGCCTGTCCACCAACCGAGTTCATTTGTAACGAGGTGTACTCGAGTAATCGATTCCTCACGCCCATCCCTACTGTCTACCGGTCACACCGGTCTCACGGTAACGTCAAAATCAATACCGTAGCGCAATTTCACACCGGTGTACGCTCTATACCGTTTACGCCCCTAGTGGAACTAGACTATTTATATGGCTGTAGGAGGCGGTGGTGGTGGACTTGGCGTCCTCAGGAGAGGCTTCTTAAGCCTGTCAGTCAGACACGGTGCTGTTTAATCAGAGCACTTGCCGAAGATTTTGTTGTCAATTCCAGATGATGTAGCGCGGCGTCACCGGTGCGCTATAGGTCCGTAATCGCATTTATTGTTTAAAGTACTTTCTACGAATAACTCCGTGGCCCCTCGACTAAATCGTCTAGACTCGTCTAAATCCACTAGATCGTTGGAGCTGGAGAGGATTTGTTTTCGCCGTTCACTCTCATGCACTTCAGTATCAACGTGTGTGGGTGTGGGTGGGGTTTTGCACTAGGGCTGCCCGATCTCTCTGTGTTCTTCTGCGATCGTCCGGTACAGCAGACGTTCACCTGTATCCTTTCGGTTTTGCTTGGGATGCAAATATTTCCATAGAGTGAAAGATGGGAGGTTTCGGTAGAGCAATGTATTTACAGAGTAACGCCATAGCCCCGGGACGCTGATGAACCTTTTCTAAGACATTCACTACTTGATTGTTTTGCAAGGACTAAAAAGTAGCTTGCAGTGAATTTGCAGGTTCATGTTATTTAGTAGCGGGTGCGAGTTTATGTTTAAGTAATATTAGGGATTGCCCCTCGTCCTTTCCCTAATGCCTCCGCCACTACACTATCGACCCTGCACATAGATTTTCCTGACAAGACATAATTGATCATCATTTTACTTAATTCAAATGTTGTAGCTGTGGGTTAGGGTTAACAAGCCCCCCACAGTCCATAGGGCCTTGCAGCGACCAAGGTTTGATTCCAGCCTGTGATCATTCTGTCACGCTCTTTTTCTCAAACCTCTCTCACTCGTCTCTTCAATGTCCTGTCCAATGATCAGAATGTCTGGTTTTGACTCCTCTGTGTCCCCTTCCCCCCCCAGCTGCACCTGTTCTTCCCTGTGGTCTACTGCGTGTGCAGCATCTTCCTGGTGCTGATGCCCCTCTACAGCGACACCATCAACTCCATGGTGGGCATCGGCGTGGCTCTCTCCGGCGTACCCGTCTACTTCCTGTGCATCCACCTGCCGCCCAGCTCCAGACCGGCCTTCCTGAACAAAGCCATAGGTAGGCCCCTACTAGAAACAAGTGCCTGTCGTCGTCGTCGTTGTCGTCGTCAACGACGACAGAAGGAACTTGCTGCCGAAACCAAAGTATTTTCTCACGTCACCGCAGTCTGCGGTCGTTTACCGATACACACAAAGGACTCACATAATTAAACAAACATACCACACATGGCAGGGACTTTACTGTAAAAAAAATGTGCTAATGTGTTAATGGAAATTGTTTTAGTGTAGCACTGTTTTGAGTCTCGAGGATTGGAGTTTTAGACCCTGGAGTTTTAGGCCGCCTAGAAGGAGGGATGTGGAGGGATGTTGAAAGGGGCTAAGGATATTCTCTACGTACTTTGCGAAGCTGAAAGCCTGCATTAAGTAGTAAGGGGTTTAACCCACATTTCAAAAGACCCTGTGTTTTATGCCAGAAATCCCGTGTGAGCAGTCATGAGCACGGCCTCTAAACCTCTGTCTGAACCTGCTCCTCAGCGGTACATTGCACTAGTCGAAGATACGCGAGAAATCACCTGACCATAAATTGTCGTCACATCAAGTATTGATTTCTTGCCATGTCCTTTTGTCAACTAAATGATCTTATTATTGTGCGTAAATTGTTCTCAGTGTATTGTGTACTGACTGTACTAACCGTTGCTCCTTGTCCCCTGTCCACTGCCATATCTCTGTCAGACTCCTTCTCCCAGTGCACACAGATGATGTGCCTCTGTTGCGAAGCCTCTCCCGATATCAACCTTGACAATCTGGACCCAGATAAGATTCGATGAGAGGATAAGCGAAAGAGAAACATGCATATGGAGGACGCATTGAGGAAGGTGTTTGGAGAGGTTATTAACCAGAGAAGCGGATGTGAACATGGCTGAAGGAGCGATCCAAACTTGAGTTGAGCGTCCAGTAGGAGGACTGCAAGGATTCACACAGGGCTGGCTGTCAATCACAGATTTGCACTATCCCACAAGGCCGCCTGGCTACAATGTTACTGAGGCTTCGCAGTTGTGGATGTATTTATGTATTTGCAAGACTTTGACAGTGAGAATTGTTGTGATAGTTTAACGTATGCTCATCAACCGGGACTCAACACAGGATGCTGTATACATTGGATTCTATTTTTGTGGTTGTTGTACAATCCAAAAAATATGTTTTTAACTATTAAAAAAACATTGACTTTCGAAATGTATATTTAATATAAAGTTTAGAGCTCCAACGGCCGATAATGCTTGATGAAAGCCAATTTGAAAACCAGTGTAAAACTGTTTCATCCAGTATACTTTTCGTTTATACTGTAGCAATTCTTGAAGTTAATCTTTTTGTACTTTGGTTGCAAATCTGTAGGATTTAGATTTCATGAAGAACATGGCATTCCATTACGGCTCAGTTTCCACGTTCAGGATTTATATAATATAAATTGCCTTCAACACCAATCACCACTCAAAAACTTGATTATATGAACTAGACAACATGCTTTCCCTGTGCTGTATTCTTTATTTGTATGGTACCTTTTGTTTTCACTTTGAGGACCTCATGAACACCTAAATATGTATCTATAAAGGTTCATCTTGTACAAAGCTTCCTCTACACCCACGTTCCTGCTCAACAAATGTCCATGTTCATGTGTTCAGGCTGATGTGTGCAACACCTTGTAATGACCAAATGTTTGACCAAAATATTTAATGTTTTTGTACACACTCATTGAGAACGATTACAGCGTAAGTTACTGATGTGGTTTGATTATTATTTTTATTGTTTGTACTTTTAGCTTACATTTTTCACCTATTTTTGTTTTTGATAGACTTTACACGTGGCACACGTTAGGCGTGTTTCAGATCAAGAACGCGTTGCCTCGCATAGCAATGCATTCTGGGATCAAAACGTCAGAAATGCTGGTGATGACTTCCCTATGCGACATGCCACATGACTTTAAAAACTCGCGGGAGCTCCCTCCGTCTGTATTTCTGTGCATATGGTCTCAAATAAATGCGGACTTTCCTTGACAGCAGTCATATGCTTAGCAACGGTGAATTATCAAAAAAGTATTCACCACCGGAAGTTGTGAAGGCCCATGCGAGTGAACGGAGTGTTCCACATCATTGAGAAGAGCCGTGTAATAAGTAAGGGATAATCACCTCAAGGCAGGGCAATAAACCGTTTATTGCCCTGCCTTGAGGTGATTATCCCGTTTATTCTACTTGCTTGCCAACAAAACAATTCAAATACTTAAATAATTATGCTTTTGTTTTATTCGTATTGCATGCTAATTAAATGTATACTCTGAGTTCATCTCCCTCAAAACGTAGTCCTTTAATAACATCGATCAAACATGTTTTGGACACCTCAAAGGGCATTATCCCGCTTATACCATGGTCACTTGCCAAAGAAAAGAAATTAAGATCAATTATTTATATTTTCATACGTTTTACAATCCAAATATAACGTTTTTCACATGCCATAATTTAGTTTCCCTGGTAAAGTCTGAGGGTTTGACTAAAACCCGCAACAATCATTACCATCCCGTAAGGCTCTTTTGCAACGGAAACGTTGTTCACTCCTCCAGTAAATAGGACAGACCTTAGCTACGACTAGGCAACGTAACCTTCCACAGTGAACTGTCAAACTGTTTATTGCCCTGCCTCTCGGTGATTATCCCTTACATAGTCACATTCATTATTCGATATTCTACCTGACTCCGACTATTCGACGATCGTTGCCCATCCCTTCTATAGGTCCATGTCTGAAACACGCCTATTTATACGGTGTGAAACTATTTGTCATAACTGCAAGAATGCAATGCAAAGTTTGAGACGGTGTGGTTGGTTATGGTTTGAGTTTTTCAGAACTGATGCAGAACTATGGGGCCAGAACAGTCTCATTAATAATGAATGCACAGAGAAGGATTCACAAATGTATTTTGTGATTTATATATAAATTACTCTCTTCTCACAAATACATTTCAATGCACACACAAATGGATATCGGTATGTATAAATGTAAAATAAATCCATAAATATATTAATTAAAAACATGTTTGCAATTTTCATCAAAAATGTATTTGGATGTTGTTACATTTATATACAAACTGTTAAACTTGAATTAACAAGACGCTTTTCATTTGTGAACTTGTTTGCATTTGTGTGTGAACTGGTCTGTATTTATATGTGGATTTTTGAGACTCCTGACGTGGCTGGATTCACAAATGCATTTTTTTCAACAAAGAACTCTCTGTAGCCAATCAGATGCATCCCTCGTTTTCAGCCAATCACAACATCCCTCCAAAGTGCACTACAATTTCAATGTCACTTTTTCAAATACATAAAATTTGAATTAATATATTCAATGAAAAGTATATACTCATTTTTATGACTCCTAACCAGTCATATTTCGGGGGCGGCATCACGTATATTGGGCAGAAAGTGCGCGCATCGAGAATAGTTGAAGCTCGAACTGGCCGTTGCAACTGCGGTAACAGCAGCTCTGCAGGTACGAGCTAAAAATCCGGGGAAACTGAAGCAACGCTCGAGCTAAATCAGGAACAAACGAAGCACGTTTTTTATCAGCAAAAGTTGACAAACTGCACCTCATACAGGCCTCCATGTGTCGGTGTAGGCACTTCCAACGTGTCTTAAGCTGCCACTAGAGGGCGATATCTCCTCCTCCGCTAGAGACGAGGGTTGTTGAGCCCTTTGAGGTGCTCTTATATCGCTGAGCTCTCTGTCAAGAGATGTACCAACCAGTTGTTCCACTGTCTTTCGGGCAATCCGCAAACCAAGGTCCTGCCTCCCTGTGCTCTGGATTTTCAACCCTTCCCCCCCACCCCCCCTGTAGGCCTTTCCCTCACCTGCCTGCTTCCACCCCTACCCCAGCCCCTCCCCTTACCCCTACCCCAGCCCCTCCCCTTACCCCTACCCCAGCCCCTCCCCTTACCCCTACCCCAGCCCCTCCCCTTACCCCTACCCCAGCCCCTCCCCTTACCCCTACCCCAACTGGATGCACAAGCGTCAGGTTTCACCGGGCGCCAATGTGCACACATTTCAGACCCCCCCGCCTCCCCCTGACGGTACAGGTGCTGTGTTTACTGAATCTCTCTCTCTCTCTCTCTCTCTCTCTCTCTCTCTCTCTCTCTCTCTCTCTCTCTCTCTCTCTCTCTCTCTCTCACCAGTGCCAGGGGGGTAATGTTCCACTGACTCATGCATTAAAGATGAAGCCAGGTAAGGGTTGGGGGGGGGGGGGGGGGGCGCGGGGGGGCGAGAGAGAGAGCCACAGATCCATCTCGTCGGCCCTTCCCTTCCTTTCCCAGCACCGGAGCCTCTTCTAGTAGCAGAACTCCCCTCATGCTGGTTCTAACCTTTGCTCCTTATCCCAGTGGTCGATCCGGGCCGGTGGTGACGCTCTCCCCCCAACCCCCAGCAGCAGGCTCTGTGCCGGGGTTAACTCTGGGGAGGTGGGGCCTGCCGGAGCCCGTGGATGGATGGGGTGAGGCGGGCAGAGTGTGACCGGGGGACAGCTTGGCGGCATGGAGCTCCGACGACGCCTGGACTGGATACGCAACAGACCATGGAGGTCCCGCACGCGCCTCAGGGAGTTCAACCGTGAGTGTGTGTGTGTGTGTGTGTGTGTGAACCCCCGTACGGTTGTGGGCAGTTTGTCTGTTGTGTGGGTTTTAACTTAGTTCTCTGCGGTACATGTGTGTTTTATTCGGGGGCTGGGGTTCAAGCTTGAATGGGCTTTGATGAAACCAGTGAAACCACAAAACCCTTTTTCACATATGGTCGCTCGCTATACCTTCCATGTTCTTCTTGTTATTAGACGATAGAAGATAGAAGAAGAGATAACTCATTGGGTACAGATTGGTGTTAGCTTTGTTTAGTGTGTGTGTGTGTGTGTGTGTATGTGTGTGTGTGTGTAAAATGACATGGATGCCAGTGAGTAAAGCACGTCCATTAAAATGCAAGTAAGGTGATGGGGCGGGTCGCCTGTCGTTGCTCTTCTTGCCCCCAGCACTCCTGTAGGCTAGTTCTGTTGGAAACGTTCGTATGAGAGTTAGTATGACAGTATGGTAGAATACACTACAAAGTACTTTCAATGAATAAAGCCGAATATAACATGTCCCTGGAGCTTTCTTGAGACTAGAATGCAAACAACTCAAATATGATATGATGGCTGATGCAGGGCTTGCGCGTGTTGTGTGTGCTTGTTTGACTTGACAGTCAGAATTTCCTGACCGTCAGTTCAGTTCAACAAGTTAGATGAAGTGTTAGCCTCATACATGATTATATGAACGTTTGTGTTGAACCCATACAAGCCTTACAACCTTGTTCTCACTAAAACGTGTAATATTAAATCAATTGGTGTGTCCAATTACACTGCATCACTGGATGTTGACAGCGCCACTAAGCCTATGAGTTTCAACTGCCAACTGCAAAACACAAAGGTGCTTGATAACTAATTCTTGACATAAACCATAATCACAACCATGACCATCCTGTAGCCTGTAGGCCTACCTCCTGGCTACATTTTGTCAAACCGCTCTGTAGAGGAGCCTCAGTGGACAGTGCAGTGGTCTACCTGACCAGAGCTGACCGGTAAATATTTAATTGAAACGACATCCGCGAAGGATCACATTTTGGGCGGGAATGGATTACAACACCGTTGAATGTTTATCTGCCGACTCCTTTGGTCTGAGTTCAAACTACAAAGGCCTACACCCACATTGACACATGCTTTTTATATATTCCTTTTGTGAAAAAATAGACTGATGTTCTCATTAAACAAGGGCCGTATCTGTTATTAGTCTGTCAAAGATATTTCTGACTTTCATGTCTTCTGTAAACGGCTCTGTTGGCTTCAGAACAGAATATTCCCTCAATATCTGTGTTATTGGCAGTATATGCCCTTACTTGAACTAGATATGTACAAAAGGTACATAGTATATGGACAAATGTTACATTCCACATTCTACATACTAATACAATTCTAATTCTAATACAATTCTGTTGAAAGTATAAAGATATCTTTTTTGTCTTTACCCATTTCCTAGGCCTACCCCTTTCTCTGTTTTGAACCAATATTTAATATTTAATATAGTGTAACCAGTTATCATCATCGTTATAATGCCATTCAAAAACGTGTTTTTTATTTGTTGTTGACATATTTGTTCCAAGAACCGCCAGAAGGGGGACTCCAAACTGAATTGTACGCACTGTTACTGCTGTCTTCTTTCATACAGACACACACACACACACACACACACACACACACACACACACACACACACACACACACACACACACACACACACACAAGTGGTGTTTAAAGGGAACCAAGGCGGTTTCTCCCCATCTAATTTGCCTTTGTGTTCGATAGTGAAAAGCGTTACTTCCTGGTGTTTGCCACACCCTAAACAAACACAGCGTGACCGAGAGTGCCGCTCTTGGTTATTATTATTTTTTCAACTACTGAATTTTAAATGTACATCTGTGTATGAAGTTATAATAATAGTGAACATTAATTAACATAATATTCACTGATTTTAAAACTTTTGAAGAAGTTCAGATGCCTTTATCTATGCGGAGACCAGTTTGGCTATGCCGAGTGCCGGGTCGGTACATCAAAGATTTTTCCAGATTGTATTTTTTATCTGTGTCCTTCATGACTCATCATCCCTTGCTCTCCTTTTTCTCCCCTTCTTGGTTATCCTCTCCTCCCTTAAGTCTTCCCTCCCTCCCTCTCTCCCTTCCCCCCATTACTCACCTCTACCGTTGATTTTCTATTATTGCTATATGTTCCTCTCTCTCTCTCTCTCTCTCTCTCTCTCTCTCTCTCTCTCTCTCTCTCTCTCTCTCTCTCTCTCTCTCGATGCAATTTTTATCTTTATTTTTTGTACCTGATGAAGTATTTTTTTCTTTCCCTAGGAGATGTTTGTACTGTTAATGCATAATAATAATAAAATAAAATGAAAATTATATATATTTTTTACATTGGTAGTCAAGGCGGGGCCCTATTGTTGCTAAGGCCTTAACCATACTGTGCTGGGGGAAACACTGATATGTGTGTCGACATAATGTCTGTCTTTACAGTTTTTTTCAATTGCTTGAACACATTTTGCAAAATTTGGCTCATTGTGTCAAAACTCAACACACAAGCAAAAAATACACAACACTGGGAAATAAACCATTCACATCTATGTCAAATTAAAACCTAACAATTCTTTGTAAAAGTGGCACTCTGATGTCAAAATGATACACACTTGCATCATATGAATAAACTTTCAGATCTGCAGCAACACACTGGTCTACTTTATATAAAACACTGCAGTCTTTCATGTTCACTGTTTTTATTCAGTTCCACAGAGGGCACGTTTTCACCACAACCAAAAGATCAAATACTAAATACTGTACATTGCATTACTTACGTACATTACCGTGCAGTAAATACAGTTTGAGCAAAAATAAAACAAAAATAAACATTACTGTACTGTAAACACAGAAAAACATGGCAATTGTGCGTGGGTGGGCTTATGGATCCTGCCGTCTGTTGGGGTCTGGCCATAGGATCTCATCAACATCACAAGCACTGTTTTCTCCCGCTAAGCATCGGGGGACATATTGCCTTGTGTGCCGAATCCATCCATGGATTGACCCTAAGTCAATGTCTCTGCAGGCCTATTCCATTGCCTGCAGAAGAGGCATGCGAGCATGTGGTTGGCGGTCATATACGCGCCATCTCCAAGCCGAAAAAAAATCTTCTATGGGGTTTAGAAATGGTGTGTAAGGGGGCAAGTATAGGACTTCAAATTGATGAAGGTTGGTGAACCAGTTGCGACCAGAGCAGCCCGATGGAAACTAACACTATCCCAGACAACAACAAACCTGGGCTGCTCTGGTCTGTCCTGTACAGCTGCATCGTGAAGTGCATCCAGAAATGTTATTATATGTTGGGTATTTTTGTTGGGTTTTGCTTGATGGTGCAGTAGCCCTTGAAGGCTTATGGCGGGACACAATGAGATATTTCCCCCGCGCTGCCCCAGGACTTGCACAATTGCCCTTTGGCCAATTATGTCACAACCCCATCGTCTTGTTTTGCTGAAGTTGAATCCAGTCTCATCAATGTTAATAAATTCATGAGGCTGTGCAGCTCCATCCATCTCCAAGATGCTCTGTAACAAAACAAAATACATGTAATACATATTTTGGATGGCATTACTCAAAACACTCAACTACTGTACTACACATACAGAACCCCCACCCCATCAAACAGGTACCAGGTACTTCTCTGAATGTATCTATGATACATACATACTGATACAATGGCACATATTCAGCTGTAACTGGATGACACCAATACTGTATTGTAAATGTAAAGGACTGTAACACTTACCTGTACATATTCACGTTGAAGTCCTTTGACCCTGACACTGTTCCTCTCAAATGAGACCCTGTAAAATTGCTTCATGGTAATTTGGTGCTTACCAAGATGCGTCTGATAGTGGAAATGCTTACTCGCTCTATGTTATTGAATACTTCTCTATTTGCAAGCATTTGTTGCTGTAGCTGGTTGAGACGGATTGCATTGTTTGCTCTGACCAGGTCTACAATGGCAAGTTCCTGCTGTTGGGTGAACAGGCGTTGGCGTCCGCCCCCAGAAGGTCTTCTAGTTATTCTATAGAAAAAAGCAACCACAAAATGTTACTGTATTGGTTTGCTTATTTTTTACAGTACTGTATGTACTTTACTTTACTGTATATACCATAGAAAGTACTGAAACATCTCAATGTAGGTAACCACAGTATGTCACAAAACTACCACTTTCGTTCAAAAAGGAGCATTGGCCACCCTGCAATACAGTACATGTGATATGGTACAGTACTGCAAATACTCTAGATACAGTCTGAGTAGAGTAGAAAGTAGAAAGTTGAAGTTTTCCAGTCGGAATGTCATTTACATTTAGATTACATTTAGGGCATTTAGCAGACGCTTTTATCCAAAGCGACTTACAATAAGTGCATTTGTTACAATAAGTACATTTGTCATAAGAAGTGAAACAATATATCGCTGTCGGTACAGTAAAGATGTTCATAGAACCAAGTGCAAGTATTACATCGCTAGGCTAACCCATTCCCCGTGTAAAGCAGCGATAGCAGCTACTGTAGATCCTACACAATTAAGTACCTTGAATAAGTGCAATGTACAAGTGCCAGGACGTACAACATTCAATGGTGGCTGTGCATTGGTTTCTATGCAGAGTCGAGATGAACTCTGAACAGGTGAGTTTTGAGTCTTTTGCGGAAGCTGGTGAGCGACTCTGCGGTCCTGACATCGGTAGGGAGCTCGTTCCACCACTGAGGTCCCAAAACAGAGAAAAGTTGTGACTTCGCTGATCGACCTTTGCTTGCTCTTAGCGATGGCGGTACCAGACGTCCAGCTGAGGTAGTTGAGCGGAGGGATCGAGCTGGGGTGTGTGGCTTTACTAATGCTTGGAGGTAGGCAGGGGCAGTTCCATCGACGGCCTTGTATGCCAGTACCATCATCTTGAATCTGATGCGAGCTATTACAGGGAGCCAGTGGAGGTCTCGGAAGAGGGGGGTTACATGTGAGAACTTTGGTAGGTTGAACATGAGGCGCGCTGCCGCATTCTGGATGCGCTGCAAGGGTTTAATCGCAGAGGCAGGGAGTCCAGCCAGGAGCGAGTTGCAGTAGTCGAGGCGGGAGATGACCAGTGATTGGACTAGAAGCTGAGCTGCTTCCCTTGTGAGGAAGGGCCGGATCCTGCGGATGTTGTAAAGTGCAAATCTGCACGATCGGGCCACCGCAGTGATGTTTGCGGTGCAGCATAACTGATTGTCCAACACTACACCAAGGTTTTTGGCAGTTGGAGAAGGAGATACAGTGATGTTCTCAACAGTGACCAGTAAGTCCATGTGTGGGCAATCTTTCCCTGGTATTAGGAGGAGCTCAGTCTTGTTGAGGTTAAGCCTCAGGTGATGGGCAGTTGTCCAGGTGCTGACTTCTGCCAGACATTCAGATATGCGTGTTGCAATCAGGGCTTTGTCAGATGAGGGAAAGGAGAGAAATAGCTGAGTGTCGTCAGCATAGCAGTGATAGGAAAAGCCGTGGGATGTAATTACAGAGCCCAGAGATCTGGTGTAGAGGGAGAACAGAAGAGGCCCCAGTACCGAGCCTTGAGGGACACCTGTATCAAGCGTGCAAGGTTTGGACAAGGAGCCATTCCATGTTACCTGATAAGTGCGATTCATCAGGTAGGACGTGATCCAGGAAAGGGCAGATTCAGCAATGCAAAGCTCGGCGAGAGTGGCAAGGAGGATCTGGTGGTTCACAGTGTCAAATGCTGCAGACAAGTCAAGGAGAATGAGAACCGATGAGAGGGACGAGGCTCTGGCCGCCCGGAGGGACTCAGTCACCGCGAGGAGAGCCGTCTCAGTGGAGTGTGCTTTTTTGAAGCCTGACTGGTGAGGGTCAAGCAGGTTGCTAGATGAGAGATAGGTGGACAGTTGGTTAGCGACGGAACGGAATGTCCTTATTATGGATGAAACTGTGAAACGGCTTGGATTAGGGTGGACTCTCTGCCTAGCTTCCCTCATAGTCAGACCATGGTTTACAGTTCTTTTCAATTGCTTGAACACTATAGACACATGCTTAAACCAAAGTAACACAACTTGAAGTTTTTGTTACTATACCTTAAACACATGTAACAATTCCTTAAACAAAAGCACTGCTTTGCACTTTAGTTGCTATTCTGAAACACACTTGCTCCTTTCCTGCACACTACACACTATTTCAGACACTTAGTTCAATAATGACATCTCAGTATATCATTGGGAAAACACATATATTCAAAATACAAAACACATAGGGTAATTGAAAATACTTAAAGGGTAATTCCGGTGTAAAATGGATTTGGGATATGTTTTGTATGATAACAAGTTGAAACGTTCGTTTTGGAGCACAAAAACCGTATATAGACGCTTTCTTCAGTTGGCTGTTAGCCGATTCTATCAAAACGCTATAAACTTGGAACGATGGGGGCACTGGTTATGGTAAAAACTAAATCCCTATTTTAAACCACTTAAAAGGCTAAAAGTAGCCTGACACTTCTTTGGTAGTATAATAAGGGTCTTAACATATAAAAATGAGGCATTGAGAACTTTGTAAGCGTACAGATTGTTTATTAAAAAGGACATTTTATACACACAATACCATCAGTAGATCACCCGTCGACACCATTTTGTTTTTAAGACTCAATAGGTAGATTGACGAACACAGATTGTGACATCCGTCAGCAACACGCAAGCTCTGTGTTCACCAATCTACTTATCGAGTCTTAAAAACAAAATGAGCCAATCTTCAAATTTTTAGACCTGCTCCTAGCTCAATTCTGACCAATCAGGGCATCTTTCCCTGATTGATCACAGGGGGGGGAGACAGGACACATGGTGGAGGAGTAGGGAGGGAGGGGAGTTGAGGAGGAATGGACGTTTCCTTGTTTTGTGTCAAAAGCTTGACCTCTCTACAAGCTCTACAGCAGCTTTAATTGTTACACTATAAATAGACACAGACATTTTTTATGTCAATTTGAAACATACATCGTTGTGTAATTCACACTTTGTCCCCTCAGTTATGGCAAAGAATGCTCACCGGGGAGCTTACCTCGTGCTAACCTCAACAATGCTAACCTCAACGATGCTAACCTCAATGGCGCTAACCTCAATCTCGCTAACCTCAACGAGGCTGACCTCAACGATGCTAACCTCAATGGCGCTAACCTCAATCTCGCTAACCTCAACGAGGCTGACCTCAACGATGCTAACCTCAACGAGGCTAACCTCAATGGCGCTAACCTCAATCTCGCTAACCTCAACGAGGCTGACCTCAACGAGGCTAACCTCAATGGCGCTAACCTCAATCTCGCTAACCTCAACGAGGCTGACCTCAACGAGGCTAACCTCAATTGCGTTAACCTCGTGGCGCGGGAGCTACCAATGAACACTATCATAGGACAACAGTAAACGGTGGTTATAAATGATTACAGGCTGTGCTGTTGCCCTGCTAATTAGATGAAGAAGAATGAGTGTCCCTTTATCATACACCCACAATGGTTTGACCGAGGTCGCTACACACATACTACACAAAGACCATAGCTGAGCCAACATGCTCTTTTTCTTCCCAAACATAAACATTGTTCATGTAAATTCAAAAGCTCCAGTGTGTAGTTAAGTTTCATGCTCATATCCATCCATCCATTTATTTGTTATCGTCATGTTTTTTAGAAGGGGGTATTCTAGCTCGGTCTTTGTGAATCACTGAGACCCCCAACAGCTCTGGCATTTCCCCCGTCCTGATTCACTGAGACCAATGAGGGGGCATTGGTGAATAGTGGTTTGGCGCCTGCTGGGAGAAGCATATGCCAGTTCACAGAGTCTCCAAGCCAACATTAGGGGTGGATTGGCCACCCCCTTTGAGCGGATGGCAACCCATACTCAGGAGCTTATGGTTCTCATGTCATTGGGTTTGGTCAGGGTTGCCAGTTTCTTCTTTGTACTTCTCAGCACAACGCCTGGGTTCTCATGGACAACAGGAAGTGGCTTTATGAAGCAGTTCCTCTCGGAGAGTAGCCAGTGTGTGTGTGTGTGTGTGTGTGTGTGTGTGTGTGTGTGTGTGTGTGTGTGTGTGTGTGTGTGTGTGTGTGTGTGTGTGCTTATACACGGCGTGTCTTGGTGACCGACCTTGGTTAAACCCATGCCGGCTGCAAGAAAGATTATTCAGATGAGGATGAACTGAGAAAGAGAGCTTTCTGCTGACTATCAAACCCTGGGACACAATGTCTCTCTCTCGCTCTCTCTCGCTCTCTCGCTCTCTCGCTCTCTCACTCTCTCGCTCTCTCTCTCTCTAAGTTTCACAGCAGATATCCACACTCCATGCGAACCCGGTTACACAGACCCCATAAGAGCTCACTGCCATTCACATTGTTGTTTGAAGTTTTTGTACAAGCTGTAAAATATGTTTCATAATACAATTGTGTCTCTAAGGGCCTAAATGTTGCGATGGACTGAGATATGTAGGTCGGTTGTCGATGTCCCATGCGCACGCTATAATTTAGTGTGTTTTTTCTCCAATGCTCCAGTAGTAGGAGACAGACATGTAGCCACAGCAGATGTTATTACTCGACAGTAGCTTGATTCATTGGAGCATATAGGGGTTACACGGGAACACAGACAGACACACGCACAAATACATACACACACACACGGCCCATCTTTCTGTTGCAGACCCAGCTAGCTTTGGATGCCCTGGTGCGTACGGATCTGCAGTGATGGGCAGTTTCTTTACGCACTGACCTGTCCTTCTCCCTCCTCCCTGATTCGCTGACCACCAGAGCAGAAAGGCTGCACACTCAACACTCAGCGACTAATGCTGTCCACCCCTGGCACTAAATACACCCCTACACCCATTTCCTCACTTGTGACACATCCATTACATCCATTACCGTGCTTGCAGAACACGGGCATCAGCCCTGCAGTCCCCTTTCCCAAGACACAGGAGGGGGAACCCAGCACAGCTGCAATGCGGAGTCATTGTTGCGCATGTTCCGCCATCTTGCCTCTAATGACTAGCGGATCACATGGGCTGTGGTCTAGCCCTGAACCCCCCCCCCTTGGGTATATAGGGTTAGAATTCATGCCACACGTCTGGCTTTGCCCTTGATAGTAAGCTGAGGTGAGGTGATACAATCGGGACATTCACCACCAGCCCTCAACCCACACTCGGAGGGGCCGCCCCATCCCCCAATGACACCATAATCAACCTTTCACAATGTGGGAAAAACATCCCCAACTTCCTCAGATGAGGTTTTTGTGGCCGGCAGGTGCTGTGCACTGTGGTGCACTCTGATTGGGTGTTGGGTTCTTGGGCGTTGGCCTGGGAGAGGAAACTGCGGTTTGGCAGCCTCTCGCCACGCTGGTGGAGACACCCAGCTTGTAACCGCAGGCCATCAGATGGACTGCTGAGGAGCTCAGTGCTCATACCATGGGGATCGTCTTCTGTCTTGGGTGGGTGGAGAGGGGGGGGGGGGGGGGGGGGGGGGGGGGGGGGGGGGGGGGGGGGGGGGGCTTAGCTTGGAGGCTGAGTGGGTAAAGCAGAGGTCATGCCGGGCATGGTTGAAAAGAAGCTAGATTGAAGTCTGGATATATTCACAAGTTCAGCAGGAAACTTCTGTTTGCTAATATATTTTCCATTTCCCGGTCACATCTGTGGCTGTGGTTCATGATTTGAATCTGGGGCCCCCAAGGTCCACGTTAAGCAAAAATAGAAAGGTGTGGTTTACGAGTTGAGTGGGTTGCTCCCCCCCTCCACTGGAGGTGAACTCTGTGCCCAGCCGCCATGCAAGAGGCACCGGCCCTTCCCCGCCGTGCCAGTCCACACAGCTGGCCTCTGCCCTCTGTATCGGCCCCATTGTCCCCCAGCATACAACAGGAGGAGATGGAGAGATGGAGAGATGGAGAGATGGAGAGATGGGGAGGGGGGAGAGGGGGAGAGGGGGAGAGGGGAGAGGGAGGGAGGCTGGCAGAGAGTGAATGAAGGGGAAAGAGATAGGATTGAGGGGACAAAAGGAAAAACAGAGAGAGAGAGAGAGAGAGAGAGAGGAGAGAGAAAAGATGAGTAGAACGTGAGAAGGTCAAAGAGGGAGAGTAGCTAATCGATGAGAAGAAAGTGTGAGGATACAGTGAGAGAGCGAGATGTACGCCGCGTACCAGCGGTACGGCGCAGGAACGTCCTGCAGCAGATGCAGAATGTACCCTAGGTTCTGGACCCAGCGCCACGTCAGAAACTGCCGATGCCGACATGCATACCGTAGGTATCAACTGGACCAGCTCAGAGGTTTAGAGTGTTTTTGGTTTGTTGAATAAGTTAAATAAGTTACTCCTGATCACTTATTTTCGATTACCTTGCGCGGTATTCTTCCGTTCTCTATTCACTTGTACTTATTGTTGGTTATGAAAAGGGCGGCAAGGAGAACTGGTTCCGCAGTTGCTAAGTCGGGGCAGCATTTGGCTCTGGTAGCAGAGCGGGATGACTGGAAGGTTGCTAGTTCGATCCCCGGCTCCTCCTAGCTGAGTGTCGAGATGTCCCTGAGCAAGACACCCAAAACTATCTGCTCGAAACGTGCTGGCTGTCGCCTTGCATGGTTGACCCCACCGTTGGTGTGTGAATGCGTATGATTAAGTGGATGTTAGGCAATATTGTAAAGCACTTTGTGTGGCCACTAGATTGGAAAGCGCTTTTTTAAATGCAGTCCATTTACCATTCAATTAACGCATAGTAAAGGCAATACATTACACACACATTTGGGACAAACATAACTTCTTTATCCTTTTGACAATGTAGTGAACATGAACAAATGCATATCGCATATCAGATACAACCAAATGCTATTGGCTTTGGATATACAAATGATTTGGACGGCATTAATCAAAGAGAGCATTATTATATTGTAATTCTAAATCGGTGCTTTCTTTCAACTTTTTTTATGTATTTAAGAACATATGACTCCATTTGTAAATCTTGAGTTTTAGTTTTAAGCTTGATTTGACTCTGAATAATTTCAACAGCTAATCATCCCACCATTGCATATAATTACAGGGTTGAGAAAAAGTGTGTGTGTGTGTGTGTGTGTGTGTGTGTGTGTGTGTAGCTGTGTGTGTGTGTGTGTGACGTGTTTGTGTGTGTATACGTGTGCACGTGTCTATGTCTTTGTGTACTTTCATGGTCATAATAGCATTTTTTACCTAAACCATGATGTTTTATCAACACACACACACCCATACACACACACACACACACACACACACACACACACACATACACACACGTCAAATTATCCAGTTCCTTGGAAAATCTGCTTTGCCACGCATTCAATGTCCTCATATTGTTTCCAGGGAAACCAGGCACCCGTTCTCAATCATCCTGTTTTACACAGCCTCTTAGAGAGAGAGAGAGAGAGAGAGAGAGAGAGAGAGAGGGAGAGAGATGAGAGGAGGTGGGAAGGTTCAAACAAGTGTTTAATCCTGATGCTCTCTCTGCCCCTGTGCCTTTGTGCAGAGCAGCGGTGGTCCACAGTCAGGAGGAGAATCTGGATTTGAGTGCACTTGACTGATTATTTTAAACTCCCCAAGGGGCTCCAGTAGAGCCTCCACTAGAGGCCCCACTAGAGGCTCCACTAGAGGCTCCACTAGAGGCCCCACTAGAGGCTCCACTAGAGGCCCCACTAGAGGCTCCACTAGAGGCTCCAGTAGAGGCCCCACTAGAGACTCCACTAGAGGCTCCACTAGAGGCTCCACTAGAGGCCCCACTAGAGGCTCCACTAGAGGCTCCACTAGAGGCTCCACTACAGGCTCCAGTAGAGGCTCCACTAGAGGCTCCACTAGAGGCTCCACTAGAGGCCCCAGTAGAGGCCCCACTAGAGGCTCCAGTAGAGGCCCCACTAGAGGCTCCACTAGAGGCTCCACTAGAGGCTCCAGTAGAGGCCCCACTAGAGGCTCCACTAGAGGCTCCAGTAGAGGCCGGCTCTTCCCCAGAGACCACAGCAGTCCCTTTTCTTCATAGTGGGTGCAGGCCCATCCGTGTTGCGTAACAGAAGGTCAGGTCACGTGATCCGGATTGTCCAGGCTAAACCGCATCCACATCGGCTTCTTCACTTCCTTCCCCCTGTTTCTTGCGTCAGAACTTTCCTATCTCCCTGTTACACTCGCGGTCGGAAGGCAGGCCACGCCCGGTTTCATCAAGCTCTTGCTCAAGTCCTCTTTCTACAGCATAACAAAACGTCTTGCCTTTTTTTCCTTTCTCAAATCGGCTTTTTCGTATGAGCTCACTTTTAATATTAGCTAACCTTCTGGGTTGCTAATACTTATGAGCACACACTAGTCCGCTTTCCAGCACAAATGTATTCGATTGTTTCACAATTTGTAGCGAGTTAACAGCGTTTTAACACGTTGTTACTATCATTGTCTTCATAGTTTTATAGTTTTAAATCATGCTCAAACATACTCTTGCTCAAAGTTGGACACTTCTCCAGAACTAGATGGATTAGCATCCATCCATGCTAACGTCCTAGCCTTCAGACTGATGTATTTGCTATGCAAATAGGTTTTGCAGAAGCCCCACAGTTGCAGGCAGCATACTGATGTCTATTGTCAAGGCCAGCCTAGTTAGAGTGTGGGAGGCTGAGAACCTCCCATTCAACAGCCTGGGACACTCAGAATATGGCTCCATTGTTTGACCCCATTCAAAAAACCCTCCATTGTTGTGGGCCTTGATGTGTTGTTCTGTTGGTACTCATCTGCAGATGTACGGGCTACAACTGCTTTACAATTGGCTTGCAAAGGGCAATTGTGAGTGAGTGTGTGTGTAGTATACTTGTGTGTCTAATGACATGTCATGCAGCCTTTTTTTTTCTTCTTTTGGAGACGCTAAGTAGCTGGTGTTGTGTGTATTGGCGCAGGGTCGCAATGTGTAATTTGCGTTTGTGTCTGTAGGCTTTGTGTGTGTGTGTGTGTGTGTGTGTGTGTGTGTGTGTGTGTATGTGTGTAATTGCACAAGGCTGTTTGTGTGTGCTTTTGTGTGTGTGTGTATGTGTGTGTGTGTGTGCGCACACAAGTGTCTGTGTGTGTGTGCTTACCAATGTCAATGTGTGTATGTGTGTGTGTGTGTGTGTGTGCGTGCACACAAGTATCTGTGTGTGTGTGCATACCAATGTCAGTGTGTGTGTGTGTGTCCCTTGGTGCACATATATGGCCCTTTGGCATGAATTTGTGTATCCCGGGGTGTGGGGCTTCCACTGTGGTTTACAGCAGAGCACACAGCCTTCTGGGGAGGGCATCAAGGTAAGACCCCCACATGACCCCAGCGGTATTCTGGACAGACTCAGTCTCTCCAGAGATCCTGGGATATGCAATTAGACACAATATGTGTTTGTGATGTGCTGTTGTTGCCGTGAATATAACATTGGTAGCTCTGTGCAGTGCATGGTTTTAAAAAAACAACCAGGTGTGTGTGTGTGTGTGTGTTGGGGGGGGGGGGAGGAAGGAGGTGTAAGCATAGCTGGTGGGCCCCACTTGTGTCTGTTAATGTGTGTATGTGCACATGTGCGTGCATGTTTACATGTCTGCATGACTAATGCTTGTTCTTATCCGTGCTGTCTGAAGAGTGTATGTGTGGGAATGAAGCCTTGAGCCAGTGAGCACCACATTGGGTTCTGAACACAAGCCCTAGATGACTGTAATAACACTGCTGCTGCCATGTGTACATAAACACCAACTGCTCTGCAGCACCAGAAAGGCTTGTATAATTGATATAGAGCGCCGCACTGTTTATAATTAAACCGTGCCGTGTTGGACAGTGATTGTTGCTAAAGGCAACTCAATCCCCACGGAGCTTACACTACACATAAACTTTTATTGGTTGCCAGAATAGAAATAGCTCACTGTATATGTCAACATCTCTCTCTTTAGCTGCCTGCTCCTGCAGCCATCGCTGTAGTTACATGATTATGTGGGCAGTGACTTATCACCTCTTGTCTGTGTGTGTGCGTGGGATGTACTACATTATTGGGCCCTGCTAACCGCTAACGGTTTGCTCTTCAGAGTGCGAGACAGATGACATAATACATACAGGCAATTTGGACTTATCCAGCGCATCTAACAGTAAAGAGACTGCATACGTTTTGAGCAACGGGAAGCCCGAACCCTGACCGTGTCAATGCAAAGCATCTACCTATCTAGTTGTGATACACAGGACCTCCAGTTTTGCCCTTATTCCATCTACTCTACATCCCCACCTCACCACTGCTAAACGCACAATCAAATGTATTGTCACGGTTACAGTAGGACCCCATGAACTCTGCAGGGAAGACGGAAGGGGTAAAAGGTGTGCTCAGTCAGGGGTGAGGGTGTCTCACTGTAGGGTATACTAGATGCTGCTCTGCTGAGCAGCATCTAAACCACCAGCGCATGTTACCTAATCTGAGGTGATTCACGAATCAAACTTCGTTTTCTGAGATTTATTTTGGACTGGCGTGACATAACAAACGTCAGGACTAATAACTCAGCAGGAGAAGTGTGTGTGTTTGACCCAGCCTGGTCCTTTGGGGACACACATTGGACCCAGAGAGCAACGCTGTAATGTGTAGTTGTGTAGGTGAGCAGGCCACGATGATAACGAGTTTTATCTCCCCCCCCCCCCCCCGGGCTTAGAGTGAGGTGTCGACAGGGGAGACGCGGACCAAGTAGGAGAAAAAAAAGAAAAGATAATGAATTGACTTGAGACCTAATTGCTATTTTGGGCAGCAGTCAGCTCGTCCAATGAACACGCCTCATAGAGAGATAAGTGAGAGGAAGAGGAACCCTTCAGTTTAGTTCCCTTCTTGATAAAAAGGAGAAGGTGGTTACAAGTAGAAGGAAGACAATGACAGTAATGAGGGGTTAAAGTTGAAATACCATTGACTCATTCAATATTTAGTGTTGATTTGAAAGAGCTTAATGTGCAATGCGCCACCAACTTGCAATCCCTTCCAGTAACTGAATTTGGGGCCAAGAAACAAACTGAATGAACACACCAAACTGTACCTGTAGCACACGCTGATCACTGTTCAAATAAGACATTTCATGTTGTAGCGATACAGTCGTACACAGATTACCACGTCATTGGCAATGCTCCTGGTGAATTACTTGTTTATAATGGTACCCAATATCAGGGGACTGATGTTCTTCAATGATTATTTCCAGTCTTTAATGGTATAATTTACATATTCACTGAGTTCACAGTGATGTTACATCAGACAACGTCTCTCACCTCTGAGTTGAGGTAAGAGTTTGGGAAGAAAGACCTCAATTATTGGGCAGCCATGATTGCTAGTGGGCTGTGGAGAAATGACAGGTTGAGGCTGGCCCTGCGCTTCACACTGTTTCACACACACAAACAAGCACACATGAATGCACAAGCACACACACAAACAAGCAAACAAATACAAACACATACGCAGGCACACACAATCACACACACACACACAACACACACATGAATGCACATGCACTCTCTCACACACACATTCACACATTCTTTTGCTGAAAAATACTGATGCTAATTATTCCTGTTAATCACCAGCCACTTTGTCTGACACACGCACACACCCACACACACACACACACACACACACACACACACACACACACACACACACACACACACACACACACACACACACAAACACATACACAAACACACTCACACATAGACACATACTGTATACACAGACAAAAACACAAACGCACATACACATACACACATATACACAATAAACCCCCTCCACACACACACAAATACATACGCACATGCGCATGGAACTTCATGCACCACCGCGAGCAGTACACTCAGGATGTTATGAAATCACCACTGTTGCCTCAACTCACAGAGGGCTGTTGGAGTCCTGCTCCTCACCCACACACACACACACACACACACACACACACACACACACACACACACACACACACACTTTCACTTGCACACACTTCACACCCTCCCTTAGCAATCTGTCTTCCGGCATAAATACACACACACGCACGCACACAGGCACACACACACAGAGCGTAGGGCAGACCACAGAAGCTGTGCTCAGTCCCAGTGAGGCGGTAGAGTCTGCAGCGCCAGGACCGGTCGCCCAGAGCCACGAGCCTTCACTACCTCGTCTCTCAGCCACAGGCGGTGTCTCTCTACCACTCTCTGTCTGCGGCTCTGTATCCATCCGTCTGTCCGTCTCCCGACGCCCGTCTCTGATTGGGGCACAGCCAGGGGGCAGGTTGCCGCGGGCAGCAGAGTGAGGAGGAAGAGGAGCAGCGATGATGTCCATGTCCGTCATCACGGAGCCCGGCCTGGAGCCGGCCGACAGCGAGGAGGAAGAGAAGGAGGGGGACTGCTTCGAGGACGGTAGGGTGGCTGGGTCACTGGGCGGCTGGGGTTGGGTGGTTGGGTGAATAGGTGACTGGGCGGCTGTGGTTGGGTGGCACGGTGGCAGGGTGAATGGCTGGCTGGGGGGCTATGAGGTTGGGTGGTTGGGTCACTTGGGTGAATAGGTAACTGGGTGGCTGGGTGGCTTGGGTTGGGTGGCTGGGTGGCATGGTGGCAGGCTAGTTGGGTGAATGGGTGACTGGGTGGCTGAGGTGTGGTGGCTGTGGTCGGGTGAATAGGTTAGGAAAGACGTAGAGTTACCCAGGTTAGAGTTCCTGGATCATGTCATGTCTACTTTGGTATTGTTTTAGGGTAGTTCTCTAGTTTTCTAGTTTTGCAGTTTTGCAGTTTTCTAGTTTTGCAGTTTTCGTTTCGTTTCGTTTCGAGAGAGAGAGAGAGAGAGAGAGAGAGAGAGAGAGAGAGAGAGAGAGAGAGAGCGAGAGCGAGAGAAGGTCAAAGTGATGCAGTGGGTAATTTTTTGCAGTTATAAAGGTGATTAGGGGGATGGGGGGATGTGGGGGGGCGGGTCATGCACGGTGGAGAAGCTGCTAATAGGCTGTACTTCAGTGCAACCTCAACTGTCACATCTTTTTTTTTGTCACATCGAAAAAGGACAGATCTGGAGCAGATTAGATGATTAGTTTAAGGCCACTTTTTATTGAAATTTTTTTAAAGAGAAAGATAATTAAAGGTGGTTGATTAATTTTATTTGGGCGGGGTTTTCATTGATATTTTTCCATTTCTTATTGGAATTGAATCGTCCTGCATTCCACTTTCGGTGCTCTTTGCCCTGTTTACAAAATCAAAGCGTTTAGCATTTTCCCTCTTTCTTAAGTGGCAAAGTGTGGGCGTGCTTTTGACAAGGAGAGATATTCTAAACCAATTTTTACAGACATCTACACTCTTCACTTTTGTTTTGTTTAAAATGTCAGAATGTAATCCCTTCCCACATTCAATTTGTGTGAGTGCTTGAATAATGAGCCTAACCAGCGTGAGTTTCAGCCTTTTTATTCAGCGTTTCGCTGCGTGAAATGTGTTCTTCAGGACGAAATGCGAAATCTAACACAAGCCATGACTCATGCTGACCAGCCGAGCTGTAAATAACTGCTGCGCGTGCTGAGCCCACCAGGAGCAGAGTGGGGTGTTGTGGGGAGGTTGTTTAGCTCCCAGCTGAAGGGTTCTGGGTTAGATCCCCAACAGCTGCAGCCTCACCTGCAGGCATGCTCAACGTAGAAACCTTCCCCCCTTCATCCCGCTCCTTAATGGCCTGTACGTGGATCCACTCTAAGTCACATTGTCTAAACCAGTGAACTCGTGGTTTACTATCATCCCAATATGCAACAGCCATGTTCAGCACGGGGCTTGATTAAGTTTTATTTTTATTCAAGCATTTAATAATGCCGTTATAAAATATAGTAAATCCTAAATCGAGGATCAGCCGAGCACATCCTGGAGCTCTGTCTCCTAAACTAGACCGTAGGTTATAGATCCACCAGGAGCTCTGTCTCCTAAACTAGACCGTAGGTTATAGATCCACCGGGAGCTCTGTCTCCTAAACTAGACTGTAGGTTATAGATCCACCGGGAGCTCTGTCTCCTAAACTAGACCGTAGGTTATAGATCCACCGGGAGCTCTGTCTCCTAAACTAGACTGTAGGTTATAGATCCACCGGGAGCTCTGTCTCCTACACTAGACTGTAGGTTATAGATCCACCGGGAGCTCTGTCTCCTAAACTAGACTGTAGGTTATAGATCCACCGGGAGCTCTGTCTCCTACACTAGACTGTAGGTTGTAGATCCACCGGGAGCTCTGTCTCCTACACTAGACTGTAGGTTATAGATCCACCGGGAGCTCTGAGCTCTCTGAACCCCCACCATCTCCTCTTGAAGCCTGCGCTGCAGACCCTACAGCCGCCTCCGGTCTCTCCCAGGCCGGGAACAACAACACGCCCATCTCCTCAGCCCCCCGGGGCAGCTCTATATCAGCTCTATGTTAGAAGAGGGGACTGCGGTCAACTGAGGTTGTGTTCACATTCAGTGTCGGTCCAAGGACTTCAGAGGCCCACAGTACACTGAGCTGAGGACGCTGGATGCGAGCAGACTAATACCAAGGGACCTCCTATGTGCCAGTCGGGCAGATCTGATTTTGTTTTTTACTCAGTCAAAAATAAAGTGTGGTAAAGAAAACTAAACGCCAGTGCGACATTGACATTTATTTATAAAAAGAGCAAGTCAAAAAAGGGCTGCACAATCAAGCACGCCACGGGTAGAAGAGGTTGTATATGCTACGCTGCTGCTTCAAATGTCTGCTCTCGAGAATACAGTCGATGTGCAGGGTATAGAGTTAGTCATCGCTACGTGTGTGACCCAGTTGTTCTTCCACTACAACATCTCCAAGTGCCACTGGCTTCAGCCATGGCAGACTGTCGTCATGAGACGGCTCTATACTGCAGTACCCAACAGCTGGGGACTGTTCTCTGAACGACAACATAACTAATCACAGGGACGAGGGTAGAAAAGACTGTTGTACCATAATCACCTGGAGGTGATTCTTTGATATTGCATCGTGTGTGTGTGTGTGTGTGTGTGTGTGTGTGTGTGTGTGTGTGTGTGGGTGTGTGGGTGTGTGGGTGAGTGGGTTGAGTGTATGGAAATATCCCCACTGACCCACTTCTGACTGAGAACCACCAATCAAGTCTCTTCCACTTTCTTGCTCTTGCGCTCTTTCTCTTTTTTTTCTCTCTCTCTCTTCTCTCCCACTCTCTCTCTCGTTCTCCGTCTATCCCTCTCTCTCTCTCTCGTTCTCTGTCTCTCCCTCTCAGAACAACAGAACAACACACAGCCAGGAGATAAAGGCTGTGAGCCAGCTCCTCTCATCAACCAAAAAACAGCCAATCACACAGCTCGGCTTCGGGTGACAGCAAGCCAATTAGAATGTTGTCTCTATATTTGTAGAAGATGTTGAGGGCTGGGAGATAAGCAATGTTTCATCGGGTGCATCTCTTTTAATTTGTTCCTTTGGATTAGCTCTGGAACAATTAATTTGGAAAGCAAAGGCATGAACTGAAAATGTATTGGCTTTTATCCAAGCCTGTGCAAAATGCCAGAAAATATACCCTTTGACTTATTTCTACTCCAATTGCTAACCTGTTCATACGAACGGGCGATGATTCCAGTTCTGTGGAGTTTTGACAGCGTTTCTTTGTTGGCTTGTCTTGGCTATGCCTTACACATAAAAGGGGTAAAGCACAATCCTCATTCTGCCCTTGCACCATACCGAGTTGAGGTTTGGAAGATCTCGCAATATTTTCCCGAGAAATCTTGCAATATGTATTGCAATGTTGCGAGATCTAGCAATAAGTTGTTACTTGAAGTTAAGCATTGGCCCCTTTGTAATGGCCCACAGACAGTGTTTCCATGAGCGTTCATGTCATCACCACCACTGAGTGTAACTGACTAATAAGTTGCCATCACAGCGAGACCTAGAGAACCATACTTCTGATGAAACAGGAAGCAGCTAGGCTCAGATGTTAAAGGGCTGTGATTGGCTGTAAGAGCGGATCCCTTCAGAGCTCATGTGATGCTCTCAGTGCTCTGTCGGCAGGCGCTGGGTAGAAGTAATGACAGGAATGTGTTTTATTCTTATGGATGTGTGCTGAGGTGCCTGGGATATTATGAGTACACAGCAGCACCAGGCCAGGAGATATGAAGAGTGTATTCTCTCTCTCTCTCTCTCTCTCTCTCTCTCTCTCGCTCTCCCTCCTTCTTGCCTTCCTATGTTCAAATGTATCCCTCTCTCTCTCTTTCTCTCCCGTCTCTCCACCTCACTCTCTCCATCTAATGCTTTCTCTATCTCTGCATCTATTTGTCTTGCAATCTATCTCACACACGCATTCAATTAATGGTTGAACGTTAAAAGCCTTGATCCACGTTAACCTTTCAATGTGTCAATTAATTATCTTCTAAACAGAACCACTTTAACCCTCCTTAAGTCTAGCTGTCCTAAAGTCAGTAAATCCATGGAGGGATTGAGTGAGTGCAAAGGGTTTTTGGCCTGGCTATTCAATTTGCTTCAAAAGATAACTGGGGTGTATTGTTTGTTTTTGGTTTGATTAATCTTTTGTACAATTGTATCCTCTATTTTGTGAAAGACTTGCACATTGAGATGAGGTCTCTCTCTGGCTCCCCCCCCCCTCTCTCTCTCTCTCTTTCTCTCTCTCTCTCTCTCTCTCTCCCCCTCTCTCTCTCTCTTTCTCTCTCTCTCTCTCTGTCGCTGTCTCGCTCTATCCCTCACCCTGTCTCTTTCTCTCTGTCTCTCTCTCTCTCTGTCTTTTTCACGACAGACAGAAATCAGACACACATAAGCAAGAACCCCGACTCAGACACACACACTTCATCATGGTATCCTCCTCGTCCTCCTCCTCCTCTAGGGGCCCGACCACAGCACACATAAACATGTAAAACGAGACGGCTCCAAAGGGCCCCCCGCGTGCACGCCGGCAACGCCGCGCTCCGTCTGGATACACAATAGCGTCTTTTCTCTCCTTCTTCTCCCAAATGAATAACTCAGAGGGGACCGCCAGGGCCCCCCCATGTACCGCCAGGGGCCGAGGAAGCAAGCGGTAGTAAAGTGAGCCGGGAGTCCCTCTGGGGACTAGCTTAGCGCCTAGCTTTGCACCAACACAGCGAGTTTTGTGGTCTCAACGGGTCGGCTCGGCGCTCTGAAGGGAGGGCTGCTGTTTGTAGTACAAACAGAGTGACGTTTGGCTAACTGGGTCAGGATGGGTGTGACGGTGAACATGGTTTTTCAGTCACTACGAGGCAAGGCAAGCTTTTGGAAACAGCTGACACACTCAACACACACACACACACACACACTCGCACACACACACACACACACACACACACACACACACACGCACTCGCACACGCACACACACACACACAAATCACACACAATAACAGCAGCCAGCTGTGAAGACGTGACTACTCCTGAAACCTAAGTCGGAAGGAACCCATGCAGTCAGCACGCAGCCAAACGCAAGGCAAGGCGTGGTTTAGGGTTTCACAAATCCATTTCTCGTGTGCAGTGAAGCCCAGGAAACTGTATCCTCCTTTGAGCCGCAATGGAAGCCATGAGACGGAGAATCTCACCGTTACAGTAGAGAGGCCCCCCCGGTCACATGGTCCACAGGGCGGGCTGGGAGGGAGGCCAGGGGATTTGTCTCAACCGTTAGAGATTTGGGGTTTGGCAACTGAGTTTACAGACAACCTTAAGTGACCGTGGCAT